>NC_073695.1:144884192-145595445 GCF_029784165.1 Wyeomyia smithii
CGTTCAAATAGTACGATGCCACATTAAAAATATGTTGAGGCCACATATATCGATCAAAGCAGGTATAGTTTCGAATAGTCTTTGAATTTCTTCTCTTTCCATAACTTTTGAGCCACGTATCAAATTGTTATGAAGTTTGTTATTTGTAAGTTCGAGGGATGACTCCTTCGTATGACCAGCGTTGCAAACCGAACGAGAAGCAAAACCTTCCTTCTCCTTTCTGCTTGAGAACGAGACATATGCTACGCTTCTCAAGTTTTTTGCACACACGCTTTAGAGATACTATTTCTTCTTCATGCATTCCCCTGAGTGGCACGGACCGACACGAACAAACTCTTTCGTATCAGAGTCTATGTTTATAATAAGAGTCCCGCAGAGATGAAACCAAAGGAACCAAATCAGTGTCAAACGAGGGTACCAATCGACAAATGTAAATAAACAAGGTGATATTGTTAGGAGTGGATGAAAAGTGTTGTAATTGAGCGTAACAAAGAATATGTGGTTTTCCGAAGTTTTACTTACACATTTCAATTCAACATTAAACCTGTACACTGGTTCACTCAAATTTAACAAAACATTACCGGTGTAATCTTTCAAAACTGTACCTTGTGAAGAATTTAAAAAAATGATATTCGCTTATGCATGGTGAAAAACAGAACTGTATAGTTCTTGGCAACAAACGGCACAAAAACTGTGTTGCCGAAACGATAGATTTTCTCTTCGCGCGACTCTATATACACATAGACTCTGTTTCGTATTGCTTCTCAGCTACCGTAAAAGAGTACGCGAGTTCCTGCTAGTGAGTAGGAGTACTCGACTAAAATTGCTTGACTAGGAGGAGTGCTTGAAAAACTGTGCTCGAAAACGAAAATGCTTCCTTCCCGACATGCACCGACAGCCGACAGTGAGGCAACGTGTAGGGTATCGGACTGCTTCGGTAAGTTTTTTTTACAGCAGTCTAATGCAAAACCAGCCGAAGCGAACCGCTGCCGAAGTAGTCGTTCTCGCGAGTTGGGGAGTAGGTATACACGAGTACACACGAGAAGAGTAGACAGGAGTGTGCGCATAAAATCTCGGGAGTAAGAAAGGAAGCAGGAAAGAACGAGAAATAGCTTGAATGGAGAATTTTCTACTGTGTGAAAGCGGCGACACCGAGAACCTCACATGAGGTGTTGTATGCTGCTTACGAGCGAGACTAACAACACTGCGTATGACACTAGTTATGTTCAAATAAGTCATTTAATCTTTGAGATAATGGACTTTCTTTGTTTTATTAACAATTTAATACATAACGGTTGCTTAAGTTCGATTATGATCAAATAAAATGGGAACGTATAAGGCAGCCAAATTTTGAAACCACATGTTCAATCATAATTCATCAGTTAACGCTTAACTAGTCCGCTCATCTGATAATAATATTGATCAAATCGGTTGTGTAGTTTCTGAGATAATGAAGTTTCGTGATTTTCACATTTCGGTACATTACAGACGAAGTTACAGTTCGATTACAGTAAAATTCAATAGGGTGTTATGAGGCAGCTAGACTTTTCATTTGACACTAATTTTGTGAAAATCGGGTCAGCCATCTCTGAGAAAAGTGAGTGAGTTCAAGTAGTCTTCGGAATATGTTCCTATTGATAGCTGGATTTCACATTTTTAAACATAACAGGCAAAGTAATAGTCTGATTGCAAAACAAATCAATAGGGTCTTATGGGGCAACTAGACCTTCTATTTGACACTGATTTTATGAAAATCGGTACAGCCATCTCTGAGAAACATGAGTGAGATTAAACAGTCTTCAGAACACGTTTCTTTTCATAACTTTTGAACCACAAGTTCAATCTTCATAAAATTCAAAAGTTAAGGGTATTTCAGTTAGCCCGTTCATTTGAAACTAATTTTGTTCAAATCGGTTGTGTAGTTTTTGAGATTGTGATGTTTCATGATTTTTACATTTTGATACATAACCTCTGAACTAAAAATCCGATTACAATAAAATTTAAAAGGGTCTTATGGGACAACAAGACCTTTCAATTGCAATTAATGTCATGAAAATCGGTCCAGCCATCTCTGAGAAAAGTAAGTGAGAATAAAAATCTGCACATACACACACATACACACACACATACACACACATACACATGCAGAAAATGTTCAGCTCGTCGAGCTGAGTCGAGTGATATATGCCATTTGGCCCTTTGGAGCACTTTTATATTTTCGGTTTTGCAAGTGATTGCTAAACCTTTCTAGGAGAAAGGCAAAAAGGGAAAAAGAGCCAAGTACTCGGTCGTGGTTTTGACTCAGCTTTGACCAATAAGGTAAAGGTTACTACACTATACTTAAGAAAGCCTGTAGGAATGCTACGTTTTCCAGTTTTCGTTCGAAATCTGGAGGTCTTCAACAGATTTTATCGAAAGAGAGGTAAATACAACCTCTGGTAGTAGAACCTTCGTACGCGGAAAAACGTGATCTTCGAATCTCCAGGTGATGTCTTTCATCATTAGATCGATTTGTAGTAGCTTTCTAACTATGTAATCCAGTACGGCATCTTGAAATGAAAAAAAAACTTCTAATCATTGATAAATCATTATAAAGATGTATATATATATATATATATATATATATATATATATATATATATATATATATATATATATATATATATATATATATATATATATATATATATATATATATATATATATATATATATATATATATATATATATATATATATATATATATATATATATATATACCCCCAACTATTTGAAATTTTTAAGATTCGAAAACGCCGGGTACGGTTTACGGGTAATGTAATCGATATTACGTATGTGAATTCATTAACAGTCATTCATAGATACTTACGGTAATTGTCATTTCCACAAATAATATCATCGGCACGTTCTGAAATCTGCGTGTTCCGCGGTGTTGCCAATGAACACGTGGTTAGATCAAGAATCGCTTCATCTGTCTCCGAAGACGCCACCGCTGTAACAAAATATAAAGTAATTTGATTATAACAGCGTTTAGATTATTATTTCATATGTACATTTGCTTGCCTTGCTTGCCACTTGCCTTGGCTTGTGAGGGGGGGAACGAGTGCATCGTATCTCAACACCACCTGATGCACCATGTGTGTATATATAGGTTGTAAAATTATAGATACCACTCTTTCCGTTACTGTTTCAAATCATACTGAATATATATTACGAATGAACACGAATGCCAATAAGGGGTTTTTTATGTGTTTAAATTTTATACTTACTATCGTCGGTATTTTTATTCACACGTGTCATCATGATGGATTTCAGAAGACTTTGCGATGTTGCTTAATCGTGCAAATGGAAAGTCTGGAATTTTCCGGGGTGATGCAAATTCCTCTGGAGATGCCACTGTAGATAAATTAAAAATAAATCATAGTTACCTATAAGCGCAACGAATAAAATGCATTTTCGGCATTACGTTTTTTAGAACTTCTTTTTTTTCTTCCTTTTTTAGGTTGTTCCTCTGCGGATGATAATTCGCTATATAAGTAAGCAATATCACGGTTATTGGTCTGAAACTTAAATTTAGAAAAAATGTATTTAGTCACGGGAATTTCTTGTTGGACAGAGAGGTTATGTATAGGCAAAACAAAATCAACATTTATCTTCTAATTAGCTCAGACGGCTTTATAGATTAGGAATTTGTCAACAGTCATCGAAGTTTTCTTGCCTCAAAGGAAAAATCAAATCGAAACGTCATGTATACGATTAACTTCATAAAATGTCGATTGGGAACTAAAAATCTGATTTATGGTTGACGAAATATTGATGATGCTTTGTTGAACCGTAACGAAGAAACATACTTACTCAAAATGATAAATCACAGATGTTTTTAGGTTTTTGAAAAAACTCGCTGCGTAGCGATCCACGGTTTACTTAAATAATCAGCTAACGAAAGTGATTCAAATCTGACCACCGAAATTGGAACTACCTGAACACAAATTAATTTGGTTGTTTGAAGCATTACAATATTGTATTGACAAAAAACCGGAGGTAACCAACGAAAATTCTGTACATATAATCTGCAATCTGAACGATTTTATAAAACCTAAATTAATCCACCTAGCGGTCAGACCCAGCCATTCTCATTCAAACTTTTATTTGTAAAAATAGATTTACATGAACGCTTTAATCCAATAAATGTATTTTCACTATTTAGGTTCTAAAATATTGGTGTTGTAATCTATACATATAAAAAAAATATATTTCGGTCTGTCTGTTTGATCCATATAGGCTCGAAAACTACCGAACCGATCGACGTGAAAATTTGTATGTAGGGGTTTTTGGTCCCGATAAAGATAAATAGTTTGAGGCCCCTTCCTCTTCTGAAAAGAAGGGGTCCAATACAAATGAAGCATAAATTTTAGCACAACTCACGGACAAACCAAGCAAATGAAACCGAATTTGGCATGTGGATGTTTTAAAGGGTAACAAATATGTCCACAATGGTTCGACGCCCCTTCCTCTTCTGGAAGCACATGTTTCTGTACAAATTTCTGCACATCTCGCGAACTAGTCAACTAAATAGGACCAGGTGAATGATTTTAGTGTTAACAAATATGTTCCATAATCGACCTCAGCCAACATTTTGGATTGTAAGATGGCAACTTCCGGTTTCTGGAAAAAAGCCAAAAATGGACGATTTCCACCCAATGTAACAATATTCGGATAAAGAATAATACACAGGAGCTAAAATGGACCACAGATACCATTTTGAATCCTAAGATGGCGACTTCCGATTTCGGAAAAACAGCGGCAAACGACCAAATACCATCCAATATGGGTATTTCTGGAATCGTAATGATTATGAATACCATTATGAATTGTAGGATGGCAACTTGTGGTTTCAGAAAAACAGCCAAAAATGGCCGATTTCCGTCTAACATGGGTATCTCCAGATCTAGAATGATACATAGCAGCTGAAATCGACCGCAGACCTCATTTTAGATTCTAGGTTGGCGACTTCCGGTTCCTGGGAAATAGCCGAAAATGATCGAATTACACCCAATATGGGTGTCTCTTCAGCCAGAATGACGCTCAGAGGCCAGAAATTATCTTAAATACCAGTTTGAATCCAAGATGGCGACTTCCGGTTTGTGAAAAACAGTCTAAAATAACCAAATACCATCCTATATGAGTATCTCTGGAACCAGAATGATGCAATGAGCTAACAATTGACCTCAGGCACCATTTTGAATCGCTGAATGGCAACTTATAGGAAACAGTCGAAAATGACCAAATAATACTCAATATGGATATTTCCGTAATCGAGATGATGCATAGAAGCCAAACATTGACCCTGGACACCATTTTGAATTTAAAGACGACCACTTTTAGTTTCTGGAAGACACCCAAAGTAACTAAATACCTCCCAATATGAGTATTTCCGGTGTCAGATTGATGCCAGAAAATCTGCTGAAAATGACCGAATACCACTCAATATGAATATATTCAGAATTGAGGTGATGTACAGAATCCAAAAGTCGAGGATGTTGTCATTTCGATAAAACTAATCATTTCAAACGATTTGTTATTAGACTTTGATATGGCCGATTCGTCGTGCATTTTCAGACTTTAAACGCATCGCAAGGAATCAATAAATTTGGAACATTCAAATAGTACGATACCACATTTAATTTATGTTGAGGCCGCATATATCGATCAAAGCAGGTATAGTTTTAAATAGTCTTTGAATTTCTTTTCTTTCCATAACTTTTGAGCCACATATCAAATTGTTATGAAGTTTGTTATTTGTAAGTTTGAGAGATGACTCTTTCGTATGACACAAGTTATGTTCAAATAAGTCATGTAATCTTTGAGATAATAGACTTTCGTTGTTTTATAAACAATTTAATACATAACGGTTGCTCAAGTTCGATTATAATCAAATGAAATAGGAACGTATAGGGCAGCCATACTTTGAAACCACGTGTTCAATCATAATTCATCAGTTAACCCTTAACTAACCCGCTCATCTGATAATAATATTGATCAAGTCGGTTGTGTAGCTACTGAGTTAATGAAGTTTCGTGATTTTCACATTTAGGTACTTTACAGACGAAGTTACATATCGATTACAGTAAAATTCAATAGGGTGTTACGAGGCAGCTAGACTTATTAGTTGACACTAATTTTGTGGAAATCAGGTCAGCCAGTCTGAGAAAAGTGAGTGAGTTCAAGTAGTCTTCGGAATATGTTCCTTTTCATAGCTGGATTTCACATTTTTAAACATAACAGGCAAAGTAATAGTCTGATTGCAAAACAAATCAATAGGGTCTTATGGGGCAACTAGACCTTCTATTTGACACTGATTTTATTAAAATCGGTTCAGCCATCTCTGAGAAACATGAGTGAGATTAAGTAGTCTTCAAAACACGTTTCTTGTCATTACTTTTGAACCACAAGTCCAATCTTTTTGAAATTCAAAAGTTAAGGGTATTTCAGGTAGCCCGTTCATTTGAATCTTGTCCAAATCGGTTGTGTATTTTTCGAGATAATGATGTTTCATGATTTTTATAATTTGATACATAACCTCTAAATTAAAAATCCGATTACAATGAAATTTATTAGGGTCTTATGGGACAGCGAGACCTTTCATTTGCAATTAATTTCATGAAAATCGGTCCAGCCATCTCTGAGAAAAGTGAGTGAGAATAATAATCTGCACATACACACACACACACACACACACACACACACACACACACACACACACACACATACAGAAAATGCTCAACTCGTCGAGCTGAGTCGAGTGATATATGCCATTCGGCCCTTTGGAGCACTTTTATACTTTCGGTTTTGCAAGTGATTGCTATACCTTTCTAGGAGAAAGGCAAAAAGATATGTGTATAAATCTATACGATTTGTTAAAAACCTGTATTATTCTGTTCGAATTTTCAAAGAGTTTCTAAAAATTCCAATCAAAATCTATATAAATCTTTATGATACAGATACACACAAGAATTCTGTATCACATCTGTAAAGAGGTATTTACGTGAGAGTGTATGAGTGCGAAACTGAGGAAAACAGAGACAAATCTTTGCTAATTTTTTTTCGATAGCATTGCTCTCCATGAACCGAATGTAAACTATAATGTAAACCACTGAGGTCAACTATCGTAAATGGAGCGTAAACAGCTGTAAACATTTTAAGTTTGCATTTTGCATATAGATTAAATAAGGCCGAAGGTAAAACTCAAACAAAAAATCGTAACCTGAGGCAAACATAGAAAACGTTACACGTGTTTTTACGCGTGTGTTAGTGTGTGCAGTTTTGAATGTCGCTGATCTCTATAGACCATCGCACTAAATCGTTTTAATCTCACTTTTTTGACAGATACTGGTAACTTTGTTTACGTTTTGGACTTTGGGCTTTTTTCTTGTGAAGCAATCGTGTGGGTAGTTTTAAAAGCTGCTAATTTTATAAATGTTCTTGGTCTACTGGTGCCTCACACACAAGGTTTAAAGGGCCACATTAAAAATGATCTGTGCTAAAACCGAGTACAAAACTGCATCGCCCGATACTAAACCAAAGTTATCAGTATCTGTCAACTCAGATGCCTGACGTCACCGTGCAATGGTCTATTGGCTTCCATTATTTTGTATAATTCTAATAAATCATGGCAGCCCTGGATGCCAGCAAGGATGCTAGATGTTTTGAAATAAAATCTGTGTATTGCCATTTCAGAAAAAAAAATAACTTAAGGGCGTCCAATTTACATTATAGTCTTTCGGATTAAATTTGTTTCGCAGTATGGAATTTCGGTCGGGTCGCTACCGACTGAGCGTGTACGGAGCGACATTTCAAACAGCGTTTTCATATAAGTATAGGCCAGGGGCGACTCGTGGCTTTCAAACCTAAACCTGTTCAACTACGAATTCTGAAAATATAGTTTGGAGAAGTAATCACAATCATGCTCGCGAGAAAGACCCAAACCTGGAGCGAATACAATATCGTTGTTTGCGTAACGCCTTAGGTTGCATGCAATCGACCCATACGATGAGTTTGGAGGTCTTAGCTGGAGTTCTACCTTTGAAAACCCGCTTTTGGAGCCTGTCTTCTCGTATTCTTATCAAATGTGAGGTCTTGAACCGTCCTGTGATTGAAAATTTTGAAAGGTTAATCGAACTTAATTCTCAAACCCGTTTCATGACATTGTATTTCAATCACATGTCCCAAAATATCAATCCTTCTTCGAATATTCCAAATCGTGTCAACTTATTGAATACTTCTAATTCTACTGTGTTTTTCGATACATCCATGATAGACGAAACCCGTGGAATCCCGGATCATTTACGCGTGCAGCAGATCCCCAAAATTTTTTCTAATAAATATCGAAACATCAACTGCGACAATATGTTCTACACTGACGGATCACTTATCGATGGGTCCACTGGCTTCGGTATCTTCAATAACAATTTAACCGTCTCCCATTAGCTCGATAATCCTGCTTCTGTTTACGTCGCAGAATTAGCTGCAATTCAGTACACCCTAGGGATTATCGAAAAAATGCCCACGGACCATTATTTCATCTTTACGGACAGTCTCAGTTCCATTGTGGCTCTCCGATCGATGAAAGATGTTAAGCACTCTCCGTATTTCCTGGGGAAAATACGGGAACATCTGAGTGCTTTATCCGAAAAATCTTCTCAGATTACCTTAGTGTGGGTCCCTTCTCACTGCTCGATACCGGGCAATGAGAAAGCGGACTCTTTGGCTAAGGTGGGCGCAACAAACGGTGAAATTTATGAAAGACCAATTGCTTTTAATGAATTTTTTGCATTTGTACGTCAGAATACGATCATCAGTTGGCAAAATTCTTGGACCAGAGGGGAACTGGGAAGGTGGTTACATTCCATTATACCCAAGGTATCGACGAATCCGTGGTTCAAGGGGTTGGACGTAGGTCGAGATTTCATTTGCGTGATGTCTCGGCTTATGTCCAATCACTATAGATTTGATGCGCATCTCCGTCGTATTGGGCTCGGGGAAAGTGGTATCTGTGCCTGTGGTGAAGGTTATCACGACATAGAGCACGTTGTTTGGTCATGCCCTGTCCACCGTGACGCCAGGTCTAAATTAGTAGCTTCCCTTGAGGCCGGAGGTAGACGGCCAGCTGTACCTGTTCGTGATGTCTTGGCGAGCCGTGACATACCCTACATGACCCTTATATACGTTTTCCTAAAATCCATCCATGCCCCAGTCTAGTCCCGTTCCCTTCCGTCTGCACCCAACAAAACGACAAGAACACGTTTGAACCTTAAGCACAGATTTTGGAATCAGCAACTGCACCCCACTCGAATTTGCCACGACCTGAGAACCCGAGGCCTTCAGTGATATTTTGGCTCAGCGGCACATACCATATGGCCACTTGAACACTAGCGAACAACAACAACGAACCATAACCAGCAACCTGCCCCAGCTCATGACATCGGCCATTCGAGATCATCAGACGACCATTCAACAACAAAACACTGATTGAAAAATTCATGCTAGTTTTAAGTTAGACTTAATTTCAGCTCGTAGTCGGCAGCGAGGATAAAAAATTTGCTTTTAGTTTTTAAGTCACCAGATATAATTGGCGCCGTTAAACATTAAATTTTATTTGTGCCGTGTCAAATAAATGATATATGAGGAAAAAAAAAAGACCCAAACCATTCTCTTTGTTTTTATTTAAAATAAACGAGCTATTGACATCGCTCCACCGAACAACAGTGAATGACAATGAACTCATGTCATGGGCTCAATCACATTTGTGCCCACTGTCAGTTGTCAGATAAAGGTGTGTGACAAGTGGCGGTGATATGCTATCTCGTTTACACCTGTTTGAGAGGTGAGCCTTTGAAACCTGGCATAATGCCATAGGGGTGAAAATAAAGCAAACAAAACAATAAAATATTAATATAAATTTGAATTTGAAGAACACGACACGAGACAAGAGGCTTGTCTGTGGATTTAAAATGTATTTTTTTGCGTAAGGCGTAAATGTAATTTTTTTAAGCGTAAGGCATATTTCTGCCGCAGATCGCGAATTTAAGATGAGCGTCGCAATAATTTATCGTGGTTTTTTGTCGAAACAGATTTTTCTAAATAAATCTGGAAGCTCTGTTCTGAACATAGTTGGGATCAAACCCCTGTCAACCCTATTCCCCTCTACACGTTCGACAGTAGCCAATATCTCGTCTGCAAAATTGGTCCAATTCGAAATAGTGCCCATTTGAAATTCCCCTGTTCACTTGATTGAGACTAAAACTTGGCTGCTCAGCAGTGAGTTGGTTTGGATTGTTCGGAATCCATTTTGTCAAAGTCAAACGAAAACGTATAGTTCAAGGTTCTAGCTTTAAAAACGTAAGTGTCTAGTTGATTCGCGTTTTTATCGAATAAATGTTTTTCTGATTAAATTCTTTTGAGATCTACTCAACAACAGCTGCCAATCGTCACCTAAGCATAACCGAATAGTCGATAGTTGTAACTATTGCAACCATTTTTAGTATAGCTGTATCTACACGTCGTAAGTTTTTTATTTATTTTATTTATCTGTACGCAATAATTAATATATAATCAAATTTATTTCAGTGGCGAGATGCGGCAGAAAATTCGTTACCTATCCAAACGATGGATCAATCAATTGATCAAATTGGAAACGAAGGCGCTACGAAGAAACTTCACACCACAGGCCTCTGTTGAAGCTGCCAATAATAGCTGCGTTTTCAATAGTTGTGAGCGATCTGACCTTCGCTCGAAGGTAGAAAAATCGACACCAGCTATTTCGTTACTTCATGAAAATCATTTCAATTGTACAAGTAATGAGAACTTCAGCGAAGACCAAAGTGCCAGGGAGAGTCGGATCGTCACGAAGCTTCAAGAAGAAAAAATATCTGTTTTGTCGGAACAACTTGGAGATTGGGTGCGATCTGAAAATATTACTTTGAAGGCAATTAATCCTCTACTGCAAATTCTCCGGAGCCAAGAGCATGAGTCAGAATTACCTGCTGATCATCGAACGCTTCTCAAAACCCCGAAGGAAGCTTGCAGATCTACACGAATAAAAAACGGAGGCGCCTATATACATTTTAAAATTAGAGATTCAATTAAATGGGCGTTGGAAGTGTATTTCGATTATATCCCAGAAAAAAATTTTTTACTGATGAATTGTGATGGCATTTCTTTAAGTAAAAGCTCCAGTAGTCAACTTTGGCCAATATTGTTGATACTTCAAGCAGCCGGGAAATCTTCAAAACATGAGGGCGGGGGCCTTGCGTGGTTGGTAACGTCTCCGCCAACCACGCTCGACGCCTGGGTTCGAATACCAACGCCGACATAGGTGTCGATGGTTGTGGGGTGGCGTGATCGACTCACAACAAACCCAACTGGTCTAGATTCAATCCTAGCCGACACCGGGAGATTTTCTGAGGCGAAAAATCTCTGGGATCACGCCTTCTATCGCATGAGGAAGTAAAGCCGTTGGCGCCGGTCCGTTAATTAACGGGTCGTGAGTTAGGGTCCTGGATGTAGTCGCCTCCCTGGGCGTCGGTGATTGGCACAACAACAGTGGCGGAACTAGACCGACGGAAAATAAGCGAAAATAAAAAAAATTTTCAAAACCGTTTCCAGTTGGAATTCATCACGGATATTCTAAACCATCCGATCCGAATGTGTTTTTATTCGACTTTGTTACAGAAATGCTAAACCTTTTAGACGAAGGCTTTGACTGCAAAGGTAGACATTGTGCAGTCAGCATCAAAGCTATTTTCTGTGATACACCTGCTCGTAGTTATGTCACTTGCACCATTGGCCATGCGGGATATTTTAGTTGCCCAAAATGCGTTCAAGAAGGAGAATGGCATAATCACGTAGTTTCACCACATATTAACGCTAAATTGAGAACTGATCAATCCTTTATTGATCAAAGTAATCAAGAACATCACACTGGAACATCAGTTCTTGAAGAACTAGGTATTGGACGGGTGTCATGCGTAGCTCTTGACTACATGCATCTGTTATGCCTGGGCGTGGTGAGAAAATTGATAAGTGTATGGTGCAACGGACCGAAAAATCTAAGATTAAATAAAAATCATATCATTCAGATGAACGGCATGATCGTGAATTTTCATAATTTCATTCCGTGTGAATTTCGTCGAAAACCGAGAAGCATATCTAATTATAAGGACTTTAAAGCTACCGAATACTGTTTATTTTTAATATATTTGTTACCGGTTTTTTGTGAGAAAATTTTTAACTCTGATTTTTATAATAATCTATTAAGTCTAAGTGTTGCCATAAGACTTTTAAGCGATGACGAGTATTGCATAAAATTCAACGACAACGCCGAGAAATTACTCATTTACTTCGTGACAACCTTTCAAGATTTGTACGGTACAGAGAACATGAATTATAATGTCCACAACTTAGTTCATTTGCCGGCAGAAGTGCAAAATGTTGGCCTTTTGGACGGATTTAGTTGTTTTCCATTCGAAAATTATTTAGGGTACAGGCGACGTACAATAAAAAATGCTCCAAAACCTTTGCATCATATAACAAATCGCCTACATGAACAAAGGAAACAACAGTGTAAAGTGAAAGAAAAACTAAATTATCCTTATGCAATTAAGACGAACTCAAAAATTAAGGCTATATGTTTTGAAAGATTCAAAATATCAATTCCGTCTGCCGGGGTGAGATTAAGCCACGGAGGTGAGATTGAGCCAAAACGGGAAATGTTTGTATGTTAAATTACTTGAGATTTCCAGAACCTAATGCCTCAAACTCAATACTATATGAAACATGACATATTTATTCACAACTTGAAGTAGAATATAAATAATATTAGCGAACTGTTTTACTTAAATTATGTTCCAAAGTACAGGCTGGAAAACACGCGCAAATAACGTTACCAAAAAATGTCACATGCAAACCAACCCGATCAAGAAATTACATCAACTTAATGCTCAGATGGTACGTTTGGATGTCATCTCCAATGTGTTGAGCAAATATTATGCATTAAACCTGTGATGGCTCAGAAAATAATGTTTTTCCAAACTGTGCACTTTTCAATCCCTTTTGGGGTGAGGTTGTGCCAAGCTATAATGAACGGTACAAAGTGCGGAATTCATATTTACGACGAAATTATTTCAGTATACACCAAAACACTAGCATTGTTTACATAGGATATGCTATCTAGCTATGGTATTATTTCAAATAATGACTAAATGCTTGAGCATAGTCAGCTTACAACTGTTAGATGGAAATTTACAATGACTGATATTACTTATGGAATCTAACAAAATTTTGTACACCTATTCTATATAAACTGATGACTTTAAAGCAATAAAGGAGGGTTGTGAATACGTTTCCAGCAGTTTTGAGATCTACAATGGAATATACAGTGATCAATGACACATAATAATTGAAACGAAAAGTCTTCTCAGGCTTTATGTCCTAACGTTTTCCCTTTCTAAGCTACCTGGAGACGCCACTATGTGCTTAGAGACTGTCCATGAGCCACGTTCTCATAACTGGTTACTCCAGATATTGATTTGATCCAGTCATATATTTTACTATAATTCATATGAAACGTAGTTTCTGGTCAACCCCCTACAGCCCCTTAATAGTCCACGTTGTTTATGGTCGTCCCTATACTTACTATTTTATCATGTTATTCATGTGAATTATTCGTAGATACACTACTGTTCATTCAACAGGTATTATATTCAAATTTTTGGTTTTGGCACAATCTCACCCCATAGAAGGGGTGAGATTAGGCCAAAGTTCATTCAATTTTAGCAAAATTATAGTTTTTTGTAACTTGTCCATATTTGCAGCAGTCGTTAACTAAACATTTAAGTGTGCATTGACGTGATTTGGATCAAACTCATTGCCTAAATGTGTGCAATACAAACTAAGGAACAAAAACGTGTCCTTTTTTGGCACAATTTCACCCCGGCAGACGGTTTGTAAAAAAACAATTGTTGCTTGACAAATGATAGTTCGATAATCCTAGTCGAGAATATTTATTCACATAACAATTCATACTATTTTGATGGCAGAAAAAAATCGTAACATGTAAACCCCTGTTCACAGAACCCTTCGATTCGACAAACTTGAACATAATTTAATTTTACGAAAGTTAATTGGAGAAGGTATATTGAAACTTCCTTTTCTAGAAGTTGTTGTTACAATTGCCAAAGTCGATTTTCCGACTAATGTCGTACTTTGAAATTGGCTTTTGAAGGAGAACACTTTGTTGTACTGGAGGAAAACTTAACTTTATTGAACAAAAATTTACAAAAGTCATCTTTACACTACAAGTTACACACGCGATCTATAACTATTCGAAAAAATCCTTATCTATAACTATCCCTTAAGATGCCAGAGTTTTCATTAAAATTAGAGAAAATTTATTTATTTTCCTTCTGTCTCTAACGGGTCCTTTCATTGGACACATTACAAATGTTGTTCATTCTTCTATTAAGTCCTAACGTTAGAAAGAGAAAGTAAACTTCTAATGCGCCTTGATCCCTTCACATGGGAGTGGCTTATCCTAAAGTCCTAACTAAACAAAACGTTTAAAATACACAATCTACGCGTGAGACCGTTTTCACGTTCATTTTCACAACTCCATTCTAGAGGTCTCGCGCGGATCTAGCATGCTCCTAGTCAGCTCGATCGTGTCTTATGGTCTGTTGCTATGCGATCTTATATTTTCTCTCGCTTTTAAGCGACACTAAATTGTTCAATTGTAAAAATATCGCTTACGGAGCGACATATATGGTATATCAATCAATAATATTAGAAAAAAATATATGTGTCTGCCTGTGACCGGAGAAAACTACGTTATATTTCCACTGATTCATCACTGATTAAACAATGATCTTCTTCTATTAAATAAAAATAAGTTGGTGTCTGTAAAACGTCGTTTCACTCCAAATAGAATCAACGGATTTGAATCATTCTTTTTGTGTTTGTTTTTTTTTAATAAGAGGGGTATTTGTTAGTAGCTTAAGTATTTATGATAAATATTAGAAAATTATGAGTATTTGTGTCCAATCACAAATGGTGACTTCTCAACACTGTTAGTAATTTGCAATTTTAACTGTTAGGATTTGTTTGCTTTCTTAATTAGGACTTATCATTCGTAGGGATTTATACCTACTTGTAAAGGAAGGAAAGTAAACTTACAACTAACTTAAATCATTCCGCGTCGAACACTCGACAGAAACGGACGTGCAAAGTGGTCGTTCTATTACAATCCGGTCCGTGTGTACGAATAGCCAAACAAAAGAGTGTATTTTTCGCGCTAAAGACCAACTAGATTGTGAGTTGTGTCGCTACGTTCTGTACCCGGCTCGCAACTTTGGCTGTATTGGTGCAAAATACCAGCTGCAGTTTTGATCTGTGCACAGTGAATAGATCTTTCTAATTCAAGGCCATCATTTGACAGTCGAGTCGTGTCGCTGTGCTGTGTGATCTCACACCCGGCTCACTGCTGGTGGCTGTATTGGTGCTGCTGTACTGGTGCTGCTGGCTGCTTTGGGTGCAGCTTCGAACGATCGGACAACCACTGCTGGAAGGAAGAAGTAAATAGGTACGTGTTCTTGTCGGCGCTAGTGCGCTACATTTAGCGCGATGGATATAGATCCCTCGCCTCCCGTGCCACCATCCCCGAACCCCCTTGACCCTGACCCTTCTGTTACCTCCTCCCCTGTTCATTCTCCAGTCCCCCCTCGCCCCAAGCTTTACCCGAACGGATCTCAACAGGGCAGCTATACTGTTTATTTTCGTCCAAAGGCAGGAGTGAATTCAAAGCGATTAAACATACTGCAAATTTCGAAAGACCTGACGAAGGGGTACAAGGCCGTGACCGAAATTTCCAAGGTCCGACCTAACAAGCTCCGTGTCGTGGTCAGTGATCTGGCACAGGCCAATGCTATCGCTTGCTCTGAGCTCTCACACGCGAGTATCGCGTTTACATACCCGCACGAGACGTGGAGATCGACGGTGTCATAACCGATTCGAGTCTGTCTGTCGAGTGTATCCTAAAAAGCGCAACCGGTTGCTTCAAAAATACCGAAACACAGGCGAAGATTTTGGATTGTAAGCAATTGCGGTCCATGTCTCTCGTCGGCGGTAAAAAAGTTTACACTCCGTCAGACTCGTTTCGCGTTACGTTTGCCGGATCTGCACTCCCTAGCCACGTCTCGATCGACCGGGTTCGTCTGCCTGTGCGATTGTATGTACCCCGTGATATGAATTGCACCAATTGCAAGCAGTTAGGCCACACAGCCGCCTACTGCTGCAATAAGGCACGATTTAGCAAGTGTGGGGAGACTCATGCGGAAGATTCTTGCAGTGTTAATGTTCAAAAATGTATTCACTGTGGGGAAAACCAGCATGAGCTCTCCACATGCCCGGTGTACATGCAGCGTGGAGATAAAATCAAGCGGTCACTTAAGGAGCGTTCAAAGCGTTCTTATGCTGAGATGCTGATGAAGACCGTGACCACTTCTACCATAACATCGAACCCCTTTGATCTGTTGTCCTCTGATGAAACCGATTCTGACGATTCATCAGCGGGAACATCTTATGCCAATCCTGGGGAGTCTAGGAAGAGGAAAAATGTTTCTTCTCCTAAACTTCCCCGTAAAGGTCCTAAGATTTCCCAAAGTGTAATGAAAAGTACGAACAAACCAAACAGTGCTGCGGAAAAACCGAAGCAAACTCCTCCTTGGATTGCAAATTTAAAGTCCCAGAAGGAGTTCCCAGCACTGCCAGGAACATCTAAAACCGCAGTTGTTCCTTTTGCACATCCAGTTGATGAAACAAACTCTGGATTAGCGAAATTTTCTGACATTGTGGACTGGATTTTTGAAAATTTCAATGTACCCGATCCAATTAAAATTTTTCTTACAGCATTCCTCCCAACAGTTAGATCATTTTTGAAGCAGTTGACTGCCCAATGGCCCCTCCTTGCAGCGATTGTATCCTTCGATGCCTAATTCAACTGCGTATATGAAGGATTCTATCTCTGTCTTACAGTGGAATTGTAGAAGTATTCTACCAAAAATTGATTCGTTTAAAGTTTTGATAAATAAAAACAAATGCGATGCAATTACCTTTTGTGAAACTTGGCTTACTTCTAATATTGATCTCAACTTCCATGATTTTAATATTATTCGCCTTGATCGAGACACCCCATATGGAGGAGTACTTTTAGGGATTAAAAAGTGCTATTCTTTCTATCGTATTAACCTCCCCTCGATTCCAGGCATCGAAGTTGTCGCATGTCAAATGACAATACAAGGTAAAGAGCTTTGTATTGCCTCAATATATATTCCTCCCAGAGCACAGGTTGGGCAACGGCTGCTCTTTGATTTAATAGAACTTCTTCCCTCGCCACGTTTGATTTTGGGAGACTTCAACTCTCATGGTGTGGCTTGGGGTTCCCCTTACAATGATAACCGCTCCTCTCTAATCTATAACCTTTGCGATGACTTCGACATGACTATTTTAAACAACGGTGAAATGACCAGTATCCCGAAACCTCCAGCGCGTCCAAGCGCTCTGGGTCTATCCTTATGTTCGACGTCGCTACGGTTGGATTGCACATGGAAGGTAATCCTCGATCCTCACGGTAGCGACCATCTGCCTATTCTTATTTCAATTACAAACGGGTCAACTCGCATTCGACCAATTGACATTCCGTATGACCTCACACGGAATGTCGATTGGAAGTTATACGAGGAAATGATTTCAAAAGCGGTCGAGTCGATTCAACATCACCCACCACTTGAAGAATACAACCTTCTCGCGGGCTTAATCCTCGACGCCGCGTTGCAAGCCCAAACGAAGAAATATCCCGGCGTAACGATCAAAGAGCGGCCTCCAACTCCGTTGTGGGACAAAGAGTGCTCCGATGTCTACACGCAAAGATCCGACGCGTTTTTGGCCTTCCAGAAGGGAGGTATACCCGACGACTATATACGGTATTCGGAGCTCAATACCAAGCTTAAAAGCCTGGCTAAAGCAAAGAAACGCGGATATTGGCGTCGGTTCGTGAACGAGACGTCGAGGGAGACATCGATGAGCACTCTTTGGAACACAACCCGAAGAATTCGGAATCGCGTAACGGTCAACGAAAGCGAGGAGTCTTCAAGTCGGTGGATATTTGATTTTGCCAGGAAAGTATGTCCGGACTCTGTTCCTGAGCAAAACATTGTTCGCGATGCGTCTCCGGGCCACGACGCGATAGAATCACCTTTTACGATGGCAGAATTTTCAGTTGCCCTTCTGTCCTGTAACAATAACGCGCCTGGGTTAGATAGAATCAAATTCAACTTGTTGAAGAATCTACCCGGCAATGCCAAGAGGCGCTTGTTGAACTTGTTCAATAAGTTCCTGGAGCAAAACATTGTACCGCAGGATTGGAGGCAAGTGAAGGTGATCGCCATCCAAAAACCAGGGAAACCAGCTTCTGATCACAACTCTTATAGGCCGATTGCAATGCTATCCTGTATCCGGAAATTGATGGAAAAAATGATACTCCGTCGTTTAGACCATTGGGTCGAATCAAATGGTCTACTATCAGATACTCAATTTGGCTTCCGCCGTGCCAAAGGGACGAATGATTGTCTTGCGTTGCTTTCAACAGATATTCAGCTGGCGTATGCTCGCAAAGAACAAATGGCGTCTGCGTTCTCGGACATTAAGGGGGCTTTTGATTCCGTTTCTATTGACATTCTTTCGGGTAAACTTCACCGACAAGGATTTTCTCCAATTTTGAACAATTTTTTGCACAATTTGTTGTCCGAAAAGCACATGCATTTTACGCACGGCGATTTGGCAACTTTTCGCATTAGCTACATGGGTCTTCCCCAGGGCTCATGTTTAAGCCCCCTTCTTTACAACTTTTATGTAAATGACATCGACGAATGTCTGGCAAATTCATGCACGATAAGACAACTTGCAGACGACAGTGTAATCTCTGTTACAGGAGCCAAAGCTGCCGATTTGCAAGGACCATTGCAAGATACCTTGGACAATTTGTCTGCTTGGGCTTTACAGCTAGGTATCGAATTCTCTCCGGAGAAGACTGAGATAGTAGTTTTTTCTAGGAAGCATGAACCTGCTCAGCTCCAAACACAATTAATGGGTAAAACGATTTCTCAGGTTTTGGTACACAAATATCTTGGTGTCTGGTTTGACTCTAAAGGCACCTGGGGTTGTCACGTGAGGTACCTGATGAAAAAATGTCAACAAAGAGTGAATTTTCTTCGTACAATAACCGGACAATGGTGGGGTGCCCACCCAGGAGACCTTATAAGGCTTTACCAAACAACGATACTGTCTGTTATTGAGTACGGGTGTTTCTGCTTCCGCTCCGCAGCAAACACACATTTGATCAAACTGGACCGAATACAATATCGTTGTTTGCGTATCGCCTTGGGTTGCATGCAATCGACCCATACGATGAGTTTGGAGATCTTAGCTGGAGTACTACCATTGAAAAACCGCTTCTGGAGCCTGTCTTCTCGTATTCTAATCAAATGTGAGGTCTTGAACCGTCCTGTGATTGAAAATTTTGAAAGGTTAATCGAACTTAATTCTCAAACCCGTTTTATGACAATGTATTTCAATCACATGTCCCATAATATTAACCCTTCTTCGAATATTCCAAATCGTGTCGACTTATCAAATACTTCTGATTCTACTGTGTTTTTCGATACATCCATGATAGAAGAAACTCGTGGAATCCCGGATCATTTACGCGTGCAGCAGATCCCTAAAATTTTTTCCAATAAATATCGAAACATCAACTGCGACAATATGTACTACACTGACGGATCACTTCTTGATGGGTCCACTGGCTTCGGTATCTTCAATAACAATTTAACCGTCTCCCACAAGCTCGATAATCCTGCTTCTGTTTACGTCGCAGAATTAGCTGCAATTCAGTACACCCTAGGGATTATCGAAAAAATGCCCACGGACCATTATTTCATCTTTACGGACAGTCTCAGTTCCATTGAGGCTCTCCGATCGATGAAAGATGTTAAGCACTCTCCGTATTTCCTGGGGAAAATACGGGAACATCTGAGTGCATTATCCGAAAAATCTACTCAGATTACCTTAGCGTGGGTCCCTTCTCACTGCTCGATACCGGGTAATGAGAAAGCGGACTTTTTGGCTAAGGTGGGCGCAACAAACGGTGATATTTATGAAAGACCAATTGCCTTTAATGAATTTTTTGCATTTGTACGTCAGAATACGATCATCAGTTGGCAAAATTCGTGGACCAAGGGGGAACTGGGAAGGTGGTTACATTCCATAATCCCCAAGGTATCGACGAACCCGTGGTTCAAGGGGTTGGATGCAAGTCGGGATTTCATTTGCGTGATGTCCCGGCTTATGTCTAATCACTATAGATTTGACGCGCATCTCCGTTGTGTTGGGCTCGGGGAGAGTGGTATCTGTGCCTGTGGTGAAGGTTATCACGACATAGAGCACGTTGTTTGGTCATGCCCTGTACACCGTGACGCCAGGTCTAGATTAATAGCTTCCCTGCAGGCCGAAGGTAGGCAGCCGGCTGTTCCTGTTCGTGATGTCTTGGCGAGCCGTGACCTATCCTACATGTCCCTTATATACGTTTTCCTGAAATCCATCCACGCCCCAGTTTAGTCCTATCCCCTTCCGCCTACATCCAACCAAACGACAAGAGCACGTTAAGACCCCGGATCCGGAAACAGCAATCAGACCCGCACGATACTCTCAAGGCCCGATGGAAACAACCCAATATGCCAGTCCGTAATATCTTGGCCCAGCAGCGGAACAAATTCAATCTGCTGCTTACCTATGGCAATGAAAACCATCAAACAGCAAACCTGTGCTTTTAATGCAAAATATTCTAGCTTTAAGTTAGATTTAGTTTCAGCTCGTAGTCGGCAGCGAGGATAAAAAATTTGCTTTTAGTTATTAAGATACTTTAGAAAGTAAGCTACCAGATATAATTGGCGCCGTTAAACATTGAATTGTATTTGTGCCGTGTCAAATAAACTATAGATGAAGAAAAAAAAAACTAACTTAAATGCATACTTATTGGCTATAAAGAGAGCTTATCGTAGCAATTGAGGATTGCAACGATTTTTGTCGAAAATTGTTAATAATTTTATTTGACATAGCTTCCAATGGTTCAACACCAGTAAGTCTATGTAATTCGAGTGTACCAAACCAAGGAGGACGCTTCAAAAACATTTTCAGAATTTTATTCTGAATCGTTTGGAGCGTTTTCTTGTTTGTTGAACAGCAACTTGACCAGATCGGTACAGCATAAAGCATTGCTGGTCTAAAAATTTGTTTGTAAATCAAAAGTTTGTTCTTTAAACAAAGTTTAGAATTCCTGTTAATGAGAGGATATAAACATCTCGTTTATTTGATGCACTTGGCTTGTATACTCTCAATGTGCTCTTTGAAAATAAGTTTTTTATCGTTAATAAGTCCCAAGTACTTAACCTTGTCAGACCAACTTAAAATAACCCCATTCATCTTAACAACGTGATTATTATTTGGCTTGAGGAAAGAAGCCCTAGGTTTATGAGGAAAAATTATCATTTGAGTTTTAGAAGCATTGGGAGAGATTTTCCACTTTTCCAAGTAGGAAGAAAAAATATCTAAACTTTTCTGCAATCGACTGCATATGACACGAAGGTTTTTTCCTTTAACGGAACAGCTTGTGTCATCGCAGAACAATGACTTTGTGCATCCTGGAGGCAAATCAGGAAGATCTGAAGTGAATATGTTATACAGGACTGGGCCCAAGACAGAACCTTGAGGCACACCTGCTCTGACAGGAAATCTATCAGATTTTGAATTCTGATAGACAACCTGCAGAGTTCGATCAGTAATATAATTTTTCAAAATTTTGACTAGGAAAATTGGAAAATTAAAAGTTTGCAATTTCGCAATCAAACCTTTATGCCAAACACTGTCGAATGCTTTTTCAATGTCTAAAAGAGCAGCTCCAGTGGAATAACCTTCAGATTTGTTAGCTCGTATCATATTAGTAACTCTGAGCAATTGATGAGTTGTGGAATGCCCATGGCGAAATCCAAACTGTTCATTTGCAAAAATTGAATTTTCGTTGATGTGCGACATCATTCGGTTAAGAATAATTCTCTCAAACAGTTTACTTATTGAAGAAAGCAAACTGATTCAACAGGGTCACGAGAACGTTGATATTGACGTCTGCGGACATTTTTCGAACGAATTAGAAGTTGAAGATTTTCGTCAATTATTGGTGAATCAAATTTCACTTGAGCCTTTGGAACAGAATAATTCCTGGCATCAACAATTGCACATTTTAATGCTTCTAAAGCGGAATCAATATTCGATTCGTTTTGCAAATCAAGCTCATTATTGAAATTTCTCTCAATATGAGTTTTGTATCTTTTCCAATTAGCCTTGTTATAATTAAAAACAGAGCTTAACAGGGTTTAAAACTGATTCATGTGATAAAGAAGAAGTTATTGGAAGATGGTCAGAATCAAAGTCAGCATGAGTGATAAAATCACTACATACATGACTTTGATCTGTTAGCACCAAATCAATTGTTGAAGGGTATCTTACAGAAGAAAAGCATGTAGGACTATTCGGAGACAAAATAGAATAGTATCCTGAAGAACAATCATTGAATAAAATTTTGCCATTGGAATTACTTTGAGAATTATTCCATGATCGATGTTTAGCGTTAAAATCGCCGATTATAAAAAATTTCGAACGATTGCTGGTGAGTTTTTGTAAATCACCTTTGAAATAATTTTTGTACTCGCGTGTGCATTGAAATGCTAAATATGCTGCGGCAATAAATAAAATCCCAAGTTCAGTTTGAACTTCAATTCCCAAAGTTACAATAACTTTCGTCTCAAGATGGGGAAGAGCACGATGTTTGATTCGGCGATGAATAACAATTGCAACTTCACCGCCGGAACCCTCAATCTTATCATATCTATGAACCACGTAATTGGGATCATATTTTAATTTAATGTTAGGTTTCAAAAATGTTTCAGTAACAATTGCAATATGCACATTATTTACTGTTAAAAAATTAAAAAGCTCATTCTCATTGGCCTTCAATGAGCGAGCATTCCAATTTAAAATTTTGATCGGTTTATTTAAAATCATTGCTAAATTTGAAATTAGAAACAATTTTAATTGTAAAATTTGTACCTATTTGAATGGTTTCAAACATTGATTTTGCCTGCAACATGGCGTTCATGAGATCGAACATTGCCTGTTGCAGAAAAGAAAGTTTACCTACCGTAATAGGCCCCAGGCAGTTGACATTAGAAAAAATATTTTCGGTAGTAATATTAACTGGGGTAATAGGTGTACAATTATTTTCTAGCGTGTTTTGCTTACCCATATTAACGGTAATTTTTGAACTACCAACATTAGGCGGTAGAATGTTAGAACTACCTGTAACCTGTGCATATGTTAAACGGGTATGCAAAGGAGTAGGTAAACTATGCGTCACTGGTACTGGTGAATTTTGTTTTAATTGGGAAATTGAATTTTGTTTACCTTGCCTTGCCTTAACAATTGCTAAACGGACTGGGCATTGATGAAAATTTGACATGTGGTTGCCGTTACAATTCGCACAGCGAAATTTTTTACTCTCTTTCACAGAACATGTGTCCTTTTTGTGAGAAGAGTCTCCACAAATCAGGCATTTTTGGTCCATGTTACAGAACTTTGAACCATGGCCATGACGTTGGCAAATACGGCATTGGGTGATATGCTTTTCACCTCCGCCAAACTTCTTATAAGCTTCCCATTTTACACGCACTTTTAAGTTATTAACCTCACTGCGGTTAAAATGAATTAAATAGTTTACAAGGGAAATTCCAGTTCGCTGACTGTTTTCGCCTCGTGATTTTTGTTTCATCAGAATTACTTGGGTAGGGGCTATGCCAAGTAATTCTGTTAAAGTAAGTTTGATCTCATCAACGGTTTGATCGTTGGTGAGACCTTTCAAGACAACCTTGAACGGCTTGGCGTTCTTTGTGTCATATGTAAAAAATTTGTACATCTTGTCAGTTAAATACTGAACAAGACTATCACGACCCTTTATTGAGTTGGCTAATAAGCGGCATTCACCTCTACGGCCAATTTGATGGGTAACTTTATAGTCAGAAACGAACGTTGAAAGTTCCTTTTTGAATATATTAAATTCAGAAGAAATGGTCACCACAATAGGTGGAACATTCTCCTTTTTTAAAGATTTTACATTTTGTATAGTTTCATTATTAATAACTTCCATTTCACCAGCTTCTTGCTCAGGCAAAATATCAAAAGGATTGTCACTACAGACACTCGAAGTGTCAGAAAGAGATGCCTCTCTTTTCTTCCCCGCAGCGATGCGTGGTTTCTTTTTTCGTCCAGCCATTTAAGGTGGTATGAAAAAAGTTAAAACAAATGTTAAATTCAAAAGTAGGTAGTCTTGAGAAAGACTGATGGGAAATATTTTTCAGGTAGTCTTTAAAAGACACACTGACAAAACACAAACTTTGAAGCTATAGGCAGTCAAAGACCAGTCCACAAGCAACCAAAAACACGTCTGATCTGTAGGACAGCTCACGACGCACTGATTTTTGTGTTTGTTTTGTCTTGATCTCCTACGAGTTAATAAGCCATAAAAATAACAATTTTCAGCTGATAAAGTTTAAAAAAAATTGATATACATTTTTGCCATTTCCCGCCTTTTACTCCAAAAACAACGTCATTAGAATACTATGATTGCAGGCTATGAGCGGTAGACAAGATTTTGTAGCGTCGTTATTCAGGCGTCGTTGTTGAGTAAACAAGCACCTGTTAATGATTCACATATAAAGTGATATTCGTTTTCGCTGCCTACTACACCGTTTCTATACTAAAGAGCTATAGCGGGGTAGCAGTAAACTCGACATGCATGTGAATACTCTTAACGTGGCTTTGATTTTATTCAAGGGCATATACTTGATAATATAAATTAAATTTCTGGCTTATTTGAGCAGAGTTGCATATAATCGTTATATTTATCTGATAAATGAAAAAAAAAAAGAACAAGAATAACACTACATGTGCGATGATTTAATTTACCATTGCTCGGATCTAATCAATCTGTTCAATTTTCTCTAAAATGCACACTGACTTAGATCACTGACATTTGCTCATGCTGCAATGATTCTGTTAGCTGGTAAAATAAACGTGTAGTTTTTGCTTCTCAAAAAACATTGATTTCTGTTCATGTTTCGTTAAATAGGCACTATTACATTTCTACAAATCTCTGGATTTACAATTAAATGTTGAATGTTGAATTGAAAACTATAATGTTGCGAAGTGTCAATTGCACTGTGCTTAGGCAGCAGATCTGCCTCAAAAAGCAGATGAAATATTAATGTCATTTGGGAGTGTGTTCAATCACTCCAAACACTGGGTTGTAATAATCAAGTAGACTTATACTGGGTTCCTGGTCACTGTGGAATGGATGGGAACGAAAGAACCGATGAACTAAAAAGACTTGGATCGTCTCATCAGTTCATAGGACCAGAACCCTTCTGTGGTCTATCTGCTTGTTCCCTTAGAATGGAACTAAAAGCATGGGAAACTCTGAAAGTGGAATCCAACTGATCTATGACTCGTAAAATACTGGATCTTTCAAAAACGTATACTGGTTTAATAACAGGGCATTGTCCAAGCCGTTATCATTTGAAGGTTATGAAAAAAACTTCAAGATGATACATGTCGAGTATGTGGCATGGAAAAAGAAGACTCGGAACATCTGTTATGCCGATGTCCGGCAATTTTTATCAAACTTAAACTTAACAAATGCCAGATGCTTAATGGTAAAGGTCAACGCGTGAAAGATTCTTCTTATTACTCTACTGAGATTCAACAAATGAAAAAAACTCGATCGCAATGAGCGTTGCGACCTAGAATCGAAAACATTTATTGAGCAATTTTCAAAAACTCTGCTTATTACCACACAACAAAATTAAATATCCTAAGAAAATCAGGACAACTGCTAAAATATAAAAAATAAATCAGGACGCTCAAATAGAACTTCAAAATCAGGACATGTCCTGCTAAATCAGCACGGATGGTATCCCTAGTCTGTATGTACCTTCGCGCTCCGCAGTTGCGTGATATTCGATAATGCCCAAAGCCCTGATAACTGGTGGCATTAAACCTAAAACATGCATATTCTCGCATAAACAGCTTTATGTTACATGGTCACGTGAAAAACAATTGGTATCATGTATGTTCGAAAAAAAAGATACCTACCCGAAAAATGGTTGGTCATTAGGTATTGCGAGAATTTTTGTTCAGGACAAAACCATATTGTCACTATGCCATGGCAATAACGGAAATCAACTGGAAAAGTTATAAAACGTTAAAAACCAACCCTTGATATTTCCCGCCCTTCTGAGATTCTAAGAGGTTTTCTGTGAGTTTTAGTGAGTAACGATTTTTTGTTGCCTTTGATCGGAAAAATTCGAAACAAGTTTTCATCACCGGGGCGTACTTAAACGATAGCCTTAATTTTTTTTAAATATTTTATGGAATAGTTCTATGCGATTTTCGTATTGGTTTCTGTTGATGCCACTTAAATTCAACGTCGGTTTCTGTTAATTTGTGCTGTGACTGTTTTTTAAGAAAGAAGAAAACACTGTCGGTACCTAATAAACATAATAGAATAAAAATAATAATGTGTTTTTGCAAGAATTCTGAGAAGTATTCATACTGCTTTCAGTTGGTTTCGATTAATTTTCTTCCACATGTAGTGGGAATGCTTCCTAACGAAGATGCCGCTAAGGGTATTTTATAAAAGGAATGTTCCCTAATCTACCTGATCAAACTGATTCTTGTATATCTTCCAGTTGACTTTTACAAATTTCTGCTGTGGTCGAAGTGTTTTTTGTTCATATGAAGTTGTTGTAAGTGGAATGTTCAAATACTTAACATTCCGTTGAATTAAAATTAAATTCGTTGTTTTTGTTCCAGTTTTGCGAGTTAAGACACGAGTAGTAGCAGGTCAATAAAAGTGTCAGGCTCCGCAACACTGATGATAGAATATTAAAAAGTCAGGAAATATACGAGTCCCGAAGGGAAGATGATCGGTTAAGAACAAGACGAGCTCGAAATGCACGACGTTCCACCCCCCATATATCTCAAAATCGTCAGTTACACACTTAGTTTCCATAGTCTTTAAACGAGTCTTGAACAAAAAAAAAAAAGTATAATTACTTAAACACTCAATTGAGAGAAAAATGCTAATCAAATATTTTCAAATACTACTACTTTATAGATTCAAGGTCAAATTTACCACCGAACAGATGCATTGCTGCCACTACCCGATGGCAAATGTCCTTGAAGCGACAATTCTGACAGGAAACTACAAAGGAGAAGTCGTGATTATCCCGCGTACCTCGATTACTCCTACCGATTTGCCGTTAAATTTTAAACGTCTGCAATTTCCCGTGCGTCGTGCATTCGCGACGACTATTGATAAAACCCAGAAACAGTCACTGAAAATTTGTGGCATAAACTCCGAGTATTCATGCTTCTCACATGGACAGCTCTATGTCGCGTATTCACGTAACCCTGACCCCGACATTGTGGAATATATAGAATTTAGTGGCTAGGGCCGCCTTGACCACTTTCACATGTTTCGTATATTCCGAATTTGAAGCTTGAATTGATTAGAATTCTGAAGTTTTTTATAAAATCTGTTCCAGTGAGATTGGCCAGGTAGAAGGGTATTACTATATTTGCATTAGGCCAAGCTTTTGAATAATTGAAAAAATAATGTAATAATTTCCTTCGGAATATTTAAAAGAATGACTGTTTATTTTCAGAAATGTTTTGAAATGATTTGATTATGGTTGAAAGGTGCTTCATAATATTCAATGAAATAAAAACCTAAATTATTCTACCTAGTGGTGAGACCCAGCCTTTCTCCTTCGAACTTATAATTTGTTAAAATAGATTTACTCCAACACTTGAAAAATACACCTTGATTACCACCTTCTGCTGGATTTGTTATTCATTCTAAACAAAAAATTTTTGGTAGCCAACAGCACAACTATACCGAACATTTAAAATTTAACATATAATCGGCTTCGTGCAACACTGGCACAACTCAAAACTTTGCATTTTTGAGTTTTTGATGGCAAACGATGCCAAATACTGTTAAGTTTCATCACACGAAATCCGATTTCGAAAATCACAAAAATTCCAAAGTTATGATTAGAAGTGCCTTTGCTGCACAAATCGAAAATTCTCCATAAAGTTAGTAAAAATAAGGTTTTAACTTGGACAACGTGAGCACGTAATATGTGCATAATAGACCCAAAGGTGATAAATAAGGATTGGTAATCTTAAACTTCAAAGTTTTCTTGAAAATCGAAAAATAAATTTTTGACGCAAATTTTCAAACGCGTTTTTTCGAAACTATGTTTTTTTAGTGGGTTGTATAATTAAATGTTGTTCCTTATACATTAATTTAAATGATCTTATCATTGAAATTGAAATTTTTTAACGCAGTTGATATTACTGATCGTTTCTGACAGGCATCCAATGAATGGCCAAATACCAATCAATATGGGTTCTTGAAACCTGGATTATACCCAGTGGTCAGAATCCGACCTAAAACCCAATTTTCAATCTAGATGACCACTTCTGGTTGCCTGATAATAAAATCCATTGTAAAATTGCCGAACTGCCTAATCTGGGTATTTCTATGGCGAAGATGGCGACAGTTTCCGATCAACAGTCTAAAGTGACAAATATCATCCAATACGATTCGGGGAAGCGGTATGATACCCTGAGGCCAGAAATCATCTTCAGACGCCATGTCAAATTTCTAGAAAGTAGCTTCTGGTTTCTACCAGTCTAAAAGAAACAAACATTACCCAATGTGAGTTTTTCAGTACCCGGGATGATGCTCAGAGACCAGGAATCAACGTCATACTCCATTTTGAAATCCGAATTTACGACACCTGTTTTCTTTAAAAAAATCGTGTAATCTTTGAAAGAAGAGATTTTCAATATTTTTACAATTTAACACATAATGGATAAAATAAAAGTCCGATTACACTGGTCAACACAAGTGATGCCCCGAAGGTCAAACTAAGAAAAAATTAAAAAATATAACTTTTCCTGTGATTTTTTTTCTTTCTAGGGCAACTATTATGAGCTTTAGAGCAGCATTTTTTCGATTTTGTCAACCTGTGTTATAATCAAATTAAATGGGTACCAATAAAGCAACTAAACCTTCAATTTAAAACTAAGATTGTTGAAATCAGTGATGCCGTCTTTTGCAAAACGAGTGAATTTGATAGTTTTCTGAACACGTTTCTTTGCATAACCTTCGAACTACATGTTCAATCATCGTAAAATTCGTTATTTAGGGGTTTTAAAGACAGCTCGTTCATTTGATACCTATTTTGTTCAAATCGGATGTGTAGTTTCTGAGATAATGGAGTTACATTACTATTACATTTTGATACATAACAAACAAAGTTACTGTCAGATTATAACAAAATTCAATAGGGTTTTATCAGGCAACTAGACCTTTCTATTGCAACTTATTTTGTGAAAATCGGTCCATCCATCTCTGAGAAAAGTGGGTGAGTTCAAACAGTTTTAGAAACATGTTTCTTGTCATAGCCTGATTTCACATTATTATACATAACGGATAAAGTTAAAGTCCAATAACAATAAAATTCAATTGGGTCTTATGAGGCAACAAGACCTTCCATATGATACTAATTTTGTAAAAATCGGTCCAGCCATCTCTGAGAAAAGTGAGTGAGTTTAAACAGTGTTTGAAACACGTTTCTTTGCATAACTTTTGAACTGCATGTCCAATCATTATAAAATTATTTCACAAATGGATCAAAAAACAAGCCCGTTCTTTTGATACCAGTTTTGTTCAAATCGGTTGTGTGGTTCTGAGAAAATGAAGTTTTGTGATTGTCACATTTTGATACATAACCTCGAAACTAAAAATCCGATTACAATAAAATTTAATAGGGTCTTATGGGGCAACTTGACCATTCATTTGCAATTAGTTTCAACAAAATTGGTCCAGCCATCTCTGAGAAAATCGAGTGAGATTGGGAGACCGTTACATACATACACACACACACACACACACACAAACACACACACACACATACAGAAAATGCTCAGCTCGTCGAACTAAGTCGATTGATATACGAGATTCGACCCTTTGGAGCACTTTTATACCTTTGGTTTTTTCAGTGATTGCTATACCTTTCTAGGAGAAAGGCAAAACGTAGAATTTTACGAGCGCAGGATTGAAAAAAAAACAAATCAGAGCCAAAACATATCAAACAATATCGCACGCTTAGCCTTGGGGTTAATAGCGGTCTCGATCAACTAGATTAGTTGAGAGAATTCGTTATCGATATTGTTTTTGGCACATTTTGCATGTGTAGGAAAAGTACAACGATACACCGTGCCCCAGTGCTGAGTCGAGAAAATTTCCAACTTGAAAAGATCCTCGACTCGATCGGGAATCGAACCCGATATCACAACCGTGCGGGAGAGCTAGCCGACCGACATCGCTAACCACAGAGCCACGGCCAAAACATATCGTAGGTATGTTTTTAGCAGCAGTTAGATATTTCAATTTTCAGTTGCCCTTCTGTCCTGTAACAATAACGCGCCTTGGTTAGATAGAATCAAATTCAACTTGTTGAAGAATCTACCCGGCAATGCCAAGAGGCGCTTGTTGAACTTGTTCAATAAGTTCCTGGAGCAAAACATTGTACCGCAGGATTGGAGGCAAGTGAAGGTGATCGCCATCCAAAAACCAGGGAAACCAGCTTCTGATCACAACTCTTATAGGCCGATTGCAATGCTATCCTGTATCCGGAAATTGATGGAAAAAATGATACTCCGTCGTTTAGACCATAGGGTCGAATCAAATGGTCTACTATCAGATACTCAATTTGGCTTCCGCCGTGCCAAAGGGACGAATGATTGTCTTGCGTTGCTTTCAACAGATATTCAGCTGGCGTATGCTCGCAAAGAACAAATGGCGTCTGCGTTCTCGGACATTAAGGGGGCTTTTGATTCCGTTTCTATTGACATTCTTTCGGGTAAACTTCACATACAAGGATTTTCTCCAATTTTGAACAATTTTTTGCACAATTTGTTGTCCGAAAAGCACATGCATTTTACGCACGGCGATTTGGCAACTTTTCGCATTAGCTACATGGGTCTTCCCCAGGGCTCATGCCCAGAGCTGCATGCCACCACGGGTCGGCGCGTGGCGACCGCCGAGGTCACGTTATATGAGGGCGACCGCTGACAGTACCTAACAGCCCTGGACCAGCAGCGGGAGATTACTTAGGGGTGGTGAGGGTCGGACACTGGGCCGTCGACTCCTCGTAAATGCCACAATTACCCGGAAGCATCTCTGACGGAGCGAGTAGTGCCGCTCCCATCAACCAAATGCACTCCCCCGTCCATTGGGGCCGACACCAGTAAGGTCCCAATTATGGCAACTGGCAGCGAACGAAACGGATTCGAGTCGGATACGCTAAGGAACCACGACCAAGGGCTGGCACCTGCATCGAGCTCCCTTAGTAAAGTCGCGTGACAGCGGCTTGAAACGGCGAGATGGTACCCGGTGCAGGGGTCTCCGTCCCGTAAAACCTGGCAGGCCTTCCAGTACGTTCCGCGTCCATTGCCTGGTGGGAATCAGGCAGAGAAGGATCAGATGGGGGGGAACTAGTCCTAGGACAAGATGCCCCTTTCCTGACTTACGCGGGCGGGGGCGTCATAGTGCTCATAAGGTACTATGGCGACCCCCCTTACCCATGGCCTCACTGCTTCGGCATAGATTACCATGGGACCATACAAGCGACTTCTCATCTATGGACAAGGATAGCGGCTGGAAGGGGGACCCAATTAACAAAAATGAGCTCGAAGAACCAAAAAGAGACGGGTGCGGAGGGGTTACCAAATCCCTTCGCACGAGGTGGCATCCAGCGGTCTCCGCAGAAGAAGGCGGAGACGGATGCGGCGAAGTCTGGAGGTGGAAAAACGGCGAATCCGTCGGTGTCCACACCAGACATCTCGGTGGACGGTCCCTTGCTAGTCAAGGCCGTCGAAAGGTGCATGGACACGCGGCCAAGAGTGGCGGCGCTGTCTGAACAACTCGATGCCATAATCGAGTTCTCGGCGAACAGGCGAAACATCGCTGGCGACCTGAAGCAGAGCCTCCTCCTGCTTCGGAGCACCATTGATGAAGCCAGAAAGGAGCACGAAGAACTCGTAGCTCGGGTGAAGGCGGCCGAGAAAGCGGCTAGGACCGGGAGGGCGACTGCATCTAAAGAGGTGCAGACAGACGCCCCCTCGTTCGCGTCGGTCTGCTCCACGGGGCAGGTCGCTAAGCGAACGAGGCAGTCCCCGGGGGAAACGGCCCCCGGGAACACCAAGAAACGATTGGTCGTGCTACTCCCACGGGAACACACGCCAACCGGTTCAAGGTCCACCGCGGAAAAGGCACAGGTGGAGGCTACGGGCAATCCTTGGACTACCGTAGAGGGTAGGAATCGTCGGGAAGGTGCGACGCGTCAGGATGGCGGAGCAGCCAGAGGACCAAAAAAGGTCAAAAAGGCGCGGAGTAGGGGTGATGCCCTCATACTCAAGACAGATGGGTCGAAGTACTCAGAAGTCTTGAAGAAGATGAGGGGGGAAACCCAGCTCAAGGATCTGGGGGCGGATGTGCGGAGTATCCGCCGATCTCGCACTGGCGAGATGATACTTGAGCTCCGGAAGGACGCCAATAACAAGGGGGCTACCTACAAAACGGTAGCCGAAAAGGTCCTAGGGAAGGAGGTGCAAGTGCGGGCACTCACCTCAGAAGTGACTCTCCAGCTTAAAAACCTGGACGAAATCACTGAGGGGTGCGACATTGCACAAGCCCTTAAAGCGAAGTGCGGGGTGGAGGTGGCTAAGGAGTCAATCCGCCTCCGCAAAGGTCCGGCGGGGACCCAGGTAGCTACCTTCCGACTACCGTCGGCGGACGCTAACCTGGCCCTGAAAGAGGGCAAGTTGAAGGTCGGCTGGTCGGTATGTCCTCTGGGCATACTACAGCAACCAGACATTTGCTTCCGGTGCTTCGAGGGCGGACATAAGTCCTGGACCTGCAAGGGGCCCGATAGGAGCCAGCTGTGCAGGCGATGTGGAGGTGCAGGCCATAAAGCAAAGGACTGTGGGGAGTCTCCCAAGTGCATGGTATGTTCCGGGAAACGGGACGCCAAACACTTTATGGGAGGCCCCAGGTGCCCAACCGGTAAGCCGGCTGCGAAACCACGGGCGTAAGGGTGACGCAACTGAACCTGAACCATTGCTTCGCGGCTCAGCAGCTGCTACACCAAGCAGCCACTGAGTCGTTGTCGGACATCGCCGTCATATCGGACCCCTACCGCATCCCTCCCGGAAACGGTAACTGGGTTGCGGATAAGTCCAGTTTGGCGGCCATATGTACGACGAGCAAGTTCCCGGTTCAGGAGGTTGTCTCAACCTCAGAAGAAGGGTACGTAGTTGCTAAGGTGAACGGAGTGTTCTACTGCAGTTGCTATGCTCCGCCACGTTGGTCTACCGAAAGGTTCATCCAGATGGTCGACCTCCTATCCATGGAGCTAACGGGCCTAACGCCGTTGGTGGTGGCGGGCGACTTCAACGCTTGGGCTGTTGAGTGGGGAAGTTGCTTCACGAACCAGAGGGGCCAGATCCTGTTGGAGGCTTTTGCAAAGCTCAACCTAGATCTGGCCAACGTTGGGAACAAAAGTACATTTAGCAGAAATGGTGCGGAGTCGATCATCGACGTGACGTTCTCCAGCCCAGGACTGATCAAGAACTGGAGGGTAGACGATGGCTACACTAATAGCGACCACCAGGCGGTCTGTTTTAGTGTAGACAACAACGAGAGGGGGCAAGCGACGGGTAGAGCCAACACTCCGACCGTTCGCGGGTGGAAGACATCGCACTTTGATGCCGAGGTATTCGAAGAGGCAATGAGAAGGGAGCGCGAGGGGGGCAGTTGGCTTCGCCCGACTGCTGCCCAACTAGTTGCTATGCTATCGCGGGCGTGCGACGCCACCATGCCTAGGACTCGCCAACCTAGGAATGGAAAGCCACCGGTTTACTGGTGGACGGACGCGATAGCCAACCTTCGCAGTGCGTGCCTCCGTGCAAGACGGAGGATGCAGCGTGCGCGAAACGAAGAAGAGAGGACAGAGCGCCGCGCAGCATTCAGTTCGGCAAGATCGATGCTAAAGAGTGCGATAAAGGCCAGCAAGAGGGCCTGCTTCGATAGGCTATGTGCGAGTGCCAATACAAATCCGTGGGGTGACGCCTACAGGATCGTAATGGCCAAGACTAAAGGCGCGCTGGCGCCTGCAGAGCGATCACCAGCGATGCTGGAGCGTATCATCGAGGGACTCTTTCCACGCCACGAGCCAAGTCCTTGGCCTCCGGCGGTCGAGTCTCACGTCCGACGTTCCAGTATCTCAGACATAGACCAGAGATGGTCGGCCAACCTGCCGAGCATCCAATCCGTGAGCGACGACAGCCGTGTCGAGGCAGGGGAGGAGGCAAGGGTTACGAATGAGGAACTCATCGTGATCGCCAAATCCCTAAAGGTGAGCAAGGCACCGGGACCGGATGGTATCCCTAACCTGGCGATCAGGCTGGCGATAAAAACGGCCCCCGGGCTGCTCAGGGCAGTCATGCAGAGGTGCCTGGATGACTGTCTCTTTCCGGACAGGTGGAAGCGGCAGAGACTGGTCTTATTGCCGAAGGCTGGGAAACCGCCAGGGGACCCATCGGCATATAGGCCTATCTGCCTGCTGGACACCGCGGGCAAGGTGCTTGAGAGGATCATCCTCAACAGACTGGTGAGGTACACGGAGGGTGTACACGGTCTGGCAAGTAACCAGTTCGGCTTCCGGAAGGGCAGGTCCACGCTGGACGCAATCTCTTCCGTCATCAAGACGGCGGAGGTAGCAATCCAGCGCAAGAGAAGGGGAATACGCTACTGCGCAATCGTCACGCTCGACGTGAAGAATGCGTTCAATAGTGCCAGTTGGGACTCCATAGCGCTCGCGCTCAGGAGCATCCATGTACCGGTGTCGCTGTACAAGATTCTGGAAAATTATTTCCAGAATCGAGTACTTGTTTACGACACAGAGGAGGGTCAGAAGTGCGTCCCAATTACCGCAGGAGTTCCGCAAGGTTCTATCCTGGGCCCGGTGTTGTGGAATGTCATGTATGACGGAGTGTTAAAACTCAAGTTCCCTGTAGGGGTTGTGATCGTCGGCTTTGCAGACGACATAACGCTGGAGGTTTACGGCGAGTCTATCGAGGAGGTCGAGTTGACGGCCGCGCACTGTATACGCAAGGTCGAGGACTGGATGCGCTCCAGGAAACTGGAGCTCGCGCATCATAAGACGGAGGTCATGGTTGTGAACAACCGTAAATCGGAGCAACAGGCGGTGGTCAGAGTCGGAGACTGCACCATCACCTCGAAGCGATCCCTGAAGCTCTTGGGGGTTATGGTGGACGACAAGCTCACGTTCGGGAGTCACGTCGACTATGCCTGTAAGAGGGCCTCATCGGCTATTGCAGCACTATCTCGTATGATGTCCAATAGCTCAGCGGTTTATGGCAGCAAGCGAAGACTTCTTGCCAGCGTGGTTTCGTCCATACTTAGGTATGGTGGGCCAGTGTGGTCCAGAGCGCTAGGTACTAACAGTTACCGTGGCAAACTGGAAAGTACCTACAGGCTCATGTGCCTGAGAGTTGCGAGTGCGTATCGTACGGTGTCATACGATGCAATATGTGTCTTGTCCGGCATGATGCCTATCAGCATCGCCATCAAGGAGGACAGAGAGTGTTTCGACCAACGTGACACAAGGGGCATACGAGGTACCAGAAGGTCATTCTCGATGCTCCGTTGGCAGAGGGAATGGTCTAATTCCACAAAGGGCAGATGGACGCACCGACTCATACCGGAGATATCCGGCTGGGTCGGGAGACGACATGGCGAAGTGAACTTCCACCTGACACAAATCCTGTCAGGCCATGGTTGTTTCAGGCAATATCTGCACAGGTTCGGACACGCGGTGTCCCCCATGTGTCCCGAGTGCGTGGAGGAGGAGGAGACTGCTGAGCACGTCTTCTTCGTATGCCCCCGTTTCGTAAGAGCGCGGAGCAACATGATGGCTGTGAGCGGGCCTGGCACTACTCCGGACAATCTAGTCCGGAGGATGTGCGACGACCCGGACATCTGGAACGCGGTCTGTGCGGCCGCCTCTCAGATTGTTCTGGAGCTGCAACGTGTGTGGCGGGTCAACCACCAACACGCCAGTGGTAGCTAATTACCAGTCTCCAGGTAGTTAGCTAGGAGGTTATAAGAGTAAAGAGGGTGCATCACGCACAAAAGCCACTTCCCGACGTAATACTTAACAGTCGTTCCGGGAAGACCAGGGCTGGAGACTGGAGGGGTTTTAGTGGGTCGGGACAGGGATAAGTAGGTGTCTGGGGGAGTGTAACTACCCCAGCATCTCTCCCCTAGTCTCATCCCCACACCCTGAGTTCTCTTCTCAGGTGTCTGTTTGCAGATTTCCCCGCCACCTTTAAAAAAAAAAAAAAAAAAAAAAAAAAGGGCTCATGTTCAAGCCCCCTTCTTTACAACTTTTATGTAAATGACATCGACGAATGTCTGGCAAATTCATGCACGATAAGACAACTTGCAGACGACAGTGTAATCTCTGTTACAGGAGCCGAAGCTGCCGATTTGCAAGGACCATTGCAAGATACCTTGGACAATTTGTCTGCTTGGGCTTTACAGCTAGGTATCGAATTCTCTCCGGAGAAGACTGAGATAGTAGTTTTTTCTAGGAAGCATGAACCTGCTCAGCTCCAAACACAATTAATGGGTAAAACGATTTTTCAGGTTTTGGTACACAAATATCTTGGTGTCTGGTTTGACTCTAAAGGCACCTGGGGTTGTCACGTGAGGTATCTGATGAAAAAATGTCAACAAAGAGTGAATTTTCTTCGTACAATAACCGGACAATGGTGGGGTGCCCACCCAGGAGACCTTATAAGGCTTTACCAAACAACGATATTGTCTGTTATTGAGTACGGGTGTTTCTGCTTCCGCTCCGCAGCAAACACACATTTGATCAAACTGGACCGAATACAATATCGTTGTTTGCGTATCGCCTTGGGTTGCATGCAATCGACCCATACGATGAGTTTGGAGATCTTAGCTGGAGTACTACCATTGAAAAACCGCTTCTGGAGCCTGTCTTCTCGTATTCTAATCAAATGTGAGGTCTTGAACCGTCCCGTGATTGAAAATTTTGAAAGGTTAATCGAACTTAATTCTCAAACCCGTTTTATGACATTGTTTTCAATCACATGTCCCATAATATTAACCCTTCTTCGAATATTCCAAATCGTGTCGACTTATCAAATACTTCTGATTCTACTGTGTTTTTCGATACATCCATGATAGAAGAAACTCGTGGAATCCCGGATCATTTACGCGTGCAGCAGATCCCTAAAATTTTTTCCAATATATATCGAAACATCAACTGCGACAATATGTACTACACTGACGGATCACTTCTTGATGGGTCCACTGGCTTCGGTATCTTCAATAACAATTTAACCGTCTCCCACAAGCTCGATAATCCTGCTTCTGTTTACGTCGCAGAATTAGCTGCAATTCAGTACACCCTAGGGATTATCGAAAAAATGCCCACGGACCATTATTTCATCTTTACGGACAGTCTCAGTTCCATTGAGGCTCTCCGATCGATGAAAGATGTTAAGCACTCTCCGTATTTCCTGGGGAAAATACGGGAACATCTGAGTGCATTATCCGAAAAATCTACTCAGATTACCTTAGCGTGGGTCCCTTCTCACTGCTCGATACCGGGTAATGAGAAAGCGGACTTTTTGGCTAAGGTGGGCGCAACAAACGGTGATATTTATGAAAGACCAATTACCTTTAATGAATTTTTTGCATTTGTACGTCAGAATACGATCATCAGTTGGCAAAATTCTTGGACCAAGGGGGAACTGGGAAGGTGGTTACATTCCATAATCCCCAAGGTATCGACGAACCCGGGGTTCAAGGGGTTGGATGCAAGTCGGGATTTCATTTGCGTGATGTCCCGGCTTATGTCTAATCACTATAGATTTGACGCGCATCTCCGTTGTGTTGGGCTCGGGGAGAGTGGTATCTGTGCCTGTGGTGAAGGTTATCACGACATAGAGCACGTTGTTTGGTCATGCCCTGTACACCGTGACGCCAGGTCTAGATTAATAGCTTCCCTGCAGGCCGAAGGTAGGCAGCCGGCTGTTCCTGTTCGTGATGTCTTGGCGAGCCGTGACCTATCCTACATGTCCCTTATATACGTTTTCCTGAAATCCATCCACGCCCCAGTTTAGTCCTATCCCCTTCCGCCTACATCCAACCAAACGACAAGAGCACGTTAAGACCCCGGATCCGGAAACAGCAATCAGACCCGCACGATACTCTCAAGGCCCGATGGAAACAACCCAATATGCCAGTCCGTAATATCTTGGCCCAGCAGCGGAACAAATTCAATATGCTGCTTACCTATGGCATTAAAAACCATCAAACAGCAAACCTGTGCTTTTAATGCAAAATATTCTAGCTTTAAGTTAGATTTAGTTTCAGCTCGTAGTCGGCAGCGAGGATAAAAAATTTGCTTTTAGTTATTAAGATACTTTAGAAAGTAAGCTACCAGATATAATTGGCGCCGTTAAACATTGAATTGTATTTGTGCCGTGTCAAATAAACTATAGATGAAGATAAAAAAAACTAACTTAAATGCATACTTATTGGCTATAAAGAGAGCTTATCGTAGCAATTGAGGATTGCAACGATTTTTGTCGAAAATTGTTAATAATTTTATTTGACATAGCTTCCAATGGTTCAACACCAGTAAGTCTATGTAATTCAAGTGTACCAAACCAAGGAGGACGCTTCAAAAACATTTTCAGAATTTTATTCTGAATCGTTTGGAGCGTTTTCTTGTTTGTTGAACAGCAACTTGACCAGATCGGTACAGCATAAAGCATTGCTGGTCTAAAAATTTGTTTGAAAATCAAAAGTTTGTTCTTTAAACAAAGTTTAGAATTCCTGTTAATGAGAGGATATAAACATCTCGTTTATTTGATGCACTTGGCTTGTATACTCTCAATGTGCTCTTTGAAAATAAGTTTTTTATCGTAAATAAGTCCCAAGTACTTAACCTTGTCAGACCAACTTAAAATAACCCCATTCATCTTAACAACGTGATTATTATTTGGCTTGAGGAAAGAAGCGCTAGGTTTATGAGGAAAAATTATCATTTGAGTTTTAGAAGCATTGGGAGAGATTTTCCACTTTTGCAAGTAGGAAGAAAAAATATCTAAACTTTTCTGCAATCGACTGCATATGACACGAAGGTTTTTTCCTTTAACGGAACAGCTTGTGTCATCGCAGAACAATGACTTTGTGCATCCTGGAGGCAAATCAGGAAGATCTGAAGTGAATATGTTATACAGGACTGGGCCCAAGACAGAACCTTGAGGCACACCTGCTCTGACAGGAAATCTATCAGATTTTGAATTCTGATAGACAACCTGCAGAGTTCGATCAGTAAGATAATTTTTCAAAATTTTGAATAGGAAGATTGGATAATTAAAAGTTTGCAATTTCGCAATCAAACCTTTATGCCAAACACTGTCGAATGCTTTTTCAATGTCTAAAAGAGCAGCTCCAGTGGAATAACCTTCAGATTTGTTAGCTCGTATCATATTAGTAACTCTGAGCAATTGATGAGTTGTGGAATGCCCATGGCGAAATCCAAACTGTTCATTTGCAAAAATTGAATTTTCGTTGATGTGCGACATCATTCGGTTAAGAATAATTCTCTCAAACAGTTTACTTATTGAAGAAAGCAAACTGATTCAACAGGGTCACGAGAACGTTGATATTGACGTCTGCGGACATTTTTCGAACGAATTAGAAGTTGAAGATTTTCGTCAATTATTGGTGAATCAAATTTCACTTGAGCCTTTGGAACAGAATAATTCCTGGCATCAACAATTGCACATTTTAATGCTTCTAAAGCGGAATCAATATTCGATTCGTTTTGCAAATCAAGCTCATTATTGAAATTTCTCTCAATATGAGTTTTGTATCTTTTCCAATTAGCCTTGTTATAATTAAAAACAGAGCTTAACAGGGTTTAAAACTGATTCATGTGATAAAGAAGAAGTTATTGGAAGATGGTCAGAATCAAAGTCAGCATGAGTGATAAAATCACTACATACATGACTTTGATCTGTTAGCACCAAATCAATTGTTGAAGGGTATCTTACAGAAGAAAAGCATGTAGGACTATTCGGAGACAAAATAGAATAGTATCCTGAAGAACAATCATTGAATAAAATTTTGCCATTGGAATTACTTTGAGAATTATTCCATGATCGATGTTTAGCGTTAAAATCGCCGATTATAGAAAATTTCGAACGATTGCTGGAGAGTTTTTGTAAATCACCTTTGAAATAATTTTTGTACTCGCGGGTGCATTGAAATGCTAAATATGCTGCGGCAATAAATAAAATCCCAAGTTCAGTTTGAACTTCAATTCCCAAAGTTTCAATAACTTTCGTCTCAAGATGGGGAAGAGCACGATGTTTGATTCGGCGATGAATAACAATTGCAACTTCACCGCCGGAACCCTCAATCTTATCATACCTATGAACCACGTAATTGGGATCATATTTTAATTTAATGTTAGGTTTCAAAAATGTTTCAGTAACAATTGCAATATGCACATTATTTACTGTTAAAAAATTAAAAAGCTCATTCTCATTGGCCTTCAATGAGCGAGCATTCCAATTTAAAATTTTGATCGGTTTATTTAAAATCATTGCTAAATTTGAAATTAGAAACAATTTTAATTGTAAAATTTGTACCTATTTGAATGGCTTCAAACATTGATTTTGCCTGCAACATGGCGTTCATGAGATCGAACATTGCCTGTTGCAGAAAAGAAAGTTTACCTGCCGTAATAGGCCCCAGGCAGTTGACATTAGAAAAAATATTTTCGGTAGTAATATTAACTGGGGTAATAGGTGTACAATTATTTTCTAGCGTGTTTTGCTTACCCATATTAACGGTAATTTTCGAACTACCAACATTAGGCGGTAGAATGTTAGAGCTACCTGTAACCTGTGCATATGTTAAACGGGTATGCAAAGGAGTAGGTAAACTATGCGTCACTGGTACGCTTGGTGAATTTTGTTTTAATTGGGAAATTGAATTTTGTTTACCTTGCCTTGCCTTAACAATTGCTAAACGGACTGGGCATTGATGAAAATTTGACATGTGGTTGCCGTTACAATTCGCACAGCGAAATTTTTTACTCTCTTTCACAGAACATGTGTCCTTTTTGTGAGAAGAGTTTCCACAAATCAGGCATTTTTGGTCCATGTTACAGAACTTTGAACCATGGCCATGACGTTGGCAAATACGGCATTGGGTGATATGCTTTTCACCTCCGCCAAACTTCTTATAAGCTTCCCATTTTACACGCACTTTTGAGTTATTAACCTCACTGCGGTTAAAATGAATTAAATAGTTTACAAGGGAAATTCCAGTTCGCTGACTGTTTTCGCCTCGTGATTTTTGTTTCATCAGAATTACTTGGGTAGGGGCTATGCCAAGTAATTCTGTTAAATTAAGTTTGATCTCATCAACGGTTTGATCGTTGGTGAGACCTTTCAAGACAACCTTGAACGGCTTGGCGTTCTTTGTGTCATATGTAAAAAATTTGTACATCTTGTCAGTTAAATACTAAACAAGACTATCACGACCCTTTATTGAGTTGGCTAATAAGCGGCATTCACCTCTACGGCCAATTTGATGGGTAACTTTAACGTCAGAAACGAACGTTGAAAGCATTGGGAGAGATTTTCCACTTTTGCAAGTAGGAAGAAAAAATATCTAAACTTTTCTGCAATCGACTGCATATGACACGAAGGTTTTTTCCTTTAACGGAACAGCTTGTGTCATCGCAGAACAATGACTTTGTGCATCCTGGAGGCAAATCAGGAAGATCTGAAGTGAATATGTTATACAGGACTGGGCCCAAGACAGAACCTTGAGGCACACCTGCTCTGACAGGAAATCTATCAGATTTTGAATTCTGATAGACAACCTGCAGAGTTCGATCAGTAAGATAATTTTTCAAAATTTTGACTAGGAAAATTGGAAAATTAAAAGTTTGCAATTTCGCAATCAAACCTTTATGCCAAACACTGTCGAATGCTTTTTCAATGTCTAAAAGAGCAGCTCCAGTGGAATAACCTTCAGATTTGTTAGCTCGTATCATATTAGTAACTCTGAGCAATTGATGAGTTGTGGAATGCCCATGGCGAAATCCAAACTGTTCATTTGCAAAAATTGAATTTTCGTTGATGTGCGACATCATTCGGTTAAGAATAATTCTCTCAAACAGTTTACTTATTGAAGAAAGCAAACTGATTCAACAGGGTCACGAGAACGTTGATATTGACGTCTGCGGACATTTTTCGAACGAATTAGAAGTTGAAGATTTTCGTCAATTATTGGTGAATCAAATTTCACTTGAGCCTTTGGAACAGAATAATTCCTGGCATCAACAATTGCACATTTTAATGCTTCTAAAGCGGAATCAATATTCGATTCGTTTTGCAAATCAAGCTCATTATTGAAATTTCTCTCAATATGAGTTTTGTATCTTTTCCAATTAGCCTTGTTATAATTAAAAACAGAGCTTAACAGGGTTTAAAACTGATTCATGTGATAAAGAAGAAGTTATTGGAAGATGGTCAGAATCAAAGTCAGCATGAGTGATAAAATCACTACATACATGACTTTGATCTGTTAGCACCAAATCAATTGTTGAAGGGTATCTTACAGAAGAAAAGCATGTAGGACTATTCGGAGACAAAATAGAATAGTATCCTGAAGAACAATCATTGAATAAAATTTTGCCATTGGAATTACTTTGAGAATTATTCCATGATCGATGTTTAGCGTTAAAATCGCCGATTATAAAAAATTTCGAACGATTGCTGGTGAGTTTTTGTAAATCACCTTTGAAATAATTTTTGTACTCGCGTGTGCATTGAAATGCTAAATATGCTGCGGCAATAAATAAAATCCCAAGTTCAGTTTGAACTTCAATTTCCAAAGTTTCAATAACTTTCGTCTCAAGATGGGGAAGAGCACGATGTTTGATTCGGCGATGAATAACAATTGCAACTTCACCGCCGGAACCCTCAATCTTATCATATCTATGAACCACGTAATTGGGATCATATTTTAATTTAATGTTAGGTTTCAAAAATGTTTCAGTAACAATTACAATATGCACATTATTTACTGTTAAAAAATTAAAAAGCTCATTCTCATTGGCCTTCAATGAGCGAGCATTCCAATTTAAAATTTTGATCGGTTTATTTAAAATCATTGCTAAATTTGAAATTAGAAACAATTTTAATTGTAAAATTTGTACCTATTTGAATGGCTTCAAACATTGATTTTGCCTGCAACATGGCGTTCATGAGATCGAACATTGCCTGTTGCAGAAAAGAAAGTTTACCTGCCGTAATAGGCCCCAGGCAGTTGACATTAGAAAAAATATTTTCGGTAGTAATATTAACTGGGGTAATAGGTGTACAATTATTTTCTAGCGTGTTTTGCTTACCCATATTAACGGTAATTTTCGAACTACCAACATTAGGCGGTAGAATGTTAGAACTACCTGTAACCTGTGCATATGTTAAACGGGTATGCAAAGGAGTAGGTAAACTATGCGTCACTGGTACGCTTGGTGAATTTTGTTTTGAAGTTTGTTTTAATTGGGAAATTGAATTTTGTTTACCTTGCCTTGCCTTAACAATTGCTAAACGGACTGGGCATTGATGAAAATTTGACATGTGGTTGCCGTTACAATTCGCACAGCGAAATTTTTTACTCTCTTTCACAGAACATGTGTCCTTTTTGTGAGAAGAGTTTCCACAAATCAGGCATTTTTGGTCCATGTTACAGAGCTTTGAACCATGGCCATGACGTTGGCAAATACGGCATTGGGTGATATGCTTTTCACCTCCGCCAAACTTCTTATATGATGAGAAAGCGGACTTTTTGGCTAAGGTGGGCGCAACAAACGGTGATATTTATGAAAGACCAATTACCTTTAATGAATTTTTTGCATTTGTACGTCAGAATACGATCATCAGTTGGCAAAATTCTTGGACCAAGGGGGAACTGGGAAGGTGGTTACATTCCATAATCCCCAAGGTATCGACGAACCCGGGGTTCAAGGGGTTGGATGCAAGTCGGGATTTCATTTGCGTGATGTCCCGGCTTATGTCTAATCACTATAGATTTGACGCGCATCTCCGTTGTGTTGGGCTCGGGGAGAGTGGTATCTGTGCCTGTGGTGAAGGTTATCACGACATAGAGCACGTTGTTTGGTCATGCCCTGTACACCGTGACGCCAGGTCTAGATTAATAGCTTCCCTGCAGGCCGAAGGTAGGCAGCCGGCTGTTCCTGTTCGTGATGTCTTGGCGAGCCGTGACCTATCCTACATGTCCCTTATATACGTTTTCCTGAAATCCATCCACGCCCCAGTTTAGTCCTATCCCCTTCCGCCTACATCCAACCAAACGACAAGAGCACGTTAAGACCCCGGATCCGGAAACAGCAATCAGACCCGCACGATACTCTCAAGGCCCGATGGAAACAACCCAATATGCCAGTCCGTAATATCTTGGCCCAGCAGCGGAACAAATTCAATATGCTGCTTACCTATGGCATTAAAAACCATCAAACAGCAAACCTGTGCTTTTAATGCAAAATATTCTAGCTTTAAGTTAGATTTAGTTTCAGCTCGTAGTCGGCAGCGAGGATAAAAAATTTGCTTTTAGTTATTAAGATACTTTAGAAAGTAAGCTACCAGATATAATTGGCGCCGTTAAACATTGAATTGTATTTGTGCCGTGTCAAATAAACTATAGATGAAGAAAAAAAAAACTAACTTAAATGCATACCTATTGGCTATAAAGAGAGCTTATCGTAGCAATTGAGGATTGCAACGATTTTTGTCGAAAATTGTTAATAATTTTATTTGACATAGCTTCCAATGGTTCAACACCAGTAAGTCTATGTAATTCAAGTGTACCAAACCAAGGAGGACGCTTCAAAAACATTTTCAGAATTTTATTCTGAATCGTTTGGAGCGTTTTCTTGTTTGTTGAACAGCAACTTGACCAGATCGGTACAGCATAAAGCATTGCTGGTCTAAAAATTTGTTTGAAAATCAAAAGTTTGTTCTTTAAACAAAGTTTAGAATTCCTGTTAATGAGAGGATATAAACATCTCGTTTATTTGATGCACTTGGCTTGTATACTCTCAATGTGCTCTTTGAAAATAAGTTTTTTATCGTAAATAAGTCCCAAGTACTTAACCTTGTCAGACCAACTTAAAATAACCCCATTCATCTTAACAACGTGATTATTATTTGGCTTGAGGAAAGAAGCGCTAGGTTTATGAGGAAAAATTATCATTTGAGTTTTAGAAGCATTGGGAGAGATTTTCCACTTTTGCAAGTAGGAAGAAAAAATATCTAAACTTTTCTGCAATCGACTGCATATGACACGAAGGTTTTTTCCTTTAACGGAACAGCTTGTGTCATCGCAGAACAATGACTTTGTGCATCCTGGAGGCAAATCAGGAAGATCTGAAGTGAATATGTTATACAGGACTGGGCCCAAGACAGAACCTTGAGGCACACCTGCTCTGACAGGAAATCTATCAGATTTTGAATTCTGATAGACAACCTGCAGAGTTCGATCAGTAAGATAATTTTTCAAAATTTTGACTAGGAAGATTGGATAATTAAAAGTTTGCAATTTCGCAATCAAACCTTTATGCCAAACACTGTCGAATGCTTTTTCAATGTCTAAAAGAGCAGCTCCAGTGGAATAACCTTCAGATTTGTTAGCTCGTATCATATTAGTAACTCTGAGCAATTGATGAGTTGTGGAATGCCCATGGCGAAATCCAAACTGTTCATTTGCAAAAATTGAATTTTCGTTGATGTGCGACATCATTCGGTTAAGAATAATTCTCTCAAACAGTTTACTTATTGAAGAAAGCAAACTGATTCAACAGGGTCACGAGAACGTTGATATTGACGTCTGCGGACATTTTTCGAACGAATTAGAAGTTGAAGATTTTCGTCAATTATTGGTGAATCAAATTTCACTTGAGCCTTTGGAACAGAATAATTCCTGGCATCAACAATTGCACATTTTAATGCTTCTAAAGCGGAATCAATATTCGATTCGTTTTGCAAATCAAGCTCATTATTGAAATTTCTCTCAATATGAGTTTTGTATCTTTTCCAATTAGCCTTGTTATAATTAAAAACAGAGCTTAACAGGGTTTAAAACTGATTCATGTGATAAAGAAGAAGTTATTGGAAGATGGTCAGAATCAAAGTCAGCATGAGTGATAAAATCACTACATACATGACTTTGATCTGTTAGCACCAAATCAATTGTTGAAGGGTATCTTACAGAAGAAAAGCATGTAGGACTATTCGGAGACAAAATAGAATAGTATCCTGAAGAACATTCATTGAATAAAATTTTGCCATTGGAATTACTTTGAGAATTATTCCATGATCGATGTTTAGCGTTAAAATCGCCGATTATAAAAAATTTCGAACGATTGCTGGAGAGTTTTTGTAAATCACCTTTGAAATAATTTTTGTACTCGCGGGTGCATTGAAATGCTAAATATGCTGCGGCAATAAATAAAATCCCAAGTTCAGTTTGAACTTCAATTCCCAAAGTTTCAATAACTTTCGTCTCAAGATGGGGAAGAGCACGATGTTTGATTCGGCGATGAATAACAATTGCAACTTCACCGCCGGAACCCTCAATCTTATCATACCTATGAACCACGTAATTGGGATCATATTTTAATTTAATGTTAGGTTTCAAAAATGTTTCAGTAACAATTGCAATATGCACATTATTTACTGTTAAAAAATTAAAAAGCTCATTCTCATTGGCCTTCAATGAGCGAGCATTCCAATTTAAAATTTTGATCGGTTTATTTAAAATCATTGCTAAATTTGAAATTAGAAACAATTTTAATTGTAAAATTTGTACCTATTTGAATGGCTTCAAACATTGATTTTGCCTGCAACATGGCGTTCATGAGATCGAACATTGCCTGTTGCAGAAAAGAAAGTTTACCTGCCGTAATAGGCCCCAGGCAGTTGACATTAGAAAAAATATTTTCGGTAGTAATATTAACTGGGGTAATAGGTGTACAATTATTTTCTAGCGTGTTTTGCTTACCCATATTAACGGTAATTTTCGAACTACCAACATTAGGCGGTAGAATGTTAGAACTACCTGTAACCTGTGCATATGTTAAACGGGTATGCAAAGGAGTAGGTAAACTATGCGTCACTGGTACGCTTGGTGAATTTTGTTTTGAAGTTTGTTTTAATTGGGAAATTGAATTTTGTTTACCTTGCCTTGCCTTAACAATTGCTAAACGGACTGGGCATTGATGAAAATTTGACATGTGGTTGCCGTTACAATTCGCACAGCGAAATTTTTTACTCTCTTTCACAGAACATGTGTCCTTTTTGTGAGAAGAGTTTCCACAAATCAGGCATTTTTGGTCCATGTTACAGAGCTTTGAACCATGGCCATGACGTTGGCAAATACGGCATTGGGTGATATGCTTTTCACCTCCGCCAAACTTCTTATAAGCTTCCCATTTTACACGCACTTTTAAGTTATTAACCTCACTGCGGTTAAAATGAATTAAATAGTTTACAAGGGAAATTCCAGTTCGCTGACTGTTTTCGCCTCGTGATTTTTGTTTCATCAGAATTACTTGGGTAGGGGCTATGCCAAGTAATTCTGTTAAAGTAAGTTTGATCTCATCAACGGTTTGATCGTTGGTGAGACCTTTCAAGACAACCTTGAACGGCTTGGCGTTCTTTGTGTCATATGTAAAAAATTTGTGCATCTTGTCAGTTAAATACTAAACAAGACTATCACGACCCTTTATTGAGTTGGCTAATAAGCGGCATTCACCTCTACGGCCAATTTGATGGGTAACTTTAACGTCAGAAACGAACGTTGAAAGCATTGGGAGAGATTTTCCACTTTTGCAAGTAGGAAGAAAAAATATCTAAACTTTTCTGCAATCGACTGCATATGACACGAAGGTTTTTTCCTTTAACGGAACAGCTTGTGTCATCGCAGAACAATGACTTTGTGCATCCTGGAGGCAAATCAGGAAGATCTGAAGTGAATATGTTATACAGGACTGGGCCCAAGACAGAACCTTGAGGCACACCTGCTCTGACAGGAAATCTATCAGATTTTGAATTCTGATAGACAACCTGCAGAGTTCGATCAGTAAGATAATTTTTCAAAATTTTGACTAGGAAAATTGGAAAATTAAAAGTTTGCAATTTCGCAATCAAACCTTTATGCCAAACACTGTCGAATGCTTTTTCAATGTCTAAAAGAGTAGCTCCAGTGGAATAACCTTCAGATTTGTTAGCTCGTATCATATTAGTAACTCTGAGCAATTGATGAGTTGTGGAATGCCCATGGCGAAATCCAAACTGTTCATTTGCAAAAATTGAATTTTCGTTGATGTGCGACATCATTCGGTTAAGAATAATTCTCTCAAACAGTTTACTTATTGAAGAAAGCAAACTGATTCAACAGGGTCACGAGAACGTTGATATTGACGTCTGCGGACATTTTTCGAACGAATTAGAAGTTGAAGATTTTCGTCAATTATTGGTGAATCAAATTTCACTTGAGCCTTTGGAACAGAATAATTCCTGGCATCAACAATTGCACATTTTAATGCTTCTAAAGCGGAATCAATATTCGATTCGTTTTGCAAATCAAGCTCATTATTGAAATTTCTCTCAATATGAGTTTTGTATCTTTTCCAATTAGCCTTGTTATAATTAAAAACAGAGCTTAACAGGGTTTAAAACTGATTCATGTGATAAAGAAGAAGTTATTGGAAGATGGTCAGAATCAAAGTCAGCATGAGTGATAAAATCACTACATACATGACTTTGATCTGTTAGCACCAAATCAATTGTTGAAGGGTATCTTACAGAAGAAAAGCATGTAGGACTATTCGGAGACAAAATAGAATAGTATCCTGAAGAACAATCATTGAATAAAATTTTGCCATTGGAATTACTTTGAGAATTATTCCATGATCGATGTTTAGCGTTAAAATCGCCGATTATAAAAAATTTCGAACGATTGCTGGTGAGTTTTTGTAAATCACCTTTGAAATAATTTTTGTACTCGCGTGTGCATTGAAATGCTAAATATGCTGCGGCAATAAATAAAATCCCAAGTTCAGTTTGAACTTCAATTTCCAAAGTTTCAATAACTTTCGTCTCAAGATGGGGAAGAGCACGATGTTTGATTCGGCGATGAATAACAATTGCAACTTCACCGCCGGAACCCTCAATCTTATCATATCTATGAACCACGTAATTGGGATCATATTTTAATTTAATGTTAGGTTTCAAAAATGTTTCAGTAACAATTACAATATGCACATTATTTACTGTTAAAAAATTAAAAAGCTCATTCTCATTGGCCTTCAATGAGCGAGCATTCCAATTTAAAATTTTGATCGGTTTATTTAAAATCATTGCTAAATTTGAAATTAGAAACAATTTTAATTGTAAAATTTGTACCTATTTGAATGGCTTCAAACATTGATTTTGCCTGCAACATGGCGTTCATGAGATCGAACATTGCCTGTTGCAGAAAAGAAAGTTTACCTGCCGTAATAGGCCCCAGGCAGTTGACATTAGAAAAAATATTTTCGGTAGTAATATTAACTGGGGTAATAGGTGTACAATTATTTTCTAGCGTGTTTTGCTTACCCATATTAACGGTAATTTTCGAACTACCAACATTAGGCGGTAGAATGTTAGAACTACCTGTAACCTGTGCATATGTTAAACGGGTATGCAAAGGAGTAGGTAAACTATGCGTCACTGGTACGCTTGGTGAATTTTGTTTTGAAGTTTGTTTTAATTGGGAAATTGAATTTTGTTTACCTTGCCTTGCCTTAACAATTGCTAAACGGACTGGGCATTGATGAAAATTTGACATGTGGTTGCCGTTACAATTCGCACAGCGAAATTTTTTACTCTCTTTCACAGAACATGTGTCCTTTTTGTGAGAAGAGTTTCCACAAATCAGGCATTTTTGGTCCATGTTACAGAGCTTTGAACCATGGCCATGACGTTGGCAAATACGGCATTGGGTGATATGCTTTTCACCTCCGCCAAACTTCTTATAAGCTTCCCATTTTACACGCACTTTTAAGTTATTAACCTCACTGCGGTTAAAATGAATTAAATAGTTTACAAGGGAAATTCCAGTTCGCTGACTGTTTTCGCCTCGTGATTTTTGTTTCATCAGAATTACTTGGGTAGGGGCTATGCCAAGTAATTCTGTTAAAGTAAGTTTGATCTCATCAACGGTTTGATCGTTGGTGAGACCTTTCAAGACAACCTTGAACGGCTTGGCGTTCTTTGTGTCATATGTAAAAAATTTGTACATCTTGTCAGTTAAATACTAAACAAGACTATCACGACCCTTTATTGAGTTGGCTAATAAGCGGCATTCACCTCTACGGCCAATTTGATGGGTAACTTTAACGTCAGAAACGAACGTTGAAAGCATTGGGAGAGATTTTCCACTTTTGCAAGTAGGAAGAAAAAATATCTAAACTTTTCTGCAATCGACTGCATATGACACGAAGGTTTTTTCCTTTAACGGAACAGCTTGTGTCATCGCAGAACAATGACTTTGTGCATCCTGGAGGCAAATCAGGAAGATCTGAAGTGAATATGTTATACAGGACTGGGCCCAAGACAGAACCTTGAGGCACACCTGCTCTGACAGGAAATCTATCAGATTTTGAATTCTGATAGACAACCTGCAGAGTTCGATCAGTAAGATAATTTTTCAAAATTTTGACTAGGAAAATTGGAAAATTAAAAGTTTGCAATTTCGCAATCAAACCTTTATGCCAAACACTGTCGAATGCTTTTTCAATGTCTAAAAGAGCAGCTCCAGTGGAATAACCTTCAGATTTGTTAGCTCGTATCATATTAGTAACTCTGAGCAATTGATGAGTTGTGGAATGCCCATGGCGAAATCCAAACTGTTCATTTGCAAAAATTGAATTTTCGTTGATGTGCGACATCATTCGGTTAAGAATAATTCTCTCAAACAGTTTACTTATTGAAGAAAGCAAACTGATTCAACAGGGTCACGAGAACGTTGATATTGACGTCTGCGGACATTTTTCGAACGAATTAGAAGTTGAAGATTTTCGTCAATTATTGGTGAATCAAATTTCACTCGAGCCTTTGGAACAGAATAATTCCTGGCATCAACAATTGCACATTTTAATGCTTCTAAAGCGGAATCAATATTCGATTCGTTTTGCAAATCAAGCTCATTATTGAAATTTCTCTCAATATGAGTTTTGTATCTTTTCCAATTAGCCTTGTTATAATTAAAAACAGAGCTTAACAGGGTTTAAAACTGATTCATGTGATAAAGAAGAAGTTATTGGAAGATGGTCAGAATCAAAGTCAGCATGAGTGATAAAATCACTACATACATGACTTTGATCTGTTAGCACCAAATCAATTGTTGAAGGGTATCTTACAGAAGAAAAGCATGTAGGACTATTCGGAGACAAAATAGAATAGTATCCTGAAGAACAATCATTGAATAAAATTTTGCCATTGGAATTACTTTGAGAATTATTCCATGATCGATGTTTAGCGTTAAAATCGCCGATTATTAAAAATTTCGAACAATTGCTGGTGAGTTTTTGTAAATCACCTTTGAAATAATTTTTGTACTCGCGTGTGCATTGAAATGCTAAATATGCTGCGGCAATAAATAAAATCCCAAGTTCAGTTTGAACTTCAATTTCCAAAGTTTCAATAACTTTCGTCTCAAGATGGGGAAGAGCACGATGTTTGATTCGGCGATGAATAACAATTGCAACTTCACCGCCGGAACCCTCAATCTTATCATATCTATGAACCACGTAATTGGGATCATATTTTAATTTAATGTTAGGTTTCAAAAATGTTTCAGTAACAATTACAATATGCACATTATTTACTGTTAAAAAATTAAAAAGCTCATTCTCATTGGCCTTCAATGAGCGAGCATTCCAATTTAAAATTTTGATCGGTTTATTTAAAATCATTGCTAAATTTGAAATTAGAAACAATTTTAATTGTAAAATTTGTACCTATTTGAATGGCTTCAAACATTGATTTTGCCTGCAACATGGCGTTCATGAGATCGAACATTGCCTGTTGCAGAAAAGAAAGTTTACCTGCCGTAATAGGCCCCAGGCAGTTGACATTAGAAAAAATATTTTCGGTAGTAATATTAACTGGGGTAATAGGTGTACAATTATTTTCTAGCGTGTTTTGCTTACCCATATTAACGGTAATTTTCGAACTACCAACATTAGGCGGTAGAATGTTAGAACTACCTGTAACCTGTGCATATGTTAAACGGGTATGCAAAGGAGTAGGTAAACTATGCGTCACTGGTACGCTTGGTGAATTTTGTTTTGAAGTTTGTTTTAATTGGGAAATTGAATTTTGTTTACCTTGCCTTGCCTTAACAATTGCTAAACGGACTGGGCATTGATGAAAATTTGACATGTGGTTGCCGTTACAATTCGCACAGCGAAATTTTTTACTCTCTTTCACAGAACATGTGTCCTTTTTGTGAGAAGAGTTTCCACAAATCAGGCATTTTTGGTCCATGTTACAGAGCTTTGAACCATGGCCATGACGTTGGCAAATACGGCATTGGGTGATATGCTTTTCACCTCCGCCAAACTTCTTATAAGCTTCCCATTTTACACGCACTTTTAAGTTATTAACCTCACTGCGGTTAAAATGAATTAAATAGTTTACAAGGGAAATTCCAGTTCGCTGACTGTTTTCGCCTCGTGATTTTTGTTTCATCAGAATTACTTGGGTAGGGGCTATGCCAAGTAATTCTGTTAAAGTAAGTTTGATCTCATCAACGGTTTGATCGTTGGTGAGACCTTTCAAGACAACCTTGAACGGCTTGGCGTTCTTTGTGTCATATGTAAAAAATTTGTGCATCTTGTCAGTTAAATACTAAACAAGACTATCACGACCCTTTATTGAGTTGGCTAATAAGCGGCATTCACCTCTACGGCCAATTTGATGGGTAACTTTAACGTCAGAAACGAACGTTGAAAGCATTGGGAGAGATTTTCCACTTTTGCAAGTAGGAAGAAAAAATATCTAAACTTTTCTGCAATCGACTGCATATGACACGAAGGTTTTTTCCTTTAACGGAACAGCTTGTGTCATCGCAGAACAATGACTTTGTGCATCCTGGAGGCAAATCAGGAAGATCTGAAGTGAATATGTTATACAGGACTGGGCCCAAGACAGAACCTTGAGGCACACCTGCTCTGACAGGAAATCTATCAGATTTTGAATTCTGATAGACAACCTGCAGAGTTCGATCAGTAAGATAATTTTTCAAAATTTTGACTAGGAAAATTGGAAAATTAAAAGTTTGCAATTTCGCAATCAAACCTTTATGCCAAACACTGTCGAATGCTTTTTCAATGTCTAAAAGAGCAGCTCCAGTGGAATAACCTTCAGATTTGTTAGCTCGTATCATATTAGTAACTCTGAGCAATTGATGAGTTGTGGAATGCCCATGGCGAAATCCAAACTGTTCATTTGCAAAAATTGAATTTTCGTTGATGTGCGACATCATTCGGTTAAGAATAATTCTCTCAAACAGTTTACTTATTGAAGAAAGCAAACTGATTCAACAGGGTCACGAGAACGTTGATATTGACGTCTGCGGACATTTTTCGAACGAATTAGAAGTTGAAGATTTTCGTCAATTATTGGTGAATCAAACTTCACTTGAGCCTTTGGAACAGAATAATTCCTGGCATCAACAATTGCACATTTTAATGCTTCTAAAGCGGAATCAATATTCGATTCGTTTTGCAAATCAAGCTCATTATTAAAATTTCTCTCAATATGAGTTTTGTATCTTTTCCAATTAGCCTTGTTATAATTAAAAACAGAGCTTAACAGGGTTTAAAACTGATTCATGTGATAAAGAAGAAGTTATTGGAAGATGGTCAGAATCAAAGTCAGCATGAGTGATAAAATCACTACATACATGACTTTGATCTGTTAGCACCAAATCAATTGTTGAAGGGTATCTTACAGAAGAAAAGCATGTAGGACTATTCGGAGACAAAATAGAATAGTATCCTGAAGAACAATCATTGAATAAAATTTTGCCATTGGAATTACTTTGAGAATTATTCCATGATCGATGTTTAGCGTTAAAATCGCCGATTATAAAAAATTTCGAACGATTGCTGGTGAGTTTTTGTAAATCACCTTTGAAATAATTTTTGTACTCGCGTGTGCATTGAAATGCTAAATATGCTGCGGCAATAAATAAAATCCCAAGTTCAGTTTGAACTTCAATTCCCAAAGTTTCAATAACTTTCGTCTCAAAATGGGGAAGAGCACGATGTTTGATTCGGCGATGAATAACAATTGCAACTTCACCGCCGGAACCCTCAATCTTATCATATCTAAGAACCACGTAATTGGGATCATATTTTAATTTAATGTTAGGTTTCAAAAATGTTTCAGTAACAATTGCAATATGCACATTATTTACTGTTAAAAAATTAAAAAGCTCATTCTCATTGGCCTTCAATGAGCGAGCATTCCAATTTAAAATTTTGATCGGTTTATTTAAAATCATTGCTAAATTTGAAATTAGAAACAATTTTAATTGTAAAATTTGTACCTATTTGAATGGCTTCAAACATTGATTTTGCCTGCAACATGGCGTTCATGAGATCGAACATTGCCTGTTGCAGAAAAGAAAGTTTACCTGCCGTAATAGGCCCCAGGCAGTTGACATTAGAAAAAATATTTTCGGTAGTAATATTAACTGGGGTAATAGGTGTACAATTATTTTCTAGCGTGTTTTGCTTACCCATATTAACGGTAATTTTCGAACTACCAACATTAGGCGGTAGAATGTTAGAACTACCTGTAACCTGTGCATATGTTAAACGGGTATGCAAAGGAGTAGGTAAACTATGCGTCACTGGTACGCTTGGTAAATTTTGTTTTGAAGTTTGTTTTAATTGGGAAATTGAATTTTGTTTACCTTGCCTTGCCTTAACAATTGCTAAACGGACTGGGCATTGATGAAAATTTGACATGTGGTTGCCGTTACAATTCGCACAGCGAAATTTTTTACTCTCTTTCACAGAACATGTGTCCTTTTTGTGAGAAGAGTCTCCACAAATCAGGCATTTTTGGTCCATGTTAGAGAACTTTGAACCATGGCCATGACGTTGGCAAATACGGCATTGGGTGATATGCTTTTCACCTCCGCCAAACTTCTTATAAGCTTCCCATTTTACACGCACTTTTAAGTTATTAACCTCACTGCGGTTAAAATGAATTAAATAGTTTACAAGGGAAATTCCAGTTCGCTGACTGTTTTCGCCTCGTGATTTTTGTTTCATCAGAATTACTTGGGTAGGGGCTATGCCAAGTAATTCTGTTAAATTAAGTTTGATCTCATCAACGGTTTGATCGTTGGTGAGACCTTTCAAGACAACCTTGAACGGCTTGGCGTTCTTTGTGTCATATGTAAAAAATTTGTACATCTTGTCAGTTAAATACTGAACAAGACTATCACGACCCTTTATTGAGTTGGCTAATAAGCGGCATTCACCTCGACGGCCAATTTGATGGGTAACTTTAACGTCAGAAACGAACGTTGAAAGTTCCTTTTTGAATATATTAAATTCAGAAGAAATGGTCACCACAATAGGTGGAACTTTCTCCTTTTTTAAAGATTTTACATTTTGTATAGTTTCATTATTAATAACTTCCATTTCACCAGCTTCTTGCTCAGGCAAAATATCAAAAGGATTGTCACTACAGACACTCGAAGTGTCAGAAAGAGATGCCTCTCTTTTCTTCCCCGCAGCGATGCGTGGTTTCTTTTTTCGTCCAGCCATTTAAGGTGGTATGAAAAAAGTTAAAACAAATGTTAAATTCAAAAGTAGGTAGTCTTGAGAAAGACTGATGGGAAATATTTTTCAGGTAGTCTTTAAAAGACACACTGACAAAACACAAACTTTGAAGCTATAGGCAGTCAAAGACCAGTCCACAAGCAACCAAAAACACGTCTGATCTGTAGGACAGCTCACGACGCACTGATTTTTGTGTTTGTTTTGTCTTGATCTCCTACGAGTTAATAAGCCATAAAAATAACAATTTTCAGCTGATAAAGTTTAAAAAAAATTGATATACATTTTTGCCATTTCCCGCCTTTTACTCCAAAAACAACGTCATTAGAATACTATGATTGCAGGCTATGAGCGGTAGACAAGATTTTGTAGCGTCGTTATTCAGGCGTCGTTGTTGAGTAAACAAGCACCTGTTAATGATTCACATATAAAGTGATATTCGTTTTCGCTGCCTACTACACCGTTTCTATACTAAAGAGCTATAGCGGGGTAGCAGTAAACTCGACATGCATGTGAATACTCTTAACGTGGCTTTGATTTTATTCAAGGGCATATACTTGATAATATAAATTAAATTTCTGGCTTATTTGAGCAGAGTTGCATATAATCGTTATATTTATCTGATAAATGAAAAAAAAAAGAACAAGAATAACACTACATGTGCGATGATTTAATTTACCATTGCTCGGATCTAATCAATCTGTTCAATTTTCTCTAAAATGCACACTGACTTAGATCACTGACATTTGCTCATGCTGCAATGATTCTGTTAGCTGGTAAAATAAACGTGTAGTTTTTGCTTCTCAAAAAACATTGATTTCTGTTCATGTTTCGTTAAATAGGCACTATTACATTTCTACAAATCTCTGGATTTACAATTAAATGTTGAATGTTGAATTGAAAACTATAATGTTGCGAAGTGTCAATTGCACTGTGCTTAGGCAGCAGATCTGCCTCAAAAAGCAGATGAAATATTAATGTCATTTGGGAGTGTGTTCAATCACTCCAAACACTGGGTTGTAATAATCAAGTAGACTTATACTGGGTTCCTGGTCACTGTGGAATGGATGGGAACGAAAGAACCGATGAACTAAAAAGACTTGGATCGTCTCATCAGTTCATAGGACCAGAACCCTTCTGTGGTCTATCTGCTTGTTCCCTTAGAATGGAACTAAAAGCATGGGAAACTCTGAAAGTGGAATCCAACTGAACAAACACCTTCATCGGTAGGCAGTCGAAACGTTTCATCACTCCGAACGTTTCTATGACTCGTAAAATACTGGATCTTTCAAAAACGTATACTGGTTTAATAACAGGGCATTGTCCGAGCCGTTATCATTTGAAGGTTATGAAAAAAACTTCAAGATGATACATGTCGAGTATGTGGCATGGAAAAAGAAGACTCGGAACATCTGTTATGCCGATGTCCGGCAATTTTTATCAAACTTAAACTTAACAAATGCCAGATGCTTAATGGTAAAGGTCAACGCGTGAAAGATTCTTCTTATTACTCTACTGAGATTCAACAAATGAAAAAAACTCGATCGCAATGAGCGTTGCGACCTAGAATCGAAAACATTTATTGAGCAATTTTCAAAAACTCTGCTTATTACCACACAACAAAATTAAATATCCTAAGAAAATCAGGACAACTGCTAAAATATAAAAAATAAATCAGGACGCTCAAATAGAACTTCAAAATCAGGACATGTCCTGCTAAATCAGCACGGATGGTATCCCTAGTCTGTATGTACCTTCGCGCTCCGCAGTTGCGTGATATTCGATAATGACCAAAACCCTGATAACTGGTGGCATTAAACCTAAAACATGCATATTCTCGCATAAACAGCTTTATGTTACATGGTCACGTGAAAAACAATTGGTATCATGTATGTTCGAAAAAAAAGATACCTACCCGAAAAATGGTTGGTCATTAGGTATTGCGAGAATTTTTGTTCAGGACAAAACCATATTGTCACTATGCCATGGCAATAACGGAAATCAACTGGAAAAGTTATAAAACGTTAAAAACCAACCCTTGATATTTCCCGCCCTTCTGAGATTCTAAGAGGTTTTCTGTGAGTTTTAGTGAGTAACGATTTTTTGTTGCCTTTGATCGGAAAAATTCGAAACAAGTTTTCATCACCGGGGCGTACTTAAACGATAGCCTTAATTTTTTTTAAATATTTTATGGAATAGTTCTATGCGATTTTCGTATTGGTTTCTGTTGATGCCACTTAAATTCAACGTCGGTTTCTGTTAATTTGTGCTGTGACTGTTTTTTAAGAAAGAAGAAAACACTGTCGGTACCTAATAAACATAATAGAATAAAAATAATAATGTGTTTTTGCAAGAATTCTGAGAAGTATTTATACTGCTTTCAGTTGGTTTCGATAAATTTTCTTCCACATGTAGTGGGAATGCTTCCTAACGAAGATGCCGCTGAGGGTATTTTATAAAAGGAATGTTCCCTAATCTACCTGATCAAACTGATTCTTGTATATCTTCCAGTTGACTTTTACAAATTTCTGCTGTGGTCGAAGTGTTTTTTGTTCATATGAAGTTGTTGTAAGTGGAATGTTCAAATACTTAACATTCCGTTGAATTAAAATTAAATTCGTTGTTTTTGTTCCAGTTTTGCGAGTTAAGACACGAGTAGTAGCAGGTCAATAAAAGTGTCAGGCTCCGCAACACTGATGATAGAATATTAAAAAGTCAGGAAATATACGAGTCCCGAAGGGAAGATGATCGGTTAAGAACAAGACGAGCTCGAAATGCACGACGTTCCACCCCCCATTTATCTCAAAATCGTCAGTTACACACTTAGTTTCCATAGTCTTTAAACGAGTCTTGAACAAAAAAAAAAAAAAGTATAATTACTTAAACACTCAATTGAGAGAAAAATGCTAATCAAATATTTTCAAATACTACTACTTTATAGATTCAAGGTCAAATTTACCACCGAACAGATGCATTGCTGCCACTACCCGATGGCAAATGTCCTTGAAGCGACAATTCTGACAGGAAACTACAAAGGAGAAGTCGTGATTATCCCGCGTACCTCGATTACTCCTACCGATTTGCCGTTAAATTTTAAACGTCTGCAATTTCCCGTGCGTCGTGCATTCGCGACGACTATTGATAAAACCCAGAAACAGTCACTGAAAATTTGTGGCATAAACTCCGAGTATTCATGCTTCTCACATGGACAGCTCTATGTCGCGTATTCACGTAACCCTGACCCCGACATTGTGGAATATATAGAATTTAGTGGCTAGGGCCGCCTTGACCACTTTCACATGTTTCGTATATTCCGAATTTGAAGCTTGAATTGATTAGAATTCTGAAGTTTTTTATAAAATCTGTTCCAGTGAGATTGGCCAGGTAGAAGGGTATTACTATATTTGCATTAGGCCAAGCTTTTGAATAATTGAAAAAATAATGTAATAATTTCCTTCGGAATATTTAAAAGAATGACTGTTTATTTTCAAAAATGTATTGAAATGATTTGATTATGGTTGAAAGGTGCTTCATAATATTCAATGAAATAAAAACCTAAATTATTCTACCTAGTGGTGAGACCCAGCCTTTCTCCTTCGAACTTATAATTTGTTAAAATAGATTTACTCCAACACTTGAAAAATACACCTTGATTACCACCTTCTGCTGGATTTGTTATTCATTCTAAACAAAAAATTTTTGGTAGCCAACAGCACAACTATACCGAACATTTAAAATTTAACATATAATCGGCTTCGTGCAACACTAGCACAACTCAAAACTTTGCATTTTTGAGTTTTTGATGGCAAACGATGCCAAATACTGTTAAGTTTCATCACACGAAATCCCATTTCGAAAATCACAAAAATTCCAAAGTTATGATTAGAAGTGCCTTTGCTGCACAAATCGAAAATTCTCCATAAAGTTAGTAAAAATAAGGTTTTAACTTGGACAACGTGAGCACGTAATATGTGCATAATAGACCCAAAGGTGATAAATAAGGATTGGTAATCTTAAACTTCAGTTTTCTTGAAAATCGAAAAATAAATTTTTGACGCAAATTTTCAAACGCGTTTTTTCGAAACTATGTTTTTTTAGTGGGTTGTATAATTAAATGTTGTTCCTTATACATTAATTTAAATGATCTTATCATTGAAATTGAAATTTTTTAACGCAGTTGATATTACTGATCGTTTCTGACAGGCATCCAATGAATGGCCAAATACCAATCAATATGGGTTCTTGAAACTTGGATTATACCCAGTGGTCAGAATCCGACCTAAAACCCAATTTTCAATCTAGATGACCACTTCTGGTTGCCTGATAATAAAATCCATTGTAAAATTGCCGAACTGCCTAATCTGGGTATTTCTATGGCGAAGATGGCGACAGTTTCCGATCAACAGCCTAAAGTGACAAATATCATCCAATACGATTTGGGGAAGCGGTATGATACCCTGAGGCCAGAAATCATCTTCAGACGCCATGTCAAATTTCTAGAAAGTAGCTTCCGGTTTCTACCAGTCTAAAAGAAACAAACATTACCCAATGTGAGTTTTTCAGTACCCGGGATGATGCTCAGAGACCAGGAATCAACGTCATACTCCATTTTGAAATCCGAATTTACGACACCTGTTTTCTTTAAAAAAATCGTGTAATCTTTGAAAGAAGAGATTTTCAATATTTTTACAATTTAACACATAATGGATAAAATAAAAGTCCGATTACACTGGTCAACACAAGTGATGCCCCGAAGGTCAAACTAAGAAAAAATTAAAAAATATAACTTTTCCTGTGATTTTTTTTCTTTCTAGGGCAACTATTATGAGCTTTAGAGCAGCATTTTTTCGATTTTGTCAACCTGTGTTATAATCAAATTAAAAGGGTACCAATAAAGCAACTAAACCTTCAATTTAAAACTAAGATTGTTGAAATCAGTGATGCCGTCTTTTGCAAAACGAGTGAATTTGATAAAGTTTTCTGAACACGTTTCTTTGCATAACCTTCGAACTACATGTTCAATCATCGTAAAATTCGTTATTTAGGGGTTTTAAAGACAGCTCGTTCATTTGATACCTATTTTGTTCAAATCGGATGTGTAGTTTCTGAGATAATGGAGTTACATTACTATTACATTTTGATACATAACAAACAAAGTTACTGTCAGATTATAACAAAATTCAATAGGGTTTTATCAGGCAACTAGACCTTTCTATTGCAACTTATTTTGTGAAAATCGGTCCATCCATCTCTGAGAAAAGTGGGTGAGTTCAAACAGTTTTAGAAACATGTTTCTTGTCATAGCCTGATTTCACATTATTATACATAACGGATAAAGTTAAAGTCCAATAACAATAAAATTCAATTGGGTCTTATGAGGCAACAAGACCTTCCATATGATACTAATTTTGTAAAAATCGGTCCAGCCATCTCTGAGAAAAGTGAGTGAGTTTAAACAGTGTTTGAAACACGTTTCTTTGCATAACTTTTGAACTGCATGTCCAATCATTATAAAATTATTTCACAAATGGTTCAAAAAACAAGCCCGTTCTTTTGATACCAATTTTGTTCAAATCGGTTGTGTGGTTCTGAGAAAATGAAGTTTTGTGATTGTCACATTTTGATACATAACCTCGAAACTAAAAATCCGATTACAATAAAATTTAATAGGGTCTTATGGGGCAACTTGACCATTCATTTGCAATTAGTTTCAACAAAATTGGTCCAGCCATCTCTGAGAAAATCGAGTGAGATTGGGAGACCGTTACATACATACACACACACACACAAACACACACACACACACACACACACACACATACAGAAAATGCTCAGCTCGTCGAACTAAGTCGATTGATATACGAGATTCGACCCTTTGGAGCACTTTTATACCTTTGGTTTTTTCAGTGATTGCTATACCTTTCTAGGAGAAAGGCAAAACGTAGAATTTTACGAGCGCAGGATTGAAAAAAAAAACAAATCAGAGCCAAAACATATCAAACAATATCGCACGCTTAGCCTTGGGGTTAATAGCGGTCTCGATCAACTAGATTAGTTGAGAGAATTCGTTATCGATATTGTTTTTGGCACATTTTGCATGTGTAGGAAAAGTACAACGATACACCGTGCCCCAGTGCTGAGTCGAGAAAATTTCCAACTTGAAAAGATCCTCGACTCGATCGGGAATCGAACCCGATATCACAACCGTGCGGGAGAGCTAGCCGACCGACATCGCTAACCACAGAGCCACGGCCAAAACATATCGTAGGTATGTTTTTAGCAGCAGTTAGATATTTCAGTTTTTGCGATACAACAGTCAATAAAACTCAAGGCGGCGGTACGAAGTTTGCCGGGTCAGCTAGTTTGTAATAAATTGATTTGTCACAAATAAAGTTTTATTTTCACTGATAGGTACCAACAATAAATACAATAAATTTTAAATTATTTTGAACTATCACTAAATCAAGACTAAACCTCTTATGAAGCATAAGTTAAGCGTCACCTAACTATCATCTTTATTTTTGATTCTACCAGGAATATCAAATAAGGCGTTTGACTTGATCGAAACTAGATCCGTGGGAATCAAGAATAGGGGTGTATGGTACGGTAACAAATGTTATTCGACAGCATTAAATGTTTTTATTATATTTACTATATTTTGACCCTCCCAGCTGGTCTCGAAGTATGATGCTGGCCTAACAAGCCAGTTGTATGTTCGAATCTCCAACAATCCAACTCCAACCAACATTACAGTGTTACTATCAATTTAGGTAAATTTTACGTTACAATTTGATAACCTTGAAATGTGAACTATTAAAAACAATCGTAACGTATGAATTACATTACCAAAAGGATATTTTGTTACATTACAAGTAGAGTATTTGTGTTACATTGCATAAATGTTGAATACTGTTACATAACAATGTTACCATTATTTTATGTAACTGTTATGTTGTAATTTGATAACTTTGTAAGGTAACAATGTTACCTCTGTGTGACACAACAGCAACATTATGTTACACTCAGTGTTGACCGGGCAGTGCTTTTAATGCAAAACATTCTAGCTTTAAGTTAGATTTAGTTCAAGCTAGTAGTCGGCAGCGAGGATAAAAAATTTGCTTTTAGTTATTAAGATACTTTAGAAAGTAAGCTACCAGATATAATTGGCGCCGTTAAACATCAATTTGTATTTGTCCCGTGTCAAATAAATTAGAGATGAAGAAAAAAAGAGCATTTACACCAACTTTTATGGCCATAGTATTAGCTCTTGCTACGGGAATTTCTCCTTAACGTAACACGCTCTGAGCTGATTTGTTGATGTTTCGGTTGTATAACAAAAGGATTTGGTTGGCCCTCTAATCTACACGAAGCATAAAGCAAGATTGCTCAACCTTGTCATTATTTCAATTAACCTGGAAGGTTTGAGCGAATTGCTCGGGAGTATTACCGACTATTGCTGCTGACTCTTTTGAAGGCATGTTAGTCTCAGTTTCCCGTTGCGTCCGGTTGTTGAATTAAAAATCATTTTTCGCATCTACAGCTGTTTTAATCTTCGAAAATAACGTAAGACGAATTCGAAAGCGGCGTCGGAAATGGTCATCGGTATAGACCGGTGTTTCCGAAAAAAAAAAATCATTTTTAAAACGCTGCATGGCAAATTTCCTCAGCATATCGGTCAATATTTTACCGTTTTCCAGACTGAGAGCCACCCCGAATCTTCCCAAAAATCCTTTTCACACTCGCGTATAAAAAGATTTGTTTCGCGAAAACATTTTCTTCGTCACTAGAATCAACCAAATACTCGAGAACAATTTCCGCGTTCTACATTTAAATTTTGTTTGGCTGCAAATTTGCAAATATTAATAGCAAATTGTAGGAGTCGAGACAGCACAAAGTACAAAATACAATTAATGACAGTTCGCCAATTTATTTATTCATTTCGTCAATCAGAAGTAGACTATATACAGTATTCTAATATTCTAATACAATGTTTACTTACAAACTATTTTTTTTAATAAGCGTTGCGATTGCGTATTGAGCTAAAAAAGTGTTTAAGTTCATGCCGAGACATTGTAAAGTCAATGGTTTTGCAGTATTGCTTGTAAGTGGCCATCATACGATTCAAGGGTCCGACTTTTGCAAAATTTGTTCGGTAATTATTGGTGGCAAACGTGTTTCGATTTCGAAGTTGTCTTAAAGGTGCGTAGAAATTTAGCATAGATAAAAGTGTAGCTGAGTCATTGCGCTGCGAAACGATGTCGTTTACAAATGACACTATTGCGAATTCACGATGCTCTTTCAATGATTGTATGTTTATGAGCATGCGACGAGCTTCATATGATGGAAGAGGAAATGATGTCCAGCCTAATTTACGAAGAGCATACAATAGAAATTGCTTCTGTACTGAATCTATTCTTTCTTCGTGTGTGATTGTATAGGGTGACCATACAATGCTGAAGTATTCCAGTATCGATTTTGAGTATAATAGTTATTGAAGGCAACGTTGCGAAACGTTCCACAGTCTAACGCAAGTACTTTAAATAAACATACAAGGATAAAAAAAATCCATGCACGCACAAACGAAGAAACCTGCAACAGAATTGTGTTATCGATAATTTGGGAGAACGGAAACAAAGTTAAAACAGAGTTGCTTGAAATAAAGGGGATATTTTATGAAGCAGCAAATACTGTAAATAGCAAATAATAAGTTTGAATGAGAAAGGCTGGGTCTCACCGCTGGGTGGATTAATTTGGGTTTTTGTTTAAATTTCCACTTTTTTTGTGGGCCTACTTGCTATTTAATATTATTCGCACTCGCGAACGGGCTCTTACATTTATTTATTTTTCCTAATCTTCTACTTAAACACCCGCTTCTACTTCTACTTAAACACCCGGCTTTTTGCCTTTCTCCTAGAAAGGTATAGCAATCACTGGAAAAACCAAAGGTATAAAAGTGCTCCAAAGGGTCGAATCTCGTATATCAATCGACTTAGTTTGACGAGCTGAGCATTTTCTGTATGTGTGTGTGTTTGTAACGCTCTTCCAATCTCACTCGATTTTCTCAGAGATGGCTAGACCGATCTTCATGAAATTAATTGCAAATGAGAGGTACAGTTGCCCCATAAGACCCTATTGAATTTCATTGTAATCGGATTTTTAGTTTAGAGGTTATGTTTAGAAATGTGAAAATCACGAAACATCATTATCTCAGAAACTATTTAACCGATTTTAACAAAATTGGTTTTAAATGAACAAGCTACTTAAAAAACCCATGAAGATTGAACGTGTGATTCAGAAGTTATTCAAAGAAACGTGTTCTGGAGAGTGTTTAATCTCACTCATGTTTCTCAGAGATGGCTAGACCGATTTTCATAAAATCAGTGTCATTTGAAAGGTCTAATTACCCCATAAGACCCTATTGATTTATTTTGCAATTGAACTATTACTTTGCCTGTTATGTTTAAAAATGTGAAATCCAGCTATGAGAAGGAACATATTCCGAAGACTACTTAAACTCACTCGCTTTTCTCATAGATGGCTGAACCGATTTCCCCGAAATTAGTGTCAAATGAAAGGTCTAGCTGCCTCATAACACCCTATTGAATTTCAATGTAATCAGTCTATTACTTTGTCTGTAATGTATCAAAATATGAAAATCACGAAACTTCATTATCTCAGAAAGTACACAACCGATTTGAAAAATATTGGTATCAAATGAACGGGCTAGTTAATGGTTAATTGATGAATTTTATAGTGATTAAACACGTGGTTCAAAAATTGTAAAAAGAAACATGTTCCGGTGACTTTTTAAATTCACTCGTTTTACCAAAAATGGCTGGACTAAATTCAACAATCTTAGTGTCAAATGAAAAGTTTGGCTTTCCTATAGGTTCCCATTTTATTTGACTATAATCGTATTTTTATTCCGACCGTTATGTATTAAATTATAAAAACAACGAAAGTCTATTATCTCAAAGATCACAAGACTTATTTGAACGGGTTGTCTCTCAAACTCACAAGTAAGAAATTCCATAGCAATTTGATATGGGGTTCAAAAGTTATGAAAAGAAACGAAATTCAAAGACTATTTAAAACTGTAACTGCTTTGATCAAAACATATGGCCTCAACAAAATTTAAATTTGGTATTGTGCTATTCGTACGTTCCCGGTATTGCTCGTGATTGAAGTGTACGAAATTCAAAGACATTTTTTTTATTTCGCTATTTCTTCAGCACGAGTTTTTTACTTCTAATTAATAATTTTTTCAACTTTTTGCCTTTCTCCTAGAAAGGTATAGCCATCACTTGCAAAACTGAAGATATGAAAGTGCTCCAAAGGGCCGAATGGCATATATCACTCGACTCAGTTCGACGAGCTGAGCATTTTCTGTATGTGTGTGTGTGTGTGTGTGTGTGTATGTGCAGATTTTTATTTTCACTCACTTTTCCCAGAAATGGCAGGACCGATTTTAATGATTTTATATGCAAATGAAAGTTCTAGTTGCCCCATAAGACCCTATTAAATTTCATTGTAATTGGATTTTTATTTTAGAGGTTATGAGCATGAGCATGAGCATGAGCATGATTGACCGCCCGCGGTTGCTACTCCGTTATTGCCAGATCAGCTGTAATTACACAAAGAACCAACAGATCATGTTTGGGACCAACATGCATCCTCAATGTGTAAAAACAGGTGACCTAAATCTTTATATTAGGCAATACCAGCGCCGGCCGCATCCGAATGCAGGTCAAAGAAGGAGTTTGTATAGGAATATGTTGACGTGATACTCGCTTTATTGGAAGCCGAGAACACCTCTGCACTTCCACGAGAAATCACTGGGATGTTGGATAAAGGGGAAGGTATACAGCAGGGTTCGTTTTGGTAAACGATGCGCTAATGTCGGGTTCTTCAAAACATGTGCCGCGTCTACAAGTTTATTACATCCGCCACTATATTTATAATGTGATTCGAACTTATTTAGTTTGACAATGTAACACCGCAACAATAAAACGTACGCGAGGATACAGGATTTTTGACTAAACCGAGACAACCTCAAATTACCGTATATCTCCTCGTAAGGTTATGCTCTTTATACCTAAAACTATTGCGCGTTGTTGATCCATCTGTAGATAATACGACCTCATGGAAGGTACCGACGCGGGGGTTGAAATGATATTTATCGACTGAACGAAATCTACTTCGATTTCCGATGTAATAATTTAGATGCAACGCGCGAGCAGTCTCCGACTTAACGTTGATGGAGATGAGAAAGATATGATGAAATATCTGGGTTCACTTCGCGAAATCACCACACGCTGGAAGTCCATATATCAGCAAAACTCGCCCGGGCTGAATACGCGTTTACACCGAAGCGTTACGAACAACCGCTTTAATCCCCCCGGCCGACACATACGCGCAGGAACTCGGCGTTTACGTCGATTATCTCTTAACAATGTACGCCTAATACGCCTAATAAATATGAAAATTGGCAATGTTCCATGCATCCAAAGCCTCAACAATTAAATAAAAGAAAATATATTTTTAAATTTATTGACAAAGTGCCGAACTAGTCATAAATATAACAAATTATGTAAAACAACTGGTCAAAAGCTAGAACAATCAAAAAATCTAAGCATATGATTCCTGAGAAACACATACTCCAAACTCCACAAACCACACTAACACTTTGTGGACAAAAATAAAACTTGTTACTGAAACTCTGCGGAAAAAAATACCGCGCATACAATTTCAACGATGAAATCAAAATCTCTCTGTATCTGCTTTCTCACATAAAGTAAAACTAGAAACAAGCATCAACATATCACTTTACAATACAGACAAAACAAAACGTATACTTAGCTTTCATCTCTGCATTTTCCAGTTGTTTTCATCGTTTTTGGACTTTTCTTTAAATAGAAGTACAGTGGCAACATGCATGTATGCCTTCACACACTCGTTTAATCCATACAACATTTCATTCGTTGAAAAGAGATAGCACATAAACACTGTAAACGGCGATGCATGGTTTTGATCTTATTGGCAAATTTTCACTTCAAGTTTAACTAGATACAAGCCAAATATAATTTGCACTATGCCAATGAATAAATCCCTAATGAGCATCCAATCACTATAAAACTATGTGGAGCAGCTGCTCGAAAAACACTCTCCTTATTGTATGTAATAACACCACACACTCCACACTTTCAAACCGTCGCCAAGACAGCGATAGAAAAAAAGAACAAGAAAAAATAAACACTTTGGTGAATCTAAGAAGCAACGCAATAATATTCAATTTTTACAATTAAATTCACTTTTTTTTGTGGAACTTCACACTTTTCGCACTCAGCACATTTCAATAGAACACCTGTATATATGTTTAACAATTCTTTAGGTGTAAAATAACCGAAAATCACCAAACAATGTGATGATTTCAAAGCAGGAACCAGCTGGCCAATCTTGATCACGGCCTCGCACAACCATCCGCGAACTTTTCCAAGAAAAAACAATTTTAAATTTAGAAAATAAACTCACTCCGCGATTACATCTATAACGAACATGCACAACTAAATTAAACAATTTTGCTTCCGATATAACATGCGAGCGAAAAATTTTTGCGTCCGATTTCGGTCATGGCTTGCTTCGACCTCCTGGATTTTTATTTTAGAGGTTATGTTTAAAAATGTAAAAATCACGAAACATCAATATCTCAGAAACCGCACAACCGATTTTAATAAAATTGATATCAACTGAACGGGCTATCTTAAAAACTCTTAACTTTTGAATTTTATATAGATGTAATATGTGGTTCAAAAGTTATGAAAAGAAACGTCTTCTGAAGACTGTTTAATTTCACTCATGTTTCTCAGAGATGGCTGGACCAATTTCTACAAAATCAGTGTCAAATGAAAGGTCTAGTTACCCCATAAGACCCTATTGATTTTTTTGCAATCGGACTATTACTTTGCCTGTTATGTTTAAAAATGTGAAATCTAGCTATGAAAAGAAACATATTCCGAAGAATACATAAACTCACTCACTTTTCTCAGAGATGGCTGAACCGATTTTCACAGAATTAGTGTCAAATGAAAGGTCTAGCTGACTCATAACACCCTATTGAATTTTACTGTAATCGAACTGTAACTTCGTCTGTATTGTACCGAATTGTGAAAATCACGAAACTTCATTATCTCAGAAAGTACACAACCGATTTGACCGATAGTATTATCAGATGAACGGGCTAGTTAAGGGTTAACTGATGAATTATGATTGAACACGTGGTTTCAAAGTTTGGCTGCCCTATACGTTCACATTTCATTTGATTTTAATCGAACTAAGCAACCGTTATGTATTAAATTGTTGATAAAACAACGAAATCATATTATCTCAAAGATTACACGACTTATTTGAACATAAATAGTGTCATACGAACGAGTCATCTCTCAAGCTTACAAATAACAAACTTCATAACAATTTGAAATAAGTTTGAATGAGAAAGGCTGGGTCTGACCGCTAGGTGGATTGATTTAGGTTTTTCGGTTGACATTATTTCGATTCTCTTCCCCTACTAAAGTGCACAATATTGCCTTTCTCCTAGAAAGGTATAGAAATCACTGGAAAAACTCGTTATTTGAAGTGGAAAACATATCCAGCAGAAATTTAAAAAGTGTATTTTTTGAAATGGGAGTGTTGTGTAATTCTATTTGAACAAATAATAAGTTCGAACGAGAAAGGCTGGGTCTCACCACTAGGTGGATTAATTTGGGTTTTTTCCATTTTTTTAAATATAAGTGAATGATTTCCTTCTTTTCATAATAACCAAGATCCGTCTTTACTTCATAAAACCATAAATGATTTGCTCTGGTTGCATCTTTTCTTCATCTACATGCTTTTCCTCCAAATATTCTCCTTATTTTTCGTTATAATTTCTCATTAAAATTAAACCTGTTTCCACATAGTAAAAAGTCATTTCAATGTGTAAACCGCATTAGCTGATCATTTATCTTTTTTTTTCTTCTTCTGGTTTTTTAATGAATAAATCATTTCAATCTTTTGGAACTCCTTAATATTTTGTATCATTTTTCATTCCATTCGCAAAAATAGTAGGAGGGTGGTATTCAAGACCAGTGCTCTGATCAATCCTTTTTTGTACCGAACACAAAAATATCAGTCATTCAATTTCATCTTATCCGTTTTGTGCGAGACTTCGTACACCGTTCGTCTCTCCGAGCTGTCGCGTTCAATTTCGTTTTCCGATTGCAAAATAAAACGAACGGTCATTACGATCATCTCTTTTCCTCTCTAGTGTAGAATCCTCGCAATCCTGTTCGCACTACTTTATGACGATTTTTTCGCATTTTCCTTTTGTTCAATATCCATTGATTTTTAGTGGCAATGAACGACCGGAAAAAAATTCATTTGATCGGCAGTCGCTGTATGCTTCTGATGCGTATATTCTGTTACAGCATTTTGGTGGCTGGAGGCGCTTGTTTTTGTTGTTGTTGTTGTTAATGTTTAGCGATTATGGAAAAGTAAGGTGTTGAAGCTGTTTGATTAATTCTTCATACATCTCTTGAAGCATCCATGGAAATCAAAGCATCGCGTTTGGACAAGAGTAGTGTAGTTACATCTGCCAACGCGGCTAGCACTTTATGTTGCGCAGCTCGCGTCGCGGCGGTGCACAGTGGGGCGGCTCCATACAAATGCTGGCCAAGCGAAAAAATATCTTCAAATCATGGAAAATAGATGGTTTTTATATAATTTTGGGACGCTGAGTCCGAATTTGATATTATTTGCATGAAAATGCGTATTTTTGACGCCAGGGAAAATTTCATGTTTTTTATATATATTATATGAGGAAAATTTTACGTCGGTTTCAATCTTTTGGAAAATAAAATGCATGATGCTTGAAAGACTTTCATATGCCATAAAAAACATAAAATATTAATCAGTTATCAAGAAAAAGAAAAAAAATTGAAAAATATGCTTCGTGTTGAAAATTACTTATGACTTGTTTTTTTTTTCAAAGTGACTATTGATTCTTTTTATCGCATTCGCATTTTTTTCCATTTGCATATTTTTCCATTCACTTTCACCTTCATCTTTATTTTTGTGTTCATTTTCAATACAGTTTTAATATCTTCAAGAAGGGTTTTCGAAATGCAGTTTCTAACGTCAAAATAATTATTCACTATTTGCTCTGTAGAAATTAGCAGGCGATGTATTATGTCACGGTTTATGTTTACACGATTGTTTTTACTTGTGACTGGTATGATATAAACTTAAAACATGATTTTGGTAGTCAGTGCTGGTGATCCAAAACATGAACAATGACTAGTTTTTGATACTTCGTAAATTATCGAAATATAGATCAGTTAAACTTGTAAATATGCAAATAGTGTGATTAATTATACTGAAACTTGTTTGAAAACGTTGTTATTATCAGACTAATATGAGCCATTTGTTATTACGTAGACGGTTTGTAGTGTACAATTCAAATTTACATTTTTGAAATCCGACATGTGCCGAACACTCGTTGTCTGCGCAACTCTGCGCAAGATCGGACTCGATGCATTTTAAGGAATTTTTTCCAAGCTATCTTTTAAAACTAACGCCAATAGTGCCAAACCCTGCCGTTTAAACTTTAAAGGCTGTTTTATGCAAAAAATACGTAATTTTTTGATTCCGTCAATTTATACATATATACATTATCCAATGATGAGGATTATACATTATCCAATGATGAGGATTTATTCTCCACTATTTTATAGACAACTTTTACTTAGACGTCATCAAGATTCAAGTTACTCTTGGGGCTCCAGCAAATTTCGCAACATTGCATTTTTTTCAAGAAAAACGCTAAAAAACGCTGACTCAGTACACTTTGAAAAATCATAGAAAATTCCAATTTTGTCGTAATGCTCTAAAAATTTGGATCCTGTCACTTCAATAGTATACAACTATAGGAAAACTATAATTGAAATGAAATTCACATTTTCAATTTTGGGTCGATGGCCAGCGATTCCCCACTGTGCGGTTGTGTACTTTGTCCGAAGCTAAGTACAGGTCAGACTCGATTATATATAGTCTCTGATTTTTTTTCACTATATATAATCGAATTTTATATATAATCGAATCAGAGAAAAAATGTATTTTATTCATTTTACATGGATGTTTTATTATTTCCGAATAAATAGGAAGAATTTTATTTTTGACTCATCCCCCTAAAAGTCAGCAAACACAGTTCTTATGAAAATTATACATATATCTTGTAGTTATTCCTGGTGTAATTGCTGTCAAATGGAAAGAAAAAGTTAGATCAGTATATATTGATTTGTCAACTCGTTTGTTTTTAATTTCTCAAGTTTTTGAAAATTTTCTAATTATTCGTTTGTTTCTAAATTTTTTTAATTTCCTTTTTTATTTTTGAAATTATTTTTATTAAGGTAATTTTATTAAGGTATTTCAATTTCTTTTAATTTTTAAATTCTTAAAAAAAAATCAAAATTTTTCATTGTTTGTAATTATTTTTTATTTTTTTCCCTTTCTATCAAGCGTAACGTATTTTCTGGATGTTCTCTTACGAAATGTTCGCTCTAGATCACATTTGAAATTTAAAAAAAAATTTTTGCTACTATACATACTGCCGTTCTTTTGCACGCTGGGACAACTTTGCTTGGAACGGCAGTATAATCGAGTTTAAAATTATATATAATAGAATCATATACATATAATCGAGTCAATATATAATCGAGTCTCTATATAATCGATTCCGACCTTCATATAATCGGCCTAACAAATAGATACTTTTGAATTCGATAGTTATCAGGAGGCTAATTTTTCAAGTCAATTTGTATGCGGGAAATTCTTCTTCGTTATACATTAATAGTGTTCTCCATACATTGTTGATGATCCTCTTCATGCATCAAACATCAATTTTGAAGTCCGCCTGCTTCGCCTTCGCCTTAATCCGCTCCTGGGTACCAGAAACAACTAACAACTCACATTTAAAATTGAGCTAGTTTCAACAATTCAATTTAGGTGACCTCTAATGTTTCTGCTGATTTGCAATCTACCTTTATTTAATTTTTTGCATCTAACAAAACACAGTTTGTAAGACGGTTATCTACCAATACATCACAAAACTATCAACTCAATTGTAGAACGTGATTTGTCAGGGCATAAGGATTGACATTTTCCACTATTTATGCATAACGAATCAGAAACAAAATTGACTGAGAAATAAGCCTACTGATAACGATGGATATAAAAAGAATAGAGTATATATCGGCTTATCTGTTGGGCCTATGATATAAGCGAAGCAATAATCTGAATAAGCTTCGGAAAAATATAAATTACAGCCGCGCGCAACGCAACATATGGTATAATGCTAGCCGCGTTGGCAGAAGTAAAAACACTACTTGTGCCTGTCGGCGCTTTGCGACGTATAACTACGACGGACTTCAGCATTTCGCATGAAGAAATATTCAAACTATATCTCCACCTCATTTGTCCTCGAGCAATTATCGCTAAACATCAACAACAACAACAACAAACTTCTCCACCAAAAAATAACGTGCATCTGTAAGCAGTGCCCCAATCCCATCCGATACAGCGAAAAAGCATTCATCGACCGTTCAGACAGCCAGTCAAGAACCAGTCAAGAACGAGAGAAACGAAAATAAAACACACCACATGCTGCCGATCATACTCTAGTTTGCTCCGTTCAACATACATTGTAAATGATCGAGCGAGAGAGTTTTAAAATCGGCTTCTCCGAAACTGCGGTCGCTATCGTTAGAAAAAAAATTGTCACACGAGAGAAAGAGAAAAACTTTTTTTCGTTCGCCCGATCGTTTCTGCCGTTCAATTCAAACGAAAAAAGCATGTGCATTCATCGCAGTCACAATCAAATTTCGATCCCTTCTCAAGCACTGTTCAAGACACGACCGCATGACTTTGACTACCGTATTCTTATATTCCATTAAAACAAAAAGTAGAGGGAATTGCAACTCCAGTATTTGTTGCAGTTTTATCTAACAGTGCATTTCTGAACGCTGAGACGTTAAAACGTTATAAATAATAATATATACTAGAAGAATGGATCTCTCTTATTTAATCGCTGTCATTTCATACATATTCGAATCAAACCTTTGTTCGTAACTGCACTACCAAAACAATCATTTGAGCGGGGGCCTAGTGTGGTTGGTAACGTCTCCGCCAACCACGCTCGACGCCTGGGTTCGAATCCCACCGCCGACATAGGTGTCGATGGTTGTGAGGTGGCGTGATCCACTCACAACCAACCCAACTGGTCTAGATTCAATCCTAGCCGACACCGGGAGATTTTCTGAGGCGAAAAATCTCTGGGATCACGCCTTCCATCGCATGAGGAAGTAAAGCCGTTGGCGCCGGTCCGTTACTAAACGGGTCGTGAGTTAGGGTCCTGGGTGTGGAGTCGCCTCCCTGGGCGTCGGTGATTGGCCACAACAGTGGCAGAACTAGACCGACGGTAAACAAGCGAGAAGAAAAAAAAAAAGACAATCATTTAATTTTGCGAACTGGGTAAAATTTTCCTATCTAAGCAAAAAGCAAACTCAACGAAACTATCTGAAATTGGAGACCAGAACGATTCAAGCAAAAATTTTAAATTTAAAAATTGTTTGACATTAAATAGATAAAGCTCATGCTAGGTTAGGTCCAGCCCAGCATATAACTTCATGTATTTAAAATAGTAGGAGGGTGGTATTAAAGACCCGACCGCATGACGTAGGACTCTATATTTTTCATCTAACAGTGCTTTCTTATTTGCTGACATTAGAGCGCTTTGAACAATAATTAATAAATAATATAAATGACATATATGGATGAAACCTTATTTATATTGGCATCCCCGCTTCCCAGGTATTCGAATTAGAAAAGCATTTGTTCGTAGTTTGAAATGACAAGACAAACATTAGAATTAACAAATTCGCTGTATTCCGAGAATTGCGCTTATAGATCATGTTCATGTGTCGAGACATTGCGAAGATTCTCAATATATTCGTTTAAAACTAGACGAAACTGCTACCAAATTACTATAGCTAGGGACGTTGCGATACCACCGATACTAATACAGAATCGATCCTTCTACTTCCGATACTCGGATAATTGGTATCGATGTTTTACCAGCGATACTTTATCAATATCGATACACACCTCTCAGTATCGAAAAGACTCAAAACAACCCTGTAAAGAAGAACGAACGAAGCAGAAAACTTGCTGTTTCCTGTGCCATTTTGATGCATCGTATGCATACATGCCATCTCATTGGCAATGCCAATTTAACAGAAATTTCGATCATTATCAGCTGTTTTTTGGCATCAATCTGATTCCAAAATACCCATATTGGGTGGTATTCAGTAATTTTGTTGTTTTCCAGAGACTGAGAGTGGTCATCTTTGAATTCAGAATAGTGTCCATGGTCAATGCTTGGCTTCTATGCATCATCTCGATTACGGAAATATCCATATTAAGCAATATTCGGTCTTTTTCGGCGGTTTTTCCGAAACCGGAAGTCGCCATATTGGATATCAAAATGTCATTTGGAGACAATTTCTGGCCCCTGTAAGACATGTAAGAAACCGTGAAAATTGCTATTTGGACCTACTCTTAACGAATATCCATGAAGATTTCTGTGTGACCGAATCATTTAACCCACTGTGGAAAAACGAAAAGTTTCACACAGCAATTGAATATTCTTTATTTTTACATGAATATCAAAGACCCAACGACTGTGAGTATGAGGAAGTCCTTGATTTCAAACTCGCGAGCTATGCAAATATTAAAAACAAATTAAACTGTGTCAATTGGCAACAAATTTTTAGAGATGAAGGAAATGTCGAATCATCTGTTAGCGTCTTTTACAAAATTCTGTACAACATCATCTCTCAAGAGATTCCATTGAAGAAAAAACAACGCCACGCTAACACTAAACATCCAGTCTGGTTTAACAAACAAATAAAAAATTTAAAAAACCGCAAACAAAAAGCTCACAAAATTTTCAAAAAGCACAATAGCAGTGAAAATCTAGCAATTTACTTGGAAATATGTGATCAACTGAACTTTGCAATCAGTGATGCATTTGAAGAATTCAATGCAAAAACTGAACTAGAAATTAAGTCTTGTCCAAAGAACTTCTTTAATTACGTCAAAACAAAACTAAAATCAGACAAATTTCCATCAATAATGCAACTCGATGAACATGTTGGTGATAACTCGGAGAAAAATTGCAATCTCTTTGTAAAATTTTTCCAGGAAATCTATACCACATTTTCCGAATAAAATCGCGACCGCGATTATTTTGCATTTTATCCAGAATATCCAAGAAACGTTGGTGTCAACCAACTTAAGGTACAGGATGTTTTGCAGGGTCTGAGAAATTTAGACCCTTCCAAAGGACCTGGACCTGACGGAATACCTCCAGCACTCATGAAAAATCTTTCGAAGGAACTTGCATCTCCTTTGTTCTGGCTGTTCAATATGTCGTTGGAAACTGGAGTCTTCCCAAATATATGGAAAAGCTCATTTTTAGTGCCTATTTTCAAATCTGGGCGTAAATCTGACATACGTAATTATCGTGGAATCGCTATTATCTCTTGCATTCCTAAACTCTTTGAGGCAATTGTCAATGAAAAGATATTTGCTCAAGTCAAAAATCGAATAACTGACAAACAACACGGCTTCTTCAAAGGCCGCTCTACATCCACAAATTTACTTGAATTCGTAGATTACTCATTGAATGCAAAGGATAATGGGAACCATGTTGAAGCTCTCTATACAGACTTTAGCAAAGCATTTGATCGTAATGACATACCAATGCTACTTTTTAAACTGCAAAAAATTGGATTTGAGTCTGGTCTCATGAAGTGGCTTGAATCATATTTAACAAACAGGCAACAAATAATGAAATTTAATGGAAAAAAGTCAAATCCCATTCAAGTTACTTCAGGTGTTCCCCAAGGCTCCCACTTAGGACCACTTCTTTTTATTTTGTACGTAAACGACATTTCCTTCATCCTCAAAAATGTTAAATTTCTAATATATTCCGACGACATGAAGCTGTTTTTGGAAATAAAAAATCAAGAAGACATCAATGTATTTCAGAATGAAATCCACACATTTTACATCTGGTGTAAGAAAAGCCTACTTGAAGTAAATGTAAAAAAATGCAATGTAATATCCTTTAGCAGAAAATTAACAACGCCCAAAATTGTAATTGCATTAGGGGATCAGAATGTGAAGAAATGTGATAAAGTTAGGGATTTAGGAATAATCTTAGATTCTAAACTTAATTTCATCGACCACTATAACACTATCATACACCAGGCAAACAACATGTTAGGGTTTATCCAACGCTTCTGTTACAATTTTCAAGACCCGTACACTATCAAAACTTTGTATATTGCCTATGTGAGGTCAATACTGTAGCATTGTGTGGTCTCCTCGTCCTGGCGTACATAAAGAAAGAATAGAATCAGTACAAAAGCAATTTCTACTATATGCTCTTCGTAAGCTAGGTTGGACCGCACATCGTCTTTCGTCATATGAAGCACGCTGCATGTTGATTGACATTCAAACATTGAAATAACGGCGAGAGTACGCGATGGCTTCATTTGTAAACGATATCGTTTCGCAGAACGTTGACTCAGCAGTACTACTTTCTAAATTAAACTTTTATGCACCCATTCGACAACTTCGACACCGTAGTTTATTTGCTCTTAACCATCATCGTACGGAATACGCAAAAAATTGACCTATAAATAGTATGATGAATTCTTATAATCAACACTGTGAAGCCATTGACTTTACGATGTCCCGGTATAAACTGAAACAGTATTTCAAGTCCTTGAGGCTGAGGACGCAAAATTAATTTGTTTTATGTTCGTGTATAGTTTAGAAATTAATGTAACCAGTCTACATATATGATTGACGAAATAAATAAATAAATTTAACAGAAATTTCTGTAGATTAACATACGGGAACATTCCTTTTCTACGGTCATGCAGATCCGAAAGTAAAATCTACAGAGCCATGCAAGCGGCTATTTTCGAAAACGGGATCAATTATTAAGGAAAAGCGTCTTCGACTTTCGACTAAGTTTTTGCAGAAGCTGGTGTTTCTAGATTCAGTAAATTTATAGACCATTTTACGAACTGACAGGTGTCACGTATTCTGCTGTTGATGATGTTGCTTTTACGTGCGTTATATCAGCGGTTCCGAGCTTTCTGTCCAAATTTCATTCATAGATTGAGTTCAGAAACGTCTCCTAAAATGGTCTATATAAATGGTTTAATTGAGTTAAAAGTTTTATCTTGAGGAACAAATAATAAAAAAGAATTATGACTTAAATTTTGAATGAACTGGTATCGCACAACGATACATTTAGGTATCGATACGTTAGCTTCGATACTATCGGAATATCAGTACTTGCTCTCGATACAGGTATCAATCCTAAGTATCCATGTTTAATGGTATCGCAACGTCCCTAACTATAGCTGTGCACCTTTATTACAAAAATTCGTATCGTCCGTATGTCACTGGTACGGTCTAGTAATGAAACTGATGGGGTGAAATGTTCGAACGATACGTTTTATACCAAGGCTTCGTTTGATAATTAGAAAGAAGGAGGGGCTACATAGATGATGCAATGGTAGAGACAAATGTTTCTTGAAAGCTGCGCCGGCCGCTGTCGTAATATTAACACCAACACAAACATTCATTTTTGCAAGGTTTTTTTCGCTAGCAGCAGCATTTGGTAAAACAGAAAATTCAATTAGCCGCTTCTGTAACAAAATTTCGAGGCACCAAAAGGTGCCAGTTGCCGATTACATTGTTGTTTTCTGGTTAATCCGTCCAGAATTCCAGCCATTTAAGTGTTTTGCAGTAGCCATTTACTACTAAAAGCCACCAGCATTACGGGTGAAACCGGGACGAGATGACCGGTACTCTTTTGTCTTTCCTCCTTTCAGCTGCTATAACCTAGCGTCCGCATGTCACTGGTGCGGTTTTGGAATTAAAATGATGGGGCGCCGGCCGCTGTCGTAAAATTAACACCAACAAAAAGATGCATATTTGCAAGGTTTTTTCCGTTAGCAGCAGCATAAACATCGGAAACAGAAAATGACAACAACAATAATAACAAAGTCAGATCGCGTCTTGAACTGTCCTACAGATCAGACGTTTTTTCGGTTACTTGTGGACTGGTCTTTGACTGCCTATAGCTTCAAAGTTTGTGTTTTGTCAGTGTGTCTTTAAAAGACTACCTGAAAGTTATTTCCCATCAGTCTTTCTCAAGACTACCTACTTTTGAATTTAACATTTGTTTTAACTTTTTTCGTATCACCTGAAATGGCTGGACGGAAAAAGAAACCTCGCATCGCTGCGGGGAGGAAAAGAGAGGCATCTCTTTCTGACACTTCGAGTGTCTGTAGTGACAATCCTTTTGATATTTTGCTTGAGCATGAAGCTGGTGAAATGGAAGTTACCAATAATGAAACTATACAAAATATAAAATCTTTAAAAAAGGAGAAAGTTCCACCTATTGTGGTAACTATTTCTTCTGAATTTAATATATTCAAAAAGGAACTTTCAACGTTTGTTTCTGACGTTAAAGTTACCTATCAAATTGGCCGTAGAGGTGAATGTCGCTTATTAGCCGACTCAGTAAAGGGTCGTGATCGTCTTGTTCAGTATTTAACTGACAAGATGTACAAATTTTTTACATATGACACCAAGAACGCCAAGCCGTTCAAGGTTGTCTTGAAAGGTCTCACCAACGATCAAACCGTTGATGAGATCAAACTTACTTTAACAGAATTACTTGGCATAGCCCCTACCCAAGTAATTCTAATGAAACAAAAATCACGAGGCGAAAACAGTCAGAGAACTGGAATTTCTCTTGTTAATTATTTAATTCATTTTAACCGCAATGAGGTTAACAACTTAAAATTTTTTGAAAAAGCACATGCTTTGTATAATGTGCGTGTAAAGTGGGAAATTTATAGGAAGTATGGCGGAGGTGAAAAGCATATCACCCAATGCCGTACTTGCCAACGTTATGGCCATGGTTCCAAATTCTGTAACATGGACCAAAATGTCTTAATTGTGGAGACTCTTCTCACAAAAAGGACACATGTGCTGTGAAAGAGAGTAAAAATTTTCGCTGTGCGAATTGTAACGGCAACCATATTACAAATTTTTATCAATGCCCAGTCCGTTTAGCAATTGTTAAGGCAAGGCAAGGTAAACAAAATTTAATTTCTCAATTAAAACCAACTTCAAAACAAAATTCTCCAAGCGTACCAGTGACGCATAGTTTACCTACTCCTTTGCATACCCGTTTAACTTATGCACAGGTTACAGGTAGTTCGAACATTATACCACCTAGTGTTGGTAGATCGAAAATGACCGTTAATATGGGTAAGCAAAACACGCTAGAAAATAATTGTACACCTATTACTCCAGCTAATATTGCTGCCGAAAATATTTTTTCTAATGTCAACTGCCTGGGGCCTATTACGGCAGGTAAACTTTCTTTTTTGCAACAGGCAATGTTCGATCTTATGAACGCCATGTTGCAGGCAAAATCAATGTTTGAAGCCATTCAAATAGGCACAAATTTTACTATTAAAATTGTTTCTAATTTAAAATTTAGCAATGATTTTAAATAAAACAATTAAAATATTAAATTGGAATGCTCGCTCATTGAAGGCCAATGAGAATGAGCTTTTTAATTTTTTAACAGTAAATAATGTGCATATTGCAATTATTACTGAAACATTTTTGAAACCTAACATAAAATTAAAATATGATCCCAATTACGTGGTTCATAGATATGATAGGATTCAGGGTTCCGGCGGTGGAGTTGCAATTGTTATTCATCGCCGAATCAAACATCGTGCTCTTCCCCATCTTGAGACGAAAGTTATTGAAACTTTGGGAATTGAAGTTCAAACTGAACTTGGGATTTTATTTATTGCCGCAGCATATTAACCATTTCAATGCACACGCGAGCACAAAAATTATTTTAAAGGTGATTTACAAAAACTCACCAGAAATCGTTCGAAATTTTTCATAATCGGCGATTTTAACGGTAAACATCGTTCATGGAATAATTCTCAAAGTAATTCCAATGGCAAAATTTTATTCAATGATTGTTCTTCAGGATACTATTCTATTTTGTCTCCGAATAGTCCTACATGCTTTTCTTCTGTAAGAAACCCCTAAACAATTGATTTGGTGCTAACAGATCAAAGTCATGTATGTAGTGATTTGATCACACATGCTGACTTTGATTCTGACCATCTTCCAATAACTTTTTCTTTATCCCATGAATCAGTTTTAAACCCTATGAGCTCTGTTTTTAATTATAACAAGGCTAATTGGGAAAGTTACAAAACTCATATTGAGAGAAATTTCAATAATGAGCTTGATTTGCAAAACGAAGTGAATATTGATTCCGCTTTGGAAGCATTAAAATGTGCAATTGTTGATGCCAGGAATTATTCTGTTCCAAAGGCTCAAGTGAAATTTGATTCATCAATAATTGACGAAAATCTTCAACTTCTAATTCGTTTGAAAAATGTCCGCAGACGTCAATATCAACGTTCTCGTGACCCTGTTTTTAAAACTATTTATAAAGATTTACAAAAAGAGATTAAACATAGATTTTCTCTTCTGAGAAATCAAAATTTTGAGACTAAAGTTGAAAAATTGAAACCATATTCAAAACCATTTTGGAAGCTGTCGAAGATTCTTAAGAAACCTTCAAAGCCTATTCCAGTTTTAAAAGATGGTGAACGTTTTCTTGTATCCAATGAACAAAAGGCTCAAAGACTTGCTCAGCAGTTTGAGAGTGTTCATAACTCAAATTTGAATTTTGTGAGTCCAATTGAAAATGAAGTCACACGTCAATTTGATTTAATTTCTTCCCAGAATTTTTTACCTGTAGAAATAATTGAAACTAACTTGAATGAGATTAAATCAATTATTAAAAATTTCAAAAATATGAAAGCACCTGGTGACGATGGAATCTTTAATATACTAATCAAACATCTCCCTGAGAGCACAATGGAATTTTTAGTGAAAATTTTCAATTGCTGCTTCAAAATTGCATATTTTCCCAAATTATGGAAAAATGCAAAAATTACTCCCATTTTAAAACCGGATAAGAACCCAGCTGAAGTTTCAAGTTATCGACCAATCAGTTTGCTTTCTTCAATAAGTAAACTGTTTGAGAGAATTATTCTTAACAGAATGATGTCACACATCAACGAAAATTCAATTTTTGCAAATGAACAGTTTGGATTTCGCCATGGGCATTCCACAACTCATCAATTGCTCAGAGTTACTAATATGATACGAGCTAACAAATCTGAAGGTTATTCCACTGGAGCTGCTCTTTTAGACATAGAAAAGCATTCGACAGTGTTTGGCATAGAGGTTTGATTGCGAAATTGCAAACTTTTAATTTTCCTATTTTCCTAATCAAGATTTTAAAAAATTATCTTACTGATCGAACTCTGCAGGTTGTCTATCAGAATTCAAAATCTGATAGATTTCCTGTCAGAGCAGGTGTACCTCAAGGTTCAGTCTTGGGTCCAGTCCTGTACAACATATTCACTTCAGATCTTCCTGATTTGCCTCCAGGATGCACAAAGTCATTGTTCTGCGATGACGCAAGCATTTCCGTAAAAGGAAAAAGTCTTCGTGTCATATGCAGTCGATTGCAGAAAAGTTTAGATATTTATTCTTCCTACTTGCAAAAGTGGAAAATCTCTCCCAATGCTTCTAAAACTCAAATAATAATTTTTCCGCATAAGCCTAGGGCTTCTTTCCTCAAGCCAAACAATAATCACGTTGTCAAGATGAATGGGGTTATTTTAAGTTGGTCCGACAAGGTTAAGTACTTGGGACTAATTTATGATAAAAAACTTATTTTCAAAGAGCACATTGAGAGTATACAAGCCAAGTGCATCAAATATACGAGATGTTTATATCCTCTCATTAACAGGAATTCTAAACTTTGTTTAAAGAACAAACTTTTGATTTACAAACAAATTTTTAGACCAGCAATGCTTTATGCTGTACCGATCTGGTCAAGTTGCTGTTCAACAAGGAAGAAAACGCTCCAAAGGATTCAGAATAAAATTCTGAAAATGATTTTGAAGCGTCCTCCTTGGTTTGGTACACTCGAATTACATAGACTTACTGGTGTTGAACCATTAGAAGCTATGTCAAATAAAATTATTAACAATTTTCGACAAAAATCGTTGCAATCCTCAATTGCTACGATAAGCTCTCTTTATAGCCAATAAGTTAGCAATTAAGTTAGTTGTAAGTTTACTTCCCCTTTTCTGACAAGTAGGTTTAAATCCCTACGAATGATAAGTCCTTATTGCGAAAGCAAACAAATCCTAACAATTAAAATTACAAATTTCTAACAGTGTTGAGAAGTCACCATTTGTGATTGGACACACATACTCATTATTTACTAATATTTATCATAAAAAAAAAAAAAAAAAAATTGAGCGGGGGCCTAGTGTGGTTGGTAACGTCTCCGTCAACCACGCTCGATGCCTGGGTTCGAATCCCACCGCCGACATAGGTGTCGATGGTTGTGAGGTGGCGTGATCCACTCACAACCAACCCAACTGGTCTAGATTCAATCCTAGCCGACACCGGGAGATTTTCTGAGGCAAAAAATCTCTGGGATCACGCCTTCCATCGCATGAGGAAGTAAAGCCGTTGGCGCCGGTCCGTTAATAAACGGGTCGTGAGTTAGGGTCCTGGGTGTGGAGTCGCCTCCCTGGGCGTCGGTGATTGGCCACAACAGTGGCGGAGCTAGACCGACGGAAAATAAACGAGAATAAAAAAAAAAAAAATTTATCATAAATACTTAAGCTACTAACAAATCCCCCCTTAAAAAAAAAAAAAAAAACAAAGTCAGATCGATTGTATCCGTTAGTGTCGACTGTGCTTGGGAAGAGAGGTAGTGATTGGCTGCGCGGTATGATTTAGACAATCGATATTGGTTACCAATTTTTCAATAGTGTATCTCAAAAAATAGTTTGTTTTTGTTACATAAATTTAACCGTAAAAGAATTTCTGATCGATTGCTGCCAAAACCTCTAAAACCTGATTATAGATGACTGCAAAATAAGCGCTCAAAACCTGACTACTTTTCCCTGGTTTTCCCTGGTTGAATTACTAGATTTTCAAATTCAGGGGCCTAACTTCGATATAGACGTTAGTCAAAAGGAACTCTCGTTACTCTTTACTCTGTTTTAACGTCATACTTACATTCTACTTACACTTCACCTTAGTATGCTCGCATAGCTCTCTCCCCCTTCCATCCGAAGGTGCGACCACCCGCTTCAATGATTCCTGAAAGATAAGAAGGTTAGGAAATAAGAGAAAAATCTCGCACACTCATTCGTTCTGGGTTAATTACTCCCTTGTCTATTCTCACAATCAGCATTCACCTCAACCATTCCGGGTTAATTACTCCTGACGTATACACTCATTCGACTACTCATCAGTTACTTAGAGTAACTAATATGATTCGTACTAATAAATCTGAAGGTTATTCCACTGGAGCTGCTCTTCTAGACATAGAAAAAGCATTCGACATTGTTTGGCGGAAAGGTTTGATAGCTAAAATGTCCGAATTCCGTTATCCTCTTTACATCACAAAAATGATACATAGTTACTTGACTGACCGCACTTTTCAGGTTAACTATTTGAATAGTAAATCTGATAGATTGCCTGTTAGAGCTGGTGTACCTCAAGGAAGTATCTTGGGCCCAGTCTTATATAATATTTTTACTTTTGATCTTCCTGATTTACCACCAGGATGTGAGAAATCTCTGTTTTGTAACGATACAAGCATTTCCGTAAAAAGAAAAAGCCTTCGTGTCATATGCAGTAGGCTGCAGAAAAGTCTAGATATATTTTCTTCACATTTGCAGAAATAGAAGATTTCTCCTAATGCATCAAAAACACAACTGATTATTTTTCCCCATAAACCAAGATTTTCTTTTCTCAAACCCACCAATAATCATGTTGTTTAGATGAACGGTGCAACCTTAAAAAAGTATGACCAAGTTGAATATTTAGGGCTAATTTATGATAAAATGAAATATCCAAACAAAGTGCAATACATATATAAAATGTTTGTATCCTCTTATCAACAGAAATTCTTGACTTTGTCTTAAGAATAAACTGTTGATTTACAAACAAATATTTAGACCAGCAGTGTTATATGCAATCTACATCTGGATAAGTTGTTGTACAACCAGAAAGAAGATGCTTCAAAGGATTCAGAATAAACTTCTGAAAATGATATTGAAGCGTCCTCGCTGGTTTAGCACGAATGAACTACATATATATATATATATATATATATATATATATATATATATATATATATATATATATATATATATATATATATATATATATATATATATATATATATATATATATATATATATATATATATATATATATATATATATATATATATATATATATATATATATATATATATATATATATATATATATATATATATATATATATATATATATATATATATATATATATATATATATATATATATATATATATATATATATATATATATATATATATATATATATATATATATATATATATATCGAAGCAGGTATAGTTTTAAATAGTCTTTGCATTTCTTTTCTTTCCATAACTTTTGAGCCACATATCAAATTGTTATGAAGTTTGTTATTTGTAAGTTTGAGAGATGACTCGTTCGTATGACCCTAGTTTTGTTCTAATAAGTCATGTAATCTTTGAAATAATATACTTTCGTTGTTTTATTACCAATTTAATACATAACGGTTGCTTAATTTCGATTATCATCAAATGAAATGGGAACGTATAGGGCAGTTAAACTTCGAAACCGCGTGTTCAATCATAATTCATCAGCTATTATAGACGAAGTTACAGTTCGATTAGAGTTAAATTCAAAAGGGTGTTATGAGGCAGCTAGACTTTTCATTTGACACTAATTTTGTGGAAATCGGGTCAGCCATCTTTGAGAGAAGTGAGTATATGTTCCTTTTCATACCCGGATTTCACATTTTCAAACATAACGGGCAAAGTGCATAACAAATCAATAGAGTCTTATGGGGCAACTAGACCTTCTATTTGACTTTGATTTTATGAAAATCGGTCCAGCCATCTCTGAGAAACATGAGTGAGATTAAACAGTCTTCAGGACACGTTGCTTTTCATAACTTTTGAACTGAAAGTTCAATCTCTATAAAATTCAAAAGTTAAGGATATTTCAGGTAGCCTGTGCATTTGAAACAAATTTTGTTCAAATCAGTTGTGTAGTTTTCATGATGTTTCATGATTTTTACATTTTGATACATAACATCTAAACTAAAAATCCGCTTCTCCGAAATGATCGTGAAAATAAACGAAATGTTCATCGCCGGAGAACCCCTGTCTACCTACCAACTAGAAGAACGAGCAAGAAAGAGAACCACTATCGAACTACTGCAGACCGGAACGGACGAAATAATAGACAACGCTGATACTTTACGTTATCATATGGTCCAATATTTTTCTGGTCTGTATGCACGAGAGAATGTGGAGGAAGTGGAAGAAATATTCCAATGCGAGAGAGTCATCCCAGAAAAGGAGGCGGTGAATGAAAGTTGTATAGATGAAATCACAACAGCCGAAATATTATCTGCTATTCGATCCAGCAAATCTCCTGGCCCCGACGGCCTTCCAAAAGAGTTACGAACCTTCGATGTGATTCACCGAGAACTAAATTTAATTTTAGTTTAAATTCTAAACAATTGTTACCTGACAATCGTCATGATATAGGAAACATCTGGTTAAACTATCAGAATGTGCGGGGACTGCGAACAAAAATCGACGATTTTTTTCTGCACACTGAAGACGTCATTATGCTCACTGAAACTGGCCTAGACGACCGCATCCATTCACTCCAGCTTTTCGGAAACTCGTATAGTGTTTTTCGGTGCGACAGGAATGCGATAAATAGCACGAAACGTTCCTTTGGAGGTGTTTTGATTGCTGTGAATAACCAACACCCGTGTACTCTCTTTGAGCCCGCACACGGACGGCATTCAGAACAGGTATGCGTTCGAGCGACTATTCGTAATAAGAAAATTTTACTTTGCACTGTGTATATTCCACCGGACAAAAGTAACGATGCGTCAGTTGTAGATGCACACATTGCTTCTGTTCGTGAATTTCGTGACAATAGTCCTCCCGATAGCATAATAATTGTTTGCGGCGACTAAAATCAGCCTCGAATTGCCTGGAACTTATGCAACGGTGTGATACAGCATACTAGTTCGGCACAGCTTTCTGCAACAAATGCAGCCTTGATAGACGGCATGGATTTCCTTAATTTATGTCAGGTAAATTTACAACGTTATCATCTTGGCAGACTGTTGGATCTGGTTTTCTGTGCTAGTGACAGTAACGTGTTAGTAGACAAATGCGAAATGCCGCTGATTGAACCTGATGTGCATCATCCCCCACTATTAATTTCGCTTCCCATTACTAACTGTTCAGCTGCTTCACAAATGTTTGTCCCGCCTATTAGGCGTGATTTGAACTACCGTAAAATCGACTTCGTTGCCCTTTCTGCGTATCTCTCGAGCATTGGTTGGGCTAGGATGTTCGAGACAGAATCGGTTGATAATATGGCTGTGCATTTTTGCGATGTTATCCGCCAATGGTTAAGTGAAAATTTGCCTTACGTGAAAAATTCCATAATGTTTCCTGTTTTCAAAAATGGTGATCGTAGCAACGTAAAAAATTACCGCGGCATCACCAACTTATCCGCAGGCTCGAAACTTTTTGAAATTATCGTAAGTGCAGCTATACAACGTAGCACTAGAAACTATATTTCGTCTGACCAACATGGTTTTATGACTGGCCGCTCCGTCAATACGAATCTCCTAGACTTCACCTCTAGTTGTATTAACGAAATGGAACGCAAAGCGCAGGTGGCAAAGCGCATATTCACTGATCTGAAGGCTGCTTTCGACCGCATAAATCACCGGATACTTCTAGACAAGATTGGGTGTTTCGCAACAATTCGTAAAATGGCTATGCTCATATTTGTGTGGTAGACTAGTGCGAGTGAAATTAGGATCACAACTATCGCCTCCATTCACCAATAAATCTGAGGTACCACAAGGCAGTAATTCGGGACCACTACTGTTTATATTATATTTCAACGACGCTGCTGCTGTATTAGGAATTGGATGTGGGCTTTTCATGCTGACGACTTTAAAATATTTTTGACGATTCGTTGCATCGAGGATTGTCATCGTCTTCAGGAAATGATAAATTCGTTTGTGTATTGGTGTAAATTGAATTGTCTGGACCGATCTGTATTAAATTCGGTATGTAGAATCTATAGTAGCTGATGTATTACAATGACTTTGAATTTTACCTATTCCATAAGCGTGGCAAGGGGAGGGTAAATTAATTATTTGTAAGCTCCTTAACACCTAATTTGCGCACTGTGCCAATTTTGATCGGTGGGTGTGTTTCTATAACATTGATTTTTCTTTATCCCAGTGGCGTAGTAAGGGGGGGTATATACTAATTTTATTGTTTGTATATTATTAAAATGCACATCGTAGGGAGCTGCGTAGCCGCAAGGTTACAGAGTCCGCTTTGTCAAGCGGATGGTCATGGGTTCGAATCTTAGTAGAATCAGGCCATCCGATGTCAAAAAGGACTTAAGCATGGGTCTATTCTCAGGCTCCCCACCAGTTACCCTTCCTTTACGCTGAAAACTACAAATACCTTTGCGTGACTTCCTCTTAAAAAAAAATAAGTCCCTCTTATCAATAAAACTGGCCAGAAACGACGAAACTTCTCCAGGGAATTATAATTAGTGATATTTGGCAAGAGGAACGAGTATCGGTATAGTAGAACAGTAAGCGTGTAAGGAAGAGTAGCACATTACACACAAGCACTGATGGACAATAATAATAAACATGCCACTTCTCAATAGAGGTATTGCTATTAACAGAAGTGCGGGATACAGCAGGCACCCGGGCATATCTCACAATAGATCTACGATTCTGGTCGCAGTGAGAAAAAAAAATGCACTTCGTGAAAATTTTCATTCAATGTTGTCAACCTTTATTAATTTTTAAACCGGTTATCCGATTATTATTTAACTCGGTAAAAATCAAAGAAGGTGACTTCCGGTTTCCGAAAATGACCAAATATTACCCAATATGGGCACTTCTGCAATCAAGATGATGCACATAGGCCAAAAATCGTCTTTAGGCGCCATTTTGAAATTCGAAGTGGTAACTTCCGGTTGCTGGAAAGCAGCCAAAAATAGTCATTCCAGAACCGAGATGAAATACAGGATGGCGACTTTCAGTTACCGAAAATGACTAAATACTAAATTGAATCGACTTACTGACCATTTTGAAATCCAATATGATGGTTTCCGGTTTCTGGAAACCAACCTATAATGACCGAACACCAACGAAATGATGCCAAGAGACCTAATATCAACTCAAGACGTCGTTTCGAAATCCAAGATGGTGGCTTCCGGTTTCCAGAAATCACCAAATACCACCCAAAATGGCTATATCCGTAATCGAGATAATGCTCATAGGACAGAAATCGATCCTTAACGTCATATTTTAATTCGAAGTGGCAACTTCCGGTTATTGGAAAACGGTCAGGAATTATCATTTAGGAATCGAGATGATGCCGGTGATTTCCAGTGGCAGAAAATGACCAAAAATCACCCAACACAGACATTTCTGTAATCAATATGATGCACGTTGGCCAAAAATCGTCCCCAGGCACTATTTTGAAATTCAAAAACATTATTACAAGCTAATTATCTCATTAAAATTAATAAGAGTTATACTTTTACTGATAACATTGATTTAGCTGATTCTGAAATACAATCAAGTATTTTTGAAGGGTTTTTTTCACGTGAATTTTCTAATTAATCCTTTTTTATTACGATTTCCTACGCAGATTTTCGAATCAGCGGATTTTTTACAAGATACGTTAAAAACACTAAAAACACCCGTTAAAAACACTAACTGTATAAGCACCAACATTTTTATTACTAGATTATCTCATAATGACGGAAATAATTGTTTACCACCCAACTTCAACAGTTAAGATAGTTATCGCAATTAATGGATACCCATTTATTTGTAAAACGAATACACTCTTCGAATAATTTTTAATCGAAATAATCGACTTTAATTCATTCATCTTTGGTATATGTAAAGTGACCAGACGTCCTGGTTTTCAACAAAATGTCCTGTGTAGAAATGCGTCCCGCCAAATGTCCCGCGTTAATCTAAAATGTCCCGCGTGCCCTTGAGATGTCCCGCGGTTTCAAAAAAATTGTATCACCAGATCCTTACCTGACCGTTTCAAAAAATTGTATCACCAGATCCTTATCCTTACTGGCACAACGTGCCTCTTCGATAAGTATCAGTCTACTTATTAATACCCTCTTGCTCCATTTTGGAATCAATATTATTGTATTCCAAAATTTGAAAAGTAAGCTTCGCGTTGTTTTTACCAGGAACTTATGCTGTAAGCATAGTGGGTACAATTCCGCAATCTCGCTTAATATTAGTTAGTGGATTAGCGATTTCATTAATTTTTCAGCTGAACTGCTAGCGTCGTCCAAAAGTTGGTCTTCCGCACGTTATTCGTTAATTTGCTAAATTTGCAAAGAAGCGGTGAAAAAACTATTTACAAAAACCGTAAGTTGCTTATGCATACAAAAGTTGCTTCAAACGATAAAAATGCTTTACTGCGAAAGTTATTTGGAACAATTTACGTGTTATTTTTTAGCGTTTCAAGGTAACTACTCAACTGTTATCTCCCCCCTCTCCGTTCAACGCACAATTAAATATGTGTGTCCCGTATTGGAGCTTCAACCATCTGGTCACTTTAAGTATGTGGGTCTTTTTTGCACGTGCTTGATTAGAGACTTGGATAAAGCTTGAGCTATTCCTAGCCAAAATAATTAACTTAGTATCAGAACATTCCGTAAAGATTTTAAATTCTTTTCAAATGTATTTATTAGAGTTTTGATAGAACTCGGAACATTGTGGAAACATGATTCAGAAAAACAGTTTTTGGGGGACGATACATAGAGCCTTATAGATATAACATGGTAATGTTAATTGTTAATATTGGGTCAAAACTATATACATCCGATATACGGTTGCCGTAAACCTAATGGCGCAGAAACGCAGGCCGGGTATCAACTAGTCTATACATATAAAAATACAATCCGGTCTGTCTGTCTGTCTGATCCATATAGCCTCGAAAACTACTTAACGGATCGACGTGAAAATTTGTATATATTTTTTTGGTGGTAAAAAATATGTCTATAATGTTTTGACACCCCTCCTTCTTTTGGAGCGGAGGGGTGCCATACAAATGAAAAACAAATTTCTGCACATCTCGATAACTAACCGAGTAAATGGAACCAAATTTAGCATGCGAATGTTTTTAGGGGTAACAAATATGTTCATAATGGTTTGACACCCCTCCCTCTTCTATGGTTCGACGCCCCTGCCTCTTCTGGAAAAACATGTTTCTGCAAAAATTTCTGCACATCTCGCGAACTAATCAACTAAATGGAACCATATTTGGCGGGTGAAAGTTTTTAGTGGTAACAAATATGTTCCATGATCGATCTCAGGCAACAATTTGGATTGTAAGATGGCAACTTCCGGTTTCTGGAAAACAGCCAAAAATGGCCGATTTCCACCCAATATAAAAATATCCGGATCTAGAATGATACACAGGAGCTAAAATCGACCACATATACCGTTTTGAATTCTAAGATGGCGACTTCCGGTTTCTGAAAAACAGCTGAAAATGACCATATACCACCCAATATGGGTATTTCCGGAATCGTAATGATGCACTAGAGTCACAAATCAACTTCAAACAACAATTTGAATTGTAAGATGGCAACTTCCATTTTTTGGAAAACAGCCAGAAATGGACTATTCTCATTAAATATGAGTATCTCCGAACCAGAAAAATGCACAGAAGCTTAAAAATTGAGCAGAGCCACAATCTAGAATTTTAAGATGGTAAGACTCCCGGTGTCTGGCAAATAGCCGGAAATTACTAAATACCATTCAATATGAATGTTTTCGGAACCAGAATTCCGCCCAGATGACAGAAATTGATTTCACAGGCAATTTCAAAGTACAAAATGACGACTTTCGGTTACTGAAAACAGCCCAAAGTGACCAAATACCACCCAATATGAGAATCTCCGGAGCCAGAATGTTGCAAGAAGCTAAAACTTCCTCACCCCAGACACCATGACATTATGACCTCAGACACCATTATGAATTGTAGGATGGCAACTTCTGCTTCCTGGAAAACAGCCAAAAATGGCCGATTTCCGTCTAACATGAATATCTCCGGATCTTGAATGATACACAGCAGCTGAAATCGACCGCAGACCCCATTTTGGATTCTAGGTTGGCGACTTCCGGTTCCTGGAAAACAGCCGAAAATGATCGAATAACACTCAATATGGGTGTTTCTTCATCCAGAATGACGCTCAGAGACCAGAAATTATCTTAAATACAATTTTGAAATCCAAGATGGCGACTTTCGGTTTGTGGAAAACAGCCCAAAATAACCAAATACCATCCAATCTATGACAGTTTGAGACCCCTCCCTTTTCTGGAAGGACGGGGTCCCATACAAATGAAACATAAATTGGATTTGCTTTGTAATCTTTTTTTTACTTTGCCTGTTATGTTAAAAAATGTGAGATCCAGCTATCAAAAGGAACATATTCCGAAGACTACTTGGACTCACTCACTTTTCTGAGAGATGGCTGATCCTGCCTCATAACACCCTATTAAATTTTATTGTAATCGAACTGTAACTTCGTCTGTAATGTACCGAAATGTGAAAATCACGAAACTTCATTATCTCAGAAACTACACAACCGATTGGATCAATATTATCATCAGATGAGCGGGCTTTTTAGGGGTTGATTGATAAATTATGATTGAACACGTGGTTTCAAAGTTTTGCTGCCCTATACGTTCACATTTCATTTGAGCAAAATCATTTCAAATCGCCTGGAAATACGCGAAAATTTAATCGACCATTTTTGATTTGAATGAAACTTTGCACACGTATTTGGCTTAGCAAACTGAGCAGTTTTCACAGGTGGAGAGATTTTTTACACCCATGAGTTACATTTTGAAAGGGCGTATGTCTTTTGGCATAGGTGTTATTCAAAGCATTGTAGCCCAGAAACCGTTGGTTGTATAGAAAAACTGTCTGAGAATGAGTTGTAGCGAATCGAAAATGCATCATAAAAAAAATATACACTGTACAAAAAAAATTTCTTTTGACCAAAAAATATTAAAAGTAAACATTAAATTTCAATTTAAATAGAAAAGAGTTGATTTTTTTTAATTTATTTTAAGAAACAAGACGTTAATACGCAACTTCTAAAAAAAAGTCTAGGATGGAGAAATGAAAAATAATTTATTCATGGTAGATTAATTTTTTTATGGAAATTCTAATTCAAACATTTTTCAAAATATTTGTATTCCGATGACTTTAAAAGATGCAGAGAGTCATTTTGAATCAAAAAGCTCTTGGTAGTAAACATTCTAAAGACATTGGTTTTCGAGTTATTTCTAATTTAAGCTCGAAAAATTATAATTATTTAGGAAAATACACGTTTTTCTTAATTTGTCCATGGTTCTCCAGCAAAAACCATACGTTCATTGGAATGCTCGATCAAAAATATACAATTCATTCTTCGACAACAAAACGATTGGGTTCTTTGACAACAAAACGAACGGTTCTCAAGAAAAGAGTTAAATGTTCTAAGTGATATAACTATATATAAGAACCAAATATTTATTTTCGAGTTTTATTATCTTAGGAACATATTTTTTAATGACGTCGATACTTTACAAAACTAGTTTCACCTTATATTTTATATACTTATATTTTATATTTTATATAAGTAAATGATTCGTCATCTTTTAAAAACAGGTTCGTTTGTATCTTATTTTCTGAAATCGGAACAAAAGAGTAATACTTTTGTGTGGCAGCTATTATTTTAGATTTTTTGAAAATATTGCTTTATTCTGTTACTCCTTGTTCATATTCTTCATATGATACCCAACTGAATGACATTATTGATGAATTTTTATTACTTTTCTGATTAGACCAATCATACAATATTTTTGCGCTTGTAATGGGATGTTCATGTTCTTTAGCTAAACTTGCATTTCCTGCCATTCGTTTTAATATGTCACCAATTGCATCGCATGGGCCTTTACCATGAGAAGTCGCAAAAAAAATGCCACTCTGCATCGACGTTATATTTTGTTTTGAACTTGCAAAGACTTGCAAAGTTTTTTCTATTTTTATATTGTGAGGCAGCTCCATCAGACATTAATATCGCTTTTTTCAACTCTATTGTTGTTTTCAAAAAACTCATAAATTTGGCAATGAGCATCTGAACCGCAACAGTATCATGATGGAGTACTTCCGATATTATGATGAAGCTGATATTTTTAAGTGTTCCAGATTCTGAATAGTAAACAACGAAGGGATGAATGGTGGCTTGACTATCCTTCCAATAACTACACGAATCACAAATTGATAAAGACGTATTAAAATGAGCTTGACTGTTCAATATTTTTAATTTTGCAATAACGTTTTCGTTTAATTTGCGTAAGCTTGATGAGCACCGATGATCAGGAAAGGGTTTACAGCATTTGGGCTGTTACTAACACATCTGGAGTAGTGCAATCGTATATATATATATATATATATATATATATATATATATATATATATATATATATATATATATATACGAAAACAGATATTATAGGTAACCCAGTAGTCATTGGTTGCGTACTTTACAAACAGTTATTATTAGTAAACAAGTAGGTAGCGTTGCACGACAAACATTTTTGTTATAAAACATTCGGCAAGGGGGAACGTGTAGGTAGGCTAAGGTTTAGCGCTTGAGTTATTTATCCAATCGTTTTGTTGTCAAAGAATGAATTGTATATTTTTGATCAAGAATTTCAATAAACGCATGGTTTTTGCTGGAAAACCATGGATAAATTAAGAAAAACGTGTATGTTCCGAAATATTAATAACTTTTCGAGCTTAAATTTAAAATAACTCGGAAACCGATTGCTTTAGAATGTTTACTACCAAAAGCTTTTTGATTCAAAATGACTTTCTGCATCTTTTAAAATCATCAGAATACAAATAATTTGAAAAATGTTCAAATTAGAATTTTTATAAAAAAATTAATCTACCATAAAAAAAATTATCTTTCATTCCTCCATCCTGGACTTTTTTTAAAAAGTTGCGTATTAACGTCAAGTTTTTTTTTTTAAAAAAAATCAATTTTTTATTTTTAAAATGAAATTTAATGTTTATTTTTAATTTTTTTTGGTCAAAAAAAATTTTTTTTTTGTACAGTGTATTTTTTTTTTATGGCGCATTTTAAATACCCTATAACTCATTCTAAGACAGTTTTTCTATACAACCAACGGTTTCTGGGCTACAATGCTTCGAATAAAACCTATGCCAAAAAGCATACGCTCTTTTAGAATGTAACTTATGGGTGTAAAAAATCTCTCCATCTGTGAAAAATGCTCAGTTTGCTAAGCCAAACACGTGAGCAAAGTTTCATTCAAATCAAAAATGCTCGATATTCGACCATAGGACATGTGGCGCGATCTTGCTCATTTTATTATAATCAGGGATGTCATGTAGAAAACCTCATGTAGTTTTCGACGAGTTTTCTACGTAGAATACCTCTAAAAGATTACCTAACCAAAAACAGGTATTCTACGAGTATTCTACGAAAACCTGCAAAGAGATTTTTGTGGTGAATTACATGAAGAATAAACGAGATTTAATTTTAAAACTATAATTTATTTTCAATGTGATGATTATTTTTTGTGAATTGAGAACGAATTTGACATTTAAAACCGTTGCTTTTAATCTCCATCGATTTCAGAGCTTTCCAAAAGCATTCCTAAGTCGTAGTCTTCTTCAACTACTTGGTCGGTTGATCGTAACGTAAAATAAACATTAACGAGTTTCTTTGATGTTTCATCTGAAAGTCGGTTTCGGATGTCGTTGTGTATATAACTCCAGTTGGAAAATAGTCGTTCCAATTGTGCGGTGGATGCAGGAATTTTCAAATAATCCATGGCAAAGTCAGCAAGCTTATTATGACCCAGTTTAGCGGCAAAATGCCAAAACGTTTTTGGTATGGTGAGGTTTTTGACAGTCAATTTTGCAAAACTGCCTTGACTTTCTGTGAATTCACGTAACGATTCAAGCGCTGCCCCAACAAGCTGGTCAAGAAGATAGGTTGTAACCTGCTGACGTTCATTCAAACTCAGCCTTTTGCCACGATAAACCGGATGGAAAAAATTCGCCGTCATCGTTACAATGTTCAAAACTGTGCTTTTGGTCATATATCAGCATGCATCAGCAGCGGAAGTGGAGCTTTTTTGACAGAAGTTCGTCAATTCTACCACTGGATTCAACAACTCGAGCAATGTCTTAGCTGAAATGACGAAATTTTTATCGAAGAGAATTGATAAAACGGCCGGTTTTGGTACTATTGCGTTTGGATCATATTCTCCTTCCGATTCACAGGCGGCGGTAACAGTTTTCATAGCGGACAAATTTTTCAATAATGATTCAACAGCATCATCACCTCATAGTGACGGTTTGCCGATGAGTTTTGCCAGCCGTCAACGAGTGATGTAACGCGTTTGTCCATTTTAGTTACCAGTTCTTCGTTGCGTTTTTCAATTACTTCGTGCGTTTTATCAAGCAACGTGTTTGCCAATACTCGACGTTTGGGTGGATCATAGGCTGGTCGCAATCCTTTTACAAAATTCTTGGAATATGTTGAGTCAGCTACTTGGAATGGAATGTTACATCCATAAAAAAACAACGCGGCTAAGGAATCTAACTTCTCGCTTTCCGCTGGTTTCACTTCGTCAATGAAACGTTTCATTCACATTTGCTTTGGTGTTGGTGCTCTGAAACTCGAAGGTGATTGCTAAAGTTCAAAATAAAATGAGTTTAATTAACCTAATATAGAAATAATACAAGTATAATTTATACTTCTCGTATATCCGATGCTTGGCTTAAACTTGAACTCGGGCGCGAGGTTGTATCGTCACTGCCTCCCAAAATAGCATTCAATTCACGAGATACTGAATCATCGGTATCGTCACTCGTCTGTTCAGCCTTGCTAGAGATTTCATTGTCACCGATATTATCGTAGCCACAAGATTCACTATATGGATAAACACAATCAACATAAAATACATAAAAAATATTACATTTACTACTGATTTTTTATCAAACGTTCTTTTGAAGTATTCATGACGTTGTACACACAGTTTAGGCACTTAGCCACAGGTTTTCCATTGACGATAAATTTTGTATAACCATACCATTGTTCATGCATTGGTCTTCCACCTTTCTTTGTCGACGAGTTGGATACATCACTTTTCTTATTTTTTTTTTCCATTTATTTTGAAGTGCATTGGCCATTTGTGCAAAATTTTAGATAACAATTCAATTTGTATGAAAATAGTTATGACAAATGAAATAACAAACAAGAACAGTTCATGCAAACCAGAGATGCCAGATGTTTTAAAAAAATGTGCAACTGCTCGAAGGCCTGAAAAAACTGCTTGAAATCTGAAGAAATCTATCTGTGATCTGAAAAAATTGCGCTCGCGCAGTAAAAAACCTGTACACATTTAGAAAAGTTTGAAGAGACTGACAAAATCTGTAGAAACTATGGGAAAACCGCAAAACTATGGTATTTCTGACGCAAACAAAAAGGTGTGTGTGAAGCTTCAAGCCGTTATGGCCGAATGAGTAATGTAAATAAGGATCAGAGTCTTCTTATACTTTAGCAGACTTTTTCAAAATGTGTGCAGATTCTTGCATGCTTTCATCTACGCGAGAACAAATTTTTTGAATCACGGATAATTTTTTTTTCAGATTTCAAGCAGATTTTTCAAAAAAATCTGGCATCTTTGGCATAGAGAGACTGTAGTATCTCTATCTGTAGTAAACATCATTCTATTAGCGAATTTATTTATTCCACTGTGTGCGGGCAAAACTGCTGAGGAATAATGAAACGGCATCGCCATTTAAGACGTAAGTAAGAAAGAGATACCAGATATTTTTTTACGAACTTACCACGTGCGGTGGTGGGTTAAAGCTGACAAATTTTACAGTGCGCTTCGGGCAGCACGGCAGGTCAAAACTGGGTCAAAATCGAGCGAATAAAGAAGGGTTTTGACAGCAGTTAGTGCGCTTCCAGGTCAAAACGAGGTGAGCTGGTGGAATAAAGAAACTCGCTATATGTCTTTCCAAAGCGATAGTATAAAAATTCTTTCTGCAACCATTTAAAGTGGCCTGGAATTTTTTGTGGGCTTTTTTCAAATGCCAGGGGAACCATGAACCATTGAGATGTTGGGTAGGCTCTGAATATATGAGATACACACTTAGATAATATCACCGAGTACGGTAAAATAAAATACCGAGATTTCAACAGCTGAGATCTTGGTAAAAATCTCGGTAATACATCAAAATACCGAGATTCTGTAAAATCAACAATTGACAACTTGTCAAACTTCAACGAGATTTTCGGTAATATTTCACCGGGACTCGGAAATTTCGACTGTCGAATTGTTACGAAAATTTCGGTAAAAATTACTGAAGTACGCATTTTGCGATTTCTAAGATAAATCCAGAAAATGATGAAAACGATCAATTATCCGTATAATTTTATTAATTATCATGTCAAATTATTCAACTTATTACAGCATTGGTGGAAACAGGAGAGTTGTGTTGCTTCCTGGAAATAAAACCATATCCATCACTGCAACTTCCATCCTGCAAGGCAAGTCATTAACCTACAAAATTGAGTAAGGAAAGAAATAATTGTTTTCTTTTAGTATTATGTTTACAATAAACACAAACAAGATCTGAGACATAATATTGTATAATTACTCAACATTTTAGGTTAGTTTGAATATTACAGATTTCTCCAGAATGATGATTAAACGCGAAACCTGTTCCTATTACATCCAAACCGAAACACGAACAAAACTGATAGTGAAGCTTTCGTTATTTTGACAGTTCTATTTTTCGGAATCTCGGTAAGAGCTTTTTTGCTTCAACGAAATCTCGGTTAAATGATGTCAAGCTTCCGAGATTTGGTATTTTAGTTTACTGAACTCGGAAATTTGCTGTTTTACGGATTTTTTCGGCAAACAAATTTGCGGTATTCCGGTAAACACATTCGGTTTCCGATTTCTCAGTAATTTTGTTACGGAACAACGGTAAACGAAAATGTTTCCAAGTAGTTCGGTATTTTACTTTACCGAGAAAACATTATGCAGTTAGATGTGTATGACAGCGATAACATAGTTCTGTAGAAATCAGGCCTTAGATGCGCCTTTGCTGTTACACTGATTTTGTATGTGACGGAAATACACATTCTTGCTTCTTCATATTTCTTTGTTTTTTGTTATATTAATTCTCCTGTTACTTAAATACACCTATTCAGCGCAGCAATGGCAATTTTCGAGTGTTGGAGTTTTCTACTTGCAAGAGGTTTTCTACCGTAGAAAACGAAGAATATAGTTTTCTACGTATATTACTTACGAGTTAGAATACCATCCCTGATTATAATCGAACTTAAGCAACCGTTATGTATTAAATTGGTAACAAATCAACGAAAGTCTACTATCTCAAAGATTACATGACTTATTTGAACATAACTAGTGCCATACGAACGAGCCATCTCTCAAGTTATGGAAAGCAAATAAATTCAAAGACTCTTTAAAACTATACCTGCTTTGATCGAGATATGTGGCCTCAACATAATTTATATGTGGTATCGTACTGTTTGAACGTTCCAAATTTATTGATTCCTTGCGATGTGTTTAAAGTCTTCAAATACACGACGAGTTGGCCATAGTATATGATCAAAGTCAAATAACAAATCGTTTGAAATGATTGGTTTTATCGAAATGACAACATCCTCGACTTTGGCTTCCGTACATCGCCTTAATTATGAATATATTCATATTGAGTGGTATTCGGTCATTTTCAGTAGATTTTCTGGCATCAATCTTACACCGGAAATACCCATATTGGTTGGTATTTAGTTATTGTGGTTGTTTTCCAGAAACTAAAAGTGGTCGTCTTTGAATTCAAAATGGAGTCCATTCCGAAATAACCGAATACCATCCAATCTATGACAGTTTGAGACCCCTCCCTTTTCTGGAAGGACGGGGTCCCATACGAATGAAACATAAATTTGATTTGCTTTGTAATCTTTTTTTTACTTTGCCTGTTATTTTTAAAAATGTGAAATCCAGCTATCAAAAGGAACATTTTCCGAAGACTATTGGACTCACTCACTTTCTCAGAGATGGCTGATCCGATTTCCACAAAATTAGTGTCAATTAATAAGTCTAGCTGCCTCATAACACCCTATTAAATTTTATTGTAATCGAACTGTAACTTCGTCTGTAATGTACCGAAATGTGAAAATCACGAAACTTCATTATCTCAGAAACTACACAACCGATTGGATCAATATTATCATCAGATGAGCGGGCTTTTTAGGGGTTGATTGATAAATTATGATTGAACACGTGGTTTCAAAAGTTTTGCTGCCCTATACGTTCACATTTCATTTGAGCAAAATCATTTCAAATCGCCTGGAAATACGCGAAAATTTAATCGACCATTTTTGATTTGAATGAAACTTTGCACACGTATTTGGCTTAGCAAACTGAGCAGTTTTCACAGGTGGAGAGATTTTTTACACCCATGAGTTACATTCTGAAAGGGCGTATGTCTTTTGGCATAGGTTTTATTCGAAGCATTGTAGCCCAGAAACCGTTGGTTGTATAGAAAAACTGTCTGAGAATGAGTATTAGCGAATCGAAAATGCATCATAAAAAAAATATACACTGTACAAAAAAATTTTTTTTTGACCAAAAAAAATTAAAAATAAACATTAAATTTCAATTTAAAAATAAATAGTTGATTTTTTTTAATTTATTTTAAGAAACTTGACGTTAATACGCAACTTCTAAAAAAATGTCTAGGATGGAGAAATGAAAAATAATTTATTCATGGTAGATTAATTTTTTTATGGAAATTCTAATTCAAACATTTTTCAAAGTATTTGTATTCCGATGACTTTAAAAGATGCAGAAAGTCATTTTGAATAAAAAAGCTCTTGGTAGTAAACATTCTAAAGACATTGGTTTTCGAGTTATTTCTAATTTAAGCTCGAAAAATTATAATTATTTAGGAAAATACACGTTTTTCTTAATTTGTCCATGGTTCTCCAGCAAAAACCATACGTTCATTGGAATGCTTGATCAAAAATATACAATTCATTCTTTGACAACAAAACGATTGGGTTCTTTGACAACAAAACGAACGGTTCTCAAGAAAAGAGTTGCATGTTCTAAGTGATATAAATATATATAAGAACCAAATATTTATTTTCGAGTTTTATTATCTTAGGAACATATTTTTTATGACATCGATACTTTACAGAACTAGTTTCACCTTATATTTTATAAACATCATAAGTAAATGATACGTCATCTTTTAAAAACAGGTTCGTTCGTGTTCTGAAATCGGAACAAAAGAGTAATACTTTTGTGTGGCAGCTATTATTTTAGATTTTTTGAAAACATTGCTTTATTCTGTTACTCCTTGTTCATATTCTTCATATGATTCCCAACTGAATGACATTATTGATGAATTTTTATTGCTTTTCTGATTAGACCAATCATACAATATTTTTGCGCTTGTAATGGATGTTCATGTTCTTTAGCTAAACTTGCATTTCCTGCCATTCGTTTTAATATGCCACCAATTGCATCGCATGGGCCTTTACCATGAGAAGTCGCAAAAAATGCGACTCTGCATCGACGTTATATTTTGTTTTGAACTTGCAAAGACTTGCAAAGTTTTTTCTATTTTTATATTGTGAGGCAGCTCCATCAGACATTAATATCGCTTTTTTCAACTCTATTGTTGTTTTCAAAAAACTCATAAATTTGGCAATGAGCACCTGAACCGCAACAGTATCATGATGGAGTACTTCCGATATTATGATGAAGCTGATATTCTTAAGTGTTCCAGATTCTGAATAGTAAACAACGAAGGGATGAATGGTGGCTTGACTATCATTCCAATAACTACACGAATCACAAATTGATAAATACGTATTAAAATGAGCTTGACTGTTCAATATTTTTAATTTTGCAATAACGTTTTCGTTTAATTTGCGTAAGCTTGATGAGCACCGATGATCAGGAAAGGGTTTACAGCATTTGGGCTGTTACTAACACATCTGGAGTAGTGCAATCGTATATATATATATATATATACGAAAACAGATATTATAGGTAACCCAGTAGTCATTGGTTGCGTACTTTACTAATAGTTATTATTAGTAAACAAGTAGGTAGCGTTGCACGACAAACATTTTTTTTTACATAAAATCCGGCAAGGGGGAACGTGTAGGTAGGCTAAGGTTTAGCGCTTGAGTTATTTATCCAATCGTTTTGTTGTCAAAGAATGAATTGTATATTTTTGATCAAGCATTCCAATGAACGTATGGTTTTTGCTGGAAAACCATGGATAAATTAAGAAAAACGTGTATGTTCCGAAATATTAATAATTTTTTGAGCTTAAATTTAAAATAACTCGGAAACCGATTGCTTTAGAATGTTTACTACCAAAAGCTTTTTGATTCAAAATGACTTTCTGCATCTTTTAAAATCATCAGAATACAAATAATTTGAAAAATGTTTGAATTAGAATTTGTATAAAAAAAATTAATCTACCATAAAAAAATTATCTTTCATTTCTCCATCCTGGACTTTTTTTTTTAAAGTTGCGTATTAACGTCAAGTTTCTTTTTAAAAAAAAAATCAATTTTTTATTTTTAAATTGAAATTAAATGTTTATTTTTAATTTTTTTGTACAGTGTATATTTTTTTTATGGTGCATTTTTAATTCTCTTTAACTCATTCTAAGACAGTTTTTCTATTCAACCAACGGTTTCTGGGCTACAATGCTTCGAATAAAACCTATGCCAAAAGGCATACGCCCTTTTAGAATGTAACTTATGGGTGTAAAAAATCTCTCCATCTGTGAAAAATGCTCAGTTTGCTAAGCCAAACACGTGAGCAAAGTTTCATTCAAATCAAAAATGCTCGATATTCGACCATAGGACATTTGGCGCGATCTTGCTCATTTTATTATAATCAGGGATGTCATGTAGAAAACCTCATGTAGTTTTCGACGAGTTTTCTACGTAGAATACCTCTAAAAGATTACCTAACCAAAAACAGGTATTCTACGAGTATTCTACGAAAACCTGCAAAGAGATTTTTGTGGTGAATTACATGAAGAATAAACGAGATTTAATTTTAAAACTATAATTTATTTTCAATGTGATGATTATTTTTTGTGAATTGAGAACGAATTTGACATTTAAAACCGTTGCTTTTAATCTCCATCGATTTCAGAGCTTTCCAAAAGCATTCCTAAGTCGTAGTCTTCTTCAACTACTTGGTCGGTTGATCGTAACGTAAAATAAACATTAACGAGTTTCTTTGATGTTTCATCTGAAAGTCGGTTTCGGATGTCGTTGTGTATATAACTCCAGTTGGAAAATAGTCGTTCCAATTGTGCGGTGGATGCAGGAATTTTCAAATAATCCATGGCAAAGTCAGCAAGCTTATTATGACCCAGTTTAGCGGCAAAATGCCAAAACGTATTTGGTAAGGTGAGGTTTTTGACAGTCAATTTTGCAAAACTGCCTTGACTTTCTGTGAATTCACGTAACAATTCAAGCGCTGCCCCATCAAGCTGGTCAAGAAGATAGGTTGTAACCTGCTGACGTTCTTTCAAACTCAGCCTTTTGCCACGATAAACCGGATGGAAAAAATTCGGCGTCATCGTTGCAATGTTCAAAACTGTGCTCATACGTTTTTGGTCATACGTTTTTTCACAAAATCTCGCAATTCAACTGGCCCCTCCTGCAACAATTCAAGCCATTTTTCAATTGCATCAGCAGCGGAAGTGGAGCTTTTTTAACAGAAGTTCGTCAATTCTACCACTGGATTCAACAACTCGAGCAATGTCTTAGATGAAATGACGAAATTTTTTTTTTACTCTCGCTTATTTACCGTCGGTCTAGTTCCGCCACTGTTGTGGCCAATCACCGACGCCCAGGGAGACGACTCCACACCCAGTACCCTAACTCATGACCCGTTTATTAACGAACCGGCGCCAACGGCTTTACTTCCTCATGCGATGGGAGGCGTGATCCCAGAGATTTTTCGCCTCAGAAAATCTCCCGGTGTCGGCTAGGATTGAATCTAGACCAGTTGGGTTGGTTTTGAGTAGATCACGCCACCTCACAACCATCGACACCTATGTCGGCGGTGGGATTCGAACCCAGGCGTCGAGCGTGGTTGGCGGAGACGTTACCAACCACATTTTTATCGAAGAGAATTGATAAAACGGCCGGTTTTGGTACTATTGCGTTTGGATCATATTCTCCTTCCGATTCACAGGCGGCGGTAACAGTTTTCATAGCGGACAAATTTTTCAATAATGATTCAACAGCATCATCACCTCATAGTGACGGTTTGCCGATGAGTTTTGCCAGCCGTCAACGAGTAATGTAACGCGTTTGTCCATTTTAGTTACCAGTTCTTCGTTGCGTTTTTCAATTACTTCGTGCGTTTTAACAAGCAACGTGCATGCCAATACTCGACGTTTGGGTGGATCATAGGCTGGTCGCAATCCTATTACAAAATTCTTGAAATATGTTGGGTCAGCTACTTGGAATGGAATGTTACATCCATAAAAAAACAACGCGGCTAAGGAATCTAACTTCTCGCTTTCCGCTGGTTTCAGTTAGATTCTCGCTTTCCGCTGGTGAGATCTCGGTAAAAATCTCGGTAATACATCAAAATACCGAGATTCTGTAAAATCAACAATTGACAACTTGTCAAACTTCAACGAGATTTTCGGTAATATTTTACCGGGACTCGGAAATTTCGACTGTCGAATTGTTACGAAAATTTCGGTAAAAATTACTGAAGTACGCATTTCGCGATTTCTAAGATAAATCCAGGAAATGATGAAAACGATCAATTATCCGTATAATTTTATTAAATATCATGTCAAATTATTCAACTTATTACAGCATTGGTGGAAACAGGAGAGTTGTGTTGCTTCCTGGAAATAAAACCATATCCATCACTGCAACTTCCATCCTGCGAAGCAAGTCATTAACCTACAAAATTGAGTAAGGAAAGAAATAATTGTTTTCTTTTAGTATTATGTTTACAATAAACACAAACAAGATCTGAGACAAAATATTGTATACTTACTCAACATTTTAGGTTAGTCTGAATATTACAGATATCTCCAGAATGATGATTAACCGCGAAACCTGTTCCTTTTACATCCAAACCGAAACACGAACAAAACTGATAGTGAAGCTTTCGTTATTTTGACAGTTCTATTTTTCGGACTCTCGGTAAGAGCTTTTTTGCTTCAACGAAATCTCGGTTAAATGATGTCAAGCTTCCGAGATTCGGTATTTTAGTTTACTGAACTCGGAAATTTGCTGTTTTGCGGATTTTTTCGGCAAACAAATTTGCGGTATTCCGGTAAACACATTCGGTTTCCGATTTCTCAGTAATTTTGTTACGGAACAACGGTAAACGAAAATGTTTTCAAGTAGTTCGGTATTTTACTTTACCGAGAAAACATTATGCAGTTAGATGTATATGACAGCGATAACATAGTTCTGTAGAAATCAGGCCTTAGATGCGCCTTTGCTGTTACACTGATTTTGTATGTGACGGAAATACACATTCTTGCTTCTTCATATTTCTTTGTTTTTTGTTATATTAATTCTCCTGTTACTTAAATACACCTATTCAGCGCAGCAATGGCAATTTTCGAGTTTTGGAGTTTTCTACTTGCAAGAGGTTTTCTACCGTAGAAAACGAAGAATATAGTTTTCTACGTATATTACTTACGAGTCCCGAAAAATCGCGTAGAATACCATCCCTGATTATAATCGAACTTAAGCAACCGTTATGTATTAAATTGTTAATAAAACAACGAAAGTCTACTATCTCAAAGATTACATGACTTATTTGAACATAACTTAACTCATTACGTCTGTGATCTGTGACGCGCTAAGATGCATTGTCTGTAGAGTGCAGAAACAAACTTCGAAAGTGGAGTGCATTCGCTGTTTTTATCGTTGAAATTACCGCTTTGACTACCGGCTGCAGTATTGTACATGTTATCCAGCAAGTTCTCGTTATAAAAGGAAAGGAATACTCAGTGCAAAAATTTCGTTTTCGCAACGCTTACATTTAATATCCAGCGGCAGCGTATTGTATTGTGGTGCTATAAAATCTGATACCCTACACATACCGATAATGGATTGTCTGTGTCGCTCTCTCGTAACGATGTCGAATCTAGCGAGAATACCCCCTGGAGCTGCGCACATCAAAACAAACTCTGCTAAACGTTCTCGAGTTGATAACGATGAAAATGTAAATTCACTTACGTTAGAATCTGCAGTTCAAATGCTGATGAATCAGTTTGCTGAAACCAGGGGAATGATTGACGATCTGCGGAATAATTTGCATACCAAAATTGAAACGGTGAGGCTCGAACTGGAAGATAAGCTTGAGACTGTGTCGCAGGATATTAACTCGCTCAGGGCGGAATGTAGCACAAAACTGAACAATCACGATATCGCACTAGATAAATTGAATGAGAGAGTCGACAAAATTTCTTCGGCATTTGACAACCTTGAGAATCGCAATGAGTTGATCATCAGTGGTATCCCGTACATGAATGGTAAGGATCTATGCGCATACTTCAATGCGATATGCAAGCAACTTGGTCTCGGTGAAACTGCTCCCCCGCTGGTTGACGTGAGACGCATGAAATCAAAAGCACTAAAGGACGGTGACGAGAATTTGGTGGTGCTGCAGTTTGCTTTGAAAAATGCTCGTGATAACTTCTACGGTGCTTACTTACACAAACGAAATTTACAGTTAAACCATATTGGCATAAACTCAACGCGCAGAATTTACATAAATGAAAACTTGACGGTAGCAGCACGAAAAGTGAAGGCGGCGGCTCTGCGCATGAAAAAGGCTGGCAAGTTCTCCTCGGTTTTTACAAAGCTTGGGACGGTGTATGTGAAAGTAGCAACGGATGGTCCACCTGTAGCAGTCCTCTCCGAAGAGCAGCTGGATGATTTTTAAAGTACAATATTAAAAATATCAACTTGACTCTATTTTTGAAGTATGTTTATATGTAATTGATTGTATTGTGTCTAATTGTATGAGCAAAAGCAGTGTTTGTATTCTATTGAAAGATTTATGTCAATTTTATTGTAATAACTATAACTTTAAGATAAGAAATTAGAAATTAGATCTTAGAAATTAGTTACTATCTCTCTTTAGCGATACAGCTCTCGAAAATTACTTTTCTGTCTGATGGCATCGATGACTAGTACTCTCTCAACGAACATTCCTGGTGCAGTAATCAATGCAGTGCTGATTTCGGGCAAACTAAACATTTGTCATGGTAATGCTCAAAGTCTCTGTGCAAGAAAAACTAGTAAGTTAGATGAAGTAAAACTCCTCCTAGAAAATTCGAAAATTGGACTGGCGTGCTTTACAGAATCATGGTTGACGCCGAAAATCAGCAATAATATAATTGCAGTTCCTGGATATTCAATTATACGCAACGATAGACTTTATAGACGAGGTGGTGGTATCGTATTGTACTGTAAAGACGGGTTTCGCTCATCAGAAGTTTACAGAACAAACATTACAGATGCATCCTATGAAATGACTGAATGCCTTGCCGTGGAGTTATGTTTAGACAATGAAAAGGTTCTCATTATGTGTGTCTATAATCCACCTGACAATGACTGTTCACATTTCCTGCACCAAAAACTGACTGACTTTGCCGTTTGCTACGAGAACATCGTGCTCATTGGAGATTTTAATACCGACCTCTCTCGGCCGAGCAGAAAACGGGATCAGTTTGAATCAACGCTTCAGAGTTTATCTCTTACGTCTATTGGTGGTGAGCCGAATTTCTTCCACCGGAGCGGCTGCTCTCAACTAGATTTACTCATCCTGAGTGATCGAAGATAAATGCTGCGCTTCAACCAAGTTGGCTTCCCAGGACTTTCGCAACACGATCTTATTTTTAATTCATTGGATTTTAATGTTATTCCCGTAACAACCGTCCAGAAATACCGAGATTATATTAATTTTGACCCAAATGCTATAGCAAATGCCATCGATTGTATCCCTTGGAATCAGTTTTATGCTATCGGTGATGCCAATGAGCTAGTTGAGTTTTTCAATGAGCATATCACGAGCATTCATAATGAACATATACCACTTCGTCTTGCGAACAACAGAAAAACATCAAACGCGTGGATGAGTTCAGAAGTGCGCAAGTCTTTAATCGAAAGAAATATGGCATATCGAGACTGGCGGAAGGCCCCAACCGAACGGAAGGCTCAAGCAAGACAACTCTACAAAAGATTAAGGAATCAAACGAATTATTTGGTTTCGAGAGCTAAAGCACAATACATGAGCCGGTTCCTCGACAGTAGAATCTCAGCTAAAGTTCTCTGGCAGCGGGTGAAGAAGCTGGGCGTTGGCAAGCAACCAGCATGTGACAACTGCTATCTTGACCCCGATGAAATTGATCGTGCGTTTGTGTCGAACTTTACTGTGAGTGACAATGGTGGTAGAAGCAACCGAGCTTATCCTAGCTCACCTCATAGTTTTTTATTTCGTACTGTGGAAAACTTGGAAGTTGTCAATACTGTTTGGGACGTGCAATCGAATGCAACAGGACTCGATGATCTGCCGATAAAATTTATTAAGGTCATATTACCGTTGGTCATCAATCAAATTACGCATATCATCAATGTCATTATACAAAGCAGTGTTTTTCCCTCTTGCTGGAAACATGCGAAAATAATTCCTGTCCGAAAGCAGCGCCATTTGACTTCAATAACAAACTTGAGGCCTATAAGCATCCTCTGCGCTCTCTCGAAAGTCTTCGAAAAGCTAATTGGGAAGCAGATGACTTCTTACATCACTGGAAACAATTTACTATCAGAGTTTCAAGCAGGTTTTCGAAAAGGTCACAGCATTAAAACAGCGATCATCCGGGTGTACGATGATCTAGCTGTTGCGTTTGATAAAAAGGTTGGCTCTATACTATTGTTGCTAGATTTCTCCAAAGCGTTCGATACAATCAATCATCACAGGCTCTGCGTAAAACAGCAATCACAGTTTAATGTCAGTTCTGGTGCAGTAAATCTAATCAACTCATATCTAACAGATAGAAAACAAACCGTTTTCTGTGGAGATCGACGATCAAATAGTTCTGTGATCACTTCAGGAGTACCGCAAGGATCTGTTCTTGGCCCGCTGTTGTTTTGCTGCTACATTAATGATCTGCCTAATGTTCTAAAGTACTGCACCATTCAGTTGTATGCTGATGATGTACAGTTGTACATAAGCCGGTTGGGTCTTGGTACCAGCGAAATTGTTGAATTGGTTAACGAGGATCTTGCAAGGATTACACAATGGTCTCGCCGAAATGGACTGCTTGTCAATAAAAGCAAAAGTAAAGCCCTATTAATTAAAACCAGAACACGGAATGTTGCTCACCATAATACACTGCCTGACGTTATAATGGACGGAGAAGTAATTCACTGGACAGATAATGCAAACAACCTGGGCTACGTCTTTCGCAACGATCTAAAATGGGATGGACTTATACGACAACAATATGGGAAAATTTATGCCGGTTTACGAACGCTATATAGTTGTGCTACCTCTGCCCCAGTTCGTAGCCGACTGAAGCTGTTTAAAAGTTTGATTCTTCCTCATTTTCTATTCGGAGATGTGGTTCACATCGATCCAGGTGCCGGTGAACTGCGTAAACTAAGTGTTGCCCTGAACTGTTGCGTGAGATTTGTTTATGGGCTGAGTCGCTACTCCCGTGTAAGTCATTTGCACTCAAATCTTATTGGATGCCCACTTCAAAAATTATATGCGTATCGTTCCTGTGTTTTTATAAAAGAGCTCATGACAACTTGTACGCCGTCATCACTTCACAGAAAATTGATTCCATCACGCGGTCGACGTCTTCAAAACTTAGTTGTACCATCAAATAGTTCTTCAATCTATAGAAATTCCTTGTTCGTTAGAGGAGTCGTTAGCTGGAATGTGTTGCCAGCCAGAGTAAAAAGTTCTGCATCGGAGGTAATGTTCAAGAGAGACTGTTTGAATTTCTGGAACCACGCTTAGAGAGATTAGGTTAGGTTAGGTTAATCAATTACTTAACAAAAAAATGATTGAGAGACGAATGTTAAACCGGAAGTAGTCAAATTAAAAAGGTCAACCTTTATACTACTGGACAAATAAATAATAATAATAATAACAATAACTAGTGCCATACGAACGAGCCATCTCTCAAGTTAGTGAAAGCAAATAAATTCAAAGACTCTTTAAAACTATACCTGCTTTGATCGAGATATGTGGCCTTAACATAATTTATATGTGGTGTCGTACTATTTGAACGTTCCAAATTTATTGATTCCTTGCGATGTGTTCAAAGTCTTCGAATACACGACGAATCGGCCATAGTATATGATCAAAGTCAAATAACAAATCGTTTGAAATGATTGGTTTTATCGAAATGACAACATCCTCGACTTTGGCTTCTGTACATCGCCTTAATTATGAATATATTCATATTGAGTGGTATTCGGTCATTTTCAGTAGATTTTCTGGCATCAATCTTACACCGGAAATACCCATATTGGTAGGTATTTAGTTATTGTGGAAACTAAAAGCGGTCGTCTTTGAATTCAAAATGGAGTCCAGGGTCAATGTTTGGTTTCTATGCATCATCTCGATTACGGAAATATTCATATTGAGTACAATTCGGTCATTTTCGACTGTTTCCTAGAAAATGCTATTTAGCAATTCAAACCGGTGCCTGAGGTCAATTGTTAGCTCATTGCATCATTATGGTTCCAGAGATACTCATATTGGATGGTATTTGGTTATTTAAGGCTGTTTTTCACAAAACGGAATTCGCCATCTTGGATTTCAAAATGGTATTTAATATAATTTCTGGTCTCTGAGCGTCATTCTGGTTGCAGAAGCACCCATATTAGGTGTTATTCGATCATTTTCGGCTGTTTCCCAGGAACCGGAAGTCGCCAACCTAGAATCCAAAATGGGGTCTGTGGTTGGTTTCAGCTGCTGTGTATCATTCTTGATCCGGAGATACTCATGTTAGACGGAAATCGGCCATTTTTGGCTGTTTTCCAGAAACTAGAAGTTGCCATCCTACAATTCATAATGGTGTCTGAGGTCATAACGTCATGGTGTCTGAGGTGAGGAATTTTAAAACCTCTTGCAACATTCTGGCTCCGGAGATACTCATATTGGGTGGTATTTGATCACTTTGGGCTGTTTTTCTGAAACCGAAAGTCGTCATTTTGCACTTTAAAATATCCTGAGAAATCAATTTGCTGTCATATGGGCGTAATTCTGGTTCCGAAAACATTCATACTGAATGGTATTTGGTAATTTCCGGCTGTTTGCCAGACACCGGGAGTCACCATCTTAAAATTCAATATTGTGTCTGTGATCAATTTTTAGCTTCTGTGCATCTTTCTGGTTCCGGAGATACTCATATTTAATGGGATTCGTCCGTTTCAGGCTGTTTTTTAGTAACCGGAAGTTGCCATCTTACAATTCAAAACGTTGTCTGAAGTCGATTTGTGACTCCAGTGCATCATTACGATTCCGGAAATACCCATATTGGGTGGTATTTGGTCGTTTGCTGATGTTTTTCAGAAATCGAAAGTCGCCATTTTGGATTTTATAATGCCTTTTGGAGACAATTTCTGGATTTTGAACGTCATACTGGGTAAAGAAACACTCGTATTGGGAGGTATTCATTTTCAGCTGTGTTTTAAAAGCCGGAAGTCGCCATCTTAAAATTCAAAATGGTATCTGTGGTCTATTTTAGCTCCTGTGTATCCTTCTTTATTCGGATATTAATAAATTGGGTGGAAATTGGCCATTTTTGGCTATTTTCCAGAAACCGGAAGTTGCCATCTTACAATCCAAAACGTCGCCTGAGGTCAATTATGAAACATATTTGTTACCAGTAAAAACATTCACCTGCCAAATATGGTTCCATTTAGTTGATTAATTCACGAGATGTGCAGAAATTTGTACAGAAACATATGCTTCCAGAAGAGGGAGGGGCGTCGAACCATTATGGACATATTTGTTACCTCTAAAAATAATCACTTGCCAAATTCGGTTCCATTTAGTTATCGAGATGTGCAGAAATTTGTATTTCATTTGTATGTAATCCCTCCCTTCCATGAAAAAGAGGGGCGTCCAACTATTATGGACATATTTGTTACCCCTTGAAACATCCACATGCCGAATTCGATTTTATTTGCTTGGTTTGTTCTTGAGTTGTGCAGAAATTTATGTAATATTTGTATGACACCCCTCCCTTCCAGAAGAGAGAGGGGTCTCAAACTATCATAGGAGCCTTTACTGGTACCAGAAACCCCTACATACAAATTTTCACGTCGATCGGATCGATATTTTTCGAGCCTTTATTGATCAGACAGACAGACAGACCGTATTGCATTTTTATATGTATAGATTAAAAAATCAATATTTTAGAACCTCAAGGGTGAATTTACATTCATTGGATTGAAGCGTTCATGTAAATCTATTTATACAAATAAAAGTTTGAATGAGAAAGGCTGGGTCTGATCGCTAGGTGGATTAATTTAAGTTTTCATGATGCATTTTTGATTACCTACAACTCATTCTCAGGCAGTTTTGCCTTTCTCCTAGAAAGGTATAGCAATCACTGGCAAAACTAAAGGTATAAATGTGGTCTCAATGGCTGAATGTCATATATCACTCGACTCAGTTCGACGAACTGAGCATTTTTTGTATGTATGCATGTATGTGTGTGTGTCTCACTAAGTTTTCTTAAAGATGGCTGGACCGATTTTCATGAAATTAATTGCAAATGACAGGCCTAGTTGCCCGATAGCTTGCTATTGAATTTCATTGTAATCGGATTTTTAGTTTAGAGGTTATGTATCAAAATGTAAAAATCACGAAATATCAATATCTCCAAAAAAAACAAAAATGGTTTCAATTAAATTGGTTGCAAATAATCGGGCTGTCTTCAAAACCCTCAACTGATAATTTTCGTAATGATTAAACATATGGTTCAAAAGTTATGTAATCAAAAGTTTTTCAGAGGCTGTTAAAACTCATTCATTTTTCTCAGAGATGGCTGAAACGATTTTCACAAAATTAGTATCAATCGAAAGGTTTAGTTGCCCCATAGGTTGCTGTTGAATTTCATTGTAATTGGATCTGCTTTAACTCATTCACTTTTCACTCATTCACAGAGATGACTGGGGCAGTTTTCACGAAATCAGTTGTAAATGAAAGGTTTAGTGGCCTTATAGGTTGCTTTTGAATTTCATTGTCATCGTACTTTTAGTTTGGGCTGTGTTTCATATTATGAAAACAACGAAATCTAGTTATGTCCTAAACTGCACAACCAATTTTTACACCAGGTCAAATGAAAAGACTGCCTTGAAAATCCCTAACTAATGATTAAACATGTCTAGGCTAGACTAGTTTACTAGCACTTGAAAGGATCCAGGAAAATGACATCCATCTGTTTTGCCTTTCTCCTAGAAAGGTATAGCAATCACTGGCAAAACCGAAAGTATAAATGTACTCCAAATGGCCGAATGGCATATATCACACGATCTTCCGTTTGTGTGTGTGTGTACGTTGTCCACATGGATGGACCCCAACTGCGACTACGGTGAATTAACACTACTGCGAATGGAAGCGATCGACGGGAAACTTCTTGCAATCCCTTTACTATTCGTACATCCATCGAGTTATGTACGGGGGACAAAATTACCGGTGCCTTTCCAAAGAATCGAGGTGAGTTCTATACACTGAAAGTGCGGAAGCCAAACCACGTAAGGAAACTGCTGTCAATGACAATGAACTAGTGGACAAAACCAGCATTCGTGTCATCCACCACCACACGCTGAATTGCAGCGAGTGCGTTGTCTCTTGTTCGACGTGATAGTTATACCCGATCAGGAACTGCTCTCATCTTTGGCCAACCAGGAAGTCATCGGAATCCGACGCTTCACCAGAAGAGATGGTAGTCGGATAGTCAATACCCCATCAATGATTTTGACGACTATGGGCGCCACTCCACCTATGTACATCGATTTTGGATATATCCGGGTAAACACGAGGCCATACTACCCGTCCCCAATGCTCTGCTACAGATGCTGGAGTTTCGGACACACTCGCGTAAGATGTCAAGCTACAACGATTTGTGGTAATTGTGCTGGTGACCACTCCCAACAGGAAAATGCGGCGTGCCCGAACGCACCCTTCTGTCGCAGATGCAACAGTCACGAACACGGACTCAATAGCAGGAGTTGCACAACCTTCCAAAAGGAAAAGGAAATCCAAAGACTTCGAGTCGATCACAGGTTGAGTTTTCCGGCCGCTAGTCGGCTTTACAACAGTCATAACAACACAAGGAAATATGCCATCGTACTTAACGCCAGCAATGAAACCGCTTTGACTGATCTAACGCTGAAAATTAAGGAGCTGACGGAAAAAAAGAACGATAGAGACGAAAGGATAAAAATCCTGGAAGAAAAGAAAAATAACAGGATGCAGACCACCACGGGACTATTGAGGACTTGGTTAAACAAATAAATAACTTAAAGGAGCAGGCAACGAGAAAGGACCACGAAAATAATGTTCTAAAAAAACTTAAAAACATGCAAAAATCACAGCACGACGAAGCAATCACAAAGGGAAACACAACACCTGGACAAGCCACACAACTCCTAACCAAACAGAATGAACAACGTAAAAACAAAAAACTTGGCACCGCAGACCAAAAAAGGTACGGGAACAGTCGAACAACCAGTCCACTCCCAAACGGAACCCCTCTCCTACAGGAAGTAACAGCAAGCACCTCAAGGGCAAGATCCCTAAGACTCACGCCGATGTAATATACAGTGACAGCTCTATGGAATCCGGAGAGGAGGCTCTTAGCGGAATCGTTGAAAAGGGAGATGGATATCGGAGCAGTAGAAATTTGCTAAAAAGTAAAAGCCTCGAACCCTTAACGTATTCAACGTCACAAATCATCTTCAGCACTTTCCCACCAACACAAAAATCCACAACTACCCGCAATAACAATGAAGCTATAGATATTGGAACTACTGACATACACAATAGCATCTATCTGACTCCCACACGAACGAACCGGAGTGAACGCCAAATGGCCGCACCAACGGTCGACGCCGAGGACAGTCCTGCCGATACCTCCCCGCGGATCGGTACTTCCGCATAGTTAAAAACCGGAAACCTTGGAGTCTGCCAAACACAAACAAATGACCACCACAATATCGGAGAGTTTGACGAAATTAACTCATCCAACGACGCACCCATTGGACATAACATACTTGCCTTGCAGTGGAATATCAATGGATTCTTCAACAATCTACCAAATCTAGAAATCCTAGCCCAACAACACCAACCTCAAGTCATCGCTCTACAGGAAATTCACAGAGCCGACCCAAGTACGATGAACCGTACCCTTGGAGGACAATTTGACTGGATTACCAAGCGTCTCACGAACATCTATCACTCTGCAGCACTGGGTATCCAAAAAGGTACCTCGTATGATATATTATACATATACAGCGATCTCCCAGTGATAACAGTGAGGACCCTGTGTCCCTTTCCACTATCAATGGTAAGTAGCTATCGACCATATCAGAAAATTCCAGGTCTGCAAAAAAATGAGGGAGGCACTCCAACAGATACCGGAACCCAGGCTAGTTCTGGGTGATTTCAATAGTCACCACCCCAGCTGGGGCTGTGTTAGGGCTAACAACAGAGCCTGATACCATAGAAAATGCCAATCTTACCGTCCTTAACGATGGATCCCAAACATTCATACGAGGCACCACGAGAACCGCCATCGATCTGTCTCTGGTAAGCAGCAATGTCGTCCATCGACTAGGTTGAAAAAAATATGATGATCCTATGGGCAGTGACCATGACCCAATACTCCTCACAACCAACGACAAGCCGGTTAGTACATCAAGAAGACCCCGCTGGCTCTACGATGACGCAGATTAGACCTTGTACAACTGCACTGTTTCGACAAAGCTCCGGGCCTCAACACCAACTAACATTGATCAGCTCACGAATTTGATTATCGAGGCAGCCAATGAGGCAATCCCAAAAACGAGCCCACGACCTGTGAGAAAAGCCCTGCCCCGGTGGTCAAAGGACATCAAAAAAATTGTGAAAGAAAGGAGGAAAGCTCTCAGAGCAGCAAAGCGAATACCAAAAGGCCACCCGAATAATGATGAAGCCACTGAGACGTACCGAACTGTGAGAAACAAATGCAGACAGGCTTTTTAGATGGTATTATTAAGTTTCAGTCTTCAGCAGAACTATGGAAAAAAGTGACCTTATTAAATGGCAAAGGCGGTTTAACGGAATGACAATAAAAGTGGATGAAGTGGCTACTAGGGATCCCGTAGTAGTAGCTGACACCCTTGCAGGCTACTTCGCTTACAGCTCGGCCATTGACAACTATACCATTGATTTCATCAGGAAGAAAAACATTCAAGTATTTGGCCCTCAGAATATTGCGGGTCCAGAACATGGTGCTAACGACTTCATCAATGATCCCTTTTCAATGGCAGAGCTCGACTTTGCTCTTTCTAAGACCAAGGGAAAATCTCCTGGTGACGACGAAGTTGGATACTTTATGCTAAAGAATCTTCCAGCTGTGTGTAAGGAATGTTTGCTCCGTTTATACAACAAAGAGTGGATACAAAACACGTTTCCTCAGAATTGGCGTTATAGTTTAGTGGTACCAATAGGAAAACAAAACGGCCTGAGCTCCGAAGCTGCAGGCTATAGACCAATATTCTTAACGAGTTGTGTATCGAAGACAATGGAACGGATGGTCAACCGACGCCTCAACCACTTCCTTCGACACAACAGCTTGCTAGACGGCAGGCAACACGCTTTTCGAGCTGGGCACGGAACTGGCACGTATTTCGCTGCACTAGGCGAAATTCTGAAAAAAGCTAAGGACACCAATTTACATGCTGAAATCGTCTCAGTTGATATCCAAAAGGCTTATAACCACGCCTACACACCTATTGCCGTCCAGCAGTTGATAAACTGGGGCCTTAAGGCAATATTTTGCACTTTATTAACAATTTTCTCACCGAAAGGACTTTCCAAGTCCTTGTCGATAATACAAGATCTACATTAAGCGCGAAGAGACCGGAGTCCCCCAGGGCTCAGTATTGGCTGTACGTTGTTCCTGATCATTATGAATACAGTTTTTCTTCAGCTACCCAAAACCATATACATTCTTATATATGCAGACGATGTGCTTCTAATATGCTTAGGAAAGACTTTGCCTGCGCTGTGCAAAAAAGCTCAAACAGCAGTACGTTCGGTCGAAAAATGGGCTTCAAGATCCGGGTTTCGATTGGCTCCGGAAAAAAGCGAATGCATGCATTACTGCAGCGGCAACCACAAGAGAACCTCGAAACCGATTACGCTCCGCAAAACAATGCGGGTGTTGGGAGTAGTGCTGGACAGCAAGTTATGTTTCACACCGCATTTTACTTCAACAAATCAAAGCTGCCGCACCAGATTGAATTTGCTCAAAGCAATTTCTGGAAAACGAATCAACGGGAACAGGAGGGTAAGGTCCAAAGAAGCCAAGGCCATCCTTAACTCAAAATTGACGTATGGCCTGGAATTGACTTGCAGCGCTGTTGGTAACATGGCCAACATTTCGGGACCGACGTACAACACCTCACGTAGGATTGTTTCGAATTTATTGCCCTCGACACCAATTCTGGCTGTACATGCTGAGCTAGAAACGCTCCTTTTTGAGTTACTATTGTACTCAGTCACCGCGAAAAGAGCCACTAGTTATGCCGCGAAATCTTCATCTAGTGATAGAAGGGTTCACCTTTTCAGTGAGGGGGCAGAATCCTGGAAAAAGATTGCCAGCCGAGCACTCCCCCCAGTTTCAAGGATTCACTGGACTAGAGATCGTGGTTAGTGGTTTGCTCCTCCGTTTACCGACAAAACATTAACCAGCTATGACCATAAGAGTCAGAATCCAGCGTTTCACCGATAGAGCGAAGGAGAGTGGGAAAGTCGGTTTTGGAGTCCACGAACACGGAATTGATCTATTTTACAGACTACCCGATTGCTCGTATGTTTTTTCCGCTGAAGCAGCCGGAGTTTGTGTAGCACCCACTATGCCTGCTCAAGGCCCCATCACTATTTTTACTGATTCCTTTAGTGTAATCAAGGCATTGGAGTCACCCAACCCTCAACACCCATGGATCGAGGCAATCCTTAAGTATGCCAAACCTGACTGCGTTTTCGTATGGGTCCCGGGCCACTATGGCATTTCAGGAAATGTAAATGCAAATCACCTCGCTGCTCTTGCTAGACGAGGTATATTATACACTAAACAAGCTCCAGCTATGGATATCCGAAAAGGCATCGCGAAAAATGGGAAGAAAAGTGGTGCCAAAACCGCACCTTGTGTTTACGTAAGTGGCCCGATCGTGAAAACTGGAGAGAACTGGTTGTCCTTTCCCGCGTACGGACGGGACACACCAGAATAACTCATGATATGATCGGAGAGGGTGCCTTTAGAAGATGGTGTACTATCTGTAGAACGAAACGATCCATTGAGCATATCATTTGTGTATGTCCTGAATTTTGCAGCCAAAGATCACAGAACGGTATCTCCAACAGTCTTAAGGAAGTTTTGAGTGCAGAACCAGTCGCCGAAAGTAACATACTAAATTTTTTAAAGAATTGTAATTTATACAGCACTATTTAGCATATATAATTAATTTATATAGTATTTAAATTACTCGGGGTGAACCAGCCACAGGCTGAAAACCCTATAATAAAAAGCTACTACTACTACTATTATCTTAAAGACTACAAGACTTATTTGAACATAACTAGTGTCATATGAACGAACCAACTCTTAAACTTACAAATAACAAACTTCATAACAACTGGATATGTGGTTCAAAAGTTATAGAAAGAAAATAAATTCAAAGACTATTCAAAACTATACCTGCTTTGATCAATATATGTGGGCTCAACATAATATAAATGTGGTATCGTACTATTTGAACATTCCCGGTATCGCTCGTGATTAAATTGTTCGAAATTAGGAGTAATTTCTTTTGTTTAGCTATTTTTTAAGCATTCAAATATCATCAAATATCATATTTTATATTTCAATTACAACATCAATGTTTTAAAACCAAAAGATTGAATATACCTTTGTTTGATATAAGCGTTCATGTAAATCTATTTTTACAACTAATAAGTTTGAATGAGAAAAGGTGGTTCTGACCGCTAGATGGATTAATTTTATTTTTATTTTTTATTTTTGATTCTTTTTGAAATATTTCATTCTATACATCTTTTACTATTTTTTTCTATTTTTGTTTCTTTCATATCTTTCGTTATTCTTCTAGAATGTTATAGCAATCACTGGCAAAACCGAAGGTATGACAGTGATCCAGAGAGTTGAGCATTTTCTGTGTGTGAGCGCATCTTTTCAATCTCACTCGATTTTCTCAAAGATGGCTGTACCTATTTTTACAAAATTATTCTCAAATCAAAGATCCAGCTGCCTCATAAGGTCCTTTCAAATTTTTTTGTAATCGGATTTTTGGTTTTCATGTTTTCAATCAACATGTGAAAATCATGACACTTCGTTATCTCAGAAACTACACAACCGATTTGAACAATTTTGATTTCAGATGAACGGACTAGTTAAGGGTTAACTGATGAATTATAGTGATTGAACACGTAGTTCAAAGGTTGTAAAGAGAATGTCTTATTTGAAGTAGAAGCAAAATCCTACTAGAAATAATCGAGTCTAAAATGATATCTAATCGAGTCTAACTTAAATATGACTACGTTTCGATTATACCACGATCAAAAAAAAAATCACGTCATATATTTGAAACATGTTTACTTCATGTTATATGCATTTGTAAACTTATGTTCGTATGTGTTTGAATGTTATGTTTTAAATCTTTGGTATAGTCTCACTGTTGGCCACCACAAATTTGTTATTAAGAGTGAGAAACAAATCCAACAAATATCATCAAGGAGTATTTTTTTCTGGAAATTGAAGCATTCGTGTAAATCTATTCTAACAAATGATTAGTTCGAATGAGAAAGGCTGGGTTTTACCGCTAGGTGGATTTATTTGGGTTTTTCTATACTACCAACGGTTTCTGGACTATAATGCTTCGAATAAAACCTATGCCAAAAGGCATACACCCTTTTAGAATATAACTCATGGGTGTAAAAATCTCTTCATCTGTGAAAAATGCTCAATTTGCTAAGCCAAATATGTGCGCAAAGTTTCATTCAAATCAAAAACGGTCGATTGAATTTTCGCGTATTTCCAGATCATTTGGCATGATTCTGCTCATTTACAAACCAATAAGCAGTTTAATAAAGAAAACTTACTTGTGAACGAAACGAATATGATGCAATCATTGTTTAATCTCCACATGTACACATCATGAAGTGTACAGATCGCGATTAAGCTTGAATCCTCTCAACACACAATGACCATTCCGCGTCGAACACTCGACAGAAACGGACGTGCAAAGTGGTCGTTCTATTACAATCCGGTCCGTGTGTACGAATAGCCAAACAAAAGAGTGTATTATTCTTTCGAGTTCAAGGCCATCAGTTGACAGTCGAGTCCGTGTCGCTGTGCTGAGTGATCTCACACCCGGCTCACTGCTGGTGGCTGTATTGGTGCTGCTGGCTGCTTTGGGTGCAGCTTCGAACGATCGGACAACCACTGCTGGAAGGAAGAAGTAAAGAGGTACGTGTTCTTGTCGGCGCTAGTGCGTTAGTGCGCTACATTTAGCGCGATGGATATAGATCCCTCGCCTCCCGTGCCACCATCCCCGAACCCCCCTGACCCTGACCCTTCTGTTACCCCCTCCCCTGTTCATTCTCCAGTCCCCCCTCGCCCCAGGCTTTACCCGGACGGATCTCAACAGGGCAGCTATACTGTTTATTTTCGTCCAAAGGCAGGAGTGAATTCAAAACGATTAAACATACTGCAAATTTCTAAAGACCTGACGAAGGGGTACAAGGCCGTGACCGAAATTTCCGACCTAACAAGCTCCGTGTCGTGGTCAGTGATCTGGCACAGGCCAATGCTATCGCTTGCTCTGAGCTCTTCACACGCGAGTATCGCGTTTACATACCCGCACAAAACGTGGAGATCGACGGTGTCATAACCGATTCGAGTCTGTCTGTCGAGTGTATCCTAAAAAGCGCAACCGGTTGCTTCAAAAATACCGAAACACAGGCGAAGATTTTGGATTGTAAGCAATTGCGGTCCATGTCTCTCGTTTGCGGTAAAAAAGTTTACACTCCGTCAGACTCGTTTCGCGTTACGTTTGCCGGATCTGCACTCCCTAGCCACGTCTCGATCGACCGGGTTCGTCTGCCTGTGCGATTGTATTTACCCCGTGTTATGAATTGCACCAATTGCAAGCAGTTAGGCCACACAGCCGCCTACTGCTGCAATAAGGCACGATGTAGCAAGTGTGGGGAGACTCATGCGGAAGATTCTTGCAGTGTTAATGCTGAAAAATGTATTCACTATGGGGAAAACCAGCATGAGCTCTCCACATGCCCGGTGTACATGCAGCGCAGAGATAAAATCAAGCGGTCACTTAAGGAGCGTTCAAAGCGTTCTTACGCTGAGATTCTTAAGAAGACCGTGACCACTTCTACCATAACATCGAACCCCTTTGATCTGTTGCCCTCTGATGAAACCGATTCTGACGATTCATCAGCGGGAACATCTTATGCCAATCTTGGGGAGTCTAGGAAGAGGAAAAATGTTTCTTCTCCTAAACTTCCCCGTAAAGGTCCTAAGATTTCCCGAAGTGTAATGAAAAGTACGAACAAACCAAACAGTGCTGCGGAAAAACCGAAGCAAACTCCTCCTGGGCTTGCAAATTTAAAGTCCCAGAAGGAGTTCCCAGCACTGCCAGGAACATCTAAAACCCCAGTTGTTCCTTTTGCACATCCAGTTGATGAAACAAACTCTGGATTAGTGAAATTTTCTGACATTGTGGACTGGATTTTTGAAAATTTCAATGTACCCGATCCAATTAAAATTTTTCTTACATCATTCCTCCCAACAGTTAGATCATTTTTGAAGCAGTTGACTGCCCAATGGCCCCTCCTTGCAGCGATTGTATCCTTCGATGCCTAATTCAACCGCGTATATGAAGGATTCTATCTCTGTCTTACAGTGGAATTGTAGAAGTATTTTACCAAAAATTGATTCGTTTAAAGTTTTGATAAATAAAAACAAATGCGATGCATTTTCCCTTTGTGAAACTTGGCTTACTTCAAATATTGATCTCAACTTCCATGATTTTAATATTATTCGCCTTGATCGAGACACCCCATATGGAGGAGTACTTTTAGGGATTAAAAAGTGCTATTCTTTCTATCGTATTAACCTCCCCTCGATTCCAGGCATCGAAGTTGTCGCATGTCAAATGACAATACAAGGTAAAGAGCTTTGTATTGCCTCAATATATATTCCTCCCAGAGCACAGGTTGGGCAACGGCTGCTCTTTGATTTAATAGAACTTCTTCCCTCGCCACGTTTGATTTTGGGAGACTTCAACTCTCATGGTGTGGCTTGGGGCTCCCCTTACAATGATAACCGCTCCTCTTTAATCTATAACCTTTGCGATGACTTCGACATGACTATTTTAAACAACGGTGAAATGACACGTATCCTGAAACCTCCAGCGCGCCCAAGCGCTTTGGATCTAGCCTTATGTTCGACGTCGCTACGGTTGGATTGCACATGGAAGATAATCCTCGATCCTCACGGTAGCGACCATTTGCCTATTCTTATTTCAATTAATAACGGGTCAACTCGCATGCGACCAATTGACATTCCGTATGACCTCACACGGAATGTCGATTGGAAGTTATACGAGGAAATGATTTCAAAAGCGGTCGAGTCGATTCAACATCATCCACCACTTGAAGAATACAATCTCCTCGCGGGCTTGATTCTCGACGCCGCGTTGCAAGCCCAAACGAAGAAATATCCCGGCGTAACGATCAAAGAACGGCCTCCCACTCCGTGGTGGGACCAAGAGTGCTCCGATGTCTACACGCAAAGATCCGACGCGTTTTTGGCCTACCAGAAGAAAGGTATACCTGGCGACTATACACGGTATTCGGAGCTTAATACCAAGCTTAAAAGCTTGGCTAAAGCAAAAAAACGCGGATATTGGCGTCGGTTCGTGAACGAGACGTCGAGGGAGACATCGATGAGCACTCTTTGGAACACAGCCCGAAGAATGCGGAATCGCGTAACGGTCAACGAAAGCGAGGAGTCTTCAAGTCGGTGGATATTTGATATTGCTAGGAAAGTATGTCTGGACTCTGTTCCTGAGCAAAACATTGTTCGCGATGCGTCTCCGGGCCACGACGCGATAGAATCACCTTTTACGATGGCAGAATTTTCAGTTGCCCTCCTGTCCTGTAACAATAACGCGCCTGGGTTAGATAGAGTCAAATTCAACTTGTTGAAGAATCTACCCGGCAATGCCAAGAGGCGCTTGTTGAACTTGTTCAATAAGTTCCTGGAGCAAAACATTGTACCGCAGGATTGGAGGCAAGTGAAGGTGATCGCCATCCAAAAACCAGGGAAACCAGCTCCTGATCACAACTCTTATAGGCCGATTGCAATGCTATCCTGTATCCGGAAATTGATGGAAAAAATGATACTCCGTTGTTTAGACCATTGGGTCGAATCAAATGGTCTACTATCAGATACTCAATTTGGCTTCCGCCCAAGGGACGAATGATTGTCTTGCGTTGCTTTCAACAGATATTCAGCTGGCGTATGCTCGCAAAGAACAAATGGCGTCTGCGTTCTTGGACATTAAGGGGGCTTTTGATTCCGTTTCTATTGACATTCTTTCGGGTAAACTTCACCGACATGGATTTTCTCCAATTTTGAACAATTTTTTGCACAATTTGTTGTCCGAAAAGCACATGCATTTTACGCACGGCGATTTGGCAACTTTTCGCATTAGCTACATGGGTCTTCCCCAGGGCTCATGTTTAAGCCCCCTTCTTTACAACTTTTATGTAAATGACATCGACGAATGTCTGGCAAATTCATGCACGATAAGACAACTTGCAGACGACAGTGTAATCTCTGTTGCAGGAGCCAAAGCTGCCGATTTGCAAGATACCTTGGACAATTTGTCTGCTTGGGCTTTACAGCTAGGTATCGAATTCTCTCCGGAGAAGACTGAGATAGTAGTTTTTTCTAGGAAGCATGAACCTGCTCAGCTTCAAACACAATAAATGGGTAAAACGATTTCTCAGGTTTTGGTACACAAATATCTTGGTGTCTGGTTCGACTCTAAAGGCACCTGGGGTTGTCACGTGAGGTATCTGATGAAAAAATGTCAACAAAGAGTGAATTTTCTTCGTACAATAACCGGACAATGGTGGGGAGCCCACCCAGGAGACCTTATAAGGCTTTACCAAACAACGATACTGTCTGTTATTGAGTACGGGTGTTTCTGCTTCCGCTCCGCAGCAAACACACATTTAATCAAACTGGAGCGAATACAATATCGTTGTTTGCGTATCGCCTTGGGTTGCATGCAATCGACCCATACGATGAGTTTGGAGATCTTAGCTGGAGTACTACCATTGAAAAACCGCTTCTGGAGCCTGTCTTCTCGTATTCTAATCAAATGTGAGGTCTTGAACCGTCCCGTGATTGAAAATTTTGAAAGGTTAATCGAACTTAATTCTCAAACCCGTTTTATGACATTGTATTTCAATCACATGTCCCAAAATATTAACCCTTCTTCGAATATTCCAAATCGTGTCGACTTATCAAATACTTCTGATTCTACTGTGTTTTTCGATACATCCATGATAGAAGAAACTCGTGGAGTCCCGGATCATTTACGCGTGCAGCAGATCCCTAAAATTTTTTCCAATAAATATCGAAACATCAACTGCGACAATATGTACTACACTGACGGATCACTTCTTGATGGGTCCACTGGCTTCGGTATCTTCAATAACAATTTAACCGTCTCCCATAAGCTCGATAATCCTGCTTCTGTTTACGTCGCAGAATTGGCTGCAATTCAGTACACCCTAGGGATTATCGAAAAAATGCCCACGGACCATTATTTCATCTTTACGGACAGCCTCAGTTCCATTGAGGCTCTCCGATCGATGAAAGATGTTAAGCACTCTCCGTATTTCCTGGGGAAAATACGGGAACATCTGAGTGCATTATCCGAAAAATCTACTCAGATTACCTTAGCGTGGGTCCCTTCTCACTGCTCGATACCGGGCAATGAGAAAGCGGACTCTTTGGCTAAGGTGGGCGCAACAAACGGTGATATTTATGAAAGACCAATTGCCTTTAATGAATTTTTCGCATTTGTACGTCAGAATACGATCATCAGTTGGCAAAATTCTTGGACCAAGGGGGAACTGGGAAGGTGGTTACATTCCATAATACCCAAGGTATCGACGAGCCCGTGGTTCAAGGGGTTGGATGTAGGTCGGGATTTCATTTGCGTGATGTCTCGGCTTATGTCCAATCACTATAGATTTGACGCGCATCTCCGTCGTGTTGGGCTCGGGGAGAGTGGTATCTGTGCCTGTGGTGAAGGTTATCACGACATAGAACACGTTGTTTGGTCATGCCCTGTACACCGTGACGCCAGGTCTAGATTAATAGCTTCCCTGCAGGCCGAAGGTAGGCAGCCGGCTGTTCCTGTTCGTGATGTCTTGGCGAGCCGTGACCTATCGTACATGTCCCTCATATACGTTTTCCTGAAATCCATCCACGCCCCAGTTTAGTCCTATCCCCTTCCGCCTACATCCAACCAAACGACAAGAACACGTTAAGACCCCGGATCCGGAAACAGCAATCAGACCCGCACGATACTCTCAAGACCCGATGGAAACAACCCAATATGCCGTCCGTAATATCTTGGCCCAGCAGCGGAACAAATTTAATATGCTGCTTACCTATGGCAATGAAAACCATCAAACAGCAAACCTGTGCTTTTAATGCAAAATATTCTAGCTTTAAGTTAGATTTAGTTTCAGCTCGTAGTCGGCAGCGAGGATAAAAAAATTTGCTTTTAGTTATTAAGATACTTTAGAAAGTAAGCTACCAGATATAATTGGCGCCGTTAAACATTGAATTGTATTTGTGCCGTGTCAAATAAACTATAGATGAAGAAAAAAAAAACACATAATGAAATGATGATATGGTGCGTAGGTTGCTGGGAGAAAACAAACACATCACTGGACTACATCTGCTCTGAGAAGCGATTCGCTCGTTGCGTTTGTCTCTCCATATGCCGGTCGTTAGGGGAACAAAGAATAGCAGCAAAAGAATAACATGCCGCCTGAGCAGCAGCAGAAGTGTGCTGCGGTGAGAAGGAAAGTGTGGGGGAAGGGACTACTTCGGCAGCGGTTGACTTGAGCGAGAGTAGGAGCGCATACATTGTCATTTTCTTTCTTTTTCTGACAAAAAATCATATTCATGAGTCAAATGAGTAAGAACATAACAAGATCTGATCGCTCTGTGTAACAAGACGAATAACTTCATATACCGAGTTGTACACATTGAGACCATACGTTGTGGTGTACACTAACGACAAGCAATATATCGTAAAAAGGAAAGCCAAGAGAGTGAACCAACACCGATAGGTTGTTATTCGCATACTAACGACGATGCCAACGCATCTTAGGTTTGCTTTATATGTATTCAAATCGCTAGAGGTGATTTTTTCCATCGCTGCTTGTCAGTTTTCATGAGACATGAGTCTGGGTGCACTTAATAACAGGTTTTATTTTCACTGCAGGAAAATGAAAACGCCGTAAACTGTCCTCGATTACCTCAGCTGGAGTTCTTAAGACAACCATACCTTTGTTACTCAAGGATTACAGAAATGGATATAACAGGTAATTACATAATTGTTTCAAAATGATAATTTGTTACACTAATCCGAAGCCTGTTGTGATACATCAATGCACAAAAGAGTCTGGACGATTTTAGTTTTCTGTTGTATACCTATTTGTGAAAGGTCTCGATAAGCCAAGAACTAATTTCCATGAAGCCAATACATACAACCTACCGTGAGAGAAAAAAAATTAATCCACCAGCGGTGAGACCCAGCCTTTCTCATTCAAACTTATTATATGTTAAAATAGATTTACACGATTTAAGAGAAAAAAAACTCCTTGAAAATTTTTGTTGGTTTCATTTTTCACTCTCCGCTTCTTTCTGAGTTACTATTGTACTCAGTCATCGCGAAAAGAGCCACTAGTTATGCCGCAAAATCTTCATCATGTGATAGAAGGGTTCACCTTCTCAGTGAGGGGGCAGAATCCTGGAAAAAGATTGCCAGCCGAGCACTCCCCCCAGTGTCAAGGATTCACTGGACTGGGGATCGTGTTTGGTGGTTTGCTCCTCCGTTTACCGACAAAACATTAACCAGCTATGACCGTAAGAATCAGAATCCAGCACTTGTACAGCAGGCAGCACGAGTTTTGATTGACGAGGAGTACAAAAACTACACAAAGCGTTTCACTGATGGATCGAAGGAGAGTGGGAAAGTCGGTTTTGGAGTCCACGAACACGGAATCGATCAATTTTACAGACTACCCGATTGCTCGTCTGTTTTTTTCCGCAGAAGCAGCCGGAGTTTTTGTAGCATCCACTATGCCTGCTCAAGGCCCCATCACTATTTTCACTGATTCTCTCAGTGTAATACAGGCATTGGAGTCACCCAACCATCAACAAAAGTATGCCAAACCTGACTGCGTTTTCGTATGGGTCCCGGGCCACTATGGCATTTCAGGCAATGTAAATGCAGATCGCACCGCTGCTCTTGGCAGACGAGGTATATTATACACTAAACAAGCTCCAGCTATGGATGTCCGAAAAAATATTCATTTTTCACTCTAAATAAGGAATTTCGAATAGCCAACAGCACCGAACATTCAAAACCTAACAGTCACACACATATGAAAATACTTTAAAACATACATATGCAAATACCATGAAATAAATATGTTTCAAATACGTCACGCGAAAAATCCAGATGACTACTTCTGGTTGCCGGAATACATCCCAAAATGGCAAAATTTTGCCTGATCCGGGTATTTCAATAGCGAAGATGCCGAAAACAACTTAAGATGACCAAATATCATCTATTATGAGCACTGCGGAAGCGTTACACCCAGAAGCTAGAAATCAACTTAGGACGCCATTTTAAATCTCTAGATACATAGTTAAAGAAAAAGTGAAATGATAGAAATGACTTTTAATTTCAACCTCAATCCCGAGCAAGGCCTTGCGGCCTGTACATTGAAATAGTACAATATCAAATTTAAATGATGTTGAGGCCACATATTTTGATCGTAGCTATAATTTTAAACAGTCTCCGAGTTACGTTTCTTTCTAAAGCTTTTAAACCACATGTTTGAACATTATGAAATTCGTTGTTCAATGGTTTTAAAGCCCAATAATTTGATTTCAACTTTGTTCATAGCTTCTGTGATATTGAAGCGATTTTCACATTTTACCGCAGCACCAAAACTGAAAGTTTGATTACAATGAAATTCAATAGCAACCTAAGCAGCAAATAGACCCTTCATTTGACACCAAGATAGGCAAAATCAGTCAGACCATCTCTGAGAAGAGTGAGTGCGTAAAAAGGTGCACATACACACGTACACACCCACACACACATGTACACCTATACATGCATACATGCAGAAAATGCTCGTTTCGTCGAACTGAGTCGAGTAGTATATGACATTCGCCATTTGGATCACATGTCTACCTTTTAATTTGCCAGTGATCGTTAGGAGAAAGTCAATATGTTTACTTTCGTTATGTGATTTCACATTTTTTTAACAACGGACAAAGTTACAATCCGAGTACAATGAAATTAAATAGCAACCTATGGGGCAACTAGACCTTTTATTTGACACTAACTTTGTGAACATCGGTTTAGCCATCTTTGAGAAAAATGAGTGAGTTTAAACAACCTCAGGATAACTTTTCTTTACATAACTTTTGAACCATATGTTCAATCATTACGAAATTTAAAAGCTAAGGGTGTTGGAGACTGCCCGATCATTTGAAACCAGTTTTATTGAAATCGGTTGTGTGGTTTCTGAGATATTGATTTTTCGTGATTTTTACATTGTGATACTCAACCTCTAAACTAAAAATCCGATTACAATGAAATTCAAAAGCAACCTATGGCGCTATTAGTCTTTTCATTTGCAATCAATTTCATGAAAATCTGTCCAGCCATCTCTGAGAAAAGTGAGTGAGAAAAAAACTTGCACATACACACACACACACATACACACACACATACAAACATAAATACATACAGAAAATGCTCAGTCCGTCGTACTGAGTCGAGTGGTGTATGACATTTGGCCATTGGGACCACTTTTATACCTTTTCAGTGATTGCTATACCTTTCTAGGAGAAAGGCAAAAAGCCTATTTAATGCGTAAGTTTTAGGGGTTATGCTATCGAATGAGGAACTGTATCCGTGGATGTTTTTCGGCGTCGCAGTCTTTTTAGCAATAAAAAGAGTATTGCTAGTATTGCTCTAGAATTCCTTTTTCATCCGACGTTTCGGTGTATATTGCATCTTCTTCAGGTATTTCTGAATTTCATGAAACGAGAACATTTTGAAAAAATATCATGAAGTTTATTATAAACTATATGACAAACCCGTTCAGAAAACAAAACAAAATTATAAGAAAAAAAACTAAATTATTCCACCTAGAGGTCAGACCCAGCCTTTCTCATTCAACCTTATTGTTTGTTTAAATAGATCTACGCGAACATTTCATTTTTCATAAAAAAATACACCTTAATAATATTTGCTGGATTTATTTATCACTCTTACAAATTTTAGATAGCCAACAGTATAACTATACTGAACATATGAAATGTAACATTCAAACACATATGAGCCCGTTCATTTGATAACTTACTTACTTTGTTGGCTAACGGACCGTTCACCGGTCTAGGGCCGAACGAATTAGAGATGTCCAGCTTCTTCTGTCTTGGGCAGCCGGTCTCCAGTCTCCTCGTGTACCAGCAGATCGTGCATCTTCTTCCACCGCGCACATCCACCACGTACGAGGCCTACCACGGAGTTGACGGCCTCTTCCTGGTTCTCAACTGAAAATAGTTTTGGCGGCTCTCTCGTCAGGCATTCTGGCTTCATGTCTAACCCACTGAAACCTGTCCTGCTGTATTACCTTTACTATATCAGCATGTTTGTATACCTGGTACAACTCGTGATTCATGCGTCTGTGCCACAATCCATTTTCCAGTTTACCGCCAAGTATCGATCGTAGAACTTTACGCTCAAAAACTCCGAGCACTCGTCGATCAGCTTCCTTCAGCGTCCATGCTTCATGTCCGTAAAGGGCCACCGGGAGTATCAGCGTCCTATACAGCGCTAGTTTTGTGCCAGTTTGCAAACTACGGGACCTTAGCTGGTTACGTAGTCCGTAGAAGGCCCTGTTCGCAGCTGCAACTCGTCGTTTCACTTCACGGCTCATATCGTTGTCGCATGTCACAAGCGTGTCAAGATAAACGAATTCGTCAACAACTTCAAATCGTTCTATCTCCACCTCAGCACCAACACGACTCAGCTTAACTAGTTTCGTAGGGAAACCGTGTTCAAGCATGATCAACCACAGCTCGTTTATTTTCACTGAGTCGTATGCCTTTCTGAAGTCCACAAACAGATGGTGAGTCGGTAAGTTGTTCTCCCGGAACTTCGCAGGGTGAAGATTTGATCCGTCGTGGAACGCCCCTGTCGAAAACCAGCCTGGTATTCGCCAACAAAGGATTCCGTTAACTGTCTCAATCTGAAGAATAGGATACGGGAGAGCACTTTATATAAGGAGTTGAGCAACATTATGCCTCGATAGTTGCCACAATCCAATCGATGGCCCTTCTTATAAATAGGGCATATGAGGCCTTCCAACCAGTCGTTCGGCATTTGTTCATCCGCCCAGAACTTTAGAATTATCTCGTGGATCGCATAGTACAGCCGCTCGCCTCCCGCGTTTAGAAGTTCGGCCGGGATACCGTCCTTCCCAGCGGCCTTGCCATTTTCAGCTCATTAATCGCCTTTTTCACCTCCTCCTGTGTTGGTGGCTCCACAGCTTGTTCGTCACTCATAACCCAACCTTTCAATAGCGCCTGAAAATGCTCCGTAAGCAGGTTGCAGTCCTTGTTATTAAACATGACCGGCACAGGGAAATTCCTTCTTCTGACTCTGTTGACAGTTCTATAGAATCTCCGCACGTCGTTTTGAGCATAGCAGTCCTCTGCGCTGGCGAGCACCTGCTCCTTCTACTCGCGCTTTTTCCAACGGTGAGTTCCATTTTCGGCAGCTCTTGCCACCTGTTCCTCTCTCTGTTATGACGCGTAGCCGCAGTGAGCACGCGGCTCCTGGCATGGTTCTTCTCATCTGTCACTCTCTGGCACTCGGCATCGAACCAGCCATTAGGATGTCTTCCACGCGTCGTACCTACCACCTCTCTCGCAGTCGTTTCGATGGCGCCGTGGGTACTGCTCCACAGCATCATTCCTCATGCTGTTCTGCGATCCGTTGATCCACCTCTCTGGCGTGCTGCCACGCCATCAGCTTTCAACCGCTGAATGTTGAAATGCGTCGTTCTTTCTGTGCGAGATTTCAGCACGTTCGACAACCGTGAGCGGATCTTACAAACGACGAGATAATGGTCAGAGTCAATGTTTGGTCCCCGGTTGACGAGTGTAGGCTATGCTTTCCAATGACCGGACGGGAGAATTCCTCCCTCCCAACCTGTGCGTTTGCGTCTCCGATGACGACTTTTACGTCGTGTTTTGGGCACTCGTCATAGAGAAGCTCAAGCTTGTCAAAGAACTCATCTTTGATTACAATAAAATTTAATAAAGTTTTATGGGGCAACTAGACCTTTCATTTGAGAATAATTTTATGAAAATCGGTTCAGTCATCTCTGAGAAAATGAGAGAGATGGAAAAGTTGCACATACACACACAAACAGAAAAGGTTCAGCTCGTCGAACCGAGTCGAGTGATATATGCCATTCAGCCCTTTGGAGCACTTACCTTCGGTTTTGCCAGTGACTTCTATACCTTTCTAGGATAGAGGCAAAAACGATTCCTAATTTCGAACTTTTGAATCACGAGCAATAACGGGAACGTTTAAATAGTTAAATACCATGTTAGAATTATGTTGCTGCCACATATTTCGATCAATCAGTTTCATTTCTTTCCATAACTTTTGAACCACGAATCATTTTATTATAAATTTTTTTTCTTGCAAGTTTGAGAGACAGCCCGTAGTTACGGTCGAGTAAGCCGTGTTATCTTTGAGATAATAGACTTTCGTTGTTTCTTCAATTTAATACATAGCGGTTGAAATAAACGTCCGATTATATAATCAAATGAAATGGCAACCTAATATAGGGCAGCCAAACCTTTCATTAGTCAATAAGATTGTTGAAATTAGTCCAGTTATCTCAGCGGAAACGAGTGGATTTGAAATGTCATCAGAACTCGTTTCTTTTCACAACTTTTTAACCAAGTGAGCAATCATTATAAAATTCATCAAAGGATTAATTGATGAGATTACGAAATTTTTACATTTTGATATATTACAGACAAAGTTTCAGTTCGATTGAAATTAAATTCAATAGAGTACTGAGAGGCAGATAGATCTTTCATTTGACAATAATTTTGTGAAAATCGGTTTAGCCATCTCTGAAAAAAATCACAGGAGGGTTGTGTGCAAAGCCACGACCGCAAGGTTGAAGTAGAATACTTTTACAAGAAAAATTACCCGGCCGCTTGCGTTTCAGTCATTTTTTCTAGTAAATAAACGTTGACTAGTCAGATCAATCGAATTTCGCGCTTCAACAAGGATTGTCCATTTTCAATAATATAGTAAGTAACTTGTCATGATTGTGGCTTAACCGTTTTTAAATTTTTGTTATGCAAAAACTTAATTTTTATGCAGATAATGAAAATTTTTCGGATGTCGTGCTCATGACTGAAGGAAAAGATAATTCAGTACGTTCTGAGACACGGAGATAAAGTAAAATTTATAACTTTTACAAATTTAAAAATGTAAAATGTGTTTCATTAAAAACATTTACTAGTGCACGCTATCGCACAGAGACTGCATTTCTCTAATGTAACTCACTGCATCAGCTGCTATCGATGCTGAGATCCGCTGCAACTAGTGCGCTATCCATTGCTATGCCACAGCTGTGGCCGCTATTTGCTATCGCTGGTATCCACTGCACTGCTACTGCTGCTGCTAAGAAGGACTGCTGTTGTCGCTGTCTAGAACTATTGTGAGCGGCTTCGGATTTTTTTTTTTGTGGATTCAATATTCTTCATTTTTCTTACGGTATTTTCATTATACATTTGTTTTTTGAACATTGTGAGAGATTCAATTTTATCAACTTTTCAACTCTGATGTTTTTAATGTACTATAAGTGTTACTACTTTTTCCTTTTCTACGTACATGATTTACATTTTAATGCTCGGCATTAGAGTTTTAATTATTAAATAAATATACCTAGCTACTTATAAATAAAGCTCACGAATGAGCACCGCACTAGAGTTAAGTGCATTGTTTTTAGTGTTTTCAGCGTGTGCAGAGATTATGTTTTTGGTCATATCGATACCAGCTATTTGATGCACTTCTGATGTTCGGGTTCCGAAGGGTACGTTCAAGATCATTTTCAGGAACTTGTTCTGGATCCGTTGAATCTTTTGCAGGTGGGTTCTCGCGCAGGTTCTCCAGATCGACGAGGCGTATAGAAGCATTGGCAGGATGACCTGTTTGTATACCGTCAATTTATTCACGACGGATAATTTCGATTTTCGGTTGATTAGCGGGTACAACTTCTTCATTAGCACTAAGCTTTTCGTTACTGTTTGTTCAATGTGGGGGCGATAAAGTAGCTTATGATCATAGATCAAACCAAGGTAGCGAACATTTGACGACCAGGGAATATCCACATTGTTCAACCGAAACTTTGTTGTCGGCACCAAACGTTGACTATTCCGATGTGGGAAGACTATGGTCTGAGTTTTTGCTGCATTCACACAAATTTTCCATGAGGTGAGGTAATTCACAAAGACGTTAAGCCCAGTTTGCAGCTTTTTAACTATTTGGTTGATCTGTCTGCCCTCGTACATAATGGCGGTATCATCAGCAAACAGCGACAGGATGCCTCCATTGGGTAGTTCAGGAATATCTGATGTGAATAAGTTGTACAGAACAGGACCAAGGATGCTGCCCTGTGGAACAAGAGCTCCTACGTCGTATGAGTCAGACAGGCCACCCAGCACACAGACCTGAGATTTGCGCAGCGTAAGATAGTTTTGCACAATCTTCACTAGATAAACGGGATAGTTGTAGCGCTGTAGCTTGTAGATAAGCCCGTCGTGCCACACGTTGTCGAATGCTTTTTCTATGTCCAGGCAGGCCATGGCAGTTGTTTTAGATAGCTCCTTGTTGCGATTGATGAGTTTTGTTACTCTCTGCAGTTGATATGTTGTTGAATGGCCTCTGCGAAAACCGAACTGTTCGTCCAGGAATATGTTGTTCACTTCTGCGTGGCACAGAATACGGCTGTAGATGCATCGTTCGAATACCTTTGCTGAGGGCAGAAAGCAGACTGATGGGACGGTAGCTTTTGGGGCATGTGGGATCCTTTCCTGGTTTCAAAATGGGAATCACTTTCGCCAGTTTCCACTTTGTTGGAAAGCCAATTCAAGGCATCGGTTGAACACTTTTTCCACCACAGACAAGGCTGTTGGTCCAAGGTTTTTGAGCACAAGGTTGAACACTCCGTCAAATCCTTCATGTTCCGAGAGAATTTAATGTTGTTTTGTACCTCGTCCACTGTTATCCGCTGATCAGGTGGTAAGATATTCGGTGTGCGGGCCAGAATTACTATCGATTCACAGACAGCTGGTTCGATTCCACTCACAATATCACGACCAAGATTGTGGGAAGCGGCAAAATGCTGAGAGATAGCACAAGCCTTTTCGCGGGAAGTTAGCAAAGTTTCACTATTCACTATTAATGGCGGAATGGGTTTTGGTTTGTTCTTCAACACTTTAGCCACACGCCAAAATGACCGTGAGCAGTTGGGCAAATTACGTAATTCGGTTGCAAACTGTCTGTTTTTCACTTTCTCCAGACGTTCTTGAACGATTTTTGTCAGCTGTCTAGCGTAGAATCGGTGCCTAGGGTTGCGGGTACGTTGATATTGCCTTCTCAGCGAGTTTCGCAAGGAAATTATGCTCTTGGTGTTATCGTCGATTTGCGCAAACTTACGTATCACTGGAACAGATGGGATGTAGCGGCACTCTGCTTCCTGGATGACGTCTATCATGGACTGTAGAGTACGATCGATGTCTCCAGTGCTGTTCAAAGTGATGTCCGCATCAAGATGGTGTTCAACATACCGCTGCAGCTGAACCCAATTTGCACGATGGTAATTTCTTCTTTGTTGAACTTGACGCCGCTCTACGTTAGCACCAATCTCAGCGATGACCGGAAGATGATCCGAGGAGAGCTCTGTTATGGTTTTCGGAATCGAAAATCGATCGGTGATGTTGGTCAGAAAAATGTCAAGCTTAGAGCCTACACCACCAGGAGAGATGTAAGTTGGCAATTCCGGATGAGCGGGATAGTAATATCCAGCTTCGGAATCTTCTACGATGATGTTACCATTTGAGTTGCAGCTGGAGTCACCCCAAGCGGAGTGGCGAGCATTGAGATCACCTGTGATGACGAAATTGCCTACTCTTCTAGACAGCTTTTGGATGTCGTTCTTCAATTTCACCGTGGTTCCATTTGCCCGTCGAGACTGCTTCGGACAATAGACCGCAATAAATGTGAGTGGTCCATCAGTGGTGGTAATTTCGATTCCTATAGCTTCGACAAAGATTATGTTGAAACTCGGTAGTGATTTGTATGGTAGTCCTCTCCTTATGGCGATTGCAACCCCGCCCCCAGCTGAGGTTGTGCGGTCCAGTCTGACTACCGAGTGTTCCAGCAGGCAGAAGTTTATGTTCGGCTTCAAATGTGTTTCGGTTATTGCAGCGACATCGATGTGGTGTGTGCTCAGAAAATGTAGAAGTTCTAACTTCTTGTTGGCCACAGAGCGAGCATTCCAGTTAAGGATTCGAAAGAATGGATCCATGGCGGTAGTAAAAAGTCATCATGACCGCAATCTGTTCCTGGTTGGCGCGACAAGCCTTTGTTTGCTGATCGAGTTTAAGAAACAGCGTAGCTAGCTGTTCCATCGAGTACAAATTGCTACTTGCTGGGGGCATGCTGGCAGCCTGTGCATAACTCAAAAATCCGGGGGGGTCCCGACTAGGAACACCACCAGTTGGAGGAGGTGGAAACGGCAACGTACTTGAAGTCGCTGGCGGGGTTGGTGTAACGCTAGGTTGTACACTTTTTCTATTCGACAGTCGCTGGCGATTGGCAATTTCACTTCGAATTTTGATAAATTCTGCTCGTTTTGGACAGGAACGGCTGTTCGTAGCATGCTCTTTGTCACAGTTGAGACACTTGATTTGTTCGGCTTCCTCAACAAGACAATCCACTGTTCGATGCGGACCTGCAAATTTCATGCAGCGACTCTTGATGTGGCAATTCTTTGTGCCATGTCCATAGTTCAAGCAATTGGAACACTGCGTGACATCGCGATGAATCGGTTTGTATCGCTCCCATTGCACGATGATGTTAAATAGGGCGGTGATTGTTTTCACTGTGCTCAGTGTAGTTGAACCCCTGGTCAGGTGGATCAGGTATAACTGATCACGATACTTGATGGCTTTGTTGTGTCTTATCATTTTGTATACTGCTTCCACTTCTAGGCCGCAAGCGACAAGCTCCGTTTTTAACTCGTCCAGTTCCAATTCCGGTAAACCACGCAGTACAACTTTGAATGGTTTTGTAGCTGCAATATCGTGAGTAAAATCCTCCGCTTTTGTTTGCTTCAGGTAAGCCTCTACTGCCTTGTAATGTGGGGTGGATGGAACGACGATTTTGTAGCCGTCCGTGCATAGCCTCAGGGTAGCTATCAGCCCTTTGCTGATAAGTTCATTAAAGTGTTGCCTTAGTCCAGGCGGGAAACCCTTCACGTAGAAAGGCGGCATTTTCTCCTTCTTTTCCGTTTTCTCGGTAGTTTGGTCAGCCAGCGTTGCAAACTTGTTAGCAGCTAGTATCTTCTTGGCGATTCCATCATCCTTTTCAGCAGGGTCACGAGGACGCTTATTGTTTTGCTCCTTACTGGAACCCGTTTTTCCCATTTCGTTGGGACACGACAACGTACTGTTGTATAACGAATGCGATAGGTAAAATAAACGAATGCGATAGGTAAACTAAAACTTTCAGTTGTTGTAACAAACACGTCTGTACACACCAAGCGTGAGACGAATAATGAGCGGCTTCGGCTGAAACAGGCTCTTATATAGGCCAAATAGCATATTTTAAATTGCAAGGTATATGATTCTGTCGACCGTGCTTGGGAAGCAATCATATAACGACCAATCAGAGGTCGAATTTTTCGTTTTGACAAGGCTTGACCATTTTCAATATTACAATAGTTTGAAAAATAAAATCACAATTATCTTCATTTGGGAAGAATCTTAAAAGATTTTACAATCTATTGGTGCAAGAACGAAAGAAATCCATCGAATACTAACCGCTTTATTAGCATTTTAAATTGGACATATTTTTCACATTTTTCGGTTTTAGATTTTCATTTCACATCCCTATGTAGCCGAACTTCCTGAGAGAAGTATTCTACTTCAAAACCTGTTTTGAATTGGATGAATTTTTAGTGAATAAACGTTAACCGTTTGTTATTCAAAGTTGGTCATGCTGATCGCAGCCTTTGCGCTGCCCCTACAGTGAGGAGATTACTAAATAAAGTAAAAATTGGACAACTACAACAGAATTTGATTGCATCCCGCACAGAATGTCTGCTTGTGTTGATGCCAGAAAATTATTAACCTTCAATTATTTTTTTATTTGCCTTGAAAAAAGCATGTTGCGGTTTAAAATCGGTTGCTAATTACAACCTTTGAGCTGCCCTAACATTGGGGGAATTAAGATACACGGACAACATGCACTGTGGAAGCTATTTCACATTCAGTAAATTAGACGGGTGCGACAAATTTGAATTGCTAGGATGCAACACAGAATGCTTGCTTGCGTTGACAAAAATTATTAACTTTCAATGACTTGTTTATTTGCCTTAAAAAAGGCATTTTGATTTCCAAAATTGGATTTCCTGATGGCAATCTTCATGCTGCCCCATCACGGGGGGAATAATGGCAGTCTGGCGACACACGCTGAGAAAAACCGCGCTGCTCCTGAGACGTGGTGACCAACCACAAGGCTAATGCTGCTGCTAAGGAAGGACGACTGCTGTTGTCGCTGTCTGATGCTACGCTATGCATAGCCATGCCACAGTTGTGGCCGCTATACGCTGGCCTAACTGATGAGCAACTGCAACGCTATCCGTAGCCATGCCACAGTTGTGGCCGCCATTGGTATCCGCTGTACCTGCATCTGCTGGCCCTGCTGCTATCGATGGTGAGATCCGCTGAAACTGCTACGCTTATCCACAGCCATGCCACTGCTGTCGTCGCTGTTCAGAACTATTATGAGCGACTCCGGCTGAAACAGGCTCTTATATAGGGATGAAAATAGGAATGAATTATTTTTCGTACGTAGTGGAATGACATAACTTGAAAAATATGTGTGACTTCATTCCGGCTCAGAGCGATCATTTGATAAGCTCCACCTCTTTTTTCAGTTTCTAAAGTTTTTCCTCAGTTTCGTAGCACGGATGCACAAAAATGATTTCTTGTCGAGCCGGACCGATAGCACTCTCATTGAAGCAACAAAATAACATGTTTTGTGTCGTGTTGCGCAGCTTCGTTGAAGAAAATGTTCCCGTCCCCGTGTCGCATGTAAGCAGATTATTGCGTTCAATAGACAGTAGATAGTGTATCCAGCGAATAAACACCGATGGTGCTCTCACACACGCAACGGTTTTAACCCGTATCTTATTGCGGTTTGTAACATCAAGCGATTTCGTTTGCTCGCTGTTGCGTGTTGCATCATGTTGCAACTTGGCAGCTGGGAGACGACGAAATTCTGTTTATGCTGATTGATTGAATCGACTTCATGTTAGCTCTGCATAATCGAACTAACTGCTTTTGTGAATGCGTTCTAACAGGGCAATTTATTATTCAATGTCGGTTATGCTGATAGCAGCCTTTGCGCTGCCCCTACAGTGGGGGGTTTACTAAATAAAGTGAAAGTAAAAATTAGACAACTACAACAGAATTCGATTGCATCCCGCACAGAATGTCTGCTTGTGTTGATGCCAGAAAATTATTAACCTTCAATTATTTTTTTTTATTTGCCTTGAAAAAAGCATGTTGCGGTTCAAAATCGGTTGCTAATTACAACCTTTGAGCTGCCCAAACATTGGGGGAATTAAGATACACGGACAACATGCACTGTGGAAGCTATTTCACATTCAGTAAATTAGACTGGTGCGACAAATTTGAATTGCTAGGATGCAACACAGAATGCTTGCTTGCGTTGACAAAAATTATTAACTTTCAATGACTTGTTTATTTGCCTTAAAAAAGGTATTTTGATTTCCAAAATTGGATTTCCTGATGGCAATCATCATCTTAGAAGAATCAAGAATCTTAGAAGATTTTCCAATCTATTGCTGCAAGAACGAAGGAAATCCATCGAATACTAACCGATTTATTAGCATTTGAAATTGGACATATTTTTCACTTTTTTCGGTTTTAGATTTTCATTTCACATCCTTATGTAGCCGAACTTCCTGAGAGAAGTATTCTACTTCAAAAATGAGTGAGTTTAAGCAGTCCTCGGAATGATTATTTTTTCAAAGCTGGATTTCACATTTTTAAACATAACAGACAAAGTAATAGTCCGATTACAAAAAAAAAAACAATAGGGTCTTATGGGGCAACTAGACCTTCCATATGACACAGATTTTATGAAAATCGGTATAACCATCTCTGAGAAACATGAGTGAGAATAAAAAGTCTCCAGAACACGTTTCTGTTCATAACTTTTGAACTATGTATATGTTCAATTTTTACAAAATTCGAAAGTTAAGGGTTAGGTAGCCCGTTCTTTTGAAATCAATTTTTTTTAAATCGGTTAAATAGTTTCTGAGATAATAATGTTTCGTGATTTTCACATTTTAACACATAACTTCTAAACTAAATATCCGATTACAATAAAATGCATTAGGGGCATCTAGACCTTTCATGTACAAATAATTTCATTAAAATCGGTTCGGCAATCTCTGAGAAAATCGAGTGAGATTGAGAGAGCGTTACACACACACACACATACACACACACCTACAGAAAATGCTCAGCTCGTCGAACTGAGTCGAGTGATATACCTTGGCCCTTTGGAGCACTTTTATACCTTTAGTTTTCTGAGTGATTGCTAAAAGCTATTGAATGCCAGAGAAACCCCAAATTAATCCACCTAGCGGTGAGACCCAGTCATACGCATTCGAGCTTATTATTTGATAAAACAGATTTACAAACACTTAAGAAATACACCTTGATAATTTCTACAACAAATTTTTGGTAGCAAACAGCACAACTATACCGAACATTTAAAATATAATATTCACACACATATGAACATACATTAACACATAACATGCAAATAATATTTAATTTTTGCCTTTCTCCTAGAAAGGTTTAGCAATCACTGGAAAAACCGAAGGTATAAAAGTGGTCTCAATGGCCGAATGTCGTATTCCACTCGACTTCTTTCGACGAACTGAGCATTTTCTGTATGTATGTATGTATGTATGTATGTATGTGTGTGTGTGTATGTGCAACTTTTTTCTCACTCACTTTTCTCCGAGATGGCTGGACCGATTTTCATAAAATTAATTGCAAATGGATCGTCTAGTTGCGCCATAGGTTGCTATTGAATTTCATTGTAATCGGATTTTTAGTTTAGAGGTTATGTTTAAGAATGTAAAAATCACGAATCATCAATATCTCAGAAACCACACAACCGATTTCAATAAAACTGGTTTCAAATGATTGGGCTGTCCCCAGAACCCTTAACTTTTGAATTTCGTTGTGATTGACATATGGTTCAAAAGTTATGTAAAGAAAAGTTATCCTGAGGTTGTTTAAACTCACTCATTTTTCTCAGTGATGACTGAACCGAATTTCACAAAATTGGTGTCAAATGAAAGGTCTAGTTGCCCCATAGGTTGCTATTTAATTTCATTGCAATCGGATTGTAACTGTGTCCGTTGTTCATAAAAATGTGAAATCACATAATGAAAGTAAACATATTGACTTTCTCCTAACGATCACTGGCTAATTAAAAGGTTTAAAAATGATTGAAATTGCCGAATGTCATATACTACTCAACTAAGTTCGACGAATCGAGCATTTTCTGCATATATGATTGTATAGGTGTGTATGTTTGTGTGTGGGTGTGTACGTGTGTATGTGCACCTGTTTTTCGCACTCACTTTTCTCAGAGATGGTCTGACCGATTCTTTCATCTTGGTGTCAAATGAAGGGTCTATTTGCCGGTTAGGGTCTATTTGCCGCTCATTGTAATCAAACTTTTAGTTTTGGCGCTGCGTCAGAATGTGAAAAAAGCTCTTATATCTCAGATGCTATGAACATAGTTGAATTCAAATAAATGGGCTTTCAAACTCTTAAACAATGAATTTCATAATGTTTAAACATATGGTTTGAAAGTTATAGAAAGAAACGAAACCCGCAGACTTTTTGAAACTATAGCTACGATCAAACTATGTGGCCTCAACATCATTTAAATTTGATATTGTACTATTTCAATGTTTTCGGCCTTGCTCGGGATTGAAGTTGAAATCAAAAGTCATTTCTATCATTTCACTTTTTGCCTTTCTCCTAGAAGGTATAGCAATCACTGCAAAAACTTAAGGTATAAAAGTGCTCAAAAGGGCCTAATGTCGTATACCACTCGACTCAGTTTGACGAGCTGAGCATTTTCTGCATGTGTGTGTGTGTAACGCTCTCCCAATCTCACTCGATTTACTCAGACATGGCTGAATCGATTTCAATGAAATCAAATGAAGGGTCTAGTTGCCCTAAAATACCCTATTGAATTTTATTGTAATCTGATTTCTAGTTTAGAGGTTATGTATCAAAATGTAAAAACCACGAAACATCAATATCTCAGAAACAACACAACCGATTTGAACAAAATTGGTTTCAAATGAACGGGCTACCTAAAAACCCTCAACTTTTGAATTTTATGAAGATTGAAAATATGGCTCAGGAGTTACAGAAAGAAACGCGTCTGGAGACTGTTTAATCTCACTCATGTTTCTCAGAGATGGCTGGACCGATTTTCATAAAATCAGTGTCATATGGAAAGTCTTGTTGCCCCATAAGACTCTAATGATTTTTTTGCGAACGGGTTATTACTTTTCCTGTTATGTTTAAAAATGTGAAATCCAGCTATGAAAAGAAACATATTCTGATGACTACTTGGGCTCATTCACTTTTCTCAGAGGTGGTTGACTCGATTTCCACAGAATTAGTATCAAATGAAAGGTCTAGCTGCCTCATAACACCCTATTGAATTTTGCTGTAATCGGAATGTAACTTCGTCTGTAATGTATCGAAATATGAAAATCACTAAACTTCATTACTTAATCACTTAAACTTCATCAAATCAACAGATTTGAACAATATTGATATCGAATGAACGGGATAGTTAAGGGTTAACTGATGAATTATGATTGAACACGTGGTTTCAAAGTCTGGCTCTCCCATACGTTCCCTTTTCATTTGATTGTAATCAAACTTAAGCAACCGTCATGTTTTGATTTGTAAAACAACGAAAGTCTATTATCTCAAGTATTACACGACTTATTTGAACACAACTAGTGTCATACAAACGAGTCATCTCTCAAACTTACAAATAACAAACTTCATAAAAATTTGATATACTGATCAAAAGTTTTATAAAGAAGAAATACAAAGACTATTCAACACTATAACTGCTTTGATCAATATATATAGCCTCAACATGATTTAAATGTGGTATCGTACTATTTGAACGTTCTCGGTATCGCTCGTGATTAAATTGTTCGAAATTAAGAGTCATTTCTTATATTTCGCTATTTCTGAAGCACTAACATTACGTCAAATTTCATATTTTATACTTTAATTACAACATCAATAATTTAGAACCCAAAGAGTGAATATACCTTTTTGGATTTAAGCATTCATGTAGATCTATTTTTACAAATAATAAGTTTGAATGAGAAAGGCTGAGTCTGACCGCTAGGTGGATTAATTTAGTTTTTTCAAATATATGATGCAATTTTGTTTTTGATCGTGGTATAATCGATTTGTACTCATATACTGCGTATAAATATTCAGATTGTTTATGTCAACCATAGCCAGTAAATATCAAATAATGTATGATTAAATGTTGTTTCTTATACATTGAGTGGAATGATCTTATCAGTGAAAATAAAATTCTTTAACGCAGTTGATATAATTGATCGTTTCTGAGGTTCATCCAATGAATGGCCAAATACCAATCAATATGGGTTCTTGAAATCTGGATAATACCCAGTGGCCAAAATCCGAACCCAACCCTCATTTTTAATCCAGATGACCACTTCTGTTTACCTGATAATCATAATATCCATCATAAAATTGCCGAACTGTCCAATCTTGGTGTTTCGATGGCGTAGATGGCGACAGTTTCCGATCAATAACCTAAAGTGACAAATATCATTCTATACAATTTGGGGAAGCGGTATGATACCCGGAGGCCAGAAATCATCTTCAGACGACATTTTAAAATTCTGGGTAGTAGCTTCCGGTCCTGGAAACCAGTCTAAAAGAGACAAACATTACCCAATGTGAGTTTTTCAGTACCCGGGATGATGCTCAGTGGCCAGGAATCAACCCCATACTTCATTTTGTAATCCGAATTTGCGACTTCCGGTTTCTGGAAAACATCCTTCAATTGCCAAATACAATCAAATAAGGGAATAAATAAAGGTGCACGTTGCTTCCACAGACCGTTATTAAAAAAACCTAAATTAATCCACCTAGCGGTCAGAATCAGCCTTTCTCATTCAAACTTTTTTTTTGTTCATCTATAATTTATTTGACACGGCACAAATACAATTCAATGTTTAACGGCGCCAATAATATCTGGTAGCTTACTTTCTAAAGTATCTTAATAACTAAAAGCAAATTTTTTATCCTCGCTGCCGACTACGAGCTGAAACTAAATGTAACTTAAAGCTATAATATTTTGCATTAAAAGCACTGATGATGATGATATGATGGTTTTCATTGCCATAGGTAAGCACATGTTCCGCTGCTGGGCCAAGATATTACGGACTGGCATATTGGGTTGTCTCCCTCGGGACCTGAGAGTATCGTGCGGGTCTAGTTGCTGTTTCCGGATCCGGGGTCTTAACGTGTTCTTGTCGTTTGGTTGGATGTAGGCGAAAGGGAATAGGATTAAACTGGGGCGTGGATGGATTTCAGGAAAACGTATATAAGGGACATGTAGGATAGGTCACGGCTCGCCAAGACATCACGAACAGGAACAGCCGGCTGCCTACTTTCGGCCTCAAGGGAAGCTATTAATTTAGACCTGGCGTCACGGTGTACAGGGCATGACCAAACAACGTGCTCTATGTCGTGATAACCTTCACCACAGGCACAGATACCACTTTCCCCGAGCCCAACACGACGGAGATGCGCGTCAAATCTATAGTGATTGGACATAAGCCGGGACATTACGCAAATGAAATCCCGACTTGCATCCAACCCCTTGAACCACGGGTTTGTCGACACCTTGGGGATTATGGAATGTAACCACCTCTCAGTTCCCCTCTGGTCCAAGCATTTTGCCAACTGATGATCGTATTCTGACGTACAAATGAGAAAAATTCATTAAAGGCAATTGGTCTTTCATAAATATCACCGTTTGTTGCGCCCACCTTAGCCAAAGAGTCCGCTTTCTCATTGCCCGGTATCGAGCAGTGAGAAGGGACCCACGCTAAGGTAATCTGATACGATTTTTCGGATAAAGCACTCAGATGTTCCCGTATTTTCCCCAGGAAATACGGAGAGTGCTTAACATCTTTCATCGATCGGAGAGCCTCAATGGAACTGAGACTGTCCGTGAAGATGAAATAATGGTCCGTGGACATTTTTTCGATAATCCCTAGGGTGTACTGAATTGCAACCAATTCTGCGACGTAAACAGAAGCAGGATTATCAAGCTTATGGGACACGGTTAAATTGTTATTGAAAATACCGAAGCCAGTGGACCCATCAAGAAGTGATCCGTCAGTGTAGAACATATTGTCGCAGTTGATGTTTCGATATTTATTAGAAAAAAATTTGGGGATCTGCTGCACGCGTAAATGATCCGGGACTCCACGAGTTTCTTCTATCATGGATGTATCGAAAAACACAGTAGAATCAGAAGTATTTGATAAGTCGACACGATTTGGAATATTCGAAGAAGGGTTAATATTATGGGACATGTGATTGAAATACAATGTCATAAAACGGGTTTGAGAATTAAGTTCGATTAACCTTTCAAAATTTTCAATCACAGGACGGTTCAAGTCCTCACATTTGATAAGAATGCGAGAAGACAGGCTCCAGAAGCAGTTTTTCAATGGTAGTACTCCAGCTAAGACCTCCAAACTCATCGTATGGGTCGACTGCATGCAACCCAAGGCGATACGCAAACAACGATATTGTATTCGCTTCAGTTTGATCAAATGTGTGTTTGCTGCGGAGCGGAAGCAGAAACACCCGTACTCAATGACAGACAATATCGTTGTTTGGTAAAGCCTTATAAGGTCTCCTGGGTGGGCTCCCCACCATTGTCCGGTTATTGTACGAAGAAAATTCACTCTTTGTTGACATTTTTTCATCAGATACCTAACGTGACAACCCCAGGTGCCTTTAGAGTCGAACCAGACACCAAGATATTTGTGTACCAAAACCTGAGAAATCGTTTTACCCATTAATTGTGTTTGAAGCTGAGCAGGTTCATGCTTTCTAGAAAAAACTACTATCTCAGTCTTCTCCGGAGAGAATTCGATACCTAGCTGTAAAGCCCAAGCAGACAAATTGTCCAAGGTATCTTGCAATGGTCCTTGAAAATCGGCAGCGTTGGCTCCTGTAACAGAGATTACACTGTCGTCTGCAAGTTGTCTTATTGTGCATGAATTTGCCAGACATTCGTCGATGTCATTTATATAAAAGTTGTAAAGAAGGGGGCTTAAACATGAGCCCTGGGGAAGACCCATGTAGCTAATGCGAAAAGTTGCCAAATCGCCGTGCGTAAAATGCATGTGCTTTTCGGACAGCAAATTGTGCAAAAAATTGTTCAAAATTGGAGAAAATCCTTGTCGGTGAAGTTTACCCGAAAGAATGTCAATAGAAACGGAATCAAAAGCCCCCTTAATGTCCAAGAACGCAGACGCCATTTGTTCTTTGCGAGCATACGCCAGCTGAATATCTGTTGAAAGCAACGCAAGACAATCATTCGTCCCTTGGGCGGAAGCCAAATTGAGTATCTGATAGTAGACCATTTGATTCGACCCAATGGTCAAAACGACGGAGTATCATTTTTTCCATCAATTTCCGGATACAGGATAGCATTGCAATCGGCCTATAAGAGTTGTGATCAGAAGCTGGTTTCCCTGGTTTTTGGATGTCGATCACCTTCACTTGCCTCCAATCCTGCGGTACAATGTTTTGCTCCAGGAACTTATTGAACAAGTTCAACAAGCGCCTCTTGACATTGCCGGGTAGATTCTTCAACAAGCTGAATTTGATTTTATCTAACCTAGGCGCGTTATTGTTACAGGACAGGAGGGCAACTGAAAATTTCGCCATCGTAAAAGGTGATTCTATCGCGTCGTGGCCCGGAGACGCATCGCGAACAATGTTTTGCTCAGGAACAGAGTCCGGACATACTTTCATGGCAAAATCAAATATCCACCGACTTGAAGACTCCTCGCTTTCGTTACGCGATTCCGCATTCTTCGGGCTGTGTTCCAAAGAGTGCTCATTGATGTCTCCCTCGACGTCTCGTTCACGAACCGACGCCAATATCCGCGTTTCTTTGCTTTAGCCAGGCTTTTAAGCTTGGTATTAAGCTCCGAATACCGTTTATAGTCGTCGGGTATACCTCCCTTCTGGAAGGCCAAAAACGCGTCGGATCTTTGCGTGTAGACATCGGAGCACTCTTGGTCCCACCACGGAGTTGGAGGCCGCTCTTTGATCGTTACGCCGGGATATTTCTTCGTTTGGGCTTGCAACGCAGCGTCGAGGATTAAGCCCGCGAGGAGGTTGTATTCTTCAAGTGGTGGGTGATGTTGAATCGAACATAAGGATAGATCCAAAGCGCTTGGGCGCGCTGGAGGTTTCGGGATACGTGTCATTTCACCGTTGTTCAAAATAGTCATGTCGGAGTCATCGCAAAGGTTATAGATTAAAGAGGAGCGGTTATCATTGTAGGGGGAACCCCAAGCCACAACATGAGAGTTGAAGTCTCCCAAAATCAAACGTGGCGAGGGAAGAAGTTCTATTAAATCAAAGAGCAACCGTTGCCCAACCTGTGCTCTGGGAGGAATATATATTGAGGCAATACAAAGCTCTTTACCTTGTATTGTCATTTGACATGCGACAACTTCGATGCCTGGAATCGAGGGGAGGTTAATACGATAGAAAGAATAGCACTTTTTAATCCCTAAAAGTACTCCTCCATATGGGGTGTCTCGATCAAGGCGAATAATATTAAAATCATGAAAGTTGAGATCAATATTTGAAGTAAGCCAAGTTTCACAAAGGGAAAATGCATCGCATTTGTTTCTATTTATTAAAACTTTAAATGAATCCATTTTTGGTAAAATACTTCTACAAATCCACTGTAAGACAGAGATAGAATCCTTCGTATACGCAGAGGAATTAGGCATCGAAGGATACAATCGCTGCAAGGAGGGGCCATTGGGCAGTCAACTGCTTCAAAAATGATCTAACTGTTGGGAGGAATGCTGTAAGAAAAAATTTAATTGGATCGGGTACATTGAAAGTTTCAAAAATCCAGTCCACAATGTCAGAAAATTTCACTAATCCAGAGTTTGTTTCATCAACTGGGAGTGCAAAAGGAACAACTGGGGTTTTAGATGTTCCTGGCAGTGCTGGGAACTCCTTCTGGGACTTTAAATTTGCAAGCCCAGGAGGAGTTTGCTTCGTTTTTTCCGCAGCACTGTTTGGTTTGTTTGTAACTTTCATTTCACTTTGGGAAATCTTAGGACCTTTTCGGGGAAGTTTAGGAGAGGAAATATTTTTCCTCTTTCTAGACGCCCCAGGATTGGCATAAGTTGTTCCCGCTGATGAATCGTCAGAATCGGTTCCATCAGAGGACAACAGATCAAAGGGGTTCGATGTTATGGTAAAAGTGGTCACGGTCTTCTTCAGCATCTCGGCGTAAGATCGCTTTGAACGCTCCTTAAGTGACCGCTTGATTTTATCTCTGCGCTGCATGTACACCGGGCATGTGGAGAGCTTATGCTGATTTTCCCCGCAGTGAATACATTTTTCAGCATTTACACTGCAAGAATCGTCCGCATGAGTTTCTCCACACTTGCTACATCGTGCCTTATTGGAGCAGTAGGCGGCTGTGTGGCCTAGCTGCTTGCAATTGGTGCAATTCATAACACGGGGTACATACAATCGCACAGGCAGACGAACCCGATCGATCGAGACGTGGCTAGGGAGAGCAGATCCGGCAAACGTAACACGAAATGAGTCTGACGGAGTGTACACTTTTGTACCGTTGACAGGAGACACAGACCGCAATTGCTTGCAATCTATGATCTTTACTTTTACGTCGTGGCACGAAGCATTTTTGAAGCAGCCAAAACGGCTTGCCAAGATACACTCGACCGACAGACTCGAATTGGTTATGACACCGTCGATCTCCACGTCTCGTGCGGGTATATAAACGCGATACTCGCGTGTGAAAAGCTCGGAGCGAGCAATAGCGTTGGCCTGTTCTAGGTCGCTGACCACGACACAGAGCTTGTTGGGTCTGACCTTGGAGATTTCGGTCACGGCCTTGTACCCCTCCGTCAGGTCTTTCGAAATCTGCAGGATTTCGGAGGGGTTCGGGGATGGGGGCACGGAAGGCGAGGGATCTACATCCATCGCGCTAAATCTAGCGCACTAGCGCCGACAGAACACGTACCTCTTTACTTCTCCTTTCAGCAGGGTTGGTTGTCCGAACGGTCGAAGCTGCAGCCGTTACAGCCAGCAGCACCAATACAGCAGCTCCAAACAGCCACCAGCAGCGAGCCGGGTGTGTGATCACTCAGCACAGCGACACAACTCGCTGTCAACTGTTGGCTTCTTCTTTTTCCTCCTTTGTGTTGAGATTCTCGTCCACTGCTGTAGCACAAATCACTTAGTAGCCAAATCGGCTCACGCACCAGCAAACAGCCACGATGCGAAACAGTTGCACAAAGGCGGGCGACCTTGAACCTTCACTCGACCAGGCAAACAATGCCAGCACTTGCTCGCGCGTCTTTTGTTATATATTCTATCGGAGCGATCACCAAACACGTCCTATACTGATGCGTGTTCGGCACAGAATGATCATTCAAACTTGTTATTTGTGAAAATAGATTCACATAAATCCTTAAATCCAATAAAGGTATTTATATTCACTCTTTGGGTTCTAAAATATTGATGTTGTAATTAAAGTATAAAATGTGAAATTTGACGTAATGATAGTGCTTAAGAAATAGCGAAATAAATGCAATGACTCTTAATTTCGAACAATTTAATCACGAGCGTTACCGGGAACGTTCAGATAGTGCGATACCACATTTAAATCATGTTGAGGCCATAAATATTGATCAAAGCAGGTATAGTGCTAAACAGTTTTTGAATTTCAGCACAAATTAAATCATTAGGGTCTTATGGGGCAACAAGACCTTACATACGACACTGATATTATTAAAATCGGTCTAGCCATCTCTGAGAAACATGAGTGAGTTCAAATAGTCTCCAGAACACGTTTCTTTCCACAACTTCTGAACCACATGTTCAATCTTTATAAAATTCAAAAGTTGAGGGTTTTTTAGGTAACCCGTTCATTTGAAACCAATTTTGTTCAAATCGGTTGTGTTGTTTCTGAGATATTGATGTTTCGTGATTTTTACATTTTGATACATAACCTTTAAACTAGAAATCAGATTACAATAAAATTCAACAGGGTCTTATAGGGCAACTAGACCTTTCATTTGCAATTAATTTCATTGAATCCGGTCCAGCCATCTCTGAGAAAATCGAGTGAGATTGGGAGAGCGTTACACGCACACACACATACACACATGCAAAAAATGCTCAGCTCGTCGAACTGAGTCGAGTGGTATACGACATTCGGCCCTTTTGAGCACTTTTATACCTTTAGTTTTTGCAGTGATTGCTATACCTTTCTAGGAGAAAGGCAAAAAGTGAAATGATAGAAATGACTTTTAATTTCAACTTCAATCCCGAGCAAGGCCGCAAACATTGAAATAGTACAATATCAAATTTAAATGATGCTGAGGCCACATATTTTGATCGTAGCTATAGTTTTAAACAGTCTGCGGGTTTCGTTTCTTTCTAAAACTTTTCAATCACATGTTTAAACATTATGAAATTCATTGTTTAAGGGTTTAAAAGCCCATTTATTTGAATTCAACTATGTTCATAGCTTCTGAGATATAAGAGCGTATTTCACATTCTGACGCAGCGCCGAAACTAAAAGTTTGATTACAATGAAATTCAATAGCAACCTAAGCGACAAATAGACCCTTCATTTGACACCAAGACCATCTCTGAGAGAAGTGAGTGCGAAAAACCTAAATTAATCCACCTAGCGGTCAGACTCAGTCTTTCTCATTCAAACTAATTATTTGTAAAAATAGATTTACATGAATGCTCAAATCCAAAAAGGTATATTCACTCTTTGGGTTCTAAAATATTGATGTTGGAATTGAAGTATAAAATATGAAATTTGACGTTATGTTAGTGCTTCAGAAATAGCGAAATATAAGAAATGACTCTTAATTTCGAACAATTTAATCACGAGCGATACCGGGAACGATCAAATAGTACGATACCACATTTAAATCATGTTGAGGCTATATATATTGATCAAAGCAGTTATAGTGTTGAATAGTCTTTGTATTTCTTCTTTATAAAACTTTTGATCAGTATATCAAATTTTTATGAAGTTTGTTATTTGTAAGTTTGAGAGATGACTCGTTTGTATGACACTAGTTATGTTCAAATAAGTCGTGTAATACATGAGATAATAGACTTTCGTTTTTTTACAAATTAAAACATAACGGTTGCTTAAGTTTGATTACAATCAAATGAAAAGGGAACGTATGGGAGAGCCAAACTTTGAAACCACGTGTTCAATCATAATTCATCAGTTAACCCTTAATAATCCCGTTCATTCGATATCAATATTGTTCAAATCTGTTGTGTAGTTTCTAAGATAATGAAGTTTAGTGATTTTCACATTTCGATACATTACAGACGAAGTTACATTCCGATTACAGCAAAATTCAATAGGGTGTTATGAGGCAGCAAGACCTTTCATTTGATACTAATTCTGTGGAAATCGGCTCAACCATCTCTGAGAAAAGTAAGTGAGCCCACGTAGTCATCAGAATATGTTTCTTTTCATAGCTGGATTTCACATTTTTAAACATAACAGGAAAAGTAATAATCCGTTCGCAAAAAAATCATCAGGGTCTTATGGGGCAACAAGACTTTCCATATGACACTGATTTTATGAAAATCGGTCCAGCCATCTCTAAGAAACATGAGTGAGATTAAACAGTTTCCAGAACACGTTTCTTTCTGTAGCTTCTGAACCATATGTTCAATCTTCATAAAATTCAAAATTTGAGGGTTTTTAGGTAGCCCGTCCATTTGAAACCAATTTTATTCAAATCGGTTGTGTAGTTTCTGAGATATTGATGTTTCGTGATTTTTACATTTTGATACATAACCTCTAAACTAGAAATCAGATTACAATAAAATTCAATAGGGTCTTATAGGGCAACTATACCTTTCATTTGCAATTGATTTCATTGAAATCGATTCAGCCATCTCTGAGAAAATCGAGTGAGATTGGGAGAGCGTTACACACACACAGGCAGAAAATGCTCAGCTCGTCGAACCGAGTCGAATGGTATACGACATTCGACCCTCTGGAGCACTTTTATACCTTTAGTTTTTGCAGTGATGGCTATTCCTTTCTAGGAGAAAGGCAAAAAGTGAAATGATAGAAATGACTTTTAATTTCAACTTCAATCCCGAGCAAGGTCGCAAACATTGAAATAGTACAATAGTAAATTTAAAGGTGTTGAGGCCACATATTTTGATCGTAGCTATAGTTTTAAACAGTCTGCGGGTTTCGTTTCTTTCTATAACTTTCAAACCATATATTTAAATATTATGAAATTCATTGTTTAAGGGTTTGAAAGCCCATTTATTTGAATTCAACTATGTTCATAGCTTCTGAGATATAAGAGCGTTTTTCACATTCTGACACAGAGCCAAAACTAAAAGTTTGATTGCAATGAATTTCAATAGCAACCTAAGCGGCAAAAAGACTCTTCATTTGACACCAAGATAGAAAGAATCGGTCAGACCATCTCTGAGAAAAGTGAGTGCGAAAGAAAGGTGCACATACACACGTACACACCCACACACAAACATATACACCTATACATGCATATGCAGAAAATGCTCGATTCGTCGAACTGAGTTGAGTAGTATATGACATTCGGCCATTTCAATCATTTTTCTACCTTTTAATTGGCCAGTGATCGTTAGGAGAAAGTCAATATGTTTACTTTCATTATATGATTTCACATTTTTATGAACATCGGACACAGTTACAATCCGATTACAATGAAATTCAATAGCAACCTATGGGGCAATTAGACCTTTCATTTGACACCAATTTTGTAAAAATCGGTTCAGCTCCCACTGAGAAAAATGAGTGAGTTTAAACAACCTCAGGATAACTTTTCTTTACATAACTTTTGAACCATATGTCAATCATAACGAAATTCAAAAGTTAGGGGTTCTGGGGACAGCCCAATCATTTGAAACCAGATTTATTAAAATCGGTTGTGTGGTTTCTGAGATATTGATGTTTCGTGATTTTTATATTTTGATACATAACCTCTAAACTAGAAATCCAATTACAATGAAATTCAATAGCAACCTATGGCGCAACTAGACCTTTCATTTGCAATTAATTTTATGAAAATCGGTCCAGCCATCTCTGAGAAAAATGAGTGAGAAAAAAAAGTTGCACATACACACACACACACATACACACATACATACATACATACAGAAAATGCTCAGTTCGTCGAAAGAAGTCGAGTGGTACATGACATTCGGCCATTGGGATAACTTTTATGCCTTCGGTTTTTCCAGTGATTGCTATACCTTTCTAGGAGAAAGGCAAAAAGGTGCACATACACACGTACACACCCACACACAAACATATACACCTATACATGCATATATGCAGAAAATGCTCGATTCGTTGAACTGAGTCGAGTAGTATATGACATTGGGCCATTTGGATCATTTTTCTACCTTTTAATTAGCCAGTGATCGTTAGGAGAAAGTCAATATGTTTATTTTCATTATGTGATTTCATATTTTTATGAACAACGGACACAGTTACAATCCGATTGCAGTGAAATTCAATAGCAACCTATGGGGCAACTAAACCTTTCATTTGACACTAATTTTATGAAAATCTGTTCAGCCATCTCTGAGAAAAATGAGTGAGTTTGAACGACCTCAGGATAACTTTTCTTTACATAACTTTTGAACCATATGTTCAATCATAACGAAATTCAAAACTTAAGAGTTCTGGAGATAGCCCACTCATTTGAAACCAGTTTTATTGAAATCGGTTGTGTGGTTTCTGAGATGTTGATGTTTCGTGATTTTTACATTTTGATACATAACCTCTAAACTAAAATCCGATTAGAATGAAATTCAATAGCAACCTATGGCGCTATTAGTCTTTTCATTTGCAATTATTTTATGAAAATCGATCCAGCCATCTCTGAGAAAAGTGAGTTAGAAAAAAAAGTTGCACATACACACACATACACACACACATACACACATACATACAGAAAATGCTCAGTTCGTCGAAAGGGGCCTAGTGGTATATGATATTCGGCAATTGGGACCACTTTTATAACTTTGGTTTTTCCAGTGATTGCTATACCTTTCTAGGAGAAAGGCAAAAATGCACCAAAGAATCTGAGTACACCATTCGATTTATTGTGACTTCCAGAATCTCTGATCAAAATTTCAAAATCATCGTACTATACATTTATGAGTAATGCCCTTTTGAAGGTCGTAAAGTACAAAACCGTGATATAAACACAACGAAAAACTTGTTGAAAAGCACGTTTTTCAACCACTATATTATAAAATAACTTCCAAAATAGTTTCTACACATTCCAAGTATTATATTTCAAGACATTAGCAATTGGTGAAAAGACTTATTTGAAATTCCCACAATGCACAGTGGCCTAAATTCGAAAAAATGTGATCGCTTTAGAATTGACTGGGAAAAATTGATTATATGTACTCAGTGTCTTCAACAAAATTGCCTCATGGAACAAGGCCTTACTTTTGGCGTTTTTGGTTTTTCGATCAATCCACCTAACAGTTAGATAAAAAAAAAATTTTTTTCAATTTTCAATATACCAGATTGATTCCTTCAGCAAAGTTGTGGAAAAGCTTAAAAGAAAAACAATTGCTGAATACTGCGATACCCTATATTTACGTTGGACTCGACAAAATAAAGTTTTTTGTGGAACACCCCTTTTTAAAATCAGTTTTTTGTCTAAAATTTTGTCTGTACAATGTAAATTTCACAATTTCACGATTTTCAATGAATCCAAGCTTAACCTTCCTGTACAAACAAGATTGTTTGATTAAACATAAATTCTTTTAACAACGAATCTTATTGGTAAGGGTAGATTTCGCTTGTATTAGTCAAACCTAAATTAAGCCACCTAGCGGTCAGACCCAGCCTTTCTCATTCAAACTTATTATTTGTAAAAATAAATTTACATGAACGCTTCAATCCAATAAATGTATATTCTCTCTTAAGGTTCTAAAAAAATGATGTTGTAATCTATACATATAAAAATTCAGTCCGGTCTGTCTGCCTGTCTGTCTGATCCATATAGGCTCGAAAACTACCGAACCGATCGGCGTGAAACTTGGTATGTCCATAAAAATGAAACACAAATTTCTGCCAATCTCGAAAACTAATCAACTAAATGGAAACAAATTTGGTAGGTAAATGTTTTTAGTGGTAAAAAATATGTTCATAATGTTTTGACACCCCTCCTTCTTTTGGAAGGGAGGGGTGCCATACAAATGAAACACAGATTTCTGCATATCCTCAGAACTAACCAACTAAATGGAACCAAATTTGGCAGGTGAATATTTTCAGAGGTAACAAATATGTGCATAATGGTTTGACACCCCTCCCTTTTCTATGAGGGAGAGGTACCATATAAAAGAATCACAAATTTCGCACAGCTCAACAATTAAGAAATACAATCAAATTTGGTACGTGAATGTTTTTAGAGGTAACAAATATGTCCATAATGGTTCGACGCCCGTGCCTCTTCTGGAAACACATGTTTCTGCACAAATTTCTGCACATCTCAAAAATGACCGATTTCCGCCTAACATGAGTATCTCCGGAACTGGAATGATACACTGCAGCTGAAATCGACCACAGACCCCATTTTGGATTCTAGGTTGGCGACTTCCGGTTCCTAGGAAACAGCCGAAAATGATCGAATAACACCCAATATGGGTGTTTCTTCAATCAGAATGACGCTCAGAGGCCAGAAATCATCTTAAATACCATTTTGAAATCCAAGACGGCGACTTCCGGTTTGTGAAAAACAGCTTAAAATAACCAATCAGGCACCATTTTGAATTGCTAAATGGCAACTTCTAGGAAACAGTCGAAAATGACCGAATAATACTCAATATGGATATCGAGATGATGCATAGAAACCAAACATTGACCTTGGACACCATTTTAAATTTAAAAGACGGTCACTTTTAGTTTCAGGAAAACAACCAAAATAACTAAAGATTTCCCAATATGGGTATTTCCGGTGTCAGATTGATGCCAGAAAATCTGCTGAAAATGACCGAATACCACCCAATATGAATATATTCAGAATTAAGGCGATGTACAGAAGCCAAAAGTCGAGGAAGTTGTCATTTCGCTAAAACCAATCATTTCAAACGATTTGTTATTTGACTTTGATCATACCCAATGACCGATTCGTCTTGCATTTGCAGACTTTAAACACATCGCAAGGAATCAATGAATTTGGAACGTTCAAATAGTACGATATCACATTTAAATTATATTGAGGTCACAAATATCGATCAAAACAGGTATCGTTTTAATTAGTTTTCAAATTTTTTTTCTTTCCACAACTTTTGAGCCACATATCGAATTGTTATGAAATTTGTTATTCGTAAGTTTGAGAGATGACTCGTTCGTATGACACTAGTTATGTTCAAATAAGTCATGTAATCTTTGAGATAATAGACTTTTCTTGTTTTATTAGCAATTTAATAACGATTACTTAAGTTCGATTATAATCAAATTAAATGGAAACGCATAGGGCAGCCAAATTTTGAAACCACGTGTTCAATCATAATTCATCAGTTAACGCTTAACTAGTCCGCTCGTCTGATAATAATGTTGATCACTTCGGTTGTGTAGTTTCTGAGATAATGAAGTTTCGTGATTTTCACATTTCGGTACATTACAGACGAAGTTACATTTCGATTAGAGTAAAATTCAATAGGGTGTTATGAGGCAGCTAGACTTATCAATTGACACTAATTTTGTGGAAATCGGTTCAGCCATCTCTGAGAAAAGTGAGTGAGTCCAAGTAGTCGTCAGAATATGTTCCTTTTCATAGCTGGATTTCCCATTTCTAAACATAATAGGCAAAGTAAGAGTTTGATTTCAAAACAAAGCAATAGGGTCTCATGGGGCAACTAGACCGACCATTTGACACTGATTTTATGAAAATCGGTCCAGCCATCTCTGAGAAACATGAGTGAGATTAAACTGTCTCCAGAACACGTTTCTTTTCGTAACTTTTGAACCACAAGTTCAATCTTTATAAAATTCAAAATTAATTGGTTTTTCAGGTAGCCCGGTCATTTGATACCAATTTTGTTCAAATCGGTTGTGTGGTTTTAGAGATGTTTTATGATTTTTACATTTTGATACATAACCTCTAAACTAGAAATCCGATCACAATAAAATTGAATAGGGTCTTATGGGACAACAAGTCTTTCATTTGCAATTAATTTCATGAAAATCGGTTCAGCCATCTCTGAGAAAAATGAGTGAGAATAAAAATCTGCACATTCACACACACACACACACACATACACATACACACACATACAGAAAATGCTCAGCTCGTCGAGCTGAGTCGAGTGATATATGCCATTCGGCCCTTTGGAGCACTTTTATATCTACACTTTTCACTTTTTATTCACTTTCACTATTTAATTCTATCACTTTTCACTTTTCACTTGCAAATACGTATTTCGGCACTGACATAGTGCCTTCGTCAGTGCTTATTTGGACTGTGGAGAAAATAGCGAAACCGAAATTTTATACCTAATTAGGTCGTTAAACGACTGGGGCAAATTTTAACTCAGAAAACGTAAACAACTTGAGTTAGGTAGAGAAATGTGCGGCCTGGTGATCCATGCCTTGTCGGGGAGTTTTCGGTAGAAATTTAAAAAGCCAAGAGAAATGATTACCCTGATCTCTGTTAAGGAGGGTAGCTGGGTTTTGTTTGAAAATTTCTAAACTTTCTGCGACATCTAATTTCCAAGGGGATGTTACTGATCGAACTAGGCTAATGTTGTCGGTAGTCATAGCGTGATCTTCATGAAATATATGTTTGGCTATTTTGGATCTGAAATGGTGAGTTATTCCTTTTTCTGAGTCTTTCTTAGCCTTTACAAGTTCTGAAGTATGTTCCTTAAACCGGATGTCTAAATTTCTTTTTGTTTGGCCAATGTAAACTTTATCACAATGTGGACATGCAACTTTATAAACACCCGCCCTATGTAATTTATCAATAGTGTCTTTAGTAGATCCCAACTTTGTTTTCATTTGATTATTTCTACTACTGTAGATAATATCGATACCAAATTTTCTAAATTTTTTACGAAGTTGACGAGTGAAACTGACGTCATATTCAACCACTACTCTTTTCCGATCTTCTGTTAGCGGAGTGAGTGTTGTGTGAGATTTCCTATGTTGGATTCGTTTCTTTTTGTCATAAATGGCTTGTATGGTTCTTCTGTTATATCCATTCTGCTCACCAATATCAAAAATATATTCCATTTCGTTTTTCTTACCTTCATTACTGAGAGGCAAAGATTCCATACGGTGGATCATATGGTGGAAAGAAGCCATTTTATGCTGGGAGGAGTGGTTAGAAGTGTTAGGTATTACCCGCTTAGTATGTGTGGGTTTCCTTAAGATTACGAATTCAAAGTGGTTGGAGTTTTTAACAACGACTACATCTAAAAATGGAAGCCTGTTGTTTTGTTCAATTTCCAAAGTGAACTGGATATTTTAATGCAGACCATTCAAAATTCCCAAAAAACTTTCCAAGTCCCCCTGTTGTAAAAAACAAAAAATATCATCAACTTACCACCACCAACGATCTGGTAAGCAGTCTTTTTCATTTAGTTTATTTTCCATTTAGTGTAGTTTGTTTTGTCTTCGTAAGTTCATTTAGTTTGTTTTATCCACAAAAACCATGAAACATCATTATCTCGAAAACTACACAACCGATCTGAACAAAATTGGTTTCAAATGAACGGGCTACCTAGAAAACCCATAACTTTTGAATTTTATAAAGATTGAACTTGTGGTTTGAAAGTTATGAAAAGAAACGTGTTTTGAAGATTGTCCAATCTCACTCATGTTTCTCAGGGATGGCTGGACCGCTTTTCAAAAAATCAGTGTCAAATGGAAGGGTCTGGTTGCCCCATAAGACCCTATTGATTTGTTTTGCAATCGGATTATTACTTTGCCTGTTATGTTCAAAAATGTGAAATCCAGATATGAAAAAAAACATTCATATTCATATTGGGTGGTATTCGGTCATTTTCAGCAGATTTTCTGGCATCAATCTGACACCGGAAATACCCATATTGGGAAATCTTTAGTTATTTTGGTTGTATTCCAGAAACTAAAAGTGGTCGTCTTTAAATTCAAAATGGTGTCCAAGGTCAATGTTTGGTTTCTATGCATCATCTCGATTACGAAAATATCCACATTGAGCATTATTCGGTCATTTTCGACTGTTTCCTAGAAGTTGTCATTTGGCAATTCAAAATGATGCCTGAGGTCAATTGTTAGCTACATGCATCATTCTGGTTCCAGAGATACTCATATTGGATAGTATTTGTTTATTTTAGGCTGTTTTTTCCCAAACCGATAGTCGCCATTTTGGATTTCAAAATGGTATTTAAGATAATTTCTGGCATCTGAGCGTCATTCTGGTTGAAGAAAAACCCATTTTGTGTGTTATTCGAACATTTTCGGCTGCTTCCCAGAAACCGGAAGTCGCCAACCTAAAATCCAAAATGGGGTCTGTGGTCGATTTCAGCTGCTGTGTAACATTCTATCCGGAGATACTCATGATAGACGAAAACCGGCCATTTTTGGCTGTTTTCCAGAAACCAGAAGTTGCCATCCTACAATTCGTAATGATGTCTGAGGTCAATTTTCTGCTTCTTGCAACATTCTGGCTCCGGAGATACTCATATTGGGTGGTATTTGATCACTTTGGGCTGTTTTTCAGAAACCGAGAGTCGTCATTTTGGACTTTAAAATCGCCTGTGAAATCAATTTCTGTTATCTGAGCGTAACTCTGGTTCCGAAAACATTCATATTGAATGGTATTTGGTCATTTCCGGCTGTTTGCTAGACACCGTAAGTCACCATCTTAAAATTCAAGATTGTGTCTGTGATCAATTTTTGGCTTCTGTCCATCTTTCTGGTTCCGGAGATACTCATATTTAATGGGAATCGTCCATTTCAGACCGTTTTTCAGAAACCGAAAGTTGCCATCTTACAATTCAAAATGTTGTCTGAAGTCGATTTGCGGCTCCAGTGCATCATTACGGTTCCGGAAATTCCCATTTTGGGTGGTATTTGCTCGTATTTGTGGCTTCAGTGCATCATTACGTTTCCGGAAATACCCTTATTGGGTGGTATTTGCTCGTTTGTCGCTGTTTTTTCGAAACCGGAAGTCGCCATTTTGGATTTCATAATGACATTTGAAGACAATTCCGATCGATCTCAGCTCCTGAGTATCATTCTAGATCCGGATATTATCATATTGGGTGGAAATCGGCCATTTTGGTTGTTTTCCAGAAACCGGAAGTTGCCATCTAACAATCCAAAATGATGGTCGATTATGGAACAAATTTGTTACCACTAAAAACATTCACCTGCCCAATATGGTTCCATTTAGTTGGTTCGCTCTCGAGATGTGCAGAAATATGTGTTTCATTTGTATGGAACCCCTCCCTTTCAGAAGAGGAAGAGGTTTAAAACTATCATAGGAACCTTTATCGGCACCAAAAACCCCTACATACAAATTTTCACGGCGATCGGTTCGGTAGTTTTTGAGCCTATATGGATCAGACAGACCGGATTGCATTTTAAATGTATAAATTACAACATCAATATTTTAGAACCTTATGAGTGAATAAACATTTATTGGATTGAAGCGTTCATGTAAATCTATTGAAACGAATAAAAGTTTGAATGAGAAAGGCTGGTTCTTACCGCTAGGTGGATTAATTTAGGTTTTTCTTTTACGGAAATGCTTGTGTCATCGCAGAACAATGACATCGTGCATCCTGGAGGCAAATCAGGAAGATCTGAAGTGAATATGTTGTACAGGACTGGACCTAAGACTGAACCTTGAGGCACACCTGCTCTAAAAGGAAATCATTCAGATTTTGAATTCTGATAATCAACCTGCAGAGTTCGATCAGTATGATAATTTTTCAAAATTTTGATTAGGAAAATTGGAAAATTAAAAGTTTGCAATTTCGTAATCAAAGTTTCATGCCAAACACTGTCGAATGCTTTTTCTATGTCTAAAAGAGCAGCTCCAGTGGAATAACCTTCAGATTTGTTAGCTCGTATCATATTAGTAACTCTGAGCAATTGATGAGTAGTGGCATGGCGAAATCCAAACTGTTCATTTACAAAAATTGAATTTTCATTAATGTGTGACATCATTCTGTTAAGATGATGCTTCAGCTGGATTTTTATCCGGTTTTAAAATTGGAGTAATTTTGACGTGGGACTACGTCTTTCTTCACTTTACTAAGGTACATTCTGTGAAAACTGGATTGAACATGTTACGTTTTTGGTTGGCGGAATGGAAGATTTTAGATGCTAATAGCGCTCAAACAGTTCCAATTTCAATAGGTAATATACTGTTGGAAAGCTAAAATATTCAAGATTTGTATAACATGATAATTTTAGTTACCATTTTCTTATTACTCCGTGGAAATTGCGGAAAAGTTCGAAGGTCGAATATCCACATACATTTTTCATACGATTGGTGTATTTCCCTAACGCAGACTTCAAAAACATAGACGAAATGATTTCACGCATTCAGTCATTGGCTAGCAATGCCAGCTAATTGACACCGCATTCATCACCCAACGTAAGCGACGAAGAAAGAAAGCAGAGATGCTTCCACGTGATTGGTTCTTCCCCCAATCACCCAACTTGAGTGACGCTATAAAAGGACACTCCGTGTTGAGAGAAGATCATTCCCTGGTCGACCGTCAAGGCGAACAGTTCGGCTTCCCTGAGTTGGACCCCATCAGTGGTAATCTAATTCAGATATCGTTGTTGGAATACAGCCCGAAATTGGACGTGAACGGCACTGGGGACCATTGGAAGACTTGGAAGCCGTTTGGGTGCTGCCGATAGATTGGTATAGTGTGTCGTATATCAAGCGTGTGTGTCTGAGTAGCGTGTGTGTATGTGTGGATAGCGTGTGTGTGTATGAGTGAGTGGCGTGTGCGTGTATGTGCGAGTGTATGTGTAAGTAACGAGTGTGTGTATGTGTAAGTAACGTGTGTGTATGTGTAAGTAACGTGTGTGTATGTGTAATTAACGTGTGAGTGTATGTGTAAGTAACGTGTGTGTGTGTATGTGTAAGTAACGTGTGTGTATGTGTAAGTAACGTGTGTGTGTATGTGTAAGTAACGTGTGTCTATGTGTCTGTGTGTATGTATGTGTGTGTGTCACTGTGTGTGTAAGTAGCGTGGGTGTGTCTGAGTAGAGTGTACGTGTGAGTAGTGTGTGTGTGTGTGTGTGTGTGTGTGAGTAGTGTGAGTAGTGTGTTTCTGTGTGAGTAGTGTGTGTGTGTGTGTGTTAGTAGTGTGAGTAGTGTGTTTCTGTGTGAGTGTGTGTGTGTGTGTGTGTGTGTGTGTGTGTGTGTGGGAGAGTGGTGTGTGAGTGTATGAGTAGTGTGTGTGTGTGTGTGTGTGTGTAGTGTGTGTGTGTGTGTGTGTGAGTGATGTGTGTGTGTGTGAGTAGTGTGTGTGTGTGTGTGTGAGTGATGTGTGTGTGTGTGAGTGATGTGTGTGTGTGTATGTATGAGTAGTGTGTGTGTGTGAGTAGTGTGTGTGTATAACATTTGTGTGCAAAAATGCATTTATCCGAGGTAAATGAATTTATGACAGAATATTTGTATAGGCAACAAGTTGATTATTTGATTTGTACTTCAATTGGTATTTCTATGATAGTGACCATAATTTTATGCTAGTTATTTTCAGCACTGAGCTTGTTTTGTGTTTATTTGTAACATGGGACTGACCAAAATTCATATTTTTCTAATCAATTTAGCAACAAAAAGCTTTTCCTTGCGATTTTTTGAGAACACGGAGTATGTGAAGAAGTGTTTGAGGTTTAAGCAAAAAGGGATGAGAAATTACATGGGTCTGTTACGCATTTGTGGGCAGTTCATGTGAGTATTGGTATTTGTATGCTGTGGTTTATGACAGGTGTATGTGGTTTTTGTATGATATTTGTACGTTTGGAGTGTGTTATATACTATGGCTTTGGCAGAAATAAATCTTTACACCCACTATAGTCCCACGGCAAGCCTACGTTTGTGCACTCGAGCACATACCCTTTAACTTTTTGCATTTTTCCATAATTTGGGAAAAATTGCAATTTGAAGCAGCAATTGAAAATTTTTATTAAAAATTTCATTGTGCTCTCAAGGAGATGTTTGATTAATATGTTAAAGATTCCATCGTCACCAGCTGCTTTCATATTTTTGAAATTTTTAATAATTGATTTCATCTCATTCAAGTTAGTTTCAATTATTTCTGCAGGTAAAAAATTCTGGGAAGAAATTAAGTCGAAATGACGTGTAACTTCATTTTCAATTGGACTCACAAAATTCGAATTTGAGTTATGAACTCTCTCAAACTGCTGAGCAAGTCTTTGAGTCTTTTGTTCATTGGATATAAGAAAACGTTCACCATTTCTTGAAATTGGAATAGGTTTTGAATGTTTCTTAAGAATCTTCGACAGCTTACAAAAGGGTTTTGAATACGGTTTCAATTTTTCAACTTTAGTCTCAAAATTTTGATTTCTCAGAAGGTAAATCTATGTTTAATCTCTTTCTGTAAATCTTTATAAATAATTTTAAAAACAAGGTCACGAGAACGTTGATGTTGACGTCTGCGGACATTTTTCAAACGAATTAGAAGCTGAAGATTTTCGTCAATTTTTGGTGTATCAAATTTCACTAGAGCCATTGGAACAGAATAATTCCTGGCATCAACAATTGCACATTTTAATGCTTCAAAATTAGAATCAGTATTCATTTCGTCTTGGAAATCAAGCTCATTATTGAAATTTCTCTCAACATGAGTTTTGTATCTTTCCCAATCAGCCTTATTATGATTAAAAACAGAGCTCATAGGGTTTGAAACTGATTCATGTGATATAGAAAAAAATATTGGAAGATGGTCAGAATTAAAATCAGCATGTGTGATCAATTCACTACACTTTGATCTGTTAGCACCAAACATAGGCGTAGCCAGAGTGAGGGGGGGGGGGGGGGTGCAGGGAGCCGTGATACATATGTCGTTGGAAGAGTTCAAGCGCAAAACCGAAAATTTCGTAATTTTTAGTGAAGTTGACAATTTTGTTGGAGAGCTGGAAGTTTTGTATTAACATTGCAACAGTATGAGAGCAGACCGTAAGAACTTGGACGAGTTGGATCTTTTAGACCTGCTATCTAAAGCCCGTTCTTTCTTCTCTGCGACTGAGAAAGCAGTTAAAATTGCACTTGCTCTACCATGGAAACATGCCCGATTGAACAGTATTTGAACAGCGGTCTAGTGCTCTCTGCTTGCTGAGTGTTCATCGGCAGATGTTCAACAACAATTGTGAAGACACATGAACCGCTTCCGGAACGTTTGACGTTTGATGCCCGAAGATTTTATTGAGAATCTTGACTGTGTCTTCAATCTTAACGTTCTTGGGAAGCTTTGACAGGATGTAGTTGAGATAGCGGCTGTGCGATTGGGTAGTCTAGCTTCCGGAGAAGTAAACGTAACTTCGCCGCATCATTCAGCTGGCCTGCATCGTTCTCGAAGAGGTCCTGGTAGCGGATAAACAACAACGTCCGAACATAACTCCGTTTTCTTCGTCGAAGACAAACTCGATGATGTTCGAAAAGAGGGACCCCAAAATCTGCTCCGGGGTTTGATACTGTCGCTGCTGCTACTGGACCGCTATCCGCTGTGAAATTTGGGCCATCTTGTGAATCATATCTTGAATTCCCGGTTGCGGCTGCTGAACTTAAGAGTTTTTAGTAAAGAACATCTATTTATACTCGAGGTTGGACAAAGAATAATCAAATATTGCACTCTTATGTCAAGGACAACTTTTCACTGGTTGCCTTTATGTAACAATCACTGAAGACTAGTAATTATTTCTATTTTTCAAACACAATAAAGTCGCTTTTTACCCCTGAGTTCCGGAATCCGCGTGAAAAAACGCGTTAATCCCGGAATTCACGTAAAAAAGCCGCGTAAAAACAACCGCGTAAAAAGCGACCTTAGTGTACCATTTTTTTGGTTCTGAAATTTTGTAGAACTTGCCCCCCCCCCCCCCTATTTGAAATTCTGGCTACGCTTAATCAAAATGGCAAATCAATTGTTGATGGATTCCTTACAGAAGAAAAACATGTAGGACTAATCGGAGACAAAATAGAATAGTATCCTGAGGAACAATCATTGAATAGTTGGAATTACTCTGAGACTTATTCCATGATCGATGTTTAGCGTTAAAATCGCCAATTATGAAAAATTTTGAACGGTTTCTGGTGAGTTTTTGAAATCACCTTTAAAATAATTTTTGTGCTCGCGTGTGCATTGGAATGGTAAATATGCTGCGGCAATAAATAAAATCCCAAGTTCAGTTTGAACTTCAATTCCCAAAGTTTCAATAACTTTCGTCTCAAGATGGGGAAGAGCACGATGTTTGATTCGGCGATGAATAACAATTGCAATTCCACCGCCGGAACCCTGAATCCTGTCATATCTATGAACCACGTAATTGGGATCATATTTTAATTTGATGTTAGGTTTCAAAAATGTTTCAGTAACAATTGCAATGTGCACATTATTTATTGTTAAAAAATTAAAAGGCTCATTCTCATTGGCCTTCAATGAGCGAGCATTACAATTAAAAATATTCATTGTTTTATTTAAAATCATTGCTAAATTTTAAATTAAAAACAATTTGAATTGTAAAATTCGTTCCAATTTGAATAGCTTCAAACATGGATTTTGTCTGTAACATGGCATTCATAAGATCGAACATTGCCTGTTGCAGAAAAGAAAGTTTACCTGCCGTAATAGGCCCCAAGCAGTTGACATTAGAAAAAATATTTTCGGTAGCAATATTAGCTGGGGTAAAAGGTATTTTTTTATTTTCTACCGGTTTTTGTTTACCCCCGATATTAACGGTAATTTTCGAACTACCAACATTAGGTGAACTAATGTTCGAACTACCTGTTACCTGTGCATATGTTAAACGGGTGTGGATATGTTAAGTAGTAAATTAGAAGTAGTGTAGAAAAATTTGCTGCTACAGCGAGGCTTAGAGAATTATGTTTTAAAGTTTTTTTTTGATTGGGAAACTGAATTTTGTTTACCTTGCCTTGCCTTAACAATTGCTAAACGAACAGGGCATTCGTAAAAATTTGACATATGGTGACCGTTACAATTGGCGCCCCGAAATTTTTTACTCTCTTTCACAGGACATGTGTCCTTGTGAGAGTTTCCACAATAAAGGCATTTTTGGTCCATGTTACAGAAATGAGATCCATGGCCATATCGTTGGAAGTACGGCATTGGGTGATATGCTTTTCACCTCCGCCAAACTTCCTATAAATTTCCCATTTTACACGCACATTATATAAAGCATGTGCTTTTTCAAAAAATTTCAAGTTGTTAACCTCACTGCGGTTAAAATGGATTAAATAGTTCACAAGGGAAACTCCTGAACTGACTGTTTTCACCTCGTGATTTTTGTTTCATAAGAATTACTTGGGTAGGGGCTATGCCAAGTAATTCTAACAAAGAAATTTTGATCTCATCAACGGTTTGATCGTTGGTGAGACCTTTCAAGACAACCTTGAACGGCTTGGCGTTCTTGGTGTCATATGTAAAAAAATTGTACATCTTGTCAGTTAAATACTGAACAAGACGATCACGACCCTTTATCGAGTCGGCTAATAAGCGGCATTCACTTCAACAGCCAATTTGATAGGTAACTTTAACGTCAGAAACAAACGTTGAAAGTTCCTTTCTGAATATTTTAAATTCAGAAGAAATAGTTACCACAATAGGTGGAACTTTCTCCTTTTTTAAAGAATTTACATTTTGTATAGTTTCATTACTAATAACTTCCCTTTCACCAGCTTTTTGCTCAGGCAAAATATCAAAGGAATTTCACTGCAGACACCCGAATTGTCCGAGAGAGAATGCTCTCTCTTTCTCCTCGTAGTGATGCGTGGTTTCTTTTTTCGCCCTGTCATTTCAGGATACGAAAAAAGTCAAAACACATGTTGAATTAAAAAGTAGGTAGTCTTGACAAAGCCTTATTTCGCATCAGTCTCAGGTTCAAGTAATCTTTTAAAGATGCACTGACAAAACACAAACTTTGAAGCTATAGGCAGTCAAAGCTCAAGACGCACTGTTATACCTTTCTAGGAGAAATATAATTTAATAATAATTTCTGCTGGATTAATTTTTCTTTCTAAATCACACATTTTTGGTAACCAACAGCACAATTATACCGAACATTTTAAACTTAACATTATAACATGTATGAACATACTTACACATGCGCATGCAAATAACATGAACTAAACATGACGGTGAAAATTTAACTGTTGGTGAATGCATAAGTGTGTCACGTGCTAGGGAACAGCATTTTACTATCTTTAAAAGAATAACTAATGTTCACGCCCAAGGTGTTCATATTACCACCTCCATATGTCCATTTTACTCACACGTGTCCATTTTACCCCCAAAAACTGCTTTCGAAAATGCTCATGAAAACTACGAAAAATACTATATTTGAGTACTTCTTCTTTTTTTTTGTATCAACCATTAGTGGCTCAGTTAATGTGCGCTATCGATTCATAGTTGTAGTTTTAAACTGTGGAGGAAATTCGGAAATGGCTTAGGGTGTCCATTTTATCACTCCTTCCCTTATATTTTTTTTGTAATTCCTCGCACAAGGGTTCGATTTCATTACAAAATTTGTTTGCGTCGCCACGGTGTTTTGTGGCATTGAGTTTAGATATAACACTGTTTGAAGTGGTATTGTCTTCGCATTTTGCTGACACAGCCTCTACAATGTTTGAGATACTATCAATTAATTAATTTATTTATTTATTCAACTACTACCAACAGACATAAAATAACTTGTCCTAATGGCTTCTAATAAAACATTTTTCGGAACAAGGACAAAAATTTCGATCGTAAGGCTCTATAAGATAAATAAAAATCAAAAACTAGTGACACTCTGTTAAAAGCACGCTGGATACCCAAGATGGAACTATTTGAGCTATAGTTGGTTCGACGAAAGGGCAAGTGCAAGAGTTCTTCGTAGGGTTCTAGTAGGAGCGTTCAAGTTGATTTGACGGAGGATGACAGGGCAGTAGATCCGTGATGTCAGGATATCAGAAACTAGCATAGCGCGAGCTGTTTCTCGGCGTAATTGAAGAGTATCGATCTGGAGGAGCTGGCGCCGGTCCTCGTATCTGGTGTCACGCATGGGCTGCTGCCAGGGAAGCATTCGAAGAGCGTATCGTACAAACCGCCGTTAAATGCCTTCGATTCGATGGATGGCATTGTTGAAGTGAGGGATTCGAACTGTAGAACAGTACTCCAGTAAAGACCGCACAAGCGAACAGTAGAGTGTAACTAAGCTAAGTAGCGGAAAATGATTCAGAAATTTTGTCGTCAATTTTTACACTCAGAGTACGCCCTACTAGATATGACTCTAGCCAGCACAGCAAGTTGCCGCTTAAGCCATAACGGTCGAGTTTAGCGATAGCAATGCGATGGTTTATTTTGTCGAAAGCGGCAGAAAGGTCCGTATAGATTGTGTCCGTTTGAGATCGTTCAATAAAGCTGTCGATTACGGAACTTGTTAGGCAAAGTAAATTCGTTGTACAGGAGCGTTTCGGAAGAAACCCATGTTGTTCGTCGGCAATAATATTCTGGCATTGCGAGTAAATAGGTTGCAGTACGATTAGCTCGAATAGTTTCGAAATAGCACATAGGGCAGATATTCCACGGTAGTTATCAATTTTCGTGCGATCACCCTTTTTATGCACCGGGGACACATATGCATGTTTCCAAGCAATTGGAAATCTTTCTGTGGAGAGTGACAGGCGGAACAAAAAGCTCAATGGTAAAGTTAAACCAGAGATACACTTTTTTAGCAATGTGGCTGGGATACCGTCCGGACCAGGAGAGCAAGAGTGTTTCAGTTTAGTAGCGGCGGCAAGAATCATGTTGTCATCGATGTTAATCGAGGCCATAGAATGTCCGGTAGGGGAAACGTTATTTGCGGCTTCAAGAACTTGATTATCAGAAAGAACTTCATTGTTGAAAACACTCGAGAATTTTCTGGCAAGCAGCCGGCATATTCCAGTGGAACTATCAGTTTCTCACCAGCTAGCTCCATAGAGGAAGGCAACCCTGATTGCTTCCGCTGCAGGTTAACGAAATTCCAGAACTTTTTTGGATCCGTCTTTAGTTTACTTTCCATGTGCCGTCTATAGTTAGAGTAGCAACGTCGCCGTAATCTTTTATATTCGTAATTTATCAGACGATAGTGCTCGCGTAAACAAAGCGTACCACTTGCTGAAAATTTTCTCAATGCGGCGTTTTTCATAGTTTTCAGACGACTTTTGGACGACTACTTTGGGAACGAAACGTTCCAACAGTTCGTAGCAGACAGAAGAAAAATCACTGACGGTCAAATTGATATCGGTAGGATTCAAAATATCAATTCAATCTACGTTTAGTAGTGCGCTCAAAAAACCGTCATAGTTAGCTCGGCGAAATTGTTGTTTCCGTTAAAAATTGTTGTTCCCGTTAAAGCGTTGCTAGCTTTACCTGAGATTCTTGTTTTTATAAATTTTACAGCCATTTCTGTCTGACTGTCTGGAATTATTTCCTTTAATAATTCTATGGAGTCCACGAAGGACGCGAGTCCGTCCGGGCTTCTGTCATATGGTTGTACAATTGCTGTAGCTTGACGTACATCAAATGCATTTACCGTTGGTGTTGCCATTTTCAGTGCGTCAGCTATTAGTCTTTGGTTACTTATTTATTTTATTTTCATATTTAATTTTGTCTCGTCCATTTTGCGTGGCTCAACAAACTTAGTGTGGCGTTATCTAAAATTTCATTAAGTTCGTTTACTAATTTCAATTTTTTGTTTATTATGTTGTCTGAAAGTCTTTAGTTTCAACACCCCGTCATACATAACATTCCACAACACCGGGTCCAGGATGGAACCTTGCGGTACCCCTGCGGTGATTGTGACGCACTTCTGACCCTCCTCCGTGTTGTAAACTAGTACCCGATTCTGGAAATAATTTTCCAACATCTTGTACAACGACACCGGTACGTGAATGTTCCTAAGCGCGAGCGCTATGGAGTTTCAACTGGCGCTATTAAATGCATTCTTCACGCCAAGCGTGACGATTGCGCAATAGCGAATGCCCCAACTCTTACGCTGTAGTGCTACCTCTGCCGTCTTGGTGACAGAGAGAATAGCATCCAGCGTGGATCTACCTTTCCGGAAGGCGAACTGGTTACTGGCCAGACCGTTTACACCCTCTGTGTACTTCACCAGTCTGTTGAGGATAATCCTCTCAAGCACCTTGCCTGTAGTGTCCAGCAGGCAGATAGGTCTGTATGCCGATGGGTCCCCTGCCGGTTTCCCAGCCTTCGGCAACAACACCAATCTCTGTCGCTTCCACCTGTCCGGAAAGAGGCAGTCATCCAGCCACTGCTCGAAATAGATCGGAGGCCACTTTCATGGCCGTCCTGATGGCCAAGTTCGGGATTCCATCCGGTTCCGGTGCCTTGCTCACCTTTAGGGAGTTGGCGATCATGATGAGTTCCATTCGTAACCCTTACTTCCTCCACAACCTCGGCACGGCTGCCGTCTCTCACGGATTGGATGCCCGGCAGGTTGGCCGACCATCCCTGGTCTGTGTCTGAGATACTGGAACGTCGGACGTGAGACTCAGCAACCTGAGGTCAAGGATTTGGCTCGTGGCTTGGAAAGAGTCCCTCGATGATACGCTCCAGCATCGCTGGTGATCGCTCTGCAGGCGCCAACACGCCTTTGGTCTTTGCCATTACGACCCTGTAGGTGTTACCCCACGGATTCGTTTTGGCACTCGCACATAGCCTATCGAAGCAGGCCCTCTTGCTCGCCTTTATCGCACTTTTAAGCGCCGATCTTGCAGATCCGAATGCTACACGGCGTTCTACTCTCTGTGCATCGGTACGTGCACGTTGCAACATCCGTCTTGCACGGAGGAATGCGCTATGGATGTCCGCTATCGCGTTGGTCCACCAGTATACCTTACCAGTGACTTAGCATTCCTGGGTTGGCGAGTCCTAGGCATGGTGGCGTCGCACGCCCGCGATAATGTGGCAACTAATTGATCAGCACTTGGACGGAGCCAACAGCCCCCCTCGCGCTCCCTTTTTACTGCCTCTTCAAATATCTAGGCATTGAAATGCGATGTCTTCCACCCGCGATCGGTCGGAGTGTTGACTCTACCTGAAGTCCCTCTACTGTGCGCTAGTCCGCAGTATACTCGAGTACGGGGTACTTGTTTGGTCACCTTATTACGCTATTCAGATCAACAGGATCGAACGAATCCAGCGCCAGTTTGTACGGTACGCACTGAGAATGTAGCCTTGGGAGGATCCAATGGGTCTACCGCCCTATGAACACCGATGTGCCCTCATACAGCTGTCCACTCTGGCGAATAGGAGAAGTTTGCTGCAACGTTTATTTATTTTCGATCTTCTGGGAAACAATATTGACAGCACAGAGCTACTAGAACGAGTTCATTTCAATGTACCATCTAGAATTACTAGACGATCGGATTTTTTGAGACTAACTATGCATCGCACTTTATTTGGCCAGAACGATCCAATTGAACTTTGTTGTCGTGCATTTAACGTTGTGTCTGAATTTAACGACTTTGGTATAACCAGGACTGCTTTTAAATCTAGAATAAGTTAATATTAAGAACTGTCTGTACGATTTTATCGAAGACCAGTAAATAAATAAATAAATAAAATCGAGTGAGATTGGGAGAGCGTTACACCCACACATACACACCCGCACATACAGAAAATGCTCAGCTCGTCGAACTAAGTTGAGTGATATACGACACATTTATACTTTTTATAACTTTGGTTTTTTCAGTGATTGCTATACCTTTCTAGGAAAAAGGCAAAACCCAAATTAATCCACCTAGCGGTGAGACATAGCCTTCCTCATTCAAACTTACTATTTATTTATATAAATTTACACGAGCACTTCAATTTCCAGAAAAAAATACACCTTGATTATATTTGCTGGATTTATTCAGCACTCTAAATGAAACATCGTATTAGATTCTTCGTATTTTTAGACATTACAGGCGATTACAAAAAAAATCAACAGGGTGTCATGAGGCAACTAGACCTTTCATTGGACACTTATTTTGTGAAAATCGGTTCAGCCATCTCCGAGAAAAGTTAGTGAGTTCTACCTTCATTGAATCCTAAAAAAAACTTACGTTGTTTACCCTGGTGTGTGGTTTTCCACACATATAACTCTTCAATTAATTTTGGACAAGAAACAACTTAATTTTGCCCCAAAGATATTTTTTTCAATTAGTGCTCACATATCTGAAGCTATAGGTACTAAACAATCCTATTTCGAAAATCGGATAGGGTGTGTATGTGTGCGGAAGTATGTGTATGTGTATTTATTTTCATTCTTACGACCAATATATCTCGATTTTCTCAGCATCGGCTGAACCGATTCGATTGTTCTTAGTCGCGTTTGGAAAAGCTTAAAGTCTTGTTATTTAATGGTAAATATCGTTTTGATCCGAAGGTTCATTCAGAAATGACGTAACAAAATGTGGTCAGCTTTTATAGGAACTGATAAACCAACCGGTTTTTTTTTTCAGAGGTTTGACTGGTTTGAGTCCTTTTGGTGCTAGATGCGTTTATTGGGATTTGGAGGGTAGATTTTCATTCAAAAATATACTTAAAATTAAATGATAATTTCGAAAGATATGTTGAAATAAAAAAAACTTGTGGAAACTCCTAGTACATTGCAGTATCTTGGAGGTAACTAATTGAAAGATGTTTTGCGTAGTGTACAAAAACAATCTTGAAAAATAGATTATCTCATCTGTTTGATCCGATGGTTCATGCAAAATTTACGAAACAAAACGTTTTTACATGATATGACCAATTAAACATGCTTTGATAGCAATTGAACAAAAAAAATCCTAACATCGGTTTGACCAAATGTAGCAATTCGGTGCTAGCAATGTTCGTAAGAATATTCTGAAATCCATGCTAAGCAAAGTAAGCAAAGCCTTGGTGCTACATTCCGATTCGGAACTCGACGTTTTGTTTATTATACACAGACTTCGCAGTCAACTGTTTAGTGTAAAGGACAATTGCGGAGCTAGCGCTACGATCCTACTTACACTAACAGTTTATCCCGAGCCGAGAGCCGAGCCGAACCCACGACGACTGGCTTGTTAGACCATCTCGGGAGATCCATTCTAAATTTATTTCAATATACCTAAAAGTGCAAGTACACTTGTCTTGCAGTAGACATTAAAACTGTGTAAATGTTGAGCACTGCTCAACCAAGCTGTGCAAACACTAAATAGGTACTTTTTGCATTAGCGTATTCGAAACCCATATGTGTGAAAATTCTCACACTGGGAAGAAACAAATAAACACATACTTTTACACATGTCCCACGTAGCCTTTTGATTTATATATTCATGTTGCGAATTACAAGAATGCACCTATAAACATTCCTAAATTTGGTCAAATCGTTGGAAAAAATCAATTAGTTTATCAGTTCCCATATAAGCTGATCACATTTTGTTACGTCATTTTTGAATGAACCTTCGGATCAAAACGATATTTACCATCAACTAACTAGACTTTAAGCCGGTGCTGAGAAAATCGAGATATATTGGTCGTAAGAATGAAAATAAACACACATACACATACTTCCGCACACATACACAACTTTTTCAATTTTAGAAACAGGATTAATTGGTACCTATAGCTTCAGGTATAAAAGCACTTAATGAAAAAAAAAATTTTTGGGGCAAAATTAAGTTATTTCTTGTCTAAAATAAATTCGAATGTTGTATGTGTGGAAATCCACACACCAGGGTAAACAACGTAAGATTTTAAATATCTCATCAACCAAAAATAGTTTTCCCTTGTCAAAGTCTTAGAACATCTTGGATTGTTTCGACGATTACGGAAAAAGTTATGGACGAAAAACTAATTTTGAGGAGTGTTCCTCGTAAAACTCTATTTCGTCATGTCAGACGTACAGATAAAAGATTACAGTGTTCAGCAATTCTTTTTCTCATAAATTTTCCTACAACTTTGCTGAAGAAAGCAATCTTGTATTTTGTAAATAAGAAAAAATAGTTTCTATATCTAACTACTAGGGGGATTGATCAAAAAACCAAAAACGCCAAAAGAAAGGCCTTGTTATATGGAATAAACTTGCTGAAGACATTGGGTACATAAAATCAATATTTCACAGTCAAATCTAAAACGATCACGATTTTTCGAGTTTAGACCACTGTGATATGGGGCAACTAGACCTTTCATTTGACACTAATTTTGTGAAAATCGCTTCAGCTATCTCTGAGAAAAATGAGTGAGTTCAAACAGCTTCTAGATAACATTTCTTCACATAACTTTTGAACCATATGTTCAATCTTCATTAAATTCAAAAGTTACGAGTTTCTTTGGTAGCCTGTTCATTTAAACATAATTTTGTTCAAATCTGTTAAGTAGTTTTTGAGATATTGATGTTTCGTGATTTTTAAATTTTGATAAATAACCGATCCGACAGCAATGAAATTCAAAAGCAACCTATGGCGCAACTAGACCTTTCATTTGCAATCAAACTAATTAAAATCGGTCCATCCAACTCTAAAAAAAGTGAGTGAAAAACAAAGTTGCACGTAAACACACACACACATACACACACACACACACACACACACACACACACACACACACACACACACACACACACACACACACACACACACACACACACACACACACACACACGTGACGTCACACCCGGCGCAGCGTTACCTAATGTTACGTCACGAGTCTCGTGACGAAAGTGTATTTTTGTTCCCAAAAGGGCACAGCCTTCTGCTGTGGCTTAGTCAGGCGAAACATTTGGCTTCCTTGACTATGTATCAACAGATTATGCAATAGGTGGCAAAGAAATTCGCGCAGTCTCATGCTGCGCCTCAGTCACGTAAACTTAGATAGAATAAACAATTTGTGTTGTTAACATAAACAGAAGTCGCCGGTTCAATGGCGTAAATACTCTCGCGTGTGCTCTATCGTACATGCAGTACTAGTAGTGTTATACAAAAATAAAAGCTAGTTAGTCCACGCCAATCTCGTGTATTAATTCCGCGCCGATTGCGCGTAAGGATTTATCCGAAATAAGTCCTGGTAGAGGTACAGCCTCTACATCGGTGGTGACAGCTACGGTAGTGACAGAAAAACTCGCGCCAGTTAATCAGTCCGAAGTTTTAAAATAGTATAAAGTATAAAGTTTAAGTGATAAACGAGTGACAGAATGATAACATAGCGAACTATTCGGCGAACAGATTGTGATCGAGTTGTGAAAACGGTGTGAAACAGGGTAATATTAATGATTGAAAAGGTTAAGAAAACTGTGAATTCATAGCTAGGAGAGTGGTGAGACTTAACAGAGATGAAGTTCGGGAAAAAATTTCGCACGCGAAATGAGTTGCTGATGTTTAAAGTGAAATATATGTGTAACGAATGTCAGGGTGTTCTAAACAGATGATAAGGATTTTCATTACCGGTGTGTAAAAAGTGTAAGTGTTGGAAGAAGCCCAACATTGCACGAACTCGATTTATTTGTTTCCTTTTTGTACGAATTTGTTGCAACAGGAAGATGAATTTCAACCGGTAAGTTCTTGGTTTTCTTTCCTAAAACAAGAAAAATCATTCATTTCGCGCAAAAATAATGTGACTCCGTACCACGAAATAAACTAGTTGACATTTGCACGACCTGACTAATTAAATAGCAGTGCTTGCGGCAACACCGATGGCATGCACACATGTAACTCACCTTAATTGTTCTAGAAGAGTGTTTTAGCACAAGACTGGCAATAATCAATATCCACACTGCAAGTACGGAAATTAGGAGCTACGTTATCGCTAGCGAAAATAAAGAAATATAAAAAGAGCGTGAGAACGTAACTACGAATAGCGCGCACACACGTTGCATACAAAAGCTAGTCAGTTGTACTAATTCTCGGGTACACTGTCTCTGTTTATGAATTTTGTAGTGTTATTGCGATCAGCTGTGCCAGCCACGGCCATGGTCCTATTTTGTAAGCATCTATTTTAATGGCCGATGGTAGAAGGTTTTGCTACCTTAAGCAAAGAGAACCTGGTGGCTCACCAGTAGCAGTGAATTGCTAAAAGGGTAAAAGTATGAAAACATCAATAAGCGCAACGCGCGCAGCGATGGTGAAATTTCCGCCGGTAGGAGAAATAGTAACCGACGGCAGGGATATATAATGTTGGAAGTTTACGTGAAAATATTATTTCATGAATGAGGAATGGCACTTTACGCCATCTAATGTAAACATTCACAATCTTTGATTAGTTTAGTTACACAAAATAAAAATGATTTTTTTATAATCATTTAATTATTATGAAACCCTAAAATTATTTATTTAATTAATAAAGATAAACGCTGAAGCTTTGACACCAAATGGTTCGAACCTTGGTGTTCAGATTTTTTGATGGCGCGACGAGGAAATTAGAGTCGGTTACGCTACATTATCACATCTGGTCAACAGAATCGTTAGTGATACCTAGCAAAAAGAGAAACAAGGCCACATGAGCCTTTACAGTCGTCTTTGCAGACGGATAATTTTACAGTGCTATTAATTTTTATAATACCTTAAAGCAATACAGAATCTTAATTATTTAGAAAGAACTTGGAAATAATTTAGAACTATTTAAAAGAAACTTTGGGATTATTTTCTTTTATCAGGAAGAGTAATATTAATTCTAAAATGGTGTACACGTTCCCAGAAAGAGATGCCATGCAGTGCATCCCAGAATATGACGGATCGGTAGACAAACTAGAAGCGTTCATTTACCATATTGAGCATTTGAGCATTTTGCCCTAGAAATACCAGAAGAAGTATCACATGCTTCACTGGTTCGAATCAATCAACGAATCAACGCAAACGCTTGGCCACTGGTTAAGCAGAATTTATCAAAAGAATTTGGAGAAAATATATCTATAGGAGCGGTAAATTATTCAGGTAGAAACGTTGAGGAAGAGAGTGTATGAGACCTTCCCTGAATGTTAAAGAAGAAATTAGGACACAAATCGACTCCTAGGAAAACAAATGAGAGAAGTCTTGTATGATAGTGAGTCAGCAGGGCTGCACGACAGCTTATTGAAAGAAGCCGCCGGATGTAGAGGAGCACTGAATTTAGAGGAGCTGCTAGATAATTTAGAAGATTATGAACAGGAGATCAAACATATCTCCGATATTGAGAACCAGTTGCATGGCTTAGAATTGCTCGAAAAACAGTACACCGCGCTCAAGCATTGTATCAGAAGCAGATATATTTTTTCAATTACCCACACGGGTACGAGTTATAGAAAGAGGTGGTTCAAAAGAAATAAGCTTATTAGTCGCAGGACTAGAAATTATGAAAGATATAGCGGGAATCGGCCAAGTTATAGCAATCACGAAACTCCTAGTCATTGGCGTAATCAGGAGATCTATGCCAGAAACAGGCAGCACAATTATTATGGTCATGTTCGGCAGTGTGATTCCTGCCAATAGAACAAAATTGGAAATTCAAACAGGATACCGATGCAGATTACCACGACCGCATCGGAGCCATTTGAAAAATTATGCATGGATATCGTGGTGTTACCTGAATCCGATATGGGTAACCTTTATGGTCTAGTCACGCAGGATGTTACGTTTTTTTTACATTCGAATACAATACGTTAGTAAACTCGTCCACAGGGTATACGCCGTTCGAATTATTGTACGGACGGATAGCTCGAATCCTGACTTCAATCTATAAGCGGAACGGAGTGGAAAAGATGACATATGACGCATACACACATGAAATGAAGAAAATATTTTACGATTTACATGCAAACTCACAAGCCAACCTGAAAAGGAGTAAAGAGAACCGCAAACAAATTTACGACAGGTCATCTAATGATTACAAACCCATGTGGGGTGAACAAGTATTAGTAAAGGCCGTAGCGATTGGTGAGGGCCAAAAGCTTCTGAATATATGGAGGGGACCATATGAAATAGTGGACATTCCAAGCGAAATGACCACAGTAATTCGAAACGGCAATCGTTTAGAAAAAGTTTATAATAATCGGCTTAAGCGTTATTATGACTGATTATATGAACTCAAACTATGCTTTCAAAGTTAACGGACAGAATATATTTAATGGAATACGATGTTGGATGGCATAAGTTATAATAGCAAGCACCTATAAGCTATATGAAAAAGTAAGGAGGAAGTGAAATATAGGCGTGAAGAAATACGAAAAGTCGCCGAAAAAGATGAATGATTTTACAGACGGCAGTCAATTGGCAGAACCAAAGGGAATAAAGTATGCTGAAGTAAAGGCGTGAAGAAATAGAAAAAGTCGCCGAAAATATCAAGAGCCTTTCAATGACAGGAATCAAAAGGTGTGACAGGATTTAAAGAAGGAAATGGCGTGAAGAAATACGAAAAGTCGCCGAACGAGATATACAGCCTTTGAGGATAGCGGTCAAAGGGCATAACACAGTTGGAAAAATTAAAATACGAATGAAGGCGTGAGGGACGAGGAATCCAGCCGATAACAGTCAAATAAACAGGAAACTTAGGGAATTTGAATGACTAGAATGACCTAGAAGGTGGTAATGGAAAAAAAAGAGTTGAAAGAAATTTTGTTTTTTTTTTTTGTAAAATGCAAATGTTAACATGAGAAAATTATATAGTGAACAAAAAACCTCATGAAACCGAGATTTGATTACTTTAAAATAGCTAATGGCCCAATAAGAAATAAAAGAAGAAAATCGATTGATGATGTATTGGAAAATTTTGTGTGATGGAGATAACTTAAATGACGGAAAACAAAAGAACTAGGAGAGACTTTGGACAAGAAGGCCTACCGGACAAGGGGACTGCTGACTTTAGGAGATTCAGACTATTCTAACTTTTGTTAAGGACGAGCGAATGTAGACAATAGGGGTGGTTACCCAGAATGATTGGCAGGAGTGCAAATTGAGTGAAAGGAAAACAAAGGAATAACCGGCCCAGGATGATTGAGTATGCTAGTTTTCGTTTAATTTCTAACCTTCTTATCTTCAAGGAATCTCTAAAGCGGGTGGTCGCACCTTCGAACGGAAGGAGGAGAGGTATTATGCAGGCAACTGTATACTAAGTGAAGTGTAAGTTATGTAAATATGACAGTAGAAAGTGACGTTTGCAAAGACTACGGATTCAAAAAAAGAAGAGAGATTCAAAAGATTAATAAAATAGTCGAGAAAGTGACGATACATTTTTATTGCAAATAGAAGATGATATGAGGTATTAATAAGACGTCAGGAATTAGACGAAAATTGTATATGAAGACAGAGGAAAAAACGATGAATGTTTAATCAACGCGGTTTTTAAAACGAAAAGATTTATTTATGAAGCGAAAAAATATAAAAACAGAAAAGAAAAGAGAAAAAAAAGACTTAAACGACGCAGTATATCCAACGAAAACATGATGAAACAAAGATGGAGGGATGAAAGAATGATCTATTATGTCGAAACAGACTCATTTTATGTAAATCTAAAAAGTTTTCAGAAAATGAAAAATGACATTTAATAAAAAAGCAGTGAGATGAAAAAAATATGCAACCAAAGCAAATCATTTAAGCTACATAATAAAATTGAAGAAAGTGAAGAACAATTTATGAAAAAAAGTTAATAATGGGCCACAACACAAGTGAAAGTGATAATTGAACGCGGAAAGAAAAGCCCAATTTTTAATGTAAAACTAAAAAAAATCGAGTACCAAAGTTAAAGAATGTATGATGAAAAAAAATTAGTAAACAATGAACATTTGAAATGTTATGTGTGTAAAATCGGATAAAACAAATGATGTACGTCTTAGTAGGGGAAGAGAAACCAGATTATATCATCCGAAAAGAAGAAAAATACGGGCCTAGATTGTAAGCAGAAGCGTAGGGTAGTTAACAGAAAGTAAGACGCCCGTACGCGAGTGAACAGTAATTTTAAAAAGCAAGTGGAAAAAGTAACAAAACAAAAAAAACGAATTGATGAAATAATGGCAAAAAATAAATGCACAACTTGCTAAGTAGCATCTAAGAATTGACAACGACACGAGTTCCCGATCATCGAAGAAGACCGAGGCGATTACAACGGATGCTGAGATGGGGCATACCATGATGCCCAGTACAGCGCCAAAAGGAAAGCAGACGGTTTGCGAGGGGAGTTGGAGGAAAGCCAAACGATATCAACAAGAGGATACGAGCAGCATCCAGTTTTCGAACCCTAAAGAGGCCAGATGTGCAACAGAACTCAATCAATGGTCTAGCCAGAATCGAGACTTCAGCGCGATGACGAATACATCAAACTACACAGCGAAGGGCGTAATAATTTGCTTCAAATATATATTACTCATTGAGAGTTATTGACTTTACAAATTCGAGGATTCGAGGTCAAAGCCAAACAAGCAAAATGACGCTATAAGATTTTGCTCTTGTTTAATCAACAATGTTCTTTCCGCCCTACGATTTGAAAATGTGCGCATATATGTTAGCAGGCAGTTAAAGATGCTAAACCAAGTGACTGCATTATGCAACAGAGCCGGTGGCAAACGAAAATATTTTCGCCACACGGTGCGTAACAATACTATAAGCCAAACAAAAATACAGCCGATCTATGTCAAAGGGACACGGCTAACCCAACATTGAAGTTCCACAACAAACTCTGAAATCGTAAAATAACCAAATGAAGTGCAGCCTTAATTAAAGTGCAATGGCAACCATTGAACTATTGTAAATAACCCGATGAAGCCTTAAGGATGAGTTCACGAGGATGACACCACAACCAACCGATGAGAACCTCTACTGCCAGACGCACCCTCCCGTTTCAAACCCCCTGTAACCCGACGCTTGAATACGACAGCCAAGCAGCGGATATCTTCAAGACGCAGCGCACCAGGTGTTCACCAACGTTTTGTCAGCTTTATATAAAGAAATGTCATGTCCGATATTGTTAATTTATGTAGAAACGTTGTGTAGCACCATTGTACGTGATTTAGATTAACGTGCTGAAGAAAGAAGGTACATTATATAAGAACGAATTTGTACATAGTTTCATGAAAACGCGAAAATAATTGTAATAAAAAAGGCAAACCTAGCGGCCTTCAGAACGGACCATGTGACCATTGTCTCTTATAGATAATTGCCAACTAGGCGGGGTGGCAGATGTGACGTCACACCCGGCGCAGCGTTACCTAATGTTCCGTCACGAGTCTCGTGATGAAAGTATATTTTTGTTCCCAGAAGGGCACAGCCTTCTGCTGTGGCTAAGTCAGGCGGAACATTTGGCTTCCTTGACAGAGGGCCACGAACGGCTCTGTCAACATACTATCAACAGATTATGCTATCAACTATCAACAGATTATGCAATAGGTGGCAATGAACTTCGCGCAGCCTTCTGCTGCGTCTCAGTCACGGAAACTCAAATAGAATAAACAGTTTGTGTTGTTAACATAAACAGATGTCGCCGGTTCAACATGCAGTACTAGATAAGGTTAAGAGCTTAGTAAGGTAAACAGAGAGTAAGGAAAGCGTCTCGCTCTGGGTTACCTGTAGGGTATATTAAAGTAGTGTTGTACAAAAATAAAAGTAAGTTAGTCCACGCTAATCTCGTGTATTAATTCCGCGCCGACTGCGCGTACAGGATTTATCCGAAATAAGTCCAGGTAGAGGCACAGCTTTTACACAAACACACACACACACACACATGCATACATACAGAAAATGCTCAGTGTGTCGAACTGAGTCGAGTGGTATATGACATTCGGCCATTGGGACCACTTTTATAGCTTTGGTTTTGCTAGTGATTGTTATTCCTTCATAGGAGAATGGCAAAAACTATTTTTTTTTGTTGAGAGATAGCGGAATGGTTTATTCAGGAATGTTATAGAAGATTCGAAAGTATTAAACTTTGTCGAACAAATGAAAATCCTATCTTCATTAGGTACAAAGCTATAAAGTATATTAGTATCGAAAAAATAAGCTAAAACATGCTATAACTTTGTAAGGAAAAATCCTGGATATGTGTGGTCTTCAACAAAAACGTGTGTTTTGTATGCCGAAATGATTCTTTAGAACAACTATTTCTTGTAAAATGTAACTAACAAAAGTTAAGTACTAAAACGAACTTTTATGTAATTTTTACATAAAATACTCTGTAACTCTGTACCCAATTAAGATGGGAATTTTGTTTGTTCAGAAAAGTTTCATAGTTTTGCATGTTCTATAGAGCAAAATCGCACCAAATGATCTGGAAATACGCGAAAATTTAATCGACCATTTTTGATTTGAATGAAACTTTGCACACGTATTTGCCTTAGAAGTGTTAGTAACAGTTTGCATTTGCAAATGAATGAAGTGAAAATGCATTTGAAGATGAATAAAGTGAAAATGGAATACACCAAGCCCAAATGCTGTAAACCCTTTCCTGTTCATCAAGCGTCAAGCTCATTTTAATACGTCTTTATCAATTTGTGATTCGTGTAGTTATTGGAATAATAGTCAAGTCACCATTCATCCCTTCGTTGTTTACTATCCAGAATTATTTAGGGGTTTTGAGAACAGTCCGTTCATTTGATACCGTAAACTGGGGTGACTTTGATCACTTTTTTGATTGTATCTCAAATATTTTCAGAATATACTGAAAACAATATTATTCGATATTTTTAAAATAAGTACTGGCATACATTGAAAAAGATTCAGTCACTACTTCAAAAGTTTAACAACATTTTTGCTGTTTTTCAATATGTTCTAAAAATTTTACACCAATCATCATTCCGGGGTGACTTTGATCACTTCATTATTTTGATGAATTTGGTGTAACACTTTGCTACTTTCACAGCCTTAAACGGCTTAAACGAGTTTAAGCTACGTGTACAGTTTATAATGGCATATATATTCTAAAAATTTTGTACAAGATTCATACAAAATTTTTAGAATATATATGAATTGTTATCCACTGAGAGAGAAGGTGGTCTAAAATCATAAAAACTAGTCCACGAGGAATATGACTTATGAAATTGGCCAAATTTGCATGTTACTTCACGTCTTAGGTTTTTGTTAAGAAGAAATATGTAATACGCTGTGGAGAATATTGGGACTCAACATTGCCTTTGAGGAAAAACTTGCAAAAATAACAATAAAATGTATTGTTATAATATTTGTTCATCTTAAGAACTAATCTGGGAACAAAATAAAAAAACTTTACGTATTGCAACTTGTTGTTTTGAATCTGCTTGAACCGATTGTTTGTATGCAACAAAAATCGCCAAAAATACACTTTATTTTCAATTAATATTTTAGCAAGAAAAACACTCTTGAAATAGCAGGAAATGCATGAGTAGTAGCAATGCGAACATATATCCACGCATTCAGTGAAGATTACGACAAGTCCCAAGCACTACGAGCGCTTTTTTACCACATTTTCAAAAAAGAGGTACAGTGATCAAAGTCACCCCAGTTTACGGTACCTATTCCGTTGAAATCGGTTGCTTAGTTTCTGAGATAATGGACTTTTATAACTTTTATATTTTGATACATAACAGACAAAGTTACAGTCCGATTATAATAAAATTCAATAGGGTCTTAACAGGTAGCTAGGCCTTTTCTTTTGCAACTTATTTCGCGAAAATCGGTCAACTCTGAGAAAAGTGGGTGAGTTCAAGCAGTCTTAGAAACATGTTTCTTGTCATAGCCTGATTTCCCATTATTATACATAACGGACAAAGTTAAAGTCCAATAACAATAAAATTCAACGGGGTCTTATGGGGGCAACAGGACCTTTCATTTGACATTAATTTTGTGAAAATCGGTTTGGCCATCTCTTAGGAAAGTGAATGAGTTTGAACAGTCTTTGAAACACGTTTTTTTACACAACTTTTGAACTGCATGTCCAATCATTATAAAATTATTTCAAAAATGGTTCAAAAAATTAGCCTGTTCTTTTGATCCCAATTCGGTTGTGTAGTTTCTGAGATAATGAATTATTGTGATTTTCACGATTACAATAAAATTCAATAGAGTCTTATGGGGTAACTAGACCTTTCATTTGCAATTAGTTTCATGAAAATTGGTCCAGCTATCTCTGAGAATATCGAGTGAGATTAGGAGACCGTTCCATACATACACACACACATACACACACATACAGAAAATGCCCAGCTCGTCAAACTAAGTCGATTGATATACGAGATTCGACCCTTTGGAGCACTTTTATACCTTTGGTTTTTTCAGTGATTGCTGTACCTTTCTAGAAGAAAGGCAAAAACCGATATTTATGTCTGATGGAGCTGCCTCATAATATAGAAATAGAAAAAAAAACTTTGCAAGTCTTTGCAAGTTCAAAACAAAATATAACGTCGATGCTGTGGTAGATGGCTCGGATAGCTGCGCGGTGTGTGGCGTGTAGTTCGATCGAGCAAGCGATGGTTCAGCGTGATATGCCGACGTAGGCGTAAAGCGACTGTACTGCCGTCATGCGATCGAGCACTTTGCTGACCCCGCGTTATGCTGCCGGTCATCGCCAGTGGTATATTTTAAGAGAGGAATAAAAATAAAGAAGAGCAGACGGGCACGCGAGAAGTAAGTAATCAACTCTCTGTTGTGTCACAAAATCCGAACCTAAAAGGGCACCACAATGCAGAGTGGCATTTTTTTGCGACTTCTCATGGTAAAGGCTCATGCGATGCAATTGGTGGCATATTAAAACGAATGGCAAGAAATGCAAGTTTAGCATCCAGGCATGTCCAAGCCCACCACACCACACGCGTGTGTGTTTTTAGCGATGCCACGTATTTTCATTGCCCTTCAGTGCTTATACAAAACGAAAACCCACAGTGTTCTAAACAAAACAGCCCTTTGAAAGATTCGGCAAACACAGGCCCGAGCGTTCGTGACTTCGTGAGCCCTCGGAAGCCCGCTTGCTAACACGTGTTTTCTCGAACGCTTCATTTTTATAAAAAAAAAACCTAAATTAATCCACCTAGCGGTCAGACCCAGCCTTTCTCATTCAAACTTTAATTTGTTTAAATAGATTTACATGAACGCTTCAATCCAATAAATGTATATTCACTCTTAAGGTTCTAAAATATTGATGTACATATAAATATCTGATCCATATAGGCTCGAAAACTACCGGAACGATCGACGTGAAAATTTGTATGTAGGGATTTTTGGTGCCGATAGAGGTTCCTATGATAGTTTGAGACCCCTTCCCTTTTCTTGAGAGGTCCCATACAAATGAAATAAATTTCTGCACAACTCAAGAACAAACCAAGCAAATGAAACCGAATTTGGCATGTGGATGTTTTAAAGAGTAACAAGTATATCCATGATAGTTGTACGCCCCTCCTTTTTCTAGAAGGGAGGGGTTCCATGCAAATTTTTGCACATCTTGAGAACTAATCAACTAAATGGAACCAAATTTGGCAGATAAATGTTTTTAGTGGTAAAAAATATGTCCATAATATTTTGACACCACTCCTTCTTTTGAAAGGGAGGGGTGCCATACAAATGAAACACAAATTTCTGCACATCTCGAGAACTAACGGCAAACGATCAAATACCACCCAATATGGGTACACTAAAGTCGCTTTCTACGCGGGGGATTCGTGCCGCGTATAAACAAACCGCGTAAATTCCGGAATCCGCGTAAAAAAACCGCGTAAATTCCGGAATCCGCGTAAAAAACCGCGTGAATTCCGGAATCCGCGTAAAAAAACCATCGTGATTTTGCATTCCGAGTGAAAAGAAACCGAAATCCTGGCAAAAAAAAAATACCGCGTAAATTCCGGAATCCGCGTAAAAAAAACATCGTTAATTTTGCATTCCGAGTGAAGTTAAACCGAAATCCGAGCAAAAAAATACCGCGTAAATTCCGGAATCCGCGTAAAAAAACCATCGTTAATTTTGCATTCCGGGTGAAGGGAAACCGAAATCCGGGCAAAAAAAAAAACTGCGTAAATTCCGGAATCCGAGTAAAAAACCCGCGTAAATTCCGAAATCCGCGTAAAAAAGCCGCGTAAAAAGCGACCTTAGTGTATTTCCGGAGTCGTAATGATGCACTGGAGCCACAAATCGACTTCAGACAACATTTTGAATTGTAAGATGGCAACTTCCGGTTTCTGAAAAACGGTCTGAAATGGACGATTCCCATTAAATATGAGTATCTCCGGAACCAGAAAGATGGACAGAAGCCAAAAATTGATCACAGACATAATCTTGAATTTTAAGATGGTGACTTACGGTGTCTAGCAAACAGCCGGAAATGACCAAATACCATTCAATATGAATGTTTTCGGAACCAGAATTACGCCCAGATGACAGAAATTGATTTCACAGGCAGTTTTAAAGTCCAAAATGACGACTACAGGTTTGTGAAAAACAGCCTAAAATAAACAAATGCTATCCAATATGAGTATCTCCGGAACCAGAATGATGCAAGGAGCTAACAATTGACCTCAGGCACCATTTTGAATTGCTAAATAGCAACTTCTAGGAAACAGTCGAAAATGACCGAATAATACTCAGTATGGATATTTCCGTAATCGAGATGATGCATAGAAACCAAACATTGACCCATTTTGAATTTAAAGACGACCACTTTTAGTTTTTGGAAAACAACCAAAATAACTCCCAATATAGGTATTTCCGGTGTCAGATTGATGCCAGAAAATCTGCTGAAAATGACCGAATACCACCCAATATGAATGTATTCAGAAGTAAGGCGATGTACAGAAGCCAAAAGTCGAGGATGTTATCATTTCGATAAAACCAATCATTTCAAACGATTTGTTATTAGACTTTGATCATATCCTATGGCCGATTCGTCGTGCATTTGCAGATTTTAAACACATCGCAAGAAATCAATGAATTTGGAAAGTTCAAATAGTACGATACCACATTTAGGTTATATTGAGGCCACATATATCGATCAAACCAGGATTAGCTCTCAATAGTCTTTGAATTTCTCTTCTTTCCATAACTTTTGAGCCACATATCAAAATCAAAATTATGAAGTTTGTTATTTGTAAGTTTGAGAGATGACTCGTTCGTATGGCACTAGTTATGTTCAAATAAGTCATGTAATCTTTGAGATAATAGACTTTCGTTGTTTTATAAACAATTTAATACATAACGGTTGCTCAAGTTCGATTATAATCAAATGAAATGGGAACGTATAGGGCAGCCAAACTTAGAAACCACATATTCAATCATAATTCCTCAGTTAACCCTTAACTAGCCCGCTCATCTGATAATAATAATAATCAAATCGGTTGTGTAGTTTCTGAGATAATGAAGTTTCGTGATTTTCACATCTCGGTACATTACAGACGAAGTTACAGTCCGATTACAGTAAAATCAGTAGGGTGTTATGAGGCAGCTAGACTTTTAATTTTACACTAATCTTGTGGAAATCGGGTCAGCTATCTATTAAAACATAACAGGCAAAGTAATAGTCCGATTGCAAAACAAATCAATAGGGTCTTATGGGGCAACGAGACCTTCTATTTGACACTGATTTTTTGAGAATCGGTTCAGCCATCTCTGAGAAACATGAGTGAGATTAAACAGTCTTCAAAAAGTGAAGGGTATTTCAGGTCGTCAAATCTGTTGTGTAGTTTTTGAGATAATGATGTTTCATTATTTTTACATTTTGATACATAACCTCTAAACTAAAAATCCGATGTATTTTATGAAAATCGGTCCAGCCATCTCTGAGAAAAGTGAGTGAGAATAAAAATCTGCACACACACACACACACACACACACACACACACACACACACACACAAAATGCTCAGCTCGTCGAGCTGAGTCGAGTGATATATGCCATTCGGCCATTTGGAGCACTTTTATACTTTCGGTTTTGCAAGTGATTGCTATACCTTTCTAGGAGAAAGGCAAAAATATTGCAGGTGGTTGTATGCGATGACTACCGCCAAGCTATCCATTATTATACTATTGTCGATCTCGTCGTGGCGACCAATGCTTGTGTATTCTCCGAAACTGCAAGCCCTCGGTTGCCTCATGTGCCGGAGTTAAAAACCCTCGGCTCGTGTGTTAACGAATGGCTTACCAGTGTTTTTTCTTCAACTAGCGACGGAGGGTAATACGAATAGCCCTGCGTGGTGTGTTTGTTAGCAGATGGGCCACACGCGCTTAAGTTTGCTGTGTTTTCCCCATACCTGATAGCATCCCATTACAAGCGCAAAGAATTGTATGATTGGGCGCATATATCAAGATGGCTTGACAAAATTTTTTTTAGAGCAAGATCGCGCCAAAAGGCATATGGTCGAATATCGACCATTTTTGATTTGAATGAGACTTTGCACACGTATTTGGATTAGCAAACTTAGCATTTTTCACAGATGGAGAGATTTTTTACACCAATGAGTTACATTCTAAAAGGGCGTATGCCTTTTGGCATAGGTTTTATTCGAAGCATTGTAGCCCAGAAACCGTTGGTTGTATAGAAAAACTGTCTGAGAATGAGTTATAGGTTAAAAATATACACTATACAAAAAAAAATTGTTTGACCAAAAAAAAATTAAAAATAAACATCAAACTTCAATTAAAAAAAAAAAGTTTAAAAAGTTTTTTATTTTTTTTAAAGAAACTAGACGTTAATACGCAACTTTTTAAAAAAAAATCCAAGATGGAGAAATGAAAAATATTTTTTTTATGGTAGATTATTTTTTTATAAAAATTCTAATTTAAACATTTTTCAAAATATTTGTATTCCGATGATTTTAAAAGATGCAGAAAGTCATTTTGAATCAAAAAGCTCTCGTTAGTAAACATTCTTAAGGCGTTGGTTTTCGAGTTATTTTAAATTTAAGCTCGCAAAATTATTAGTATTTCGGAAAATACATGCTTTTCCTAATTTGTCCATGGTTCATGGATAAATAACTCAAGCGCTAAACCTTAGCCTACCTACACGTTCCCCTTGCCGAATGTTTTTTTTTTTTAAATATGTTTGTCGTGCAACACTACCTACTTGTTTATTAATAATAGCTGTTTGTAAAGTACGCAACCAATAACTACTGGGTTACCTATAATATCTGTTTTCGTATATAAATACGATTGCACTACTCCAGATGTGTTAGTAACAGTTTGCATTTTGTGAAGATGAATAAAGTGAAAATGGAATACACCAAGCCCAAATGCTGTAAACCCTTTCCTGATCATCGGTGCTCATCAAGCTTACGCAAATTAAACGAAAACGTTATTGCAAAATTAAAAATATTGGACAGTCAAGCTCATTTTAATACGTCTTTATCAATTTGTGATTCGTGTAGTTACTGGAATGATAGTCAAGCCACCATTCATCCCTTCGTTGTTTACTATTCAGAATCTGAAACACTTAAGAATATCAGCTTCATCATAATATCGGAAGTACTCCATCATGATACTGTTGCGGTTCAGGAGTTCATTGCCAAATTAATGAGTTTTTTTAAAACAACAATAGAGTTGAAAAAAGCGATATTAATGTCTGATGGAGCTGCCTCACAATATAAAAAAAGAAAAACTTTGCAAGTCTTTGCAAGTTCAAAACAAAATATAACGTCGATGCAGAGTGGCATTTTTTGCGACTTCTCATGGTAAAGGCCCATGCTATGCAATGGTGGCATATTAAAACGAATGGCAGAAAATGCAAGTTTAGCTAAAGAACATGAACATCCTATTACGAGCGCAAAAGAATTGTATGATTGGTCTAATCAGAAAAGTAATAAAAATTCATCGAAAATGTCAGTTAGTTGGGTGTCATATGAAGAATATGAACAAGGAGTAACAGAATGGAGCAATATTTTCAAAAAATCTATAATAATAGCTGCCACACAAAAGTATTACTCTTTTGTTCCGATTTCAGAAAATAAGATACAAACGAAGCTGTTTTCAAAAGGTGACGAATCATTTACTAATGATGTATATAAAATATAAGGTGAAACTTGTTCTGTAAAGTATCTATGTCATAAAAAATATGTTCCTAAGATAATAAAACTCGAAAATAAATATTTGATTCTTATATATATTCATATCTCTTAGAACATTTAACTCTATATACAATGAATTGTATATTTTTGATCAAGCATTCCAATGAACGTATGGTTTTTGCTGGAGAACCATGGACAAATTAAGAAAAACGTGTATTTTCCTAAATAATTATAATTTTTTGAACTTAAATTAGAAATAACTCAAAAACTAATGCCTTTAGAATGTTTACTACCAAGGCTTTTTCTTTTTTTTAATTGAAATTTAATGTTTATTTTCAATTAATTTTGGTCAAAAAAAATTTGTTTTGTATAGTGGATATTTTTTTTATGGATTTTCGATTCGCTACAACTCATTCTCAGACAGTTTTTCTATACAACCACCGGTTTCTGGGCTACAATGCTTCGAATAAAACCTATGCCAAAAGGCATACGCTTTTTTAGAATGCAACTCATGGGTGTAAAAAATCTCTCCACCTGTGAAAAATGCTCAGTTTGCTAAGCCAAATACGTATGCAAAGTTTCATTCAAATTAAAAATGGTCGTTTAAATTTTCGCGTATTTCCAGGCGATTTGAAATGATTTTGCTCTTTTATTCTTTTACTAGCTGACCCGGCAAACTTCGTCCCGCCTATTTTAGTGTTCAATTTAATAATTTTAAACATTTCAAATTTATCGATTCCTTGGGATTGGATTATATCGTTAAAAAAGGATTGGTTTTATTGGAATAGCAACATCATCAACTTTTGGCTTTTGTACATGACCTCTATTCCGGATATATATTGGGTGCATTTCAGTTATTTTCGTTGTTTTCCAGAAACTGAAAGTGGTCATCTTCTAATTCAAAATTGCGTCCAGGGTCAATGCTTGGCTTCTTAACATCATTTCGATTACGGACATATCCATATGTAGTAGTATTCGGTTATTTTCGGCTGTTTTCCAAGTTGTCTATGGTCAAATTATAGCTCTGTTCGCATACGAATGAACCAGCGCGGCCTGGTTGTCAAACTTATAAACAACCTTGTGCGAAGATCCCTCGGTCATCGAATTTTCGAAGTCATCCCATCAAACTGTCATCGATGCAGAACGCAGATTGTCATTTGTTGACTTCCTTGTTCCGCCAGCTAGAAAATTCACCGAGGTATAAATAGCGATCCAGCACGTGAAATACCTCTCTTCTACTCCGACACGGATGGTATTCAGTACTCTAAATGAGCCCCTAATAGTGCGTTCCCAAATAATACATAAATTTAAAGTTAAAAGTTAAATATAAGATTTAAAAATGTAGTTGTAAACTGAAATATATTTAAATTAAGTGAAATTAACCTGCAAAATCAAGAGAAAAATTAATGAAGTGAAAAGCTGAATAAAACGTGTTACATGAACTGAAATAAAACAAACTTAAAAGTGATCTGTGAAGAAACCAACGCAGCCACGTCTGCTGTTATCCGCTGAGATATCCGACATCTGGTCCTTCGAACCGGATGGGCCGCGCACTCCGGTTATCTGGAACACCCCTTAATCTCGTGAACTTGCTATCCGTGGATTTGGCCACTACCTGAAGTAGTCCGGCATAAGTTCGAGTTGCTGCTAAAATTTCTAATACAAGGCATATCAATTGCCTTGAGAAGGTTTCCAAATCTTTACAAACTGTCACGTTTGTGTTCCGCGTTGCTTTCGATTTCACAGATCGATCTACGTTCTCGCTTACGTTCCGGCCTTCGTCTTACCTCCCGCCATCATGTCTAACGAGCGACGAGTGAAGGCCCTTAAAAATCGAATGAAGAGTCTGCAGACGTCCTTCTCGCTCATCACAACGTTTGCAGATAACTACCAAGAGGATCAATACGCTCCAGAAATACAGGGTCACCTGGAGAACCAGAACAAAGTGTGGACCGACTTCTCTACAGTTCAGTCGGAACTAGAAGCTCTAGATGAAGCCGGTATGAAACAGCATCTGAAGGATCGAGCCACCTACGAATCGGCGTACTACAGGGTTAAAGGCTTTCTCCTGTCCGTAAATCAATCGCCACAGTCGTCTCCGACACCTCCCGCTTCGACTTCTACTTCAAACCAGCAAGGCCCTACGTCATCCCACGTTCGTCTTCCAGACATAAAACTTCCGGTTTTAAATGGGAGTCTGGATAATTGGCTGAATTTCCATGACCTCTATATCTCTCTGGTGCACTCAACTAACGATCTGTCTAATATTCAGAAATTTTACTATCTTCGCTCTTCGCTCTCCGGTGATGCTCTTAAACTTGTTCAAACGATTCCCATCACAGCTTTAAATTATCCCGTTGCATGGAATTTATTGGAAGAGCATTATAAGAACAAGCCACGGTTGAAACAGTCGTACCTTAACGCCCTCTTCGAGTTCGCTCCCCTTAAACGCGAGTCGGCAACAGATTTACACGCCCTGGTCGAAAAGTTCGAGTCAAACGTAAAAGTGCTACAGCAACTAGGAGAGAAAACAGAGTTCTGGGATCTTATTCTCATTCGAATGCTCAGCGTCCGTCTAGATGCCACTACCCGTCGCGATTGGGAAGAATACTCTTAGTCCAAGGACGGTGTCTCGTATAAAGATTTAACAAGCTTTATTCAGCGAAGAGTATCTGTTCTTCAAACACTAGAAGAAAAAAGCGTGGAAACTCCGCCCTCCGTACCGTCGTTAAACCAGCCAAAAAGGTTTCTCCAACGTCCGACTGCCTGTCACACTGTCAGCCAGTTCTCCACTGATCGGAAATGCTGCATCTGCTATGAGCATCACCCGCTCTACATGTGTCCTACGTTCTCAAAAATGAGCGTTGAGGACAAAGAAAAGGAGATTCGTCGTCTACAACTATGTAGAAATTGCCTGCGTAAAGGACACGTCGTTCGTGACTGCCAGTCTTCCAGCTCGTGTCGCAAATGCAAAAACCGTCACCATACTGAACTTTGTTCCACTGAACCCGCTATGGCTGCGAGCCAACATCATACCGCGTCGTCGAAGTCAACAGTAAATATCATTTCTGAAACCCAACCACGAACATCAGCCACAGTGACTGTTAACGAGATTCCCAGCTGCGCCGCTACTGAAACTAAACATACTAGTGTACTTCTCGCCACCGCCGTGGTCCTTTTCGTCGATGATAATGGGACTGCGCATGTAGTTAGAGCACTCCTCGATTCTGGCAGTGAGTGCTGTTTCGTGTCGGAAAGATTTCTCCAAACAGTAAAAATCAAACGCAGAAAGGTTTCCGTCCCTATTTCTGGAATCGGCCAAGCTACCGCCAACGCTAAGTTTGCAGTTCTTCCACAAATCCGATCACGAGTCTGCAATTACTCTACTACAGTTGAATGTTTAGTTTTACCCCGGTTGACATTGGACTTGCCCTCCACCTCAATCGATGCTTCTACTTGGAACATTCCGCCCGGGATCCAGCTTGCAGATCCAGCTTTCTTCAGTCGCAAAGTAATCGACTTAGTTCTAGGGGTAGATGTCTTTTTCGAGGTCTTCTGGGTCGAATTCGAATTGGCGATGATCTTCCGCCTCTCATTAATACTACGTTCGGTTGGGTAGTTTCAGGAAGAATTTCCAGCTGAAAGTCTAACAGACCGTTCGTCGCAAATGTTGCCAACATCGGCGTTTTGACGCAAATGATGGAACGATTCTGGACTATTGAAGAGGGAAATCCGTCGTCATGCCACTCTGTCGAGGAAGCCGCATGTGAAGCTCACTTCAAAGAAACCGTCTCTCGTAACGAACAAGGACGATACATTGTTCGCTTACCCGTAAAACCTGATGTCTTGGCCCGGCTTGGCGACAACCGTCGCGCCGCATTCCGAATGTTTCGAGCCATGGAAACGCGAATGGCTCAGAATCCGCACCTTCGTGAACAATACGTCGACTTTATGACCGAATACGCCACCTTGGGACATATGAAAAAAGTCGACGACTACGAATCACCGCCCAACCCTTGCTACCATCTTCCGCACCAGGCTGTTATCAGAGAAGAAAGCACGACCACCAAAGTTCGCGTCGTTTATAACGCGTCGTGGAAAATGAGCCAAGGCCGTTCCCTGAATGATGCACTTATGGTGGGGCCCATCGTCCAAGATGATATGAGATCCATCATCATTCGCGGCAGAACTCATCGTGTTATGCTAGTTGCTGATGCTAAACAAATGTTCCGCCAGGTCTTGGTTGATGACCGCGACACCGCTTTGCTGAGAATCCTATGGAGAAACTCACCTGATTTACCACTGGACACGTACGAGCTGAAAACGGTTACCTATGGGACAGCCTGTGCACCTTTTCAAGCTACAAGAGTTTTGATACAGCTGGCCGACGACGAACAACACGACTTTCCAGAAGCTGCTCAAGTCCTGCGCAAGGATTTTTATGTGGATGACCTTTTCTCCGGAGCAGCAAGCATAGAGAAGGCCATCGAACTTCGAGAACAACTTACCTCAGTTCTTGAAAGAGGAGGATTCGTCCTACGTAAATGGGCATCTAATGAACCTGCAGTTCTTCGTGACGTCTCTACTGATAAGCTGGCTCTAGAACCATCAGTAGATCTCTCTCATGACCAATGCATAAGGACACTCGGATTAAATTGGGAACCTGCCACCGACCACTATCGCCACCGTATCTCATTAACATCTGATCCTGCAGACATTACTAGCACCAAAAGAAATGTTCTTTCGAAAATTGCCCGAATTTTCGACCCCATTGGACTAGTGGGGCCCGTAATCACAACTGCAAAACTATTCATGCAGGAGCTGTGGACTTTAAAAAATGACGCTAGAGAAATGTAGGGCTGGGACGATCAATTACCAACGGCCATCAAGGAGCGATGGCTGGCTTACTGCGATCAACTTCCACGATTGAACGATTTGAAAATCGAGCGATGGGTTCTCTGCGAAACTCCTTCGTCGATTGAACTCCATTTCTTCTCAGACGCTTCACAGCATGCATACGGCGCATGTTGCTATTTTCGCTCTGTCGACGCTTACGGAACAATCAAAGTTTCACTACTAACTGCTAAATGTCGCGTTGCTCCTCTTCAGCAACAGACCATTCCCCGCTTAGAATTGTGTGGGGCCCGCCTTGCTACGGAGCTATTCCAACAGGTCCATAAATCTGTGAATCATCCTGGCGAAGTCTACTTTTGGGTGGACTCAACAATTGTCCTCAACTGGCTGAAAGCACCACATGGGTCACTTTCGTCGCCAACCGCGTATCAAAAATTCAACAGGCAACGTCACACTGCAATTGGAATCACGTTGCTGGCCAAGTCAACCCCGCGGATTGCATCTCCCGCGGAACAGGAGCAGAAAAAATTCTGAACGACGACCTGTGGTGGCACGGGCCACCATGGTTGCAGCTCGACCCTTGTTTCTGGCCAAACCAATCGACATCTACACAAAACGAGGATGTTTTTCTTGAAGCACGCCAGGTACCAGTGAACGCAACAGCAGCCGTCACCCCACCTTCATTTATCGATTCGCTAGTCAGCAAGTTTTCGAACTACAATAAACTACTACGCATTATCGCATATTGTCGCCGTTTCGTTCGAAGATACAAACCAACTTCCGAGCCGTCTACATCACCAGCACATCCGTTCCTTAGCTCAAAAGAGCTACAAGAAGCCGAAGCCGTCGTCATTCGTCAGGTACAACAACAGTCGTACAATGAGGAATGGACTGCACTGCAAAACTCACGACCAATGCAATCTGAATCTAAGCTTCGTTGGTTTCAACCCTTTATTGGCAGTGATAAGCTGATGAGAATCGGGGGCCGTCTAACTCAAGCGCCCCAACCTTACGATAGTAAACATCAAATTATTTTACCAGGAAAACAACCACTATCCACTCTTTTGCTTCGTTCACTACATCCGACCATTTGCACGCCGCCTCTCAGCTACTGGTGAATGTTCTCCGCCTGCGATACTGGATCACAGGGGCCAGAAACTTGGCGAAAATCGTCGTCCGGAACTGCATTACCTGTGTGAAAGCTCGTCCCAAACTGCTGGAGCAATTTATGTCGGAATTACCGTCCTCCCGAGTCACAGCAAGCAGACCGTTCTCCACCACCGGTATAGATTACTGGGGCCCTATTTTGCTAAAACCACCCCACCGTCGCGCCGGTCCCAAAAAAGCTTTTGTTGCAGTGTCCGTCTGCTTCGCTACCCGTGCTGTTCATCTAGAGCTGGTTACCGACTTAACTACGGCCAAGTTCCTGCAAGATTTGTGGCACGAAGAGGACTATGCCACACAATCTACTCGGACAACGGACGAAATTTCATCGGTGCAGCGAACGAGCTGCGCAACCTAATCAAAGACAAGCAACACCACCAAGCACTAGCCACCGAATGTACAACCAACAACATACGATGGATCTTCAACCCTCCCAAGGCCTCACACTTTGGCGGCCTGTGAGAGGCAGCCATCAACTCCGCCCAGAGGCATTTTGTGCGGGTTCTCGGTACTGCTATACTCGCCCACGACGATATGGAAACACTATTGACGCAGATCGAATGCTGCTTGAATTCACGTCCTCTTACACCCCTAAACGATGACCCAACTGACGACGAGGTCCTTACTCCTGGTCATTTTTTGGTTGGGTCCGCACTCAAATCCGTTCCTGATTTTGACCTTGCGGAAGTTCCTTGCAATCGACTCACCAATTGGCAGCTAGTTCAGAAGAAATTCCAGATAATATGGAAGCGATGGCTTCTGGAATATTTAGCCACTTTACAGCCAAGAACAAAGTGGTGCGACCCACCTATCAACCTACAAACGGGTCAACTGGTCCTGCTTATGGAGGAAAAATCGCCACCAATGCTCTGGCCGACCGCTAGGATTGAACAACTTCATCCAGGAGCCGATGGAATCATACGAGTGGTCACACTTCGCACCGCCCAAGGTAGCTACACTCGTCCTGTAAGCAAAATTTGCCTGCTGCCAATCGCACAGTCTAATGAACCATCAACACCAACCGCAAGCCGACCAGAATTCGAAGCAAAACAACAGCAATGAGTCATCTCATCTACCAATTTCGTCGCTAATTTCATCCCGATGCATATTCAACATTTGAATCACCTGAAATGAGAAAATACAATGCAAAAATGATACAGCTGGAAGAACCACGTTCGATCGCCGATAACAATAACAAACATCGAGCAGAAGCGGAAACGTCAACAGTCAACGTCTGTCATCACGGGAACAGCAACCAATAGTCATCATAAATGGTGATTTCTGAAGGGGCCAGGATGTTCGCATACGAATGAACCAGTGCGGCCTGGTTGTCAAACTTATAAACAACCTTGTGCGAAGATCCCTCGGTCATCGAATTTTCGAAGTCATCCCATCAAACTGTCATCGATGCAGAACGCAGATTGTCATTTGTTGACTTCCTTGTTCCACCAGCTAGAAAATTCACCGAGGTATAAATAGCGATCCAGCACGTGAAATACCTCTCTTCTACTCAGACACGGATGGTATTCAGTACTCTAAATGAGCCCCTAATAGTGCGTTTCCAAATAATACATAAATTTAAAGTTAAAAGTTAAGTTTAAAAATGTAGTTGTAAACTGAAATATATTTAAATTAAGTGAAATTAACCTGCAAAATCAAGAGAAAAATTAATGAAGTAAAAAGCTAAATAAAACGTGTTACATGAACTGAAATAAAACAAACTTAAAAGTGATCTGTGAAGAAACCAACGCAGCCACGTCTGCTGTTATCCGCTGAGATATCCGACAAGCTCCTTGCATCATTCTGGATCCGGTGATATTCATATTGGGTGGTATTTGGTCACTTTGGGCTATTTTTTAGGAAGCGTAGGTCGCCATCAAAACATGGCATTTGGAGACAATTTCCGGCCCTTGAGCGTCATTCTGGTTAAAGAAACACCCATATTGGGTGTTATTTGGTCATTTTCGGCTGTTTTCCAGAAACCGGATGTCACCATCGAATTCAAAATGGTGTCTGTGGTCGTTTCTAGCTCCTGTGTATCATTTTGGTTCCGAAGATACTTAATTGTATGGATATCGGCCATTTTTGGCTGTTTTCTAGAAACCGGAAGTTGCCATCTTACAATTTATAATGGTGTCTGAGGTCAATTTTCAGCTTCATTCTCGTTCCAGAGACCCCCATATTGGGTGGTATTTGGTCACTTTAGGCTGTTTTCCAGACACCGGAAGTCGCCATCTTACAATTCAAGATGTTGTCTGAGGTCGATTTGTGGCTTCAGTGCGTTATAACAATTCCGGAAATACCGATATTGGGTGGTATTTGGTAATTTGCCGCTGTTTTTCAGAAACCGTAAGTCACCATCTTGGATTTCAAAATGGCATTAGGAGACAATTTTTGGCCTCTGAGCGTCAATCTGGTTAAAGGAATACTCATATTGGGTGGTATTTGGTCATTTTCGGCTGTTTTCCAGACACCGGAAGTCGCCTTCTTACAATTCAAAATGTTGTCTGAGGTTGATAGGTCGATTTGTGGCTTCAGTACATCATAACAATTCCGGAAATACGCATATTGAGGGGTATTTGGTCGTTTGCCGCTGTTTTTCGGAAACCGGAAGTCGCCACCTTGGATTTCAAAATGGTATTTGGGAACAATTTCTGGCCTCCGTGCGTCAATCTGATGAAAGAAACGCTCATATTAAGTGGTATTTGATCATTTTCGGCTGTTTTCCAGACACCGGAAGTCGCCTTCTTATAATACAAAATGTTATCTGAGGTCAATTTGTAGCTTCAGTGCATCATAACAATCCCTGAAATACTCATATTGGGTGGTATTTGGTCATTTGCCGCTGTTTTTCGGAAACCGGAAGTCGCCATCTTGGATTTCAAAATGGCATTTGGAGACAATTTCTGGCCTCCGTGCGTCAGTCTGATTAAAAAAACGCTCATATTAAGTGGTATTTGATCATTTTCGGCTGTTTTCCAGACACCGGAAGTCGCCTTCTTACAATTCGAAATGTTGTCTGGAGTCAATTTGTAGCTTCAGTGCATCATAACAATCCCGGAATACCCTTATTAGGTGGTATTTGGTCATTTGTCGCTGTTTTTCGGAAACCGGAAGTCGCCATCTTGGATTTCAAAATGGCATTTGGGAACAATTTCTGGCCTCCGTGTGTCAATCTGATTAAAGAACCGCTCATATTAGGTGGTATTTGATCATTTTCGGCTGTTTTCCAGACACCGGAAGTCGCCTTCTTACAATTCGAAATGTTGTCTGAGGTCAATTTGTAGCTTTAGTGCATCCTAACAATCCCGGAAATACCCATATTGGGTGAAATTTGGTCATTTGCCGCTGTTTTTCAGAAACCGGAAGTCGCCAATTTGGATTTCAAAATGGCATTAGGAGACAATTTTTGACCTCTGAGCGTCAATCTGGTTGAAGAAACTCTCATATTGGGTGTTATTTGGTCATTTTCGGCTGTTTTCCAGACACCGTAAGTCGCCATCTTACAATTCGAAATGTTGTCTGAGGTCGATTTGTGGCTTCAGTGCATCATAACAAATCCGGAAATACCCATGTTGGGTGGTATTAGGTCATTTGCCGCAATTTTTCAGAAACGGGAAGTCGCCAACTTGGATTCCGAAATGATATTTGGAGACATGCCAGATAAAGGAAGGGTGTCGAAACATTATGAACATGTTTGTTACACCTAAAAAAATTCCCCTGCCATATTTGGTTATATTTGCTTGATTGGTTTTTGAGCTGTGCGTAATTTGTGTTTCATTTGTATGGGACCCCTCCCTTCCAGAGGAGGGAAGGGTGTCGAACCAACATGGACATATTAATTACTCCTGAAAACATACATTCGCCAAATTTGGTTTCATTTGCTTGGTTAGTTTTCAAGATGTGCAGAAGTTTGTGTTTCATTTGTATGGTACCCCTCCCTTCCAGAAGAGGGAAGGGTGTCGAATCAACATGGACATATTTGTTACTTCTAAAAACATCCACATGCCAAATTTGGTTCAATTTGCTTAGATAGTTTTCGAGATGTGCAGAAATTTGTGTTTCATTTGTATGGGACCCCTCCCTTGCAGGAGAGGGAGGGGTCTCGAACTATCTTATTCACCTTTCCCGGCCCCTAAAATCCCAATATACAAAATTTCACGTCGATCGGTTCGGTAGTTTCCAAGCCTATATGAATCAGATAGACAGACAGACAGACAGACAGACAGACAGAGAGACAGCCAGACAGAGAGACAGCCAGACAGAGAGACAGCCAGACAGACAGACAGACAGCCAGACAGACAGCCAGACAGACAGACAGACAGAGCTGCATTTTTATATGTTTAGATCACCAATATTTAGTGGTTAATTTGTGAGTTTGAAATCCAATTTGTGGTAACATGATGAACATGATTTTGCTTCAAATGAATCGAACAACGATGGTATATTCATCAATCAAAAGCTCTTAATTTGTGGTTCACGAAAATGTAATTTTATGGTCATAATTACTAGTGTTTTTTACGTAAATTTGTGTTTTAATTTTCACGTAGTTCTACGTTTTGTTCATTTGTTGTTGACCCTGCTGGCCGCTAGTGGCGTTGGCTCTTTGCGGTGTTTGTCCCTGCTATACTCAAAGCCGGATTAAGGGAAGGGCCGGGGGGACAACGTCTTTGTTTTCTATACTAGATTACACTCTGTGAAATTGAAAATGAAACTGACAAATGTTGCGTCAGATTTCAAATGATTATCGCAAGCGAACGACTTAATGCATCTTAGTCATTTATATGTCAGTAGTTAGATAAAATGTGTAACAATTTTTTGATATAATGTTCAAAATTGTTGCTTTACTGCTTAATGGTGGAAAAAGGTGAAAAGTTCCAAGGTCAAGCTTTCCCATACATTTCCCTCGTTATTGGCTTGCTTCCCGAGCACAGATAACAATAAATTCGAAAAAAATTCCACTGCCTACATATTTTGACTCAACAAAGTGTTTTGGTTTGTTTGTTTTTCTCTAAGCTGTGTGGCCACGCCCTAATGGCAAAAATATACGCTGAACTCGATACAAAAGACTGCGAGTAGAAAATTCAGCTTCAGTCTAGTTTGTCACACAACAGCGAGTGGCGTATAGCTGTTAGAGGTACGTGACATTGAGAAACGAGAGCTGCATACGAGTCAACTGCCAGGCACCGTGGAGCAGGTTACCTTTATTTTGCATACGGCAGCAACAGTTACCATCGTACGCTGCAGGATATTTTGCTGGCACAACTACTGGAGGGCACAGCGGAGAGCAAATTTAATGCGCGGCTAACAAAATATTTAATACTACCGGTGGTGGTGCGATCATCAGCGTTCTATAGCACGAATTTCATACTGAAGATTATGAAATCGGTTCTTTTCAGAACTATAGATGCTTGAAGATAAGAGTTATGAGAAGTTTTACAACTACTACTAGGGTAATATTTTCATGTATTCATGCATCGTTGGTTTTACAATAACGACCATCAAATATAAACGGTAGTGTTACCTATGAACAGTTTATCGCAGCATATAATATATACATTTAGTCCTACATCATCATTTCATACAACCCCTAGGGCTGTATACCGTGTAGTATTTCTCTATCAAAAATGAGATTCAAATTTTGATTTTCAGCAAGAAAATTTTAACAGATAATTTCATTTCTGAAACTTTCCATCAGTGTTATTTATTTGCGAGCGCCAATATTACAACTACCTCCATAATGTCGTTTTCGCTTTCGCGGTGTAGCTACACTCAAACGATACTTTTGACACCGGAAATGTTTTATTTGACTTTTCGGACTACCCTTTTTCTGTCTCTCCCTACACTTTTTCTGTCCCTGACGACACCCGAAAAAAGCAGAGTGTAATGTAGGAAGTTACCAACACACTCACACGTATGTGTCAAAACTGGTTTGTTTGGTTTTCGTTCCACGTGGTAAAGTGTCAGGTAAATTTTTTCTCAGCACATTTGCGAGATGGACACATGAAATGGAAACGAGACAAAATGATGAATGCGATAATGACCAAAACAAAACGAATTGACAGCTATCCCATTATTACGCATACCAATGCAATGACACTGAAAATGTTTTATTTGAAGCTGCAAAGTATAGCACGGAAAAAGTAGCTACACCGCGAAAACGAAAACGACATAAAAGTTCACCTCAGATTCTCTTGGAATGACACATACTTACACACCATTTGAATCGAACCAGCGCACATGGGAGGTAAAGCAGAGAAAGAAAATAACTTACAAGTTTTTTTACGCATTGCTGTTGCTTTCTTGTCCAAATCAGGGATACCAGATGTGTTTTGCAAAATGCAGATTTTCTGCAAGGCTGTCATATTTGGCATTGTGAATTTGCGAGTTGAGTGTTGATTATATAATTGATAATTTTTTAGCGAGGATACCTTATAAAAAAATGCTTTCAAAGATGAATAAAGTTTATTCTGGGCCCCCACTAGAGACTGGGCCCTGGACCCCCACAATCGTAAATCCGGCTCTGCTACTGGTTCTGAAAAATAATTCGTCGAATTTGGATTGCTTTCCTCAGAAAGTACATGCTCGTTACCGGTATCCTTTTTACCAACAAATTTACACACATTCATTTTGCGCCTGGTTGGCTATCTAAAATAGCAAGTACAAGGCTGAGTTCCCCGAATCTCGATATTTACCATATTCCCCACACGGACGCTCAGTATAGCGTTGACAAACACCGCAAAAAGCTAACGCCACTAGCAGCCAGCAGCGTGAACAACAAATAAACAAAACTTAGAACGTGAATAATAAAACACAAATTTCTGTACAAAAACTAGAAATTATGACCTTAAAAATACATGTTCGTGAACCACAAATTAAAAGCTTTCGATTGATGTATACATCATCGTTGTCCGATTCATTTGGAGCAAAATCATGTTTCAAGATGGCTTGACTCTGTTTTTTGAAAATTTCTCGGAAACCACTTAACCACAAATTACCACAAATTGCATTTCGAACTCACAAATTAACCACTAAATATTACTGATAAAAGAATTACAAAAAAAAATTGTCAAGCCATCTTGATATATGCGATTGGGATAATCAGAAAAGTATTGAAAATTCATCAAAAATGTCATTTAGTTGGGTATCATATGAAGAATATGAACAAGGAGTAACAGAATGGAGCAATATTTTCAAAAAGTCCAAAATAATAGCTGGCACAGAAAAGTATCACTCTTTTGTACCGATTTTAGAATGATACAAACGAAGCTGTTTTCAAAGGATGACGGATCATTTACTTACGATGTATATGGAATATAAGGTGAAACTAGTTCTGTAAAGTATCTACGTCATTAAATATATAAATAAATATATCTATATATATATATATATATATATATATATATATATATATATATATATATATATATATATATATATATATATATATATATATATATATATATATATATATATATATATATATATATATATATATATATATATATATATATATATATATATATATATATATATATATATATATATATATATATATATATATATATATATATATATATATATATATATATATATATATATATATATATATATATATATATATATATATATATATATATATATATATATTTATATATAAGTAATGCTCGAATGGTTACGAGTATTATAAAAAAAATATTTATTCACGTTTAAGACCGATTACAATAGAACGCACGCTTAAGACTAACTCGATATTCCTATCGCTCATTCTGTGCCGAACACGCATCAGTACTGGACGTGTTTGGTGATCGGTCCGATAGAGTATAAAACAAAAGACGTGTGAACAAGTGTTGGCATTGTTTGCCTGGTCGAGTGAAATAAATCCGGGTTCAAGGTCGTTCCTTTGTGCAACTGTTTCGCATCGTGACTGCCAGCTGGTGCGTAAGCCGATTTGGCTGCTGGCTGGATTGTGCTACAGCAGTGGACGAGACACAAAAGAGGAAAAAGAAGAAGCCATCAGTTGACAGTGCAGCTGTGTCGCTGTGAAGAGTGATCTCACACCCGGCTCGCTGCTGGTGGCTGTTTGGTGCTGCTGTATTGGTGCTGCTGGCTGTAACGGCTGCTACTTCGAACGATCGGACAACCAACCTTACTGGAAGGGAGAAATAAAAAGGTACGTGTTCTTGTCAGCGCTAGTGCGCTAAACATAGCGCGATGGATGTAGATCCCTCGCCTCCCGCGCCACCATCCCCGAACCCCTCTGACCCTGACCCTTCTGTTACCCCCTCCCCTGTTCATTCTTCAGTCCCCCCTCGCCCCAGGCTTTACCCAGACGGAGCCCAGGGCAGCTATACTGTTTATTTTCGGCCAAAGGCAGGACCGAAATCGAAAAAGTTGAACCTCTTGCAGATTTCTAAAGACCTGACGAAGGAGTACAAGGGCGTGACCGAAATTTCCAAGGTCCGGCCTAACAAGCTCCGTGTCGTGGTCGGTAACCTGAAAGAGGCCAACGATATAGCTTGCTCTGAGCTCTTCACACGCGAGTATCGCGTTTACATACCCGCACGAGACGTGGAGATCGACGGTGTCATAACCGATTCGAGTCTGTCCGTCGAGTGTATACTGCAAAGTGCCAAAGGGTGCTTTAAGAACAAAACGTGTCCCGAAGTAAAGGTGCTCGACTGCAAGCAATTGCGGTCAGCATCGATCATCGGTGGCAAAACAGTATACACTCCGTCAGACTCGTTTCGAGTTACGTTCGCCGGGTCTGCACTACCAAGCCACGTCTCGATCCACCGGGTTCGTCTCCCTGTGAGGCTCTACGTGCCCCGCGTCATGAACTGCCTGAATTGCAAGCAGTTAGGCCATACAGCCGCCTACTGCTGCAATAAGGCACGTTGTGGCAAGTGTGGGGAGTCTCATGCGGAAGATTCTTGCAGTGTTAACGCTGAAAAGTGTATTCACTGCGGAGAAAATCTGCATGAGCTCTCGACATGTGCGGTGTACATGCAGCGCAGGGATAAAATAAAACGGTCTCTCAAAGAGCGTTCAAAGCGTTCCTACGCTGACATGCTGAAGAAGACCGTTACCACTTCTCCCGTTACTTCGAACCCCTTCGATCTGTTGCCCTCTGAGGAAACCGATTCTGACGATTCACCAGCGGGAGCATCTTACGCCAATCCTGGGGAGTCTAGAAAGAGGAAAAGTGTTTCCTCTCCTAAACTTCCCAGAAAAGGTCCTAAGATTTCTCAAAGTGAAATGAAGGTTACAAACAAACCAAACAGTGCTGCGGAAAAACCGAAGCAAACTCCTCCTGGGCTGGCAAATTTAAAGTCCCAGAAGGAGTTCCCAGCACTGCCAGGAACATCTAAAACCCCAGTTGCTCCTTTTACACTCCCAGTTGATGAAACAAACTCTGGATTAGTGAAATTTTCTGACATTGTGGACTGGATTTTTGAAACTTTCAATGTACCCGATCCAATTAAAATTTTTCTTACAGCATTCCTCCCAACAGTTAGATCATTTTTGAAGCAGTTGACTGCCCAATGGCCTCTCCTTGCAGCGATTGTATCCTTCGATGCCTAATTCAACTGCGTATATGAAGGATTCTATCTCTGTCTTACAGTGGAATTGTAGAAGTATTTTACCAAAAATTGATTCGTTTAAAGTTTTGATAAATAAAAACAAATGCGATGCATTTTCCCTTTGTGAAACTTGGCTTACTTCAAATATTGATCTCAACTTCCATGATTTTAATATTATTCGCCTTGATCGAGACACCCCATATGGAGGAGTACTTTTAGGGATTAAAAAGTGCTATTCTTTCTATCGTATTAACCTCCCCTCGATTCCAGGCATCGAAGTTGTCGCATGTCAAATGACAATACAAGGTAAAGAGCTTTGTATTGCCTCAATATATATTCCCCCCAGAGCACAGGTTGGGCAACGGCTGCTCTTTGATTTAATAGAACTTCTTCCCTCGCCACGTTTGATTTTGGGAGACTTCAACTCTCATGGCGTGGCTTGGGGTTCCCCATACAATGATAACCGCTCCTCTTTAATCTATAACCTTTGCGATGACTTCGACATGACTATTTTAAACAACGGTGAAATGACACGTATCCCGAAACCTCCAGCGCGCCCAAGCGCTTTGGATCTATCCTTATGTTCGACGTCGCTACGGTTGGATTGCACATGGAAGGTAATCCTCGATCCTCACGGTAGCGACCATCTGCCTATTCTTATTTCAATTACTAACGGGTCAACTCGCATGCGACCAATTGACATTCCGTATGACCTCACACGAAATGTCGATTGGAAGTTATACGAGGAAATGATTTCAAAAGCGGTCGAGTCGATTCAACATCATTCACCACTTGAAGAATACAACCTCCTCGCGGGCTTGATTCTCGACGCCGCGTTGCAAGCCCAAACGAAGAAATATCCCGGCGTAACGATCAAAGAACGGCCTCCCACTCCGTGGTGGGACCAAGAGTGCTCCGATGTCTACACGCAAAGATCCGACGCGTTTAAGGCCTACCAGACGGGAGGTATACCTGGCGACTATTTACGGTATTCGGAGCTTGATACCAAGCTTAAAAGCTTGGCTAAAGCAAAGAAACGTGGATATTGGCGTCGGTTCGTGAACGAGACGTCGAGGGAGACATCGATGAGCACTCTTTGGAACACAGCCCGAAGAATGCGGAATCGCGTAACGGTCAACGAAAGCGAGGAGTCTTCAAGTAGGTGGATATTTGATTTTGCCAGGAAAGTATGTCCGGACTCTGTTCCTGAGCAAAATATTGTTCGCGATGCGTCTCCGGGCCACGACGCGATAGAATCACCTTTTACGATGGCAGAACTTTCAGTTGCCCTCCTGTCCTGTAACAATAACGCGCCTGGATTAGATAGAATCAAATTCAACTTGTTGAAGAATCTACCCGGCAATGCCAAGAGGCGCTTGTTGAACTTGTTCAATAAGTTCCTGGAGCAAAACATTGTACCGCAGGATTGGAGGCAAGTGAAGGTGATCGCCATCCAAAAACCAGGGAAACCAGCTTCTAATCACAACTCTTATAGGCCGATTGCAATGCTATCCTGTATCCGGAAATTGATGGAAAAAATGATACTCCGTCGTTTAGACCACTGGGTCGAATCAAATGGTCTACTATCAGAAACTCAATTTGGCTTCCGCCGTGCCAAAGGGACGAATGATTGTCTTGCGTTGCTTTCAACAGATATTCAGCTGGCGTATGCTCGTAAAGAACAAATGGCGTCTGCGTTCTTGGACATTAAGGGGGCTTTTGATTCCGTTTCTATTGACATTCTTTCGGGTAAACTTCACCGACAAGGATTTTCTCCAATTTTGAACAATTTTTTGCACAACTTGTTGTCCGAAAAGCACATGCATTTTACGCATGGCGATTTGGCAACTTTTCGCATTAGCTACATGGGTCTTCCCCAGGGCTCATGTTTAAGCCCCCTTCTTTACAACTTTTATGTAAATGACATCGACGAATGTCTGGCAAATTCATGCACGATAAGACAACTTGCAGACGACAGTGTAATCTCTGTTACAGGAGCCAAAGCTGCCGATTTGCAAGGACCATTGCAAGATACCTTGGACAATTTGTCTGCTTGGGCTTTACAGCTAGGTATCGAATTCTCTCCGGAGAAGACTGAGATAGTAGTTTTTTCTAGGAAGCATGAACCTGCTCAGCTTCAAACACAATTAATGGGTAAAACGATTTCTCAGGTTTTGGTACACAAATATCTTGGTGTCTGGTTCGACTCTAAAGGCACCTGGGGTTGTCACGTGAGGTATCTGATGAAAAAATGTCAACAAAGAGTGAATTTTCTTCGTACAATAACCGGACAATGGTGGGGAGCCCATCCAGGAGACCTTATAAGGCTTTACCAAACAACGATATTGTCTGTTATTGAATACGGGTGTTTCTGCTTCCGCTCCGCAGCAAACACACATTTGATCAAACTGGAGCGAATACAATATCGTTGTTTGCGTATCGCCTTAGGTTGCATGCAGTCGACCCATACGATGAGTTTGGAGGTTTTAGCTGGAGTACTACCATTGAAAAACCGCTTCTGGAGCCTGTCTTCTCGTATTCTAATCAAATGTGAGGTCTTGAACCGTCCCGTGATTGAAAATTTTGAAAGGTTAATCGAACTTAATTCTCAAACCCGTTTTATGACATTGTATTTCAATCACATGTCCCAAAATATTAACCCTTCTTCGAATATTCCAAATCGTGTCGACTTATCAAATACTTCTGATTCTACTGTGTTTTTCGATACATCCATGATAGAAGAAACTCGTGGAATCCCGGATCATTTACGCGTGCAGCAGATCCCTAAAATTTTTTCCAATAAATATCGAAACATCAACTGCAACAATATGTTCTACACTGACGGATCACTTCTTGATGGGTCCACTGGCTTCGGTATCTTCAATAACAATTTAACCGTCTCCCATAAGCTCGATAATCCTGCTTCTGTTTACGTCGCAGAATTAGCTGCAATTCAGTACACCCTAGGGATTATCGAAAAAATGCCCACGGACCATTATTTCATCTTTACGGACAGTCTCAGTTCCATTGAGGCTCTCCGATCGATGAAAGATGTTAAGCACTCTCCGTATTTCCTGGGGAAAATACGGGAACATCTGAGTGCTTTATCCGAAAAATCTACTCAGATTACCTTAGCGTGGGTCCCTTCTCACTGCTCGATACCGGGTAATGAGAAAGCGGACTCTTTGGCTAAGGTGGGCGCAACAAACGGTGATACTTATGAAAGACCAATTGCCTTTAATGAATTTTTCGCACTTGTACGTCAGAATACGATCATCAGTTGGCAAAATGCTTGGACCAGAGGGGAATTGGGAAGGTGGTTACATTCCATAATCCCCAAAGTATCGACGAACCCGTGGTTCAAGGGGTTGGATGTAGGTCGGGATTTCATTTGCGTGATGTCCCGGCTTATGTCCAATCACTATAGATTTGACGCGCTCCTCCGTCGTGTTGGGCTCGGGGAAAGTGGTATCTGTGCCTGTGGTGAAGGTTATCACGACATAGAGCATGTGGTTTGGTCATGCCCTGTACACCGTGACGCCAGGTCTAAATTAATAGCTTCCCTGCAGGCCGAGGGTAGACAGCCGGCTGTTCCTGTTCGTGATGTCTTGGCGAGCCGTGACCTATCCTACATGTCCCTTATATACGTTTTCCTGAAATCCATCCACGCCCCAGTCTAGTCCCGTTCCCCTCCGTCTACACCCAACAAAACGACAAGAACACGTTTGAACCTTAAGCACAAAACCAGCAACCAGACCCCGCACAACAGAACCAGGACCCAAGGACTACGAGCCTCTGTCCCAACTCACGACATCGTGGCTCAGCAGAACGAATCCATACATGCCATTCGACGATTATCAGACGACCATTGAACAACAAAACACTGATTGGAAATCCCATGCTAGTTTTAAGTTAGACTTAATTTCAGCTCGTAGTCGGCAGCGAGGATAAAAAATTTGCTTTAGTTTTTAAGTCATCAGATATAATTGGCGCCGTTAAACATTAAATTGTATTTGTGCCGTGTCAAATAAATGTTATGTGAAGAAAAAAAAAAAAAAATTCCTATCGCTAAACCTTTTATTAACTAAATCTACCTAGTCAGCACAACCAATATCGTTCGATGGGTCCTCCACGTTGGTACTCGTTGGTCGTGTCTACGTTGCCTTCCTGGGTTGTTGCTACGCTGGATTCTTCCTGGCTCATCATTTCTACGGTGCATCGATCGTTGCGTCCGATCGATGGGGCAAGTTGGCGTTGGTCGTCTCGATGTAGTTACCCTGGCTGTTGCTACGCTGGTTTCTCCTGGCTCATCAATTCCCTGGCGCATCGGTTGCTGTGGTCGATCGATGCGGCGTGTTGGCATGGTCGGCTGGGCTCGTCTTTTCATAACGTCTCCCCCCATAAGTATCAAGCGTCCTCGTTTGATGTTTAAGGACCTCGGATAATGGCGTCATGGTGTGGACTCCATTGCTTCCGTGCTTAGGCGTATCTTCATTTGTCTTAGCCGTCCCGTCTATTTCTCCTATATGTTTGGGGGTAAGAAGTTCTGGTAGCTTGGTGTGATTTTCCTTGCTCACCCTCGCATGTATTTTTCTGTAGAAAAATGCAGTGAAGAAACAAAAAAAGGTTAGTGCGAGGAGGATGACACCTCCATATGTTACCCGTTTTTGTGTATGGTTTAGAGATATTTGAATCTCGCTGAGTTCTTCTAGGTTCAGGATCCGAAGCATAAAGTTTTCTTCGTCATCTTTTGAGTAAGATGTGTTTTGTAGAGGTTTGCTGTAGATTGGAACCAGATACTCGTCTTGTTGAACTACGTCAAGCCTTCCAGAGAATGTAAGGTTGCGAATTCTAATGGTACAGTTTTCGGTTTCTACAATGGTGGCATCCCGTACCATCTTCGAGTTTCCACAAGAGTCTCTTACTTCAGTGTTTTCGGAGGTATCGATCAGGATAACGCCTTTTACAATTTCATTGACTTGGAATGCTTGTTTCGTCTTTACAAGCGGGCATGTTGGTGTTTGATGGGTTAAAATTTTGTAGATACATTCGTCTTCCACCAAGTTGTTACCCTCGCATATGTCGCATTTTGATGTTTGGGAGTAAATTAGATCGCCATGCTTAGTAACCAGGTTGATATGAGTGTCGATTCGTGTTTCGTTGATTTTCAAGGTATGAAGTTCCAAAAGGTCGTACGTCTTCTCTTCTAGAATTGGTGTCTTGATGAGTATAACTGCTTGTCCTTTGCTGATGCCGATACTAGCTGTGCTGTACTGAAAAATTTCGTCTAAATAATTCAATTTAAGGTTTTGGTTTACAAGTTTATCGAAAATGTACATTTTCTCTTCTACTGAAAGAATATTTTTGTTTAACAAGCCTATTCTAGAAAATTCTATCTGTTCCTCGATGTTCTCTAAAATATGAATAATTTTATCTGTATTCCAAATAAGGTTAATGAATTCTAAATCTGATCTCAAGCCTTGTACTGAATTATATTCTTTTGATATTTTGGAGCTGATTTTTCCAAGTGCATCTGTAATGTTGTTGATTTTGTCTTTAAAAAGTTCATTGATTTGAATTTGTCGGACTTGGTTGCGGACTAATTTGTTTTCTTGTGTTTGCAATTCTCCTAAGCTTTTATGTATGATTTCGAGATCATCATTATCTGGGTTCCCTGCAATGATTTTAATAGCCGTTCCTAGTGCATTTATTAGTGCTCTTTTTGTTCTGTGTGTATTTAAACTCCTAAGTTTTCCGTTGGCTACTTTAATTTTTTTCTACAAGAGTTTGTTCTAAGTGTTCAATTGTTTTGAATGACTGGGTAATTTTTTCTATATATTTTACGTTGTCTTCTAGCGAGTTAAGATTGATTTTGTGTAATGTCCTGTCATATCCAGTTTTGATCCTTGCTGTTTTCTTTGACCAATTTTTATGTATTTTTTATCATTTATATTTAAAGTTTTTGGTGTTTCATTTTTATCAAATTTATTCTCGTGTGCTTCCTTTCGCTTATTGAGTTCAACTTTTATCGCGGATTGAATTTTATCAAAATTTCTTGCGATTTCCTCACTATTTGTAATATTTGTTTTGTTAAAGACTACATCGCGTGGTTTTTGATTAATTGCCGAATGAAAAGTATTGTTGTAAATGTCGGTTAAAATATTCATTATTTCGTTTAATGCCAAATCTTTGTACTTCGCGTGTAAAGTTCTGTACAGCTCAATCAATGTTGAGTGAAACCTTTCAACAATGCCATTCGATTCGGAGGAACTAGCGTGATGAACGACTATTCCTAAATCGTTTAGGAATCCGATAAAATCAATGGATTTAAAGGAAGGTTCTTGATCGCACACAATCGTTACAGGTCTTCCAAACTGTCTAATGTGATCCGTTATTGCTTTTTTCATGTCAATAATGGTTCTTGTTTCGAGTGCAATTATATTCGCGAATTTGGAAAATGAATCAACGATTGTGAGCCATTTATGACCTTTCATGAAAAAGACGTCGATATGGATTCTGTCAAAAACAGTTTCACCAAAGGTACTTCTTTGTATCAGTTTTGGAGGTTTTCTGTCATATTTGCTACGTTTGCAAATATCACAGGATGTGATAAAAATTTTCAGCTTCCTTTCAAGCTCGGGAAAGAAGTATTTTTGGAGAATCTGTTTCTTATTTTCCTTTATCCCCCTGTGACCAAATTCGTGGACTTGTTCGATAAGTTCATCTTGCTCGGTATCTAGACGGATGTCTTCTAGCAGCTTCTCTGAAATAAATACTTTGAAAATTTTATTAGTGGAAAAATGTGTTTTATAGGTTTCTTGAATTAATTGTAGCAGTGAAACTGGAGCTTTTATGCAGTTAACTCCTTTGGGGTTCAGATAGTTTTTGAAGATGTTCACAATATCAACCTCTGTATATTGAGGTCTAGCAATTGTATATCTGTGATATTTTGTGAAAACCTCTTCATGAAGATCGGTATCTATATTGCCAATTTTAGAGATCAATTGCGTTTTGAACAGATTAATTGGTCTTTCCGTGCAACTTATAAAGTAGTCATCGCTAGTGTCCGCTGAGTGGACCGTTTCTAAGTCGTCGCTTGAGGTATTAACGTTGACTTCTTCGTTTGTTTCGGTTCTAATTCTTGATAGTGCGTCTGCAATGACGTTCTGTTTGCCCGGTTTATATTCGATTTCATAATCGAATTCTCCTAGGTTTAACTTCCATCTCACTATCTTGTCATTTGTGTTCGTAAGGGAATATATTAATGGTTTGTGATCTGTCACCAACTTGAATTTTCGTCCGTATAGGTACGGTTTAAAATGCTTTACCGCCCATACAATGGCTAATAGTTCTTTTTCTGTTGTGCTATATCTCTCTTCAGTTTTATTTAATGTCCTTGATGCGTATGCTACTGGACGATCTTTTCCAGGTGTGCCCTGCGAAAGAACAGCTCCAATTGCGTAATCGCTTGCATCGGTTGTCAAAATAAAATCTTTGGAGAAGTCCGGATACATAAGTATCGGGTCCCTTATTAATATTTGTTTACATCTCTGAAAACATTCGTTGATTTCAGGAGTGATTTCGAATTCTTTATCTTTTCTTAACAGGCTCTTCAAAGGCTTTACTAGTTTGGCGAAATCTTTGATGAATCTCCTGTAATATCCTAAGATTCCGAGGAACTGTCTAACCTCTTTTTCATTCTTAGGTATTGGCCACGATCTGATACTTTTAATTTTATCCTCGTTTGGCCGTACTCCGTCTTCTGAAACGGTGTGTCCTAAAAATTGAACCTCCTTTCTAAAGAATTCGCATTTGTCTAATTGAATCTTTAGTCCAGCGTCTTTAAGTCGTTTTAAAATCATATCCAGCTGTTTTTTATGCTCCTGGAGAGAACTAGAGAATATTATTATATCGTCCATATAGACGAAACAACACACTCCGATAAGATCTCTCAAGATACAGTCCATAACGCGTTGGAATGTAGCCGGAGCATTTTTTAGACCGAACGGCATTCTGGTAAATTCGTATTTTCCTGAATTTACTGAGAAAGCGGTCTTTTCGGTATCTTCCCCTGAAAGTTGTATCTGGTGGAATCCGGAAACCAGGTCAACTGTCGAAAAGTAACAGGCTCTTCCCAATTTGTCCAGTATATCTGTGATATCTGGTATTGGGTACTTGTCATTGATCGTTTTTTCGTTCAGTTTTCGATAGTCGATTACCAAACGAAATTTTTTTACACCTGAGGCATCTGCTTTTTTCGGTACGACCCATACCGGGGCGGTGTATGGAGAGATAGACTCCTTAATGATACCATCATTCAGCATTTTCCTCACTTGCTTCTGAATTTCAGCTTCAAATATTTGTGGACATTTATATGACTTTACATGAATTGGTATGTTATCAGTCGTTCGTATGCTATGTTTGATTTTGTGTGTAAAAGTTAGTTTTTCAGATTCTTCATACAAAACGTCTCTATTTTTGTTGATTATTTCTTTAAGAGCATCTTTTTCTAGTTCATTAATGTGTTTGTCTCGAATGTTGTAGTTGATTTTCTTCGATGCGATGTCTGCATCAGGTAACTTGATAATTTCACATTTTTCAGTTTTAGCTTGAAGTTGGTTTATGTTGATTTCTATTGGGGACTTGGTATGATTTTGCACTGCTATGAAGGCTAAATTATTCTCACTCTTATAGAGGCCTGGTAATATGGTGAAGTTTTCGTGGTGCTTTTCTTCTTTAATGAGAAAATCTCCGTCTTTTTTTTTTTAATCTTTACAAATTGAAATTCCTGTTCTGTTATATTTATTCTGTGATTATCTGGGAATCTCTTTTTCATCTGAATGGTCTTTCTCCCGATTTTTAATGTGTTTTTGCGAATGTCAATTTGAGCGTTCAAGTCTCTTAACGACTCATAACCAATCAATCCATCAAAGAAGTTGTGAAATTTAAAGATGAAAAACTTCAATTTCTTGTTGATTTGAAACGGGTCGAAAGAGGCCGATCTGTTTATTGAGTGGGTTCCTTTTATGTTCGTCACCTTAATTCCCGTTTCGGTTTTGCAGTTTTCTATATTGACGTGGTCTGGTGAAAGATAGTTTTTGTTCGCACCTGTATCGACCAAAAATTTCATTTCACCTTTCGACGTTGGAATTGTAATATAGGGTATGAAGTTGTTATTCTTTACCTTTTTGCTTTTAGTGCTTCGCTCACCTGAAAATTTAGCTCGTCGTCGACGAAGTAGTCATCGTCATCCGACTCTAGAACGGATTCCTCCAGCTGATTTGAGGTGTCAGGTTTTTCCTCAAGTTTGCTTTCGCGTTCTGTTTTATTGTCGTGGTTATTCACCTCGACACGAGATTTCGCCGTCCTCATGGAGACGTCATCGTCCGATGGTGAGCTTCTCGTTTTAAATTTTCCCGACCCATATGTTTTTGAATGGTTTGGGTTGTTGGAATTGGAGTTGGCAGGTTTCGCATTAAGCGAGTTGCCGTTGTTGTTGTAATTGTTTTGTTTCGCCTGTCTATTATGAAAACTTTGTTTGTCCATGTTATCTATTGTCGGCTTCTTATTTAGCGTACGTCTGTATGCTGCATTCGCATACTGCGTAGTGATGGCGTAGGTTTCCTCTAAAGATTCTGGCCTGTAGCTTCTCACGTGCATTGAAAGGTCATCTGTTAAGCCATCAATAAACCTGGTAAGCGTCATAAGACTAACGAGGTTGTTAATTGCTTTTGAATGTCTGTAATCATCCATCGTCGCTGCCGTGGATTTAATGGCAGTGTCGATGGTCTTGATTTTATTGTAGTACTCTGGCAAACTTTTCTTGCCCTGATTTATGTAGAATAGCGACTGGATATGAGACGTGAGATCACGTCTATCTCCAAAAGAATTTAGGATGACATCTTTAATGTCGATCCAATTGTTAGGGTTACCCGCGGCAATCAGGTATCCTTTGCCTCCCCTATGATTTTGTTCTTAACTGCTCTAACGAGTTGAGAGTATACTGCCTGGCCACGATACCGTTCGAACAAACCGAGTGTGTTCTCAGCGTCTTCGAGCCATGCACTCGTTTCTTTTTTATTACCGTTAAAAGTTGGTAAGTTTTTAATCGGATCGGGTGTCTGAAATTGCAGGAATGGATCATCTGCTTTGGCTTTCATTTGCCTAATGGTTGAAACAAGATCCTGCTGGGTGTCAGTCAGGTTTCTAATATGTTGAAGCAATTGCTCCACTGTTATTTCTTGTTGTTGCACCTGTGGTGGTGCATTTTGATGGTCTCCTAACTCGTCCAGTTCTGGTGCTGGCATGAGGTCTGGGGAGATCATAAGTTCATGCTCCATTTTAAATGAAGTGAGATTTGTTTGTTCACTTGTTATGGGAACTAAACAATATGCGAACCAGTTTTAAGTTAGATATGCGCTCACACTTGCACTAGCTTCACAAATTTATTTTGAGTTTCACACACTTCGTTGTGATATGTGGTATTCAATCGGCAACTAGTCTCGATGAAAAGTGACGATTGAATTATGTTTAGATTTAGTTTACGAGTGTTTTACTTACAGAAATGCTTTCAGCATCATCTGGAGTCTCAAGTATGGTCCTCTGGTAGGTTGTAGGTAGATGTGTGTGGGTCCTTCCGTCGCTCCGAATCACGCAAACTGAGTGATATGCGCTCACCAGTGGCTTCGCCGATGATCCGGTTATTCTCGATGAATGTTGCTCGGGTTGGGCTTTCGTGAGGTGCTCTGTTTCCAAGCGCTTTTATTTGTTAAAACTGCGCTTATTTTCACTAAGTGCAGCTTCTATTTGCGATATCACTTGATAGTCACTTTTGGTTTGTTTAACTAAGTCCTAATTTTCACTTGGACTTGTATTTTTTCCGGTTCACTTAGCACTGCTTTTTCCGCACTAAGTCTTTTCCTTAATTCGCACTTAGGAAATTTAGCGTTTCACTACTTCCACGCACTTGCCGTCGACTGCGCCAGTAATGCTCGAATGGTTACGAGTATTATAAAAAAAATATTTATTCACGTTTAAGACCGATTACAATAGAACGCACGCTTAAGACTAACTCGATATTCCTATCGCTAAACCTTTTATTAACTAAATCTACCTAGTCAGCACAACCAATATCGTTCGATGGGTCCTCCACGTTGGTACTCGTTGGTCGTGTCTACGTTGCCTTCCTGGGTTGTTGCTACGCTGGATTCTTCCTGGCTCATCATTTCTACGGTGCATCGATCGTTGCGTCCGATCGTTTTCGATAGTCGATTACCAAACGAAATTTTTTTACACCTGAGGCATCTGCTTTTTTCGGTACGACCCATACCGGGGCGGTGTATGGAGAGATAGACTCCTTAATGATACCATCATTCAGCATTTTCCTCACTTGCTTCTGAATTTCAGCTTCAAATATTTGTGGACATTTATATGACTTTACATGAATTGGTATGTTATCAGTCGTTCGTATGCTATGTTTGATTTTGTGTGTAAAAGTTAGTTTTTCAGATTCTTCATACAAAACGTCTCTATTTTTGTTGATTATTTCTTTAAGAGCATCTTTTTCTAGTTCATTAATGTGTTTGTCTCGAATGTTGTAGTTGATTTTCTTCGATGCGATGTCTGCATCAGGTAACTTGATAATTTCACATTTTTCAGTTTTAGCTTGAAGTTGGTTTATGTTGATTTCTATTGGGGACTTGGTATGATTTTGCACTGCTATGAAGGCTAAATTATTCTCACTCTTATAGAGGCCTGGTAATATGGTGAAGTTTTCGTGGTGCTTTTCTTCTTTAATGAGAAAATCTCCGTCTTTTTTTTTTTAATCTTTACAAATTGAAATTCCTGTTCTGTTATATTTATTCTGTGATTATCTGGGAATCTCTTTTTCATCTGAATGGTCTTTCTCCCGATTTTTAATGTGTTTTTGCGAATGTCAATTTGAGCGTTCAAGTCTCTTAACGACTCATAACCAATCAATCCATCAAAGAAGTTGTGAAATTTAAAGATGAAAAACTTCAATTTCTTGTTGATTTGAAACGGGTCGAAAGAGGCCGATCTGTTTATTGAGTGGGTTCCTTTTATGTTCGTCACCTTAATTCCCGTTTCGGTTTTGCAGTTTTCTATATTGACGTGGTCTGGTGAAAGATAGTTTTTGTTCGCACCTGTATCGACCAAAAATTTCATTTCACCTTTCGACGTTGGAATTGTAATATAGGGTATGAAGTTGTTATTCTTTACCTTTTTGCTTTTAGTGCTTCGCTCACCTGAAAATTTAGCTCGTCGTCGACGAAGTAGTCATCGTCATCCGACTCTAGAACGGATTCCTCCAGCTGATTTGAGGTGTCAGGTTTTTCCTCAAGTTTGCTTTCGCGTTCTGTTTTATTGTCGTGGTTATTCACCTCGACACGAGATTTCGCCGTCCTCATGGAGACGTCATCGTCCGATGGTGAGCTTCTCGTTTTAAATTTTCCCGACCCATATGTTTTTGAATGGTTTGGGTTGTTGGAATTGGAGTTGGCAGGTTTCGCATTAAGCGAGTTGCCGTTGTTGTTGTAATTGTTTTGTTTCGCCTGTCTATTATGAAAACTTTGTTTGTCCATGTTATCTATTGTCGGCTTCTTATTTAGCGTACGTCTGTATGCTGCATTCGCATACTGCGTAGTGATGGCGTAGGTTTCCTCTAAAGATTCTGGCCTGTAGCTTCTCACGTGCATTGAAAGGTCATCTGTTAAGCCATCAATAAACCTGGTAAGCGTCATAAGACTAACGAGGTTGTTAATTGCTTTTGAATGTCTGTAATCATCCATCGTCGCTGCCGTGGATTTAATGGCAGTGTCGATGGTCTTGATTTTATTGTAGTACTCTGGCAAACTTTTCTTGCCCTGATTTATGTAGAATAGCGACTGGATATGAGACGTGAGATCACGTCTATCTCCAAAAGAATTTAGGATGACATCTTTAATGTCGATCCAATTGTTAGGGTTACCCGCGGCAATCAGGTATCCTTTGCCTCCCCTATGATTTTGTTCTTAACTGCTCTAACGAGTTGAGAGTATACTGCCTGGCCACGATACCGTTCGAACAAACCGAGTGTGTTCTCAGCGTCTTCGAGCCATGCACTCGTTTCTTTTTTATTACCGTTAAAAGTTGGTAAGTTTTTAATCGGATCGGGTGTCTGAAATTGCAGGAATGGATCATCTGCTTTGGCTTTCATTTGCCTAATGGTTGAAACAAGATCCTGCTGGGTGTCAGTCAGGTTTCTAATATGTTGAAGCAATTGCTCCACTGTTATTTCTTGTTGTTGCACCTGTGGTGGTGCATTTTGATGGTCTCCTAACTCGTCCAGTTCTGGTGCTGGCATGAGGTCTGGGGAGATCATAAGTTCATGCTCCATTTTAAATGAAGTGAGATTTGTTTGTTCACTTGTTATGGGAACTAAACAATATGCGAACCAGTTTTAAGTTAGATATGCGCTCACACTTGCACTAGCTTCACAAATTTATTTTGAGTTTCACACACTTCGTTGTGATATGTGGTATTCAATCGGCAACTAGTCTCGATGAAAAGTGACGATTGAATTATGTTTAGATTTAGTTTACGAGTGTTTTACTTACAGAAATGCTTTCAGCATCATCTGGAGTCTCAAGTATGGTCCTCTGGTAGGTTGTAGGTAGATGTGTGTGGGTCCTTCCGTCGCTCCGAATCACGCAAACTGAGTGATATGCGCTCACCAGTGGCTTCGCCGATGATCCGGTTATTCTCGATGAATGTTGCTCGGGTTGGGCTTTCGTGAGGTGCTCTGTTTCCAAGCGCTTTTATTTGTTAAAACTGCGCTTATTTTCACTAAGTGCAGCTTCTATTTGCGATATCACTTGATAGTCACTTTTGGTTTGTTTAACTAAGTCCTAATTTTCACTTGGACTTGTATTTTTTCCGGTTCACTTAGCACTGCTTTTTCCGCACTAAGTCTTTTCCTTAATTCGCACTTAGGAAATTTAGCGTTTCACTACTTCCACGCACTTGCCGTCGACTGCGCCAGTAATGCTCGAATGGTTACGAGTATTATAAAAAAAATATTTATTCACGTTTAAGACCGATTACAATAGAACGCACGCTTAAGACTAACTCGATATTCCTATCGCTAAACCTTTTATTAACTAAATCTACCTAGTCAGCACAACCAATATCGTTCGATGGGTCCTCCACGTTGGTACTCGTTGGTCGTGTCTACGTTGCCTTCCTGGGTTGTTGCTACGCTGGATTCTTCCTGGCTCATCATTTCTACGGTGCATCGATCGTTGCGTCCGATCGATGGGGCAAGTTGGCGTTGGTCGTCTCGATGTAGTTACCCTGGCTGTTGCTACGCTGGTTTCTCCTGGCTCATCAATTCCCTGGCGCATCGGTTGCTGTGGTCGATCGATGCGGCGTGTTGGCATGGTCGGCTGGGCTCGTCTTTCCATAACGTATATATATATATATATATATATATATATATATATATATATATATATATATATATATATATATATATATATATATATATATATATATATATATATATATATATATATATATATATATATATATATATATATATATATATATATATATATATATATATATATATATATATATATATATATATATATATATATATATATATATATATATATATATATATTAGGGTGGGTCGATTTAAAAATCGCTTTGGCACATATGATTTTCGGATTCTAGGGATCAAAATAAGATACTTTGCTCAAAAAACCATACCTCTAAAATGAATTCTGATGTCCGTTGTACTAGCGTGTAGGTACCCAAAAGGTCAAATTTCAAAAAATCCTGTTTTGACCCATTTAGAGTGCCCCAATCGAGTCCAAATGTATGACCGACCCCCACTAACTTTGGAGGGCCGATCCACCCATGCTAGTGTTACCCCCCTGGGACCCCCCTAGGGGAACACTGCAAAGTCGGGTGTTTTCGTCAATGAAATAGTCTGCTGGGAGGCAACAAAAATCCATCCACTGTTTCCTCACAATCGGATTCTTCGGGAACCGAAAAAAACTCACATTCCTTACTGTTTTTTGTTATTACACAAAACGCACTTCATTTTATCTATCTCTATCAAACTTTATCAAACGAACTTGTTTTAAATTTAAATACAATAACTATCTTTTCACTCTGACAATAACAACACTCCGTTGAAGTCAACTGGAACTTGAGCAAAAAGGGGCTGCCAGAAAAATATTTTGGTGGATACATAAAAAAACCGTGTTGCTGTTTTGACTGAATTTCTCTCTGCGTCACTCTATCTATTCACTCTGTGTAGAACTAGTGTAGGTTTCATATAGGATAGAAACGTCAACATAAATCATTCTACATCGTCCGCCAAAGTGTCAACACCTAAAATAAAAACCTGAAAGTGAAAGTGAAAATTGTTAAAGTCAAAATATATTTTTTTTAGTTTACAATGAACCCGCAAGATGAAATAGCAACAACATCATCAGCTATCGAAAACCCAATGAGTCATATACCCAAACGTGATGTTGCTGTTTTTGGTGTGTCTTCTGATTTGAATGATATTAATTTACCAACCGATCTGGATATCTTGAGATATTATTTTTACTTGAGCGAACGTGCAAAAACAGAACAAAAAAAGTTTTCTTATAAACAATTCTCTAATCACGTAACAGATAGGTTGGTTGGAATTTGGGAAAAACTTGGTATGAAAATAATTTCAAAAAAATATGTTGCTGTTAAATTGAATAGATTGGTTGACAAATACCAAGCCGAAATTAAGAAGACGAATAGAGACCTTTTAGTGTTTACCGGTACTCTGAACGAAATTTTTTATATTGGAGCATGTAAATGCGATTTGACGGCAGCTCAATGTAACTGCGGTTTGGTTCCAGAACGCCTCAAAGAGTTTATGCACGATCAACATAAACAGAGAAGACTAATAATTGATGCATTTCTGATGGAAATTGAAGAGCAAGGGACATCGTCATCAATGCCAACAATGCCAACATACGAAGATCCCGATGATACAACATACGTAGACGTACCGATGACGGTTGATGAAGATGTTATGAATAGAAGCACAAGTTCACAATACACAGAAAGATACGATTGTTTTAACTTTGCCTTGATGTGTGACAGATTTGGTGTGTCTGATAGAGTAGCGTCAGCATTGGCAACCAGTCTTTTCAAAGATTTTGAAATGAAAGATCAGCATGGCGAACCTCTCATCATGGATAAATCGAAAGTTCGTAGAGAAAGAGAGAAATGCAGACGAATAGTGCTCCGCAAAAGGTTTGATGATTCCAGTTTAATAGCGTTTTCATTCGACGGCAGAAAAGATGATACTTATACGAGAGAAAAAATTGATGGTAAGTATCATAGTAGGATGGTAAAAGAACCTCACCTTGTTATTTTGAGAGAACCGAATTCTCGATTGATTGGTTACGCAAGACTGGTAGAGGAAAGTGCTGAATACAAAACAACAAAATTGAATGAATTTTTCAACGATAAAAACATATCTCTGGATGCATTGATTGGCATATGCACTGACGGTGAGCCAAAAAACACTGGCACACACGGTGGAATTATACGAAGATTCGAATTGCTGCTAAAAAGACCACTGCATTGGTTTGTTTGCCTTCTTCACTTCAACGAACTTCCGTTTCGACATTTGTTTGGGGTTTTGGATAAATCATCCACCACTGGACCAACATCAACAACCGGGAAACTAAGCAAGCAAATTGAAAATTCTGAAGCTCTTCCGGTAAGTCATTGCTATCACTCATTTATTATAATTTTCTAACATTTTGAATGGTGAAATCATAATAAATTTATTTAATTATTATATATTTTTAGGTGGTGAGCGACTTTCAGAGAATTGCGTTGGAAAATATGCCTCCTGTTGCAGAACAGCACGAATATTCCACCGATTCGCAGTACTTATACGACATGGCACATGCAATTTCTAATGGCGTGGTTTCTGTGGATCTGGCTAACACAAAACCAGGGGAAATTGTACATTCTCGCTGGCTCACCAAGGCCGCTATATTATTACGAATATATGTGACAATGAAAAAACCACCTAAAAATTTAAGAATTCTGGTTGAATTTATAATTAAGGTTTATGTGCCAATGTATTTTAATATCAAGTATTACAGCTCTGTCGTGTACGGTAGTGTATTATTTTTCAAGTACATTACTTGGGCACAATTTCTGGAGCCAAATTTACGCACTGTTGTCAATCATGTAATTAAAAATAATCCATATTTTGCACATTCGGAAAATATCTTGCTATCAATGTTGTTTGATGATAGGAAAGAGGTGCGCGACTCTGCTATCAAGAAAATTTTACGATATCGAGACAATGTTGAAGACCCATCGGAACTTAGAGAATATAAAAAACCAGATATAAACTTCCATTGCTTCGATTACACGAAAATGATCGATTTTACTGATAAAAATAACGTATTTGAACCACCATTCACGCGAATCATTCCGTATGAAACATTGATAGCATATTTAAATGAAGATGATTCACCATTTACTGATCCGCATATTCCATTACATATACAAGGAACGGAACAACACGTTCAACTGCTAGCTAGCGTTTCCAAACGAGTAATATCGGAAAATGTAGAGGCTGTTATGGAGGCGACTTTAGAGAGCCGTGCGAAATTGCCCAGTGTTGAAACCAAAAAAGACTTCAAACAGTAATTTTTTAGTTTTTTTCCTATGTTCTGATCGAATAAATTTTTAAAGAGAAAACAAAAATCCAAAAACAAAAAAAAACATTTTTTTCCTAGAAACTTCATTTGTGCGGAAAAATAATAGCTATTTCACTGATTTTTGTCATATAAAGTGCCAAAAATGGTGATTTTTTTATATTTTTTTATATTTTTGTATGGGAGACCCCCTAGGGGGGTCCCAGGGGGGTAACACTAGCATGGGTGGGTCAGCTCTCCAAAGTTAGTGGGGGTCGGTCATACATTTGGACTCGATTGGGTCACTCTAAATGGGTCAAAACAGGATTTTTTGAAATTTGACCTTTTGGGTACCTACACGTTAGTACAAGGGACATCAGAATTCATTTTAGAGGTATGGTTTCTTGAGAAAAGTATCTTATTTTGATCCCTAAAATCCGAAAATCATATGTGCCCAAGCGATTTTTAAATCGCCCACCCTAATATATATATATATATATATATATATATATATATATATATATATATATATATATATATATATATATATATATATATATATATATATATATATATATATATATATATATATATATATATATATATATATATATATATATATATATATATATATATATATATATATATATATATATATATATATATATATATATATATATATATATATATATATATATATATATATATATATTTATATATATATATATATATATATATATATATATATATATATATATATATATATATATATATATATATATATATATATATATATATATATATATATATATATATATATATATATATATATATATATATATATATATATATATATATATATATATATATATATATATATATATATATATATATATATATATATATATATATATATATATATATATATATATATATATATATATATATATATATATATATATATATATATATATATATATATATATATATTTATATTTATATTTATAATCTCCCAGATGGTCTCGAGGTACGATGCTGGCTTAACTAGCCAGTCGTCGTGGGATCGAGCCTCGGCTCGGGAGAGACTGTTAGTGTCAGTAGGATCGTTGCGCTAGCCCCGCAATTGTCCTGACAATAGGGTGGTCGGTATTACCGACTTTTCGAAAAACCGGTATTTTGGTATTTATAAAAATAAAAACCGGTAAAAAACCGGTATTTTTATTTTTTCGGATCAATACAAACCAGGGGTGACTCGTGGTCTTTAAACCTGCTTTTTCAACTACAAAATTCTTAAAATCATAGTTTGGGGAAGTAATGATGAATGTCCGATGACGTCTCCGGTAGTGGTTTTCTTCGGCCGGTTTTCTGCCGCAGTCTTATGCAAAAACCTGCCTAAGTAAATCACTGGCGAAGACGTTACCTACATAAATTTGGATTTGAAATTTATTTTTTGCTAAGCGTCTCAGGTTGCATCTATGTACGGACGTGTCGCTACATGATTATGTTTTTGCATTTATGAGTATCTATGCTTCATTACGATCCAGATTTTTATTGTAAGATTATTCTGTTCGATGCTCTTTAAACAGTTCATCCAAATTATTTTTTATTATAATTATTTTATTAACTTTAGCTCCTAATGGAGAAACGAAAAATGAGGCATATCAACAAGTTTGTAACTGAAAAAGAAATCAATATTTGAAATGAGAGGTTGGTAAAAAATATTGAAAATGATAGAAAAAGCAGAAACTTTTACACGAGTGAGGCCGGGTACATGCAGCTAGTTGCTAATAAAAGCCCGCTGCGGTACGGGCGACGAAGCTTTGACCATACTACAGCTATTTTAATTTCACTTTTTCAAGGAGCAGTAATTTTTAGGATGATTTCTTCATTGGTTGATTATTTATTATTTTTTTAGTTTTACTTTTAAATAGCACAAAATGAATAATGACTTGCGTATTTTTGTTGACATGATTGTGATTACTGCCTCAAACTATGATTTTCATAATTTGAGCATGAGCATGAGCATGAGCATGATTGACCGCCCGCGGTTGCTACTCCGTTATTGCCAGATCAGCTGTAATTACACAAAGAACCAACAGATCATGTTTGGGACCAACATGCATCCTCAATGTGTAAAAACAGGTGACCTAAATCTTTATATTAGGCAATACCAGCGCCGGCCGCATCCGAATGCAGGTCAAAGAAGGAGTTTGTATAGGAATATGTTGACGTGATACTCGCTTTATTGGAAGCCGAGAACACCTCTGCACTTCCACGAGAAATCACTGGGATGTTGGATAGAGGGGAAGGTATACAGCAGGGTTCGTTTTGGTAAACGATGCGCTAATGTCGGGTTCTTCAGAACATGTGCCGCGTCTACAAGTTTATTACATCCGCCACTATATTTATAATGTGATTCGAACTTATTTAGTTTGACAATGTAACACCGCAACAATAAAACGTACGCGAGGATACAGGATTTTTGACTAAACCGAGACAACCTCAAATTACCGTATATCTCCTTGTAAGGTTATGCTCTTTATACCCAAAACTATTGCGCGTTGTTGATCCATCTGTAGATGATACGACCTCATGGAAGGTACCGACGCGGGGGTTGAAATGATATTTATCGACTGAACGAAATCTACTTCGATTTCCGATGTAATAATTTAGATGCAACGCGCGAGCAGTCTCCGACTTAACGTTGATGGAGATGAGAAAGATATGATAAAATATCTGGGTTCACTTCGCGAAATCACCACACGCCGGAAGTCCATATATCAGCAAAACTCGCCCGGGCTGAATACGCGTTTACACCGAAGCGTTACGAACAACCGCTTTAATCCCCCCGGCCGACACATACGCGCAGGAACTCGGCGTTTACGTCGATTATCTCTTAACAATGTACGCCTAATACGCCTAATAAATATGAAAATTGGCAATGTTCCATGCATCCAAAGCCTCAACAATTAAATAAAAGAAAATATACATATAAGCCTGAATATATTTTTAAATTTATTGACAAAGTGCCGAACTGTCATAAATATAACAAATTATGTAAAACAACTGGTCAAAAGCTAGAACAATAAAAAAATCTAAGCATATGATTCCTGAGAAACACATACTCTAAACTCCACAAACCACACTAACACTTTGTGGACAAAAATAAAACTTGTTACTGAAACTCTGCGGAAAAAAATACCGCGCACACAATTTCAACGATGAAATCAAAATCTCTCTGTATCTGTTTTCTCACATAAAGTAAAACTAGAAACAAGCATCAACATATCACTTTACAATACAGACAAGACAAAACGTATACTTAGCTTTCATCTCTGCATTTTCCAGTTGTTTTCATCGTTTTTGGACTTTTCTTTAAATAGAAGTACAGTGGCAACATGCATGTATGCCTTCACACACTCGTTTAATCCATACAACATTTCATTCGTTGAAAAGAGATAGCACATAAACACTGTAAACGGCGATGCATGGTTTTGATCTTATTGGCAAATTTTCACTTCAAGTTTAACTAGATACAAGCCAAATATAATTTGCACTATGCCAATGAATAAATCCCTAATGAGCATCCAATCACTATAAAACTATGTGGAGCAGCTGCTCGAAAAACACTCTCCTTATTGTATGTAATAACACCACACACTCCACACTTTCAAACCGTCGCCAAGACAGCGATAGAAAAAAAGAACAAGAAAAAATAAACACTTTGGTGAATCTAAAAAGCAACGTCAATAATATTCAATTTTCACAATTAAATTCACTTTTTTTTGTGGAACTTCACACTTTTCGCACTCAGCACATTTCAATAGAACACCTGTATATATGTTTAACAATTCTTTAGGTGTAAAATAACCGAAAATCACCAAACAATGTGATGATTTCAAAGCAGGAACCAGCTGGCCAATCTTGATCACGGCCTCGCACAACCATCCGCGAACTTTTCCAAGAAAAAACAATTTTAAATTTAGAAAATAAACTCACTCCGCGATTACATCTATAACGAACATGCACAACTAAATTAAACAATTTTGCTTCCAATATAACATGCGAGCGAAGAATTTTTGCGTCCGATTTCGGTCATGGCTTGCTTCGACCTCCAATACAAGCAACTTTAATTCAGGCGAATAACTTAAGTAGTTTTTTTAAAGGTATATATATATATATTAGGGTGGGGAAAAATGATCGATTTTCCAGAACCAAGTTTTTTTGGTTCCCTTTGGGGCCCCAAACAACCCTAAACCTACCGGAAGTCGATTGGTTTTGTCTCCGCTTGGCGCATTAACTATGATTTTCATAAATTATAGTTAAACTGGTAGGTTCAAAACCCACGCGTTGCCTCTGTGAGTATAAGTGTGTAAAGAGATTAGCTGTTCTACTTAAACAAAAAATGATTTGCTTTATTGATAAGTTTTTTGACATATTATCGATACACACAAACACATCGTCTGAATCCGAGCAGATTGTTAGAAAATAACAAAAATTGATACACAGGTAAGAGTAAATTAATATTTAATGTTGCTTCTGTCGAAATGTATTTATTATAGGGGAACTGCTCCATTATTCATCTCAATAAACCGATATTCACGAAAAATACACGGATAAAACAACAAATTTTCATGAAATCATTGAACAAATTAACAAAATACGCTTACGTGCTCTTATAGAATCGTTCAGTATTGTATATTTAGTAAAATTAGCTAGATTTATCCTGAACAAACCATTTTTCACAACGCTTCCATATCCATCTCAAAACTTAAATCACTGCTCAATTATTCATCTCACGACGCCCCCATATTCATCACACTGCAATGCACTGTTAATCATGAATGAATCACATTATCATGAATGAACGTAGCCGCAGCCCGTCGTAGTAGGTTACCTAGATATTCGCTGTATTATTTACGTGCAAATATGGTAACCTAGGTAACCACTGCAGTGCTGTCCAGTTATATCAATTATGTCGGAATAATTCAACGTTTTCAGTATGATTTGTTCGTATTAACAGAAACCGATTTGGCAACTTTTGATTTGCTTCAAGGCAGTGAAAACAGATGAAAATACATACAGTTGAAATTTAGGAAGCTGGTTTTTGGAAATTTGAGGTGAACGTTTCAAAAATTAAAGTATTCTTAGTGTAGTGAGTGATTTTGTTTAGTGATTAAAACGAAAAACGGTCCGCTAGTGATGAGAAAAACTTCGGTTGGCTGCTGAACAAGTCCCGTTTTAGCCGTACAGAACAATGTGCGGATTTTGTTTTCTGAGATAGGTGATGATGATGATGATGATGATGGTCCCACCTCATACCCCTACATCGGTTTGAGCTGGACGATTTATCTATATGAGATATTTTTAAAAACATGCAATGTAACCAGTTGGCAAACAAATAACGGACTGGTTATTAATTTCAGACATAGTAACCCTTCAAATGAATACCAATAATTTACAAGAAACCTAAATTAATCCACCTAGCGGTCAGACCCAGTCTTTCTCATTCAAACTTTTATTTGTTTCAATAAATTTAGATGAACGCTTCAATCCAATAAATGTATATTCACTCTTAAGGTTCCAAAATATAGATGTTGTAATCTATACATATAAAAATGCAGTCCGGTCTGTCTGTCTGTCTGATCCATATAGGCTCGAAAACTACCGAACCGATCGACGTGAAACTTTGTATGTAGGAGTTTTTGGTGCCGATAAAGGTTCCTATGATTATTTGAAACCCCTCCTTCTTCTGGAAGGGAGGGGTTTCATACAAATGAAACATAAATTTCTGCACAACTCAAGAACAAACCAAGCAATTGAAACCGAATTTGGCATGTGGATGTTTTAAGGGGTTTCAAATATGTTCATAATGGTTCGCCCCCCCCCCCTTTTCTTGAAGGGAGGGGTTTCATACAAATGAAACACAAATTTCTGCACATCTCGAGAGCTAACCAACTAAATGGAACCAAATTTGGCAGGTGAATGTTTTTAGTGGTAACAAATTTGTTCCATAATCGACCTCAGGCAACATTTTGGATTGTAAGATGGCAACTTCCGGTTTCTGGAAAACAACCAAAATGGCTGATTTTCACCTAATATAATAATATCTGGATCTAGAATGATACTCAGGAGCTAAAACCGATCGGAATTGTCTTCAAATGTGCGACAAAAATGGCGACTTCCGGTTTCAGAAAAACAGTGGCAAACGAGCAAATACCACCCAATATGGGTGTTTCCGGAACCGTAATGATGCACTGGAGCCACAAATCGACTTCAGACAACATTTTGAATTGTAAGATGGCAACTCCCGGTTTCTGGGAAAGGGTCTGAAATGGACGATTCCCATTAAATATGAGTATCTTCGGAACCAGAAAGATGGACAGAAGATAAAATTGGCTGATTTCCGTCTAACATTAATATCTCCGGATAGAATGATACACAGCAGCTGAAATCGACCACAGACCCCATTTTAGATTCTAGGTTGGCGACTTCCGGTTTCTGGGAAACAGCCGAAAATGATCGAATTACACCCAAAACGGGTTTTTTTCAACCAAAATGACGCTCAGATGCCAGAAATTATCTTAAATACCATTTTGAAATCCAAAATGGCGACTACCGGTTCGGGAAAAACAGCCTAAAATAAACAATATAAGTACAGTACTGGACAAAAAAAGTACGCACCTGTGATTTGTTCAAACTTTCCTGATTTAGGTAGAATCTAAGGCAGATGGATAATCAAAGTGTTCTAACAAAAGACAGTACTGGAGGTGTACTTTCGAAAAATGTTAGATAAAGCGACATGAGAACGACATATAAACATAAAAAGAGCTTATATTTGGAAATTGTCATTTTTCTTGTGGGCAAAATAAAGTACGTATTATAGTGATTCAACGATCAAACTGATTTTTCTTTATTTTAGTATTAAGTTTGGCCACCTTTAGCTTCAATCACGGATTGCAGGCGTCGAGGCATACTTTCAACGAGGTTTTTAATATGTTGGGAGTAGATATTTGTCCAAGTTTTTTACAAAGCTTCAAACAGCTTGTCGCGGTTGGTGACATCTCCCTTGTCGACATTTTGATCCAAAATCGACCACAAATTATCTATCGGATTTAAGTCCGGGCTTTGTGATGGCCATTCCAATAGCTTGATACGTGAAGCATGGAAATACGTCGTGGTTTTGTGGGCGGTATGCTTGGGATCATTGTCTTGTTGAAAAGTGAACTTCTTCTCTAAGCCAACCTTTCGCGCCGACTCTGTAAGATTTCTCTTCAAAATGCTGATGTAATAGTCTGCCGTCATTATGCCATCAATTTTCTCAATATTACCAACACCCGACCAAGCAAAGCACCCCCACACCATGATACTGCCACCTCCGTGCTTGATTGTCTTCTGAATATTTTTATCGGCAAGTTTCTCACCAGGTTTCGTCCAAACTCGTGCTCGTTGTTTGTGGCCAAAGAGTTCAAATTTACTTTCATCGCTCCAGATAACCTGTTTCCAGAACTCTATCGGCTTGTCGATGTATTTTTGAGCGAATTTGAGGCGTTTGCTCCTGCAGAAATAAACCTCAGCCAAAAATGTATGCTGAATACTAAGTAAACAAACCTGTTAACCTTTTGAATCAATGGTCGTCATTGGGCAAATCCACTCTTATAACCCATTTCCTGTAGTCTTCTGCGCACAGTTCGATCAGAGATATTTAAATCAGCATTTTCACGAATCACTCGGCTGGTAGCGAAAGGATTTTTTGCCACTTCTCGAGAAATTCGGTGATCATCGTTAGTTGTAGTTTTCCGCTTCCTTCCTCTACCGGTCCGATCGGCTACGGTTCCCAGTTCTCCATGCTTTTTGCATATTTTTCGTGCTCCTGCTTCACTTAAATCGTATTTTCGAGCAATTTCTCTATAAGAAAGACCTTCCTGACGGTTGTTAACTATAAGTTTACGAATATCTACGGAAATTTGCTTTCTCCCCATCTTATCCGATTGTACCGCGCACTAATAATGATAAACAAATAATCAAACACATTGTTTCGACGTTTCTCTGCAGCAATAGGAATCTTATTGGACTTACGAGGAGTAGGACACAATAAAAAATAAATTATCTAAACTGAGAAATAGTAAACTGATGATGATATATAGAATGCTTGCTTTATTTTGACCAAGCGAAAATAGAGCTTAATTACAATTATGCTGAAGTGTGAATTTAATATGCAATTCTCTGACAAAATTATTATACCAATCGTTAGTATATTAGAAATACTACAACTTATCCGAATTCATCGAGTTCATATCTGCTCTGAAAATCTGCTGAAAATGACCGAATACCACCCAATATGAATATATTCAGAATTAAGGCGATGTACAGAAGCCAAAAGTCGAGGATGATGTTATTTCGATAAAACCAATCATTGCAATCGATTTGCTCTTTGACTCTGATCATATCTTATGGCCGATTCGTCGTGCATTTGCAGATTTTAAACACATCGCAAGGAATCAATGAATTTGAAACGTTCAAATAGTACGATACCATATTTAAATTATGTTGTGGCCACATATATCGATCAAAGCAGGTATATTTTTAAATAGTCTTTGAATTTCTTTTCTTTCCATTACTTTTGAGCCACATATCAAATTGTTATAAAGTTTGTTATTTGTAAGTTTGAGAGATGACTCGTTCGTATGACACTAGTTATGTTCAACTAAGTCATGTAATCTTTGAGATAATAGACTTTCGTTGTTTTATTAACAATATGATACATAACTGTTGCTCAAGTTCGATTATAATCAAATAAAATGGGAACGTATAGGACAGCCAAAATTTGCAACCACGCGTTCAATCATAATTCATCAATTAACCCTTAACTGGCCCGCTCATCTGATAATAATATTGATCAAATCGACTAGTTTCTGAGATAATGAAGTTTCGTGATTTTCACATTTCGGTACATTAGAGACGAAGTTACAGTCCGATTACAGTAAAATTCAATAGGGTGTTATGAGGCAGCTAGACTTTTTGTTTGACACTAATTTTGTGGAAATCGGGTCTGCCATCTCTGAGAAAAGTGAGTTAGTCCAAGTAGTCTTCGGAATATGTTTCTTTTCATAGCTGGATTTCACATTTTTGAACATAACAGGCAAAGTAATAGTCCGATTGCAAAACAAATCAATCGGGTTTTATGGGGCAACTAGACCATCCATTTGACAATGATTTTATGAAAATCGGTCCAGCCATCTCTGAGAAACATGAGTGAAATTAAACAGTCTTCAGAACACGTTTCTTTTCATAAGTTTTGAACCACAAGTTCAATCTTTATAAAATTTAAAAGTTAAAGGTTTTTCGGGAAGCCCGTTCATTTGAAATCAATTTTGTTGAAATCGGTTGTGTGGATTGTGAGATAATGATGTTTTATGATTTTCACATTTTGATACATAACCTCTAAACTAAGAGTCCGATTACAATGAAATTGAATAGGGTCTTATGGGACAACAAGCCCTTTCATTTGCAATTGATTTCATGAAAGTCGGTCCAGCCATCTCTGAGAAAAGTGAGTGAGAATAAAAATCTGCACATACACACACATACACACACACATACATACAGAAAATGCCCAGCTCGTCGAGCTGAGTCGAGTGATATATGCCATTCGGCCCTTTGGAGCACTTTTATACTTTCGGTTTTGCAATTGATTGCTATACCTTTCTAGGAGAAAGGCAAAAATATAACGAATATCCAATCCAAGGCTCATCCAGAACGTTTCCAACCCGAAAATTATCTGGACTTGATTTGGAATTGAACCTAATGTTTAAGAGCATTCACTAATCAGAATTGGTTCTAGATAACGATCTAGAACTACGAGAGAGATCCAATGATACTGTTAGAGCCATAATGAGTAGCCGAACCCTATTTGCTGCAATAGCGAGCGAGAGTGTTTTCGCCCTGCATCGATGACGTCAGAATCCACAATTTTTATCTCTCTCATTAGGCGAATCAACTTTCCTTTGTTAAACTCCCTATAAAAACCCTACATTGTACATCGAAATACAGCTAGAATAAAATTTTGTTAGAAGTAACCACGCACGCTTTTTATTTCATCCCGCTTCTAGAAGTTCGCTGATAGTGTGTCCGCTTCGGTTGTGATTTCCGCGCGATTTTTGGACCTCACGCTAACATATGGTCCTTCGAGCCGGATCGCGAACGTTTCGCCGCGAACCGCGTGTTCTGTGATCGCTAGTGCCCATAAATTTGCCCCGTTGCCGCCATACAGGCCCCGAGTGCTTCTGACAATTCTGGCATCTCAGTGGTATAGAACAATAGTGTGAGAAAATCTGTAGAAAAATAACTTTTGGATAATAAGTGCGCGAAATCCACAAAGATGGATAAACTCTTCCGCGAACGAAAATCGCTCGAACCGCGATTAAAACGTATTTTGGAAACATTGGAGAAATTAAGAGGCACAGATGACGAAGAAGTTGATGTGCAAACAGAACTAGACGCCTTAAATGAGGTTTGGGCTGCTTTTTGTGCTGTGCGTAAGAGAATACTAGATGTTGGTGAGGACGATAAAGCCTATGAAGATGCGGTGCAGCAGCAGGCGAGATTTAAATCGTACTACATTGCAATGAAAAATCGTTTGTTTAAAATTCTGAAAGCAGTGAAAGATCGCGATAACGCTGCAACTGAGCATGCTGCCCAGTCTGACATTATGAAGCAGCTTGCCGATCAATAGGCAGAATTTCTGCGCATGATGTCTACAAGCATGGCCGCGCCGTCCATTGCTAGTGCCGTCGCCCACCCCAACGAAGCTGCAACTCCATTGTCTGACTTAAAGTTACCGCGTATGAATATGCCAGTTTTCAGTGGCAATTACCTAGAGTGGCAATCGTTCTACGATTTGTTCGACAGTTTAGTGCATAAAAATGTGATGCTAAAGGACAGCCAGAAGCTTTATTTCCTAAAAACGAATTTGGCCGGTGAAGCGGCTTCCTTGATTTCGCATTTAAAAATAGTGGATGCTGACTATCGAACTGCGCTGGACAAGCTAAAAACCAGGTACGACAAACCACGAGAAATCGCTAATCAACATAAAAGCGATTCTTGTCTCAGCCTACGCTTACGTCATCGTCTTCATACGGTCTACGATCATTGCATGACGTATCTGATGAGGTTATAAGAGCTTTGCAGGCGATGGATAGGGAAGATCGAGACACGTGGCTTCTTTACATCCTCAGCGAAAAGGTAGATCCGGACACAAAGCAGTTGTGGAGCCAGAAGATAGCCGAAATGGATGAAGAAAACATCAATCTGCAATGCTTTCTGAAGTTTATTAGAATCTCGGAGCTTCGCTCTTCAGTCATCTCAGCCTCCGAGAACAAAGACTAATGTGCCCTTCAAACAACCTTCAAAATTTCAACCTCCATGCAAAAACGCTAGCGCATTTGTTGCCACGAATAGTACGTCCTGCAACGTATGCAACAAACAAAACCACTAATTATACCAATGCGTTCATCCCGGTGAAAGATGCCAATCAGGTACGTGCAGAAAGTGCAATTCATTCCATCACACTTTACTGCACCCAAATATGCCATCCACAAACACACACTCTACCGGTCCGGCGGTCATGGCCCCGGCAAATCCAGGACTTTCAGCCCAGTCCTTGATTTCGACCCTCGACTCACCAAACGGTCCCGATGCATCGAATGTTCTTCTTGCCACTGTCGCTATCAACGTGCTGGATAATCGTGGACGTCCGCACGCCTGTCGTGCCGTTTTAGATTGTGCTTCCCAAGTCAATTTCATCAGCGATAAATTGTGTAGGCAACTTCATCTCAAAACGCAAGCAGCCGACCTGAACCTCGAAGGCACCTCATCTACCAGCACACGCTGACAGATGTGCCGATCGTAACCAACAATTAAAAGATGAGTACCATGCGTTCATCCGCGAATATATCGATCTTGGGCATATGTCACTCGTTAGTGATACCAACACAGATAGCAAATCGGTTTATCTCCCACATCATTGCGTGCTCAAAACAACCAGTTCGACCTCCAAATGTCGAGTCGTTTTTGATGCCTCGGCAAAGACGACGAGTGGTCTCTCATTAAACGATGTGCTCATGTGCGGTCCTGTTTTGCAAGATTCACTGATCAATATTTTAATTCGATTTCACTTTCCACCGATCGTTCTCGCAAGCGATGCAAAGCAAATGTATCGAATGATATGGCTGAACGAGCTTGATCGTGACTTGCTAAAAGTCTTGTGGAGATGGACTAATGAGGAATGCATTAAGGAATATCGTCTAAATACCGTCACCTTCGGAACAAAAAGTGCATCATCTTTGGCTACAAAATGTGTGCAGCAGCTTCTGAAGTCGTTTCGGCATCAATATCCTGTAGCTGTAGAGAAAGCGGAAAAGGGCATTTATGTCGATGACATTCTGACTGGTGCTTCGTCAGAGGCAGAAGCAAAAAACTTACGGCTGCAGTTGACTGAAATCTTTGCTGCCGGTGGATTTCATCTCCGGAAGTGGGCGTTCAACAGCGCAGATGTTTTAGAAGGGGTCCTGACGCCGATTTAGAAGTGAAAATTCCCATTGATGAGAATCCAAACAGCACCATCAAGGCTCTTGGAATGCAGTGGCAGCCGTGCAGCGACGAGTTCCATCTTTCATACCAGCCAACCGAGATCCTTCAGCCCACAAAGCGAATCGTTTTATCGCAAATTGCCAGCCTTGGCCTTCTATTACCAATTATAGTCCAGGCAAAGCTGGTAATGCAGCGAATGTGGGAGCTGAAGGAGGCTTGGGATGCGACTCTCCCCGGTGAGTTGACCAAAGGTTGGTTAGTTTTGGTGCAAAAGTTTTCGCTTCTCAATTCTTTTCAGATTCCGCGAAGGGTAATCGACATGCGAAATTGGTCTCGTCTCTACCTGCACGGCTACTGCGATGCATCCGACGTAGGGGTGCTTGCATATACATCCGAGCCCGTAAGCGATGACAACAGAACTTTGTCCCATCTTCTCTGTTCCAAATCGAAGCTGGCACCAATAGGCAACAACAGAATGATCATACCCCGATTGGAATTACGTGCAGCAGCCATTCTCGCACGACTGATATCAAATGTGAGAGAAGCTCTTTCTTCTACTACTTTCCACGAGATTCGGGCCTTCTCCGATTCCAAAGTTGTTTTAGCATGGCTGGCTGGAGGTGCTGCAAGATGGAAGACCTTCGTGGCGAATCGCGTGGCAGAGATCTCGTCGCTTCTACCTTATATCAACTGGGCTCACGTAGGCACTCTGACAACCCAGCTGATCTGGTATCGCGGGGTGTATTTCCCGATCAACTTCAAGCAAACTCTCTTTGGTGGCATGGACCAAGCTGGGAGGCAACGACGATAAATTGCGAATCATCTTCAATCGACAATCTCAATACAGATGAGCGACGGCAGATAGATAGAGAGCAGAGAACTACAGCCGCGGTGTGTTTGACTGTAAACGACAATCGTTTTCTGGATGATATGATGGCCCGGTACTATCCGAATCTTAAGCTTCTACTTCGTGTAACCGCCCGGATGCTCCGTTTTGGACACCCTGAATACCGTGGTTCGCTTCGTCTCGCTTCAGATGAGATAGATTTCGCTTTGGAAAAGTACCTTCAACACGTACAGCAGCAACATTTTTCTGGAGAACTCAACCGACTGCGAAGTGGCCTCAACGTTGAGCGTAGTAGCTCATTATATCAGCTTGATCCATTCCTAGATAAAAACGGTGTCGTCAGGGTGGGCGGCAGGTTGCAGCAATCGAATTTGAGCTATGACAATAAGCATCCGATCTTGCTACCCCGGCACTCGATATTGACTTCACTCATTTTGCTTCACGAGCACAAGGAGAAACTGCTTCGTGGCCGTCAGTCGCTGTTAGCAGCTACACGTTTACGGTTCTGGATCTTACGCGGCATTAGTGCCGCTCGCAAGGTGTATCGTGATTGTTTAACGTGCAATCGATCTCGACCAACAATTTGGACAATTACCCGCTGATCGGTTAAAGCCACTTCCCCCATTTTCCATTACGAGAGTCGACTACGCTGATCCTGTAGGAATCATCGGAAGAAGAAAACGGGGTGCAGTGTCCTCGAAAGGTTACATCGCTTTGTTAGTTTGTTTGGGGACACGCGCAGTGCATTTGGAGGCTGTCTCGGATCTCAGTGTATCATTTATTACTGCATTAACGCGTTTCACTAGTCGGTACGAAGTGCCCAGTAAGATGTACTCGGACAATGCCACGAACCTTAGAGCAGGAGCGAGAATTCTTAGAGAGCTGTACCATCAAATAGATGCAACCGAACACAGTGATGAAGTGAACGATTTTTTGGTCAACAAGCGAGTGCAATGGCTTTTTATACCCGCTCGTTCGCCTCATCATGGTGGCCTATGGGAGGCTGGAATCAAGGTGGCAAAAGGATTTTTCAGCATTGGAGGATAATTATACTTACATCTTTGAGGAATCGAGTACTCTTCTGTCTCAGATAGCGGCCTGCATGAACTCTCGTCCGTTCTGTGCTATTTCCGATGATCCCAAGGATCCTCAAACGCTTACGCCCGCGCATTTTCTAATCGGGCGCCCGCTAGATGCTTTACCCGAAGTTAATCATCTTGAACAGCAGATAAGTTCGCTATCCAGATGGAACTCCGTTCAACGGGTCGCCCAGGACTTTCGAGCTCGGTGGCAGTCCGAGTACGTGCTCACTCTTCAACGCCTGCCGAAGTGGCAAACATCGTCCCCTAACATCGCAGAAGGAGATTTTGTGCTTTTTGTTGAAGATAACGTAAAATCGCAGCAATGGCCATTGGATCGTGTTCTGGAGCTTTTCCCTAGGACCGATGGCCGTGTCCGAGTTGTCTCGGTCAAAACTGGCAATGGTGTTTTCCGCAGAGACGTCAGGAAGCTGCGACGTTTCCCTCTTGATAACGACGAATATGTGCCAGGAAGAAATGGGTCTGAAATTACTGCTCGTAATTTGGTGGGCGGTTTATGTTTAAGCCATAATGAGTAGCCGAACCCTATTTGCTGCAATCGCGAGCGAGAGTGTTTTCGCCCTGCATCGATGACGTCAGAATCCACAATTTTTATCTCTCTCATTAGGCGAATCAACTTTCCTTTGTTAAACTCCCTATAAAAACCCCACATTGTACATCGAAATACAGCTAAAATTAAATTTTGTTAGAAGTAACCACGCACGCTTTTTATTTCATCCCGCTTCTGGAAGTTGGCTGATAGTGTGTCCGCTTCGGTTGTGATTTCCGCGCGATTTTTGGACCTCACGCTAACAGATACTCTAGTGCTCGATAACGAGCTCTACAGATCACAGGCAAACTCAAGCCTTTTCAGTTTTCGCTCCAAACCCTATTTTAAATCGTAAAAACAGATGAATTGTTAAAAAGAAAGTAAAATAATTTCAAAAATATTACAAACCAAAAAAGCAATTTGTCAACCCGATATGCTTTTTGTTTCAATTTCAGGGGTTTAAACCTGATGTACTCAATATCAAGATTGTCTATGTCAGCCTACGCGCGCGTGACTCAAACATGTGTAGCCGACTCTTTTTTGCCTTTCTCCTAGAAAGGTATAGCAATCACTTGCAAAACCGAAGATATAAAAGTGCTCCAAAGGGCCGAATGGCATATATCACTCGACTCAGCTCGACGAGCTGAGCATTTTCTGTATGTATGTGTGTGTGTGTATGTGTGTGTGTGTTTGTGCAGATTTTTATTCTCACTCACTTTTCTCAGAGTTGGCTGGACCGATTTTCATGAAATTAATTGCAAATGAAAGGTCTTGTTGTCCCATAAGACCCAAATGAATTTTATTGTAATCGGATTTTTATTTTAGAGGTTATGTATCAAAATGTAAAAATCATGAAACATCATTATCTCACAATCCACACAACCGATTTGAACAAAATTGGTTTTAAATGAACGGGCTTCCTAAAAAACCCTTAACTTTTGAATTTTATAAAGATTGAACTTGTCGTTCAAAAGTTACGAAAAGAAACGTGTTCTGAAGACTGTTTAATCTCACTCATGTTTCTCAGAGATGGCTGAACCGATTTTCATAAAATTAGTGTCAAATGGAAGGTCTAGGTGTCCCATAAAATTCTATTGATTTGTTTTGCAATCGGACTATTACTTTGACTGTTATGTTCAAAAATGTGAAGTCCAGCTATGAAAAGGAACATATTCCGAAGACTACTTAGACTCACTCACTTTTCTCAGAGATGGCTGACCCGATTTTCACAAAATTAGTGTCAATTGATAAGTCTAGCTGCCGCATAACACCCTATTCAATTTTACTGTAATTGAACTGTAACTTCGTCTGTAATGTACCGAATTGTGAAAATCACGAAACTTCATTATCTCAGAAACTACACAACCGAATTGATCAATATTATTATCAGATGAGCGGGCTAGTTAGGGGTCAACTGATGAATTATTATTGAACACGTGGTTCCAAAGTTTGGCTGCCCTATACGTTCCCTTTTCACTTGATTATAATCGAACTTTAGCAACCGTTATGTATTAAATTGTTAATAAAACAACGAAAGTCTATTATCTCAAAGATTGCATGACTTATTTGAACATAACTAGTGTCATACGAACGAGTCATCTCTCAAACTTACAAATAACAAACTTCATAACAATTTGATATGTGGCTCAACAGTTATGGAGAGAAAAGAAATTCAAAGACTATTTGAAACTATACCTGCTTTGATCAATATATGTGGCCTCAACATAATTTAAATGTGGTATCGTACTATTTGAACGTTCGAAATTCATTGATTCCTTGCGATGTGTTTAAAGTCTGCAAATGCACAACGAATCGGATAAGATCAGAGTCAAATAACAAATCGTTTGAAACGATTGGTTTTATCGAAATGACAACATCCTCGACGTTTGGTTTCTGTACATCGCCTTAATTCTGAATATATTCATATTGGGTGGTATTCGGTTATTTTCAGCTGATTTTCTGGCCTCAATCTGACACCGAAAATACCCATATTGGGTGGTATTTGGTCGTTAGCCGAAGTTCTTCCGAAACCGGAAGTTGCCATTTTGGATTTCATAATGGCATTTAGAGGCAAAATCTGGATTTTGAATGTCATTCTGGTTAAAGAAACACTCATATTGGGTGGTATTTGGTCATTTTCAGCTGTTTTTCAGAAACCGGAAGTCGCTATTTTAGAATTCAAATTGGTATCTGTGGTCGACTTTAGCTCCTGTGTATCATTCTAAATTCGGATATTATATTGGGTGGAAATCGGCCATTTTTGGCTTTTTTCCAGCAACCGGAAGTTGCCATCTTATGATCCAAAATGTTGCCTGAGGTCGATTATGGAACATATTTGTTACCACTAAAAACATTCACCTGCCAAATATGATTCCATTCAGTTGATTAGTTCGCGAGATGTACAGAAATTTGTGCAGAAACATGTGCTTCCAGAAGAGGGAGCGGCGTCGAACCATTATGGATATATTTGTTACCTCTAAAAACATTCACATAACCAATTTGGTTGTATTTTCTTGATTGGTTCTTGAGCTGTGCGAAATTTGTGTTTCATTTGTATGGGACCCCTACCTTATAGAAGAGGGAGGGGTGTCAAATCATTATGCACATATTTGTTACCTCCAAAAACATTCACCTGCCAAATTTGGTTGATTAGCTCTCGAGATGTGCAGAGATTTGTGTTTTATTTGTATGGAACCCCTCCCTTCCAGAAAAAAGAAGGGTATCGAACCATTGCGGACATATTTGTTACTCCTAAAAACGTTCACATGCTAAATTTGGTTCCATTTACTCGCTTAGTTCTCGAAATGTGCAGAAATTTGTGTTTCATTTGTATGGAATCCCTCCCTTATAAAAGAAGGAAAGGTGTCAAAACATTATGGGCATATTTTTTACCACCAAAAACATTTACCTGCCAAATTTTGTTCCATTTAGTTGATTAGGTCTCGAGATGTGCAGAAATTTGTGATTCATTTGTAAGGAACCCCTCCCTTGCAGAAAAGGAAGGGGCGTCGTAGTTTGTTCTTGAGTTGTGTTTGTTCTTGAGTTGTGCAGAAATTTATGTGTCATTTGTATGGGACCCCTCCCTTCCAGAAGAGGAAGGGGTCTCAAACTATCATAGGAATCTTTATCGGGACCAATAACCCCTACATACAAATTTTCATGTCGATCGGTTCGGTAGTTTTCGAGCCTATATGGATCAAACAGACAGACAGACCGGACTACATTTTTATATGTATAGATCACAGCATCAATATTTTAGAACCTAAAGAGTGAATATACATTTATTGGATTGAAGCGTTCTTGTGAATCTATTTTTATAAATTAAAGTTTGAATGAGAAAGGCTGGGTCTGACCGCTAGGTGGATTAATTTAGGTTTCTACTCTACTATTTAATATTATATAACTATATTCAAACAAAAAATCCATCAGCATCAATGAACATAATAACTTAATGTATCAAATAAATTTTAAAAAATATTTCAATTTTACAATCTTCTTTATAAATTTACAAAAAAACCTAAATTAATCCATCTATCGGTCGGACCCAGCCTTTCTCATTCGAACTTATTTTTTGTCAAAATAGATTTACACCAACACTTAAAAAATACACTTTGATAAATTCTGCTGGATTTGTTATTCTCTTGTTTTTGTTCACACAACTATACCGAACATTTGAAATATAACATTTACACACATATGAACATACATTAACACATATACATGCAAATAACATTAAATCCTTTCGAATATATAATGCGATTTTGTTTTTGATCGAGGTATGATCGATTTGTACTCATATACTGCGTATAAATATTTAGATTGTTTATGGCAATTTTAGTTAGTAGATTTCAAATAATTTATTATTAAATGTTGTTCCTTATACATTAATTTGAATTCTTTAACGCAGTTGATATTACTAATCGTTTCTGAGGGGCATTCAATGAATGGGCAAATACCAATCAATATGGGCTCTTGAAACCTAGATTATACCCAGTGATCAGAATCCGACCTCAAACCCCATTTTTAATCCAGATGACCAATACGATTTGGGGTAGCGGTATGATACCCGGAGGCCATAAATCATCTTCAGACGCCATTTCAAATTACTAGACAGTAGCTTCCGGTTTCTGGAAACCAGTCTAAAAGGGACAAACATTACGCAATGTGAGTTTTTTTCAGTACCCGGAAAGATGCTCAGAGGCCAGGAATCAACTCCATACTTCATTTTGAAATCTGAATTTGCGACTTCCGGTTTCTGGAAAACATCCTTCTATTGCCAAATATAATCCAGTAAAGCAGCGGTTCTCAACCTGGGGTACGCGTACCCCTAGGGGTACGTGAAAGCTTTCAGGGGGTACGCGAAAGAAAAATCAGTAATGGCGGATAAAGCATTTTTTTTTATAATACTTCATTTGTTGTTCAAACTTGCTCTTGAAACATGAGCATAGTGATCAAACAATTCAATTTGAAACCTGAATTAGACTACCACAACATGATCTACCACTACTCTCTCCCACTCTGCTAGAAAATTCCAAGGTAAGGGGGTACAATTGATTTGAATAATATCGCCAAGAGGTACGCGAATAAAAACGGTTGAGAACCGCTGGAATAAAGGTATATCCACTCTTTGGGTTTTAGAATATTGATGTTGTATTTGAAGGAATAATTGGAGCATAGTATTTGAAATTTGACGTAATATTTGTACTAATTGAATAGTTTTTCTATCATAAAACTCCTAATTTCGAACTTTGATCAAAGCAGCTAGTTTTAAACAGCCTTTGGGTTTTGTTTCTTTGTAAGTTTGAGGAACGACCTGTTCGTTTGACAAGTGTGGCCCCGAAGGTCAAACTAAAATAAATTAAAATTTATAGCTTTTCCCGTGAATCTTTTTCTTTCTAGGACAACTATTGTGAGCTTTAGAGCAGAATTTTTCTTCGACTTTGTCAACCAGTATTATAATCAAATGTAAGGGGTACCAAATCACCAACTGAACCTTCAATTTAAAACTAAGATTGTTGAAATCAGTCTTTGGCAAAACGAGTGAATTTAAAAAAGTTTTCTGAACACGTTTCTTAAAAACACGTTTCTATAAAATTCAATAGGGTTTTATGGGGCAACTAGACCTTTCATTTGCAATTAGTTTCATTAAAATCGGTCCAGCCATTTCTGAGAAAATTGAGTGAGATTGGGAGACCGTTACACACACACACACACACACACACACATACACACACACACACACACACACACACACACACACACACACACACACACACACACACACATACCGAAAATGATCAGCTCGTCGAACTGAGTCGATTGATATACGAGATTCGACCCTTTGGAGCACTTTTATACCTTTGGTTTTTTCAGTGATTGCTATACCTTTCTAGGAGAAAGGCAAAAACGCATAATTTCTTCTTAAACCAATCTGCAAATTCATGAAATGGATTCTCCTTAGTTCTTTAGATTCCTCATAAAGTATAATCCTCAAAAACTCACTTAAAAGCACTAAATTTGATATTATAATCGGGCATCTGCACTCTGAAACTCATTTAATTCAATCACCTACCTCAGAAAACGAAATCCGCGCATTGTTCTATACGGCTACAACGGGACCACTTTGTATTTCAATCACTAAAAAAAATCACTCACAGCGCGTGATGAGTATGGGGGCGTTGTGAGATGAATAATAGAGCAGTGATTCAAGTTTTGAGATGGATATGGAAGCGTTGTGATAAATTTAGCTAATTTTACTGAACATACAATGCTGAACGATTTCATAAGAGCACGTAAGCATATTTAGTTTATTTGTTCAATGATTTCGTGCAAATTTGGTGTTTAATCAGTGCATGCTTTGTTAATGAGATGAATAATGGAGCAGTTCTCCTAGTTTTAGCTATTGTTATTATTCAGAAAATTATTGACGTGACGGTTGGGGTCATATAGGGTAACGCTCCTATATTCATCTCAGTACCTATATTCATCTCATCACGCCTTTTGGATCAATTTATCGTCAAGTTTTACCATATTTTCAACATACAACTTTCAACCACTTGACAAAATCGAGAAGCAAACAGATTTACTTTCAAACATTTGTAGATATTTAACGATAAATTGGACAAATGAGAGAAATAAGATGAATATAGGTGCAGCTGGCTGTTGAGATGATTAATGGAGCAGCTCCCATATCTACGATTAATATTGATTTTGAAGTTGTTATTCTGTCCTCTATGAGAATTGTTGTTGCTGCGGTTGTTGTTATTATTATGTTGCTGTAAACGTGATTTCTGTTCGGTAAATTGCTGCTCTTAGATGCTTGATTTCGTTGTTGCGAACGTTTTTGCCTATTTCGCCATGATCTGAATAGTTTTCTATCCTGTTTTTCACGACGTCTTTTCGTCAAGGGATCACCAGTCAGCTTCATTCTGTGAAACTGGCGAGGTGGGAAGCGGAGCTTGTTTCTGTATTGTGTCAAATTAGGTAGATAACGATTTCAGCTCGTCCAAAGTATTGAGCTTGATATTTGGATCGTCATGAGGGCTTTGTGTTTCAAGCTGACTTATTTTATTTTTTATTTCTTTCCGCAACTTAATCATAGCAAGGTCAACTAGCGACGTCAAATGGTTCCTCAGTGAAAAAATTTCACCCGATATACTGTGGTTTTCGTTGATGGTGTCTAACTCATGCTTAAGATTTTAAGATTGGTTTCTTAATTATTGATGTGGTTCTCCACATGCAAAATGTGTCAAAAACAATATCGATAACGAATTCTCTCAACTAATCTAGTTGATCGAGATCACTATTAGCCCCAAGGCTAAGCGTGCGATATTGTTTTTTTTTGTTTTTTTTTTTGTGTAGGACTACGTCTAACCGCACTATATTGAGATACATTCTGCGGAAACTTAAACCAAGGTGTAACGTTGGAATGAAAGATTTAAAACGGCAATACTGATGAAACCACAGGATGGAATACAATAATCAATATTTCGTTGGATTGATAAAATGATGGACAATTTTGTGATTCATCAGTTATCGTTATCACTTCCTTGTTAAACAGTGAAAATTTCATAAAAGTTTCAAGGTCGAATTTTCACGAACAATGTACCAATCACATGCAAGCACGCCTGGCACAGACTTCATGAGTAGACACTAACTGCCTGCTGTGATATCCTGTATAGCAGTGGCCAAAAAAAATTTACAGAATCTCCCCTTCCCAAAAGGTCAACTAACGTTTGCTTCTATGAGCCTAGACGATTTTGATGTCTTGAAGGTGAAGCTTTTTCGGAAAGTTCGTAACCATCTCCACTATCAGACAGTTTTACGTTCTACAGTTAGAATGTTATTAAAAAACGAATGAAGCAAAACATACTGGCACAGACAACAGTACTGCATCGAGCAATGTATGAATAGAACGCTGGTCACTCGTCATCTGTCAGTGCAGATATACATTTGTGTGCAGCCAAGCCAAAAGACTACATTGCCGCTGTCGACGCACAGTGAGGCGTGTTGGGTTAACGCGTAGGTTGCGATCTGGAACACAGCCGAATCGCCGTTTGAATTGTCGTCTTCTTTTTTTTTTTTTGTTTCGTATAGTAGCAAATATCAGTATTCAATATGATTATTCGGGTGCCGCAAATTACGCTGCGCCACCGGGGACAACAAAATTCTGTACGTGTCGGTAGAGTCAGATAGCATAGTATAGAACTCTGCACTCTGATTTTCTCAGATTTATTAAAATAACTAAATATAGAGTGTTCAAAAGACAATAGAGAACCAATATGCTCCGTACAGATCTTTCAAAAGGTAATTAAACGAGCTGTACTGATGATTATTTTTTGCTAGCTGAACAAAATCATTTCAAATGACCTGGAAAAACGCGAAAAAATGGAGAGATTTTTTACATCCATGAGTTACATTCTTAAAGGGCGTATGTGTTTTGGCATAGGTTTTATCCGAAGCATTGTAGTTCAGAAACCGTTGGTTGTATAGAAAAACTGTCTGAAAATGAGCTGTAGGGAATTAAAAATGTATCATAAAAAAAATATACACTGTACATAAAAAAAATTTTTGACCAAAAAAAATTAAAAATAAACATTAAATTTCAATTTAAAAAAAATAGTTGAATTTTTTTTATTTTTTGTTTTAATAAACTTGATGTTAAAACGCAACTTTGAAAAAAAATCCAGGATGGAAAAACGAAAAATATTTTTTTATGACAGATTATTTTTTTATAAAAATTCTAATTCAAACATTTTCCAAAAAAGAAATTTTTCTGATGACTTTAAAAGATGCAGAGAGTCATTTTGAATCAAAAAGCTCTTGGTAGTTCACATTCTTAAGGCATTGGTTTTCGAGTTATTTCTAATTTAAGCTCGAAAAATTATTAATATTTAGGAAAATACACGTTTTTCTTGATTTGTCCGTGGTTCTCCAGCAAAAACCATACGCCCTTTAATATAACGCCCTTTTAGAACGCGCGGCTATATAACGCAATGTTTATAAAATTCTATCTGTATTATAATGTAAGGTATTCATCAATATTAAAGAGATTTTTTTTCTAAAATAGAGTGCTGAAAATCGGAATATATCGTCCCCTTAATGCTAGAACTAGATAACTCGAAAATTGTCAGTTTTGAGTTAGGTATGGCATCATATTTATCGCGTCGAGCTTTATGACATACCCAAAACTCGTTGAAATATGATTACAAGAAAAAGTGTTATTCGTCAATTATAAAACTAGATATCTCAACGTAAAACAAGTGTGTTTTGTGCTAAAACTGAATAACTCGGTTTTTTGATGATTCTTGCCTTGCTTTAACAGACGTGAAATGATACGGATGCGTTTCAGGAAATCTGAGCCATTTAAAATGGCATTTGACTCGTCATCACCAAAATAGGTCAAATTTTCAAACTCGTTTTTCTCGAAACGTCAATTTTCGAGTTATCTAGTTTTAGCATTGAGAAGACGATATATAGTTTCGTAAGCTGTCAGTGGTCACGCACACGCCAAACGCAAGTTACTAAAACTGTCGTCTTTCCTAGCAAACTATGAACCTGAGGTACACCAAAGTTTGTTATTTTTTTTATGTGTAGCAACCAGTGCTGATAAAAGTCATTTTCCCCAGCAAAATTCTTCGAAAATTACAGCCAATCATTTTCATTTTTCACTTCGAATGATCGCAGCACTCTTTCGGATACACTAGATTTTCGTCCTAGTAACGTGCTGTTATACTCAGATGAAATAGATCGCGCGCATCGTTCACGGTTACGGAATAAAATTTGACGACAAATCCAACCAAATGATCTTCACTTCAAAGCGAAAAAGAAAAACAAACAGTCCACTCAACCAAAATGAACCTCACCGAAGCACTTTTAACTGACACTGACCGATGCCTTGACAATCTTCGTTACCTGATAAACCGATTTTGTTGTCTTGCTTTCATCGCATGAAATATAATGAGGTGTTTTGACAGTTCACTTCCATGCAAGAAGCGGGAAGGAAGAACTCTGAAAGGATTGTAAAAAATAACGTTTATGGATGTTTTTTTTTTTCACTTTCACTCAAGAGTGTCAACAAATATCAACCCTGGTAGCAACTACAAGTTACCATTGATTGCGTTTAGTCCCCTACATACCTCCTCTCGCCTGATGCCCATTGAAGCGTGAGGAAATCAGAGTGAACTGACTTTTTTAGCCACACGTGTTATTATTCGCACATGGCTAAATGTTCTGATCCAGTTGCATCGACAAAAACCGCCAAAAATATAATGCTTCGTTGAAGAGAGAGAAAGATGATCTCGGGATGTAAAAGGAACGTTGTGTCATAAATATTAAGCATGTCCCAGAGATTTGAAATTAATCAAACCACTATCGGTTGACATGAACGTCAATCCATAGTAACATATCCAATAAGTCCTGTAACCTCATACAGCTTCATCAAAATTAGGTTGTTAAGTGATGGCATAAGACAGTACCCGACTATGAAAAAGTCTAGTACATGATGGGTTATATAAAACAAGAGCTCCGACGTAATCATTTAACTATACTCCGAAGTTCAAACTGTATGGTTAAAGTGATAATTTATTTGCCGATATGTAAAAATATCACCAATCAATACGTTATTAAATAATAAAATATTATGTCATTGCTTGATAAATACTACCGCTTAAAATAAACCGCTTGAATTCCGAAATTCGCGTAGAAAACTTAATTTGCTAAAGGTTTTTAACCATTTCTGCTGAATACTTAAAAAATGAACAGCAATGTTATTTTCACCTCCGAACTGAGCTGAACATCAAGGAAAAATGTAAAACGAACATTCCTCAGACATTCTAAATAAGCGATTTTAAAATGAAATGCCATTGAAAAACGCCGTGACAAAAACGACTATTCTGAAAAATCTGCGTAGAATCCGAAATGCGCATAAAAAACGCGTTAATTTCGAAATCTGCGTAGAAAGACTTTAGTGTATTTCCCGGTAAAAACAAGGAAACTCGGGGGACAGGCTTTTCATACGCAAAATTGATAATGTGTTAGGTTATACAGGAGTATCACAGAGTGATTTGAACTGCCCAATAATGATTAGGAGACGTCAGTACCCAGTTGTTCTAGGCTTTGCCATGACTGTTATAAAGTACGGGGGCAAACTTTTGCACGAGTGAATGATTTCTGGAGCAGCTCAGTATCGTAGGCAACTATTTTGCAAATTGTTATGTTTTTCTCAATCACATTTGTTTTTGTTTGTTTTGTAAGTTTTACTTGAAATGTAACATCATACAATTGAAAAATTGAACTCTTATTTAAATTATACAGCTTAAACGAAAATTAATAAATCATTAGAAATTTTTTTCCAAAAATGGTTAAATAATGGAAAAAATGTTCTGTGCAGTGGTTCCGTATGGGAGACAAGATATTCATTCGTCTTCAAATAAACGATCAATCCAAGCATTTTCATGATACACTGAAAGAAGAACAGTTAAGGTTAACATTTGAGTTTCAAATTAGCGTTGATCATCTGCATCGAATTGTCGAATTGACATTTTTTGAAGAAGCATCATCATTTTAGAATAAATGTAGTGAGTCCAAGTAATAGTCCAACTTGCATTTTAAAAGTGGCTAGCCACTACGGGCCAACTAGTTAATAATAAAAATACAGACCCTGTTCGATTTTGGATACACGCCAGAATTATTTCTGTTGTTAAAATCAAAACATGCCAAAAATAAACGGTTCTCTTTTCATGACTTTTTTTGACTTTTTGAACGGCAAAAGACGACATTAACAGTAGATATGGTCACCAATAAACTAGTTTTAGTTCCAAGTCGTTCGAGGTGTCGCTTGATGAAATTAGGCTGATGACCTAGATACTGATATTACCATCCGAGTAATTAGAGGCTGCTTTGATCATGATCATTATATTACCGGAAGATGTTCCGGTCATTTCTCAGGAACCGTTTAAACGATTCCATCCTCTTCGGCAACATAAAGAACCAAAATATCTTGCTTTTGGAGGATCTTGAGCTTAAATTGGGTCTGCCGAATCGTCGATTACCGTTCCCGAAGCCATCCCAAGCCGCACGTTCGAAAGCATACAGGAAGCCTCCAACTCTCCCGACTCAGTCGCGCAATCTTCAACGTCTGCATCTTCTTCCACTGCCTGTTCCAGCCGTCAAAGTCGGCTTGGCCCTGAGGTCGTGGTAGAGGCGGAAGGCTTCCAAAATTACTTTGCAGGCAAGTTTTATCGAAATGAAACAAATACACTACCTGATCATTTTTGCGGTTCCAGCCCTGCCAATGAAGTTGCTAATACTTCTGACACGCCAGCAGCCACACATCGAGATACAACTGAAAACAAAAACCTTCTAACTGTGTATTACCAGAATGTGCGCGGTCTACGTACTAAAACAAGCGAATTGAGGCTGCTGCTCTCCAGTTGCGACTATGACATTTTGGTGTTTACGGAAACCTGGCTTCGGCCGGACATACGCAACTCGGAACTTTCGCTAGACTACCACATATTTCGATGTGATCGCAGTGAACTCACCAGTGAACTCTCGCGAGGGGAAGGTGTGCTAGTTGCAGTTAAAACCAACTTTCAATGCAACTCGATATCGTTACCAGACTGCAACCACCTCGAGCAAGTTACTGTACGCGTCAAAGTGCAAACTCGTTCAGTATATATATGCTGCATCTACCTATGACTAAACTCTATTGCCAATTTGTACTTGGCCCACGTGGCAGCAATGCGTAGCATCTGTGATCAGCTAGACAGCTCTGACATTGTTATGGCACTAGGAGACTACAACCTTCCACACCTTAGATGGCAGTACGACGGCGAATTAAACGGATACCTACCCATTAACGGATCGTCTGAACAGGAACTGGCTCTCACTGAATCATTGCTGTCACATGGGCTGCTACAGATAAATTCACTTAGTAACTCAAGTGGACGGTTGCTCGACTTGGCCTTTGCAATGTACCAGATGATGTGGAAATAGTTGAACCCCCTAATCCATTGTTGCCAGCCGATGTACATCACAAACCGTTCGTCTTGCTGCTCGATGCTCTCAGTGTAGTTTCAGAGGAGTAAGAACAACAGACTTCGATGCTGAACTTCAAACGCTGCAATTTTGATGCGCTAAACAACGCTATTGCTTCCATAGACTGGCGGCAGTGCTTAGTTGGTGATTCTGTTGATTTGAATATGGAAACCTTTTACGAAAAGCTGCTCGAAATAGTTGATGTACACGTTCCTCGTACACGCTCCATGCTCCGACTTGTCAACGCGAATACCATGGTGGACCACTGAGCTTCGCCGTTCGAGGAATTCTCTCCGCAAAAAAAGAAAACGGTACTTCAAGTCGAAATCCACGGTCGATTTCCACTTCCTCCGAAGTATGGAAACTGTGTACAAAAACCTTCTTGCTGGTCGTACACACAAAACGTTCAAGAGAGTTTAAAGCAAAAATCCGGCCGCTTTTTGGAAATACGTCAAGTCATTGAAGGCGAGTACAAAGATACCCTATAATATGGAATTTAATCGAAAATGTTCAAGTTCAACAACCGAAGCGGCCAATCTATTTGCCGAGTTTTTCCAGACCGTCTACACCACAACGACACCCTCGTTGTTTCCGGGTTGTTTCCACCGTGTATCAACGTACGCAATGAACCTTCCTCAAATCATGTTCTCAAATACCGAAGTTCAAAAAGAGCTCGAAGAAGTTTCCGTTGCCAAAGGGGCTGGCGTCGACGGCCTACCACCATTGTTCCTGAGACATTGTGCTTCTTCACTGGCCTTTTCCGTTGCTTGTCTCTTTAACCAATCGCTCTCAGAAAGGACTTTCCCAGCGATTTGGAAATCTGTCAGAATCATACCGATACACAAATCAGGCAGTACCCACCGTTTTGAAAATTACCGTCGAATATCGATTTTATGTACGCTCGGAAAGGTTTTCGAGTCTATGGTCCGAGCAATAGTGAACAGAGCTGCACGTCCATTGATATCGGAGTACCAACATGGTTTTGTACAACGTAGGTCAACGACAACAAATTTATTGTGTTACACAAACCTCCTGTTCAAGGAAATCGAGAATCAACACCAGGTTTACTCAATCTACGTCGACTTCTCAAAAGCATTTGATGTTGTGCCGCACATTTACGCCATTGAAAAAATGAAGTATATGGGATTTCCAGAAAACATTACCGACTGGCTACAGTCATATCTTACTAACCGCAAAGCATCGGTAAGTGTCAACTCGGTTTGTTCCAAAGAATTTGTCATCACATCTGGTGTACCACAGGGAAGTGTACTAGGCCCGCTCATTTTCATTCTGTTTGTGAATGACGTGTGCTCCCGACTGAAATCTGCCAAACACACATTTGCCGATGACCTCAATTTAAGGTCATCGGCAAATATTTGTTTGGCAGATTTATTACTTCCCCTGTGGACTGTCTCACGTTCCAAGGCGATGTAAACGAAATTTTATCGTGGTGCAATGAGAATGGCATGAGAATCAATGCCACAAAATGCAGAGTGATTTCACTCACCCGTCGGCAGAACGCAATACATCACCCGTAGTGTATCGGTGACAACACGCTCGAACGTGTCGATACTATTCGAGATTTGGGAGTAACTATCGACTCTAAACTGCGCTTCAACGAGCATATTTCAATCACAGTAGCCAAGGCTTATGCGGTGCTTGGCTTTATTCGAAGATTAACACTTCATTTTACGGACTTGTATACACTGAAAACGCTATTCTGCTCCTTAGTCCGTAGCATCCAAATTTTTTGTTCCCATCTGGGCACCGTACCAGCTTGTGCATACTTTAAAACTAGAGCGGACACATAAGCTATTTATTCGGTATGCCCTACGACAACTACCATGAAATGATTCCGTCAACCTGCCTGACTATCCTTCCCGTTGCATGCTCATTAGCATGGAAACATTAACAGCTCGTCGTCTCAAACTGTAACGAATATTCGTGTTCGACATCATAGAAGGAAATATCGACTGTCCTGAACTGTTACAACAAATTAACTTCAACGTTCCCCAGCGGGCTCTTCGTAGTTTTCCTGTCATTAATGTACCATTTCACAGAACAAATTACGGACGTAATATCCCTTACAACTCCTGTCTTAGGGAATTCAATGACGTTAGTAGTGTCCATGAGTTTGGAATGTCTAAAACTACTTTTAACACTAGAATAAAAATAATTTAAGATCATAGTCTGTACGATTTTATATCGAAGACCATAAGACAAATATATATACAAAATTCAAGAAAACTAGAAAAATGTTATTAAACATAATCGCTCGTTTTTGGCACATGTATGCCAAAATTGAACCGTGTCAAAAGTAAGCCGAGCTCAAATCAAACAGAGCCTCAAAAGAAAATATGAAACTATTCTAGTCCTACGTCAACTATGCGGTCGTGTCTTTGATACCACCCTCCTACTTTTTTTCTTAATTATTGATTGATTGATTCGGCTGGTTTGGATATTGAAGCTTAAATTGGTGCACTTATTTGTTGTGTTTGAATCAATTTGATCCACCAGCCGCTTTTGCTGTTCGGTCAGCTCTTTCAGCTCAAATGTCATAATCGCCGCAGCATGGTAGCAGGTACGATGTTTGGTCGGCAATTTTTTTGTTTGATGTTGGGTCAGCAGTTCTTTTTTCAGCAGCTCTTGAAACGCGATTTGAACCACGGTTAGACGATAACCCCACACAGAAGGAGTGAAATTTACAACTGCACCCAACGCACGACCACAGCTCTTCGATGGTAGAGTCGACACAAACTTCGTTGCGTTCACTCATGTTTGGCATAAAACAAAACAAAACACTACCAAGTAAAATAAACTTCCCGCAAGCAAAATAAGTATAAACAAACTTATATACGCCGAGAGCGACTAAAAACACGTCCGGACTGGTTGACGATCAAACTAGTACGGTTCGTAAATAATGGATATCGACTGATTCATATTTTCGTAACATTACAACGCAGCGGAATTACCCCTTGCTGAAAAATGAGCGTTGTATCGTCACGAAAAATGGAAGCTTCTCATAAATATTTCTCGCGTAATTTTTCAAAAGGACCTAAGTAACAATAAGAGATTCTCTCCTCTCTTTCTTTGTTTCGTTAATTACGTCGTCATTATAAATATTTTCCAAGCTTTCTTCCCCTTAATTGAGAGATTGTAATACTGTCTTGCTTACTATGCATTGAGTGTTATGAAATATGGAAAATATAACATAGTTATTGATCAAAGAGAAAGTAAACAAAGAGAGTCTCTCAATGTTAGACAGGTCCTTTTGAAAAATTACGCGAGATTTGTTAACAGTTTTCGGCATTCTAAAAACGGGAAAATGATCTATTATTATTTGTAATCAAATCGTGGAAGAAGAAATTGTTATAAAATTCCTAACGAAGCAAAGTTTTTGCTTTTTTTAGAGACAAGGCCACCAAGGACACCTAAATTTCTCGCGCGTTGTAAATTCACATTTCCTTATCACTCCCCAAAGTGTTATAAACTGATTTGAAGTGGTTTCAATTTAGAGTAAAAATTATGCCAACAGAATACCGTCTGCCGGGGTGAGATTGTGCCAAAAAAGGATACATGTTTGTTCCTTAGCTTGTAATGTACACATTTAGGCAATTAATTTGATCAAAATTACGTCAATGCACACTTGAATGATTAGTTAACGACTGCCGCAAATATGGTTAAGTTACAATAAACTATAATTTTGCTAAAATTAAATTAACTGTGGCCTAATCTCCCCCCTTCTATGGGGTGAGATTGTGCCAAAAACAAAAAGTTGACTTCAACACCTGAAAAATGAACAGTATTGTGTCTACGAATAATTCACATAAATAACATAATAAAATAGTAGGAGGGTGGTATTCAAGACACGGCCGCATGACGTTGACTACCGTATTCTTATATTCCATTAAAACAAATAGTAGAGGGAATTGCAACGCTTCTATTACAAAACTTCAAGGCACCAAAAGGTACCAGTTGCCGAGTATTCTTGTTTACTGGTTAGTCCGTCCAGAATTCCAGATATTTCAGTATTTTGCAGTAGCCATGTACTGCTAACAGCCACCAGCATTACGGGTGAAATCGGCCCGAGATGACCGGTACTATTTTGTCTTTCCTCCTTTCAGTTGCTAACACCTAGCGTCCGTATGTAACCGGTACGGTTTAGTAATGAAACTGATGGGGTTTGGTTGATTGATTTCTTTTGAAGGGACTTTAACCCTAAACGGTCATTCGTCCCTCTGCATTGCTTGAGGAGAAACAGTCTCTTATATAGCCCAAAGACATACGCTGGATGATGGTTGCTTCTCAAACCTGGCAGTGATGTCACATTTTCATCTGTATTTTGGAGCTCAAAAAATCTTATCACCTTGGTAAAATTAGAAAAAATCTGTAAATTAAAATCTGTATATGTACTGGACATATCCTTTTCGAAAAAAAAATGCAATATAGCTTGTTTAACATTTTTTCCGCGAATTCATTCATGCACACGTTTATGCGTAGCATATGAATATAATAAAACCTCCGACACGCACCACCGCATTTGAGTTAATTTATATTTTTCAACTATATAAAGAAGTTTGATATACGACCCCATGTAAACCAAAAAATAAAATCTGTATGAATCTGTATTATTTCCAGAAAATCTGTTATCTGCATATGCAGATATCTGTATGAAAAATACGCAAAAAATCTGTATAAATGCAGATAAATCTGTATATATGGCATCACTGGCCAAACGCGCTATAACATGCAGACACGCCAAAAACATACACACACGCTATATAGCAAGCCACACACGCTAGCCACACACCTTATATATTAGGGACACACGCTACAGATATTCACACACGTTCATTCGTTGTTTTGCTTTCGTCTCGATTAGACGCAAATTGTTTATCTCCGTTTGAGTTCGCAAAATAACAATACACGAGTTATCGTACGGGTGTTTTTTTGTCGATTGGTTCTTGTGCTGCGCGATAACAATAGCCTGTTATATATCGGCAGAAACATCTGCACACTGGTAGGGGCAGGCTACCCCGCCAGTGATTCGATACGCAGCTGATATATCAGCAAGAATAATTCTCCCGCACCGCTGTTACCCCGCTAGCAGCACGGACCATCATACGATCGAGCGAGTGGAAGTCAACTACAAGTAGCATCTACAAGGTTGCGTGTAGGACACGGCCACTGCGTCTCAACACGAAGCTGGAGCGTCATTGTTTGTTCTGCGGAGACGCTCGATTAATTCTACTATCAGCTGTGAGGTCGTGACTTAGACGTTCGGTGACGTATTACCTTTAGAATTTTTACTATTATTATCAATATTATTACTATGTTATAATATTATTATTAATATTATTATTGATATTATTATTGTTATTATTAATATTATTACTATAATTATTATTATTATTATTATTATTATTATTATTATTATTATTATTATTATTATTATTATTATTATTATTATTATAACTATTGTTATTAGAATTAGTATTACTGTCTTTTTTTTATTTGATCCATTGTAGATTGAAAAATTGTTTTTAAAATTTAACACCAACTACTTGAACCCCCCCCCCCCCATATTCGAATATTTATCGTTTGTGTGCGGTAGAGCGTAACGCTCCCGCAAAATGGACGACATGCAGGTGCAACTTTTCCTGGAGGTGGAAACAAACGGGGAAGAAATTGAAATTTCTCCCATCAGCTCACCCCTACCTTCCCCTGTGCCCTCCCCTTTGCCAAGTCCTGTACCAAGAGTACCGGAAGTACGGGTAAAAGCTTACCCAGATGCCGCTGGCGGTCCCTACGTTGTTTTTTTCCGGCCCATAAAGAAGCCATTGAATATTATTCAAATTGGCAAAGACCTGGCAAAACATTTTTCGGCCGTAACCGAGATTACGAAGGTGAGGCCGAACAAACTGCGAGTTGTCGTGAGTAGCTTGAAGCAAGCAAACGAAATTGCTGGCTACGAGCTCTTCACGAGAGAGTATCGCGTGTACATCCCTGCCAAGGATGTAGAAATCGACGGTGTGGTTACCGAGGGGAATCTCACTGTCGATGACATTTTGCGTCATGGAGTTGGCTGTTTTAAAAACCCCTTGATGCAAAGTGTAAAGATACTGGATTGCAAGCAGTTGCATTCAGTATCCATCGAAGAAGGGAAGAAGAAATTCCTCCCTTCGGATTCCTTCCGAGTAACATTCGCCGGATCCGCGCTGCCGAACTACGTCCGCTTGGACAGGGTTCGTCTACCTGTACGCCTGTTCGTACCGCGGGACATGCATTGCCAAAACTGTAAGCAGTTAGGTCACACAGCCACCTACTGCTGCAACAAGGCACGCTGTAGCAAGTGCGGAGGCAATCATGCTGAGAACGCTTGCAGTGGAGATACTGAAAAGTGTCTTTATTGCGAGGGAACTCGGCATGACCTTCCGGCATGTCCCGCGTAGCGTTCCCTTAAGGAACGATCAAAGCGCTCTTTTGCAGAAATGCTTAAGAGGGCTGAGCCACCCTCGACAGGAAACATCTTTTCCTTTTTGCCAACCGATGAGGGTACATCTGACGATCCCGTCGAAGGGTGTTCCTATGCCTTGCCAGAGGGATCTAGGAAGAGGAGAATGCTCAACTCTCCTAATCTTTCTCGTAAAGGTCGTAAGATAACCCCTAGCGGAATGACCAATAAGACAACACAAAAAGGAAGCGGTGAAGAAAAACCGAAGCAAGTACCCCCCGGTTTTAATTTCAAATCAAACCAGGAGTACCCACCGCTTCCTGGGGCACCAAAAACCCCTCGTGCACCCATTTCTCGATCAGAAGACATAAAAGAAACAGGGTTCATAAAATGCTCTGATATTGTGGACTGGATATTTAAAACATTCAACATACCAGATCGCCTTCAAAACATTCTTCTTGCCCTTCTCCCAACAGTGAAAACCTTTTTGAAGCAACTCACAGCAACTTGGCCCCTCATTTCAGCTATCGTATCTTTCGATGACTAATACGTTGAAAGAGGTTAGGAATTTTGTCACTGTGTTACAGTGGAACTGCAGAAGTATCATCCCCAAATTTGATTTATTTTCACATTTGATAAACACATACAATTGTGATGCGTTCGCGCTTTGTGAAACTTTTCTCAATTCAAATGACCAACTTAATTTCCACGATTTTAACATCATTCGTCGAGATCGAGACTCACACGGTGGAGGGGTACTTTTAGGGATCAAAAAGTGCTATTCTTTTTTCAGAATCGACCTCCCCTCGATCTCGAATATTGAAGTTGTTGCCATTCAAACGAATATGAATGGAAAAGACCTTTGCCTTGTTTCGTTATATATTCCCCCATCCGCGCGGATTGAACAGAAGCAACTCCTTGATATAGCAGAATTGCTTCCCGCACCTTTTTTGATTTTGGGAGATTTTAACTCTCACTGTTCGCTATGGGGGTCGCTGTACGACGACAACCGATCTTCTTTAATTTGTAACTTGATCGACGACTTTAAAATGACACTTTTGAATACTGGGGAAGCGACACGTGTACCTAATCCTCCAGCACGTGAAAGCGTGCTTGACCTATCCCTCTGCTCGACATCACTTGCGTTAGATTGCCAGTGGAAAGTAATCAACGATCCCCACGGTAGTGATCATCTTCCAATCGTTATATCAATCGCTAATGGTTCAGCTCCCCCGAACCCAATCAATATTTCCTACGACCTTACACGTAATATTGATTGGAAGCGTTATGAGTCTATTACAGCGGAATCTATCGAGACTCACGAGGAACTTCCTCCGGAGGAAGAATATGCGTTCTTAGCTGGCTTGATAATCGACGCCGCGACGCAAGCTCAGACGAAACCGATACCCGGGGTAACGATTAGACAGCGCCCTCCCAACAAATGGTGGGACAAAGAGTGCTCTGAGCTGTACGCGCGAAGGTCCGCGGCGTATAAGGACTACCGGGAGTACGGCACTGTCAACCTACTACGAAAGTACGAGGCACTGGGCAGGCAGATGAAGAGCTTAGTAAAGGCGAAAAAACGCGGGTACTGGCGGCGGTTCGTAAACGCGTTGTCGAGGGAAACAGCGATGAGCACTCTTTGGGATACCGCCAGGCGCATGCGGAACCGTGACGTTTCGAATGAGAGCGAGGAGTATTCAGATCGCTGGATACTCGATTTTGCCAAAAAGGTCTGTCCGGATTCTATACCGGAACAGAAAACCTTTCGCGACGCGTTTATAGTAACTACGGAAGAGCCTCCATTTTCGATGTTGGAATTTTCAATGGCTCTCCTGTCGTGCAACAATAAGACTCCAGGGTTAGATAGAATAAAATTCAACCTGTTGAAGATTCTACCCGACTCTGCAAAAAGACGCTTGTTGGACTTGTTCAACAAGTTCCTTGAGCTAAATATTGTTCCGCATGACTGGAGGGAGGTAAAAGTCATTGCTATTCGGAAACCCGGGAAACCTGCCTCTGATCACAATTCATATAGGCCGATTGCGATGCTCTCTTGCCTCCGGAAATTAATGGAGAAAATGATCCTCTTACGGTTAGACAAATGGGTCGAAACAAACGGTTTACTTTCAGATACTCAATTTGGCTTTCGCCGGGGCAAAGGGACGAACGACTGCCTAGCGTTTCTTTCTACTGAAATTCAACTCGCATTTGCTCGAAAAGAGCAAATGGCTTCTGCGTTCTTGGATATTAAGGGGGCTTTTGACTCTGTCTCTGTAGAAGTTTTAAGCGCGAAACTTCATTCGCAGGGACTTTCACTAAATCTGAATAACTTTTTGCTCAATTTGTTGTCAGAAAAGCATATGTATTTCTCACATGGCGATTCGACAACTTCCCGAATTAGTTACATGGGCCTTCCCCAGGGCTCATGTTTAAGTCCTCTCTTATATGATTTTTACGTCAATGACATCGATGAATGTCTTGCAAATTCATGCACGCTAAGGCAACTTGCAGACGATAGCGTTGTATCCATTACTGGTAGCGAGGCTAGCGATCTGCAAGGACCATTGCAAGATACCTTAGACAATTTGTCTGAATGGGCTCTTAAGCTGGGTATCGAATTCTCTCCGGAGAAAACTGAGTTGGTCGTTTTTTCTAGGAAGCATAACCCAGCTCAGCTGCAGCTCCTACTAACGGGTAAAACGATCTCTCAGGTTTTAGTCGCTAAATATCTCGGGGTCTGGTTCGACTCTAAATGCACCTGGGCTTGTCATATTAGGTATCTGACACGAAAATGCCAACAGAGGATTAATTTTCTTCGTACGATTACCGGAACCTGGTGGGGAGCCCACCCAGGAGACCTTCTAAGGCTTTACCAAACAACGATATTGTCAGTTCTTGAGTACGGCTGTTTCTGCTTTCGCTCCGCCGCGAACACGCACATTATAAAATTAGAGAGGATACAATATCGTTGTTTGCGTATTGCCTTGGGTTGCATGCAGTCGACCCATACGATGAGTCTTGAAGTGTTAGCGGGTATTCTTCCGTTGAAACATCGTTTTTGGAATCTCTCTTACCGGTTGCTGATTCGTTGCACAGTTATGAACCCATTAGTAATTGAAAATTTCGAGAGGTTGGTCGACCTTCAATCTCAATCCAGATTTATGACTTTATATTTTGACTATATGGCTCAAGATATTAATCCTTTTTCATACGATTCCTCCAATGTCGCACTTTTAGATACTTCTAATAATGCTATATTCTTCGACACCACCATGAAACAAGACATTTCTGGTATCCCGGATCAATTGCGACCCCAAGAGATCCCTAAGATTTTTTCGAATAAGTTTAAACATGTTAGTTATGATAAAAGGTTTTACACTGACGGATCTAATCTAGATGAGTCCACTGGCTTCGGTGTTTTCCACGAAAATTTTACCGCCTCCTACAAACTCGATGCTCCTGCTTCCGTGTACGTCGCAGAACTTGCTGCTATTCAGTACTCGCTTGGAATCATCGAAACCCTACCCACAGACCACTACTTCATCTTCACAGATAGTCTCAGTGCCATTGAGGCTCTGCGATCGATGAAGCCTGTGAAGCACACCCCGTATTTCCTGGGGAAAATACGGCCGTTTTTAAGTGCTTTAACAGATAAAAATTACCGGGTTACCTTAGCGTGGGTCCCTTCTCATTGCTCGATTCCGGGTAATGAAAAGGCTGACTCTTTTGCTAAGGTGGGTGCTATTGATGGCGATATTTGTGAAAGACCATTTGCTTATGATGAATTTTATAGCATTTTGCGTCAGAGAACACTCAACAGTTGGCAATCATCATGGAACTCAGATGAACTGGGACGGTGGCTACATTCCATTTTTCCTAAGGTATCGACGAAAGCATGGTTCAAGGGGTTGGATGTAGGTCGGGACTTCATTCGCGTGATGTCCAGACTTATGTCCAATCACTACACGTTGAACACGCATCTCTTTCGTATAGGGCTTGTAGACAGTAATCACTGCGTTTGTGGCGATGGCTACCATGACATAGAGCATGTTGTTTGGTCGTGTACCGAATACTGTGGTGTTAGGTCCGAGCTTATAGATTCCCTTCGGGCCCGAGGAAAACAACCGAACGTACCCGTTAGAGACATTCTGGGAAGCGGTGATCTCCAGTACATGACCAGCTATACTGCTTTCTGAAAAACGCTGACATTAAAATTTAAAATTTTCTTTGTCTATTTGTCAGATTAAGGATACAAATATGCTATGCTGAAGACACGGAAACGAATAGCCCGCATCTATGCTTACACAAATATTTTGAACCCACAACAAACAAGAATACAATTGCTCTACCAGTTGAAAAACAAAGTTCCAAAATAGTTTTAAGTCAAAATTGTATCTCCCCTCCTCTCACCTTAAATCCCCACTAGCTCGTAGTCGGCCGCGAGAATAAAGAAAAGGCCTCCCTCTTTTCCCTGCTAACGTAGAATTAATACGAATTGTACTTGGCTCAGTAAAACAGAAAATGTATCGTGCCGTGTCAAATAAAATAATTTAAACCTAAACCTCACACACGTTATGTGCACACACCCTATATATACATACGCTGGATGATGGTGGCATCTCAAACCACCTGGCGGTGCGAGTCGCTTCAGTTTCGGGTTGTATTCACCCGACGATATCTGAATCGGATTACCGCTGGTGGGGTCTAACTCAGATCGAAGGGAAGCCGAACTGAAAGATGTAAGAACGGCAGCCAACCACTACCACCGCCGCTGTTGCCCGCTGCTAATCCACTTCGCCTACTGCCATCGGTGTTGATGTCCGCTGTTGCTGCCTGCTGCTAGTAAACTTAACTGATGGGGTGAAATGTTCGTACGGTACCTTTATACCAAGGCTTCGTCAGTTAGTTAGAAAGAAGGCGGGGCTAAGTAGCCAATGAAATGACAAGGAACGTAAATGAGCATCGGAAACAGAAAGTGACAACAACAATAACAACAAAGTCAGATCGATTGTATCCGTTAGTGTCGACTGTGCTTGGGAAGAGAGGTAGTGATTGGCTTCGCGGTATGATTCAGACAATCGATATTTATTACCAATTTTTCAATAGTGTATCTCAAACAATAGTTTGTTTTTGTTACATAAATTAAACCGTAAAAGAATTTCTGATCGATTGATGCCAAAACCTCGAAAACCTGATTATAAATGACTGAAAAATAAGCGCTCAAAACCTGACCAATTTTCCCTGGTTTTCCCTGGTTGAATTACTAGATTTTCAAATTCAGGTGCCTAACTTCGATTTAGACGTTAGTCAACGTCAAAAGTAAATATAGGGTCGACCATAAACAACGTGGACTATTGAGGAGCGGTAGGGGGTTGACCAGAAACTACGTTTCATATGAATTGTAGAAAAATGTATGACTGGAACAAATCGATATCTGGAGTAACCAGTTATGAGAACGTGGCTTATAGACAGTCTCTATACACATAGTAGCGTCTCCAGGTTAGCATTAGCCGATATTGTATTGGTGCTTTCGGTATCGATACCTTGGAGCCTAAATATCGTTATTTTTTATCGATGCAAACGATTTGAATATCCAGCTGGATCGATACTTTCGCCCGGATATTTTTTCTATACTGAATAGCATTTTTTTTATAAAATATCGTTTATTCAGTTATAGGGGTTTGTAATTTTTAACATTAAAATATAAGTTATTCTTCTAAACTCAATGCAAAGTCTAGCGCAGTCGCATCAATTCTCTCATTTTCATTTACAAAGTTTACATACTTTACAAAAGTTTTCAAAACGTCATTTCTGGTCGTCGTTGGCACGTGTTCCAAGGTTGGTCGAATTAATTCTTCAAACGAGAGTCTCTGCCATCCGCCAAGGGTCGCCGATATTTTCCGCTGTGTTGACACCAACCGCACAGTGTTGACAGTTAGAGTTGCTTGCTCGCCCGATAACGTGCATTAGTCTTCGGTGTTACGTCTTCTCGTTCACGAGTAAGTAAAGGTCACTGCGTTGGCTCGATGTTAGCCGATTTGACGAAATATTTCTCCATATTTTTTCCAGTTGATGCCTGGGAGATTACGCTCTACTCTTGGAAGCTCGGTTTGTTCCAGGTAGAAGTTATGAATGAGAAGGCTGGAGGGGTTTTCTTTGATGTGGTTTGGTAGTAACTGAGTTTGCTGAGCTAAGATTTTGAGACAAGGGAGTTCGGTTTTGGGAGAGGAAGGATTGATAGAAGGGAAGCGAATCTTTTTCCTGTAGGTGGCGATTTATAAGTAGTGCTTTGCACACACTATGGTTGTGTATCGTCAACCAGTACGGACGTGTTTTAATTAGCTCTCGGCCACGCGTGAATTTAAATTTTTGTTTTTTGTTTACATTCTTTTTTCGCTTGTAGGTGCTTTTGTGCCAGTAAGTCAGTTCAAGCTCCGCGCGAGTAAGTTTGTGCGCAATTTACACTTTTTTTGTAAACATGACATCGTTAGTTAGTGGAAACTGTGTGGTGTACGGTTTTGGGTCTTCGGACAACCGGAACTTATGGAAGTGTGAGGGGTGTTCCCTACGATTCCATGCCGCGTGCGCAGGTGTTCAACGAAACAAGGAAGACCAGATTAGGTCCTACATGATGCCAGCCTGCAATGATTGCCAGGAGCGAATCGCGATGGAATTAAACTTTCGTCACCTGGTACACCAGCAGGCTCTTCTTGGTGACTTAGTGAAAAAGCATAGCGACGCAATACACAAATCGACGTCGACATTACAGAAAATTGGAATCGTTCAAGAGGCACTCGAACGACAAGAAACTCTATTCGATGAACTAAAACAGGAGCTTTCGTCTGTTAAAAAAGTGAACTCTCCTACAAAAGTAGTGAGACAAATCAATAACCACGTGACGACACTTTTCGACGATGCTATAACTTCGCTAAAGTTAACATAACTGAGTCGCTTGGGATACTTTGCAACTCGATTACAAATAAGCTGACCAGTCATATTGATGAAATAACTAATAAAGTCGACGAACAGCTTTAAGCTGTTAATGAAAATTTGATCGATGTGGCCACTTCTAAGACTCAATGTAGTGTTCCTGAAATCTTGGAAGAATTTCGAATAATTAGCAGCAGAATTTCTGAGTACACGCCAAGAATGATGCCCATCGAAAACAGCATTGGCTATCCAAGTGTGGCAGAGGAAGTAACTATGGCCGGCCAGCCTTCAAATGATCTTCCAAACAGTGGATGGCGTTTCCTTGGCTCGAGAAAAGTTTGGAAACAGGACTGGACAGCGTACGATACAAAATTACACCGTATTATGCAGCAGCAAAAACAAGCTGACAAAGCAAGAAAACGGAGGGCCAGAAGACGAAATCATTATAAGCGAGATAATTACAACAGAAACAACAACCCTAGGCATAACCATATCATTCACAACAACAACAACGATAATAACAACAACTTTGTCAATAACAATAGAAATAACTACAACAGCAATTACTACAATAATAATAACAATTCCAACCACAACCGCAGCAATAAGAACTACTTCAACAAGAACAACAACAATCAGAACCAGAATCGCAACCTCAACTTTAACAGAAATCTCGATAATAACCATCAAAGTACCAATCGAAACAACTACAACTTCAACACCAATAGTAACCGTAGATATACCAACCACAACCGTCACGTCAACAACAGTTTTTGGAATAATAACAATTGCCCCAACTATAACATGGCCAACAGGCAACAGAATAACGTCACCAACTCCTACAATAATCAACAACACACCAACTCTAATCGTTTCCATGCAAATCAACTGTTACCACCTTCTTCCAGAGTGCCTCTTCCAGCAGCGAAAGACCGATTCTCCAAACCTCAATCTAACTTCATTCCTACGATTCAATTTCAAAGAGGCGAAACTCTTAACCCATACCCGGCGAACGACGAGTTTTCACTTTCTCAACCCCAGATGATTAGCGATCCTGCACACCTTTCTACTTCACAATGCATTGCGTGCTCATCTAGGCACTCGTGTCTTCAACGCAATTGACTCACTCATCAGAGGACCGTTGCTGGTGATAATTTTGTTCAACCTAGAGATGTAGGAAATGACGCGACCTGCTCTGCTCTGGTAAACACTTCTGTTAATAATGACTCTCATTCTTTAGCTTCTACACTCGAACACCCCACCACTACCGAGATCTCTGTATATTGCCAAAATTTTAACCGCATGCGAGGCGCTCACAAAATTAACGAAATTCAAAAATATGTACTATCCTGTTCATTTTCTGTTATTTTAGCAACCGAAACCAGCTGGGATGAGGGTGTTCGCAGCGAAGAAGACTTCGGTTGCCGATAAAATGTCTATAGAAATGACCGTAACTATCAATTATCTGAAATGAAATCTGGTGGTGGTGTTTTGATTGCGGTGTCAGTAGACTTTAATTCAGCGCTTATCGACACCATTCAGTTTAAAGAATTCGAACATATTTGGGTGAAAGCAGAACTAGCAGGAGAGACACACGTATTTGTCTCTGTCTATTTCCCTCCAAATAATGCGCGGAATGAAATCTTTGAAAAGTTTCTTCATGTTGTTGAAAATATTGCATCTAAGCTGTTACCTGAAGTAAAACTCCACATATACGGTGATTTTAACCAACGCAACATTGATTTTATTCCGGACATCGATAACCATAGCATTTTACTTCCTATTATTGGCGAAAATGAAACGCTGCAACTTCTTTTTGATAAAACCTCTAGTCTTGGTCTTAACCAAATAAATCATGTGAAAAATGGACAAAATTGTCATCTAGATCTTTTAATGTCCAACATTAGTGAAGACTTTTGTGTGACGAATTCATTACAACCATTATGGAAGAACGAAGTTTATCATACAGCAATAGAGTTTTCTTTATTTGTGCATGTGAATAAAAGACCTGACGAATATGAATTTGAAGATGTTTTTGACTTTCAGTCAGCAAACTATGATGAATTAAAACATAAACTAAATAGTATCAACTGGCAAGATGTATTGTTTGAAGACGGAAACGTCGATTTGGCTATAGAAAATTTTTATAACATATTATCTGATTTATTTATTAGCGAAATACCATTGAAAAGAAGAAGACGTCAAGGCAATTCCAAATACCCAGTCTGGTACAATAGACAAATTAAAAACTTAAAAAACAAAAAACAAAAAGCACATAAAAAATACAAAACTCATAAAAATCGTGATGCTTTAACAACTTATCTTAACATTTGCGGCGAATTAAACGATGCCATTAGTAACGCGTTTGAAGAGTTCACATTAAAGACTGAGCTTGAAATCAAATCCTGTCCAAAAATTTTTTTCAAATATGTTAAATCAAAGTTAAAATCTGAAAATTTTCCTTCAAAAATGCAACTGCATGACAAAGTTGAAGAGAACCCGGCATACATCTCTGATCTATTTGCTGATTTTTTTCAACAAAATTATACAACTTTCTCAGAATCTGATCGTGACTATACATTCTTCACCAACTTTCCTGAGTTTCCCAACTATTTCAATATTGAACATGTCAGCGCACGCGAAATTGAAGATACTTTAAAAGCTCTGGATGCGTCTAAAGGTCCGGGACCAGACGGAATTCCGCCAGCATTCATGAAACATTTAGCTAAAGAGCTAACTTCCCCACTGTTCTTGATTTTCAATATGTCGCTGGAATCCGGTTGCTTCCCGAAATTCTGGAAAAACTCATATCTAGTGCCTGTGTTCAAATCTGGTAAAAAAAACCGACATTAGCAACTATCGAGGCATAGCCATTCTTTCCTGTATACCTAAGCTTTTTGAAGCAATAATAAACAAAAAGTTATTCCACCAAATAAAACATAGAATTACCCCAACGCAACACGGTTTTTTCAAAGGGCGCTCAACAACAACTAACTTACTCGAGTTTATTAACTTCTCTTTGAACGCAATGGATAAAGGTAATTATGTTGAAACCTTATATACTGAATTCAGTAAAGCTTTCGATCGCATTGATATACCCCTGCTTCTCTTCAAGTTACGAAAAATTGGAATTCATCCACAATTACTCAAATGGATTGAATCGTATTTGACAGATCGTCAACAAACAGTCAAATTTAAAGGTAGAATATCGAAACCTATTCAGGTAACCTCAGGAGTTCCTCAAGGCTCTCACTTGGGCCCTCTACTATTTATATTATTTGTAAACGACATTTCCTTTATTCTAAAACATGTAAAAATTCTTATTTATGCCGACGATATTAAAATTTTCATTGAAATTAAAAACGCTGATGATGTAAATATTTTTCGTAACGAGAAAAAATATTTTTACATTTGGTGTAAAAAAAGCCTTCTTCAGCTAAACGTTAAAAATGTAGTTCGATGGCTTTTGGCAGAAAAAGAAACATGCCAAGCAATATGATTTCCTTAGGAGATCAGGTAGTAGAGAAAAGTGAACGAGTTAGGGACCTAGGAGTCATACTCGACTCAAAATTAACATTCACTGATCACTACAATACAATTATTAATAAGGCTAGTAACATGCTCAGTTTTATAAAACGTTTCTGCTATAATTTCCAAGATCCATACACAATAAAAACACTTTATAATTCCTATGTCAGGTCACTTTTAGAATACTGTAGCATTGTATGGTCTCCGTTTTCTGCAACACATGTAAACAGAATAGAATCAGTGCAAAAACAATTCCTGTTATATGCACTTCGTAATCTACGATGGACGTCATTTCCCCTACCATCATATGACGAACGCTGCAGACTTATTGACATCCAATCATTAAAAGCCCGTCGTGAATTCGCAATGATGTCATTTGTTAACGATATCGTATCTCAACGTGTCGATTCACCCGAAATATTATCAAAACTCGTGCGCATGCTATTCAGCCAAATCAGTTGGGAAACTTTGGACAGTAAAGAGTCCCAGTTCAGCTTCACCATCTGTCGCATTGAGTTTGCGAAGAAAACTCCCAAGACTTTTACTTTGTCGTTAGTGTGTAACCCTGGAATCATTAACGGGTTTCCATTGATAAACCCGACATCAATAGCTACTATTAAGGAGCTGTAGGGGGTTGACCAGAAACTACGTTTCATATGAATTGTAGAAAAATGAATGACTGGAACAAATCGATATCTGGAGTAACCTGTTATGAGAACGTGGCTTATAGACAGTCTCAATACACATAGTGGCGTCTCCAGGTTAGCATTAGCCGATATTGTATCGGTGCTTTCGGTATCGATACCTTGGGGCCTGAATATCGTAATTTTTTATCGACGCAGGCGATTTCAATATCCAGCTGGATCGATACTTTCGCCCCGTTGTTTATTCTATACCGAAGGGAAACGATAAAATTAGAAAATATTTTTTTTTTCTTCATCTATAATTTATTTGACACGGCACAAATACAATTTAATGTTTAACGGCGCCAATTATATCTGGTAGCTTACTTTCTAAAGTATCTTAATAACTTAAAGCATATTTTTTATCCTCGCTGCCGACTACGAGCTGAAACTAAATCTAACTTAAAGTTAGAATGTTTTGCATTAAAAGCACTGATTTGTTGTTTGTTGGTTTTCCATCGCCATAGGTAAGCAGCATATTGAATATGTTCCGCTGCTGGGCCAAGATATTACGGACTGGCATATTGGGTTGTCTCCCTCGGGACCTGAGAGTATCGTGCGGCTCTAGTTGCTGTTTCCGGATCCGGGGTCTTAACGTGTTCTTGTCGTTTGGTTGGATGTATGCGGAAGGGGATAGGATTAAACTGGGGCGTGGATGGATTTCAGGAAAACGTATATAAGGGACATGTAGGATAGGTCACGGCTCGCCAAGACATCACGAACAGGAACAGCCGGCTGCCTACTTTCGGCCTGCAGGGAAGCTATTAATTTAGACCTGGCGTCACGGTGTACAGGGCATGACCAAACCACATGCTCTATGTCGTGATAACCCTCACCACAGGCACAGATACTACTTTCCCCGAGCCCAACACGTCAAATCTATAGTGTCAAATCTATAGTGATTGGACATAAGCCGGGACATCACGCAAATGAAATCCCGACCTACATCCAACCCCTTGAACCACGGGTTCGTCGATACTTTGGGGATTATGGAATGTAACCACCTTCCCAATTCCCCTCTGGTCCAAGCATTTTGCCAACTGATGATCGTATTCTGACGTACAAGTGCGAAAAATTCATTAAAAGCAATTGGTCTTTCATAAATATCACCGTTTGTTGCGCCCACCTTAGCCAAAGAGTCCGCTTTCTCATTGCCCGGTATCGAGCAGTGAGAAGGGACCCACGCTAAGGTAATCTGAGTAGATTTTTCGGATAATGCACTCAGATGTTCCCATATTTTCCCCAGGAAATACGGAGAGTGCTTAACATCTTTCATCGATCGGAGAGCCTCAATGGAACTGAGACTGTCCGTAAAGATGAAATAATGGTCCTTGGGCATTTTTTCGATGATCCCTAGGGTGTACTGAATTGCAGCCAATTCTGCGACGTAAACAGAAGCAGGATTATCGAGCTTATGGAAGACGGTTAAATTGTTATTGAAAATACCGAAGCCAGTGGACCCATCAAGAAGTGATCCGTCAGTGTAGAACATATTGTCGCAGTTGATGTTTCGATATTTATTGGAGAAAAATTTGGGGATCTGCTGCACGCGTAAATGATCCGGGATTCCACGAGTTTCTTCTATCATGGATGTATCGAAAAACACAGTAGAATCAGAAGTATTTGATAAGTCGACACGATTTGGAATACTCGAAGAAGGGTTAATATTTTGGGACATGTGATGGAAATACAATGTCATAAAACGGGTTTGAGAATTAAGTTCGATTAACCTTTCAAAATTTTCAATCACGGGACGGTTCAAGACCTCACATTTGATAAGAATGCGAGAAGACAGGCTCCAGAAGCGGTTTTTCAATGGTAGTACTCCAGCTAAGACCTCCAAACTCATCGTATGGGTCGACTGCATGCAACCCAAGGCGATACGCAAACAACGATATTGTATTCGCTCCAGTTTGATCAAATGTGTGTTTGCTGCGGAGCGGAAGCAGAAACACCCGTACTCAATGACAGACAATATCGTTGTTTGGTAAAGCCTTATAAGGTCTCCTGGGTGGGCTCCCCACCATTGTCCGGTTATTGTACGAAGAAAATTCACTCTTTGTTGACATTTTTTCATCAGATACCTAACGTGACAACCCCAGGTGCCTTTAGAGTCGAACCAGACACCAAGATATTTGTGTACCAAAACCTGAGAAATCGTTTTACCCATTAATTGTGTTTGAAGCTGAGCAGGTTCATGCTTCCTAGAAAAAACTACTATCTCAGTCTTCTCCGGAGAGAATTCGATACCTAGCTGTAAAGCCCAAGCAGACAAATTGTCCAAGGTATCTTGCAATGGTACTTGCAAATCGGCAGCTTTGGCTCCTGTAACAGAGATTACACTGTCGTTTGCAAGTTGTCTTATCGTGCATGAATTTGCCAGACATTCGTCGATGTCATTTACATAAAAGTTGTAAAGAAGGGGGCTTAAGCATTAGCCCTGGGGAAGACCCATGTAGCTAATGCGAAAAGTTGCCAAAACCAAAAGATCTAAGAATTGTTGCACAGCATGGTCGTTAGTCGGCACTGGAAACTCGGCCATTGCTTTTATTTTTGCTGCACCCGGCCTCACCCCCTTTGCACTGACCTCGTATCCAAGAAAATCCACCATAAATTTGAAGAACTGACTTTTCCATAAATTGATTGTAAACCCTTCTTCGCGTAATTCTTCCAGCAAATGTTCAAATTTATACAAAAGTTCTTCTTCACTTCTCCCAGGAATAATTAAGTCGTCAATGTAGGCAACTACCACTATTTTTTTCTTCCTCAGCGCTTCCACAATTTTGTTCATTGCCCTTTGAAAAACGGCACATCAATTAGCCAGACCAAATGGCATTCTAAGGAACCTGTAATGGCCATCTGACGTAGAAAACGCGGTATAATCTTGGCTTTCAGTATCCAATCGTATATGATAATAACCACTGTATAAATCAATAGTAGTAAACAAATCATAGCCGGTCAATTTCTACAAACATGACTCGATATCCGGCATTGGAAACTTATCTTTTATTGTTTTGGCATTCAACAATCGGTAATCTACCGCCATTCTAAATTCATTTTTCTTCTTAGGAACGAGCACCACGCGGCTATTATACGGTGGCTCTGTTTCTGTTATAATCCCCGACTCCAATAATTCGTGTACTATTTAACCAATGTGTGGCCATGAATATATTCCAGTTTCTGTGGCTTCACAAATACTGGTTCGGTATCACTCAGCTTTATATTCATAACCGTCGATTTCGAGCAGCCCATCTCTCTCAGATTTGACGCAAAGCACTCACGATAATTTTCGATCAGCCGCATCAATTTTTTATTGCCATCCTGCGAACCACCACTATCAATCGCTCGATCATCCATTCTCTCCAATTTAGACTTCACCCCGATCGTATACATTCGCGCAACCGACGCTCCGTGAGTTACTCGCTCTTTTGGCTCTGTTGAGGTTGACGGTTGTGCCTCCCGTTCCCATTCAAACCGAACATCTCCTTTACGTTTAACCATTACAAGCCGATCCTGATCGATCACGTCTTTTCCCAAAATTATGGCAGTGTCTTGCACCCAGGTTGGGATTACTTGCAGCTCTACGGGCAACTGGATGCCATCAATCTTTAACGTAGCACATACCTTAGCAGTTACAGATACTTCCTTTTTGCCAAAACCGCGCAAAGCCTTTCGACTCGGTTGCATTTCACCCACACTTCTGGCATATTTCTCTTGTATGGTGGAGATTTTCCCCCCAGTGTCTACCAGAGCTTTCAATGCGACCTCCCACGACCACATTTTTAACAAACGCACTTTTTTCGATCGATCACTCGCATCGTCTTCTGGCTAGATGCTTGAGATTTGCAATCCCTTCTCATATGACCCTCTTTCTTACATAAAAGGCAACGAACCGACGGGCACTTTCTGGCAATATGGCCCGGCTTGTGACATTGGAAACACACATCACCTTCAGAGTTACTCGTTTTGTAGCTACCACTATTATCACTATAATCGGTAGTCTTGGTAGTAGTTGTGACAGCATCTACTGGGAAGTAGGCGGAGGCCACCATTATTTCTGCTTTTCCCCGTGTCGTTGGCAGTTCCACTTGCACAGCAACTATATCCCGTCCGATGAATTCTGTAATTGGCGTATAGTTGGTATTACTACTTACCAAAAGCACTGCTCTTGGTGCATGCGCAGAATCATCATAAAGGAGCTTACCCTTATTTGTTGAAAGTCCTAAGACTTTATTTTTGTTCACCCATGGCTCTTGGACAATAGCCACGTTGATGTTCTCTTTGGTGAACCTGCGACAAAGGATTCCGCTTGCCCCTTTTGCATGATGCAGGTTCACCTGGATGAACATAATGTTCTTGTCGTCCATCTCGGTACAGCTTTGCTCCCGGGGGCTTCTTTCGCTCCCCCTGCGTACGGTTATTATTCAAGGGTACCATTGAGTGCTTGTTTTGCTCTCCCTCGGGTGTGCTCCCTTGAACAGGCTGTTTACACCGGTTTTTGCTATCACTCGGTAGTGAAGGCAGAACTTTTTCGGCGATAACAGCATTATTTGTGGATTCAGGCCTGGCGCTTTTGAAATTTCGACCAGCCCTGATTTTCCGCGGGTATATAATTCCGAATTTATAATTCAGTTTGTAGTTCCAATCAGCGATTTTTTTCGCTGACGCTTCGTCTACTGACAGGATAAGCTGCGCATGATTCTTGATGGGCTTGCGCTTTAACACCCTCCAAGAATCAGTGGCAATGTCGTTATGGCCTTCAACCAGAGCCAATATGGTTTCATTGTCGTTTTTCTCACTTTTGGGAAAGAAGACAGCTAAAATTTCTGGTCTCGGGATAGATTAACTATCAACAACCATCAGATCAGCTGTTTCCCATGGCTTGATACTCGGAACAAAACCTTTCAGCCAGTCTGCAGTTTCCTGGTTCTGGAAATCTATTACCATAAACCCGGACCTAAACCTGCAGTTGGTGAATTTGGGCTTGAATTGTTCCTTTCTTTATCAACGACTATAGCCAGGATGGACTCTTCTACTAGTTCCATCATGGTAGTAGAGAGCCGAGACATCGGATAGTCCTTAAGCATCAGTCCAACCTTGAACTGGCTAAGGACTTCAGTGTAGGTAGCAGGCGCTTTAGGTTTACCGACCGGGCTATTTGCAGTCCCAGGGGTATTACCTCTGATCACCTCCATCCGCCTATTCACTGACTCCTTCCGAGTAGCAGTAGAAGTCTGGCATTCCTTCTTCCTTTTTGGAAGAGGATTGCTTTCACTGCAATTAGAGAAGTCGATCTGTCTCGGTCTCTTGACTGTCTGATTTTGGCTCGTTTTCGAAGGGTTAATTGCGAGAAGACGGGCCTCGTCTCTATCGTGCCCATCTTCAAGCAACTTCTTGAACCGCTTCCTTTCCGAGCCACACAGTCTTCTGGGAAATTTCTTGCTATGAAGAGCCCCTTGGACTTGCGCCGACTCTTCATGGCTTTCCATCGCTGTATCCACCACAGCAGTAGATACACCATCGGAAAAGGTTTCCGAATCAACGACGTTGACCTCCGGTGAGTTCAATATCGAAGACGAGCATGATGCAACGTCTTCTAGCGAACGGCTTTGGAGTTGGTCAACTTAGTTTCCGATCTCCATATTTTCAGTCATTCTGGTAGCACGTGACACTTTGTTTCCCTTTAATTATCACTCGCGAGAAATTTTTTCGTGATTGAACTCTTTAAATTCGGCTCTTAAATCGCGCGATTGTTTACACCGGGTTTAAAGTTTGAAAGTGTTGCCAGACGCGTTACCAAATCCCTTCGCACGAGGTGGCATCCAGCGTTCTCCGCAGAAGAAGGAGAAGACGGATGCGGCGAAGTCTGGAGGTGGAAAAACGGCGAATCCGTCGGTGTCCACACCAGACATCTTGGTAGACGGTCCCTTGCTAGTCAAGGCCGTCGAAAGGTGTATGGACACGCGGCCAAGAGTGGTGGCGCTGTCTGAACAATTCGATGCCATAATCGAGCTCTCGGCGAACAGGCGAAACATCGCTGGCAACCTGAAGCAGAGCCCCCTCCTGCTTCGGAGCACCATTGATGAAGCCAGAAAGGAGCACGAAGAACTTGTAGCTCGGGTGAAGGCGGGCCAGAAAGCGGCAAGGACCGGATGGGCGACTGCATCTAAAGAGGTGCAGACAGACGCCGCCTCGTTCGCGTCGGTCTGCTTCACGAGCCAGGTCGCTAAGCGAATGAGCCAGTCCCCGGGGGAAACGGCCCCCGAGAACACCAAGAAACGATTGGTCGTGCTACTCCCACGGAAGAACACGCCAACCGGTTCAAGGTCCACCGCGGAAAAGGTACAGGTGGAGGCTACGAACTACCGTAAAGGGTAGGAAGCGTCGGGAAGGTGCGACGCGCCAAGATGGCAGAGCGGCCAGAGGACCAAAAAAGGTCAAAAAGGCGCGGAGTAGAGGTGATGCCCTCATACTCAAGACGGATGGGTCGAAGTACTCAGAAGTCTTGAAGATGATGAGGGGGGAAACCCAGCTCAAGAATCTGGGGGCGGATGTGCGGACGCCAAGAACAAGGGGGCTACCTACAAAACAGCAGCTGAAAAGGCTCTAGGGAAGGAGGTGCAAGTGCGGGCACTCACCTCAGAAGTGACTCTCCAGCTTAAAAACCTGGACGAAATCACTGAGGGGTGCTACATTGCACAAGCCTTCAAAGCGTAGTGCGGGGTGAGGGGGCTAAGGAGTCAATCCGCCTCCTCAGAGGTCCGGCAGGGACCCAGATAGCTACCTTCCGACTATCGTCGGCGGACGCTAGCCTGGCCCTGAAAGAGGGCAAGTTGAAGATCGGCTGGTCTATATGTCCTCTAGGCATACTACAGCAACCAGACATTTGCTCTTGGTGATTCGAGGGCGGACATAAATCCTGAACCTGTAAGAGGCCCGATAGGAGCCAGCTGTGCAGGCTATGTGGAGGTGCAGGCCATAAAGCAAGGGAGTCTCCCAAGTGCATGGTATGTTCCGGGAAACGGGACGTAAAACACTTTATGGGAGGCCCCAGGTGCCCAGCCGATAATCCGGCTGCGAAACCACGAGCGTAAAGGTGACGCAACTGCACCTGAACCATTGCTTCGTGGCTCAGCAGCTGCTACACCAAGCAGCCAGTGAGTCGTGGTCGGACATCGCCATCATAGCGCATCCCTCCCGGACACGGTAACTGGGTTGCGAATAAGTCCAGTATGGCGGCCATATGTACGACGAGCAAGTTCCCGGTTCAGGAGGTTGTCTCAACCTCAGAAGAAGGATACGTAGTTGCTATGGTTAACGGAGTGTTCTACTGCAGTTGCTATGCTCCGCCACGTTGGTCTACCGAAAGGTTCACCCAGATGGTCGACCTCCTATCCATGGAGCTAACGGGCCTAACGCCGTTGGTTGTGGCGGGCGACTTCAACGCTTGGGCTGTTGAGTGGGGCAGTCGTCTCACGAACCAGAGGGGCCAGATCCTGTTGGAGGCTTTGGCAAAGCTCAACCTAGATCTAGCCAACGTTGGGAACAAAAGTACATACAGCATAAATGGTACGGAGTCGATCATCGACGTGACGTTCTCCAGCCCAGGACTGATCAAGAACTGGAGGGTAGACGATGGCTACACTAATAGCGACCACCAGCCGGTCTGTTATAGTGTAGACAACAACGAGAGCCGGCAAGCGACGGATAGAGTCAACACTCCGACCGTTCGCGGGTGGAAGATATCGCACTTCGATGCCGAGGTATTTGAAGAGGCAATGAGAAGGGAGCGCGAGGGAGTTAGTTGGCTCCGCCCGACTGCTGACCAACCAGTTGCTATGCTATCGCGGGCATGCGACGCCACCATGCCTAGGACTCGCCAACCTTGGAATGGGAAGCCACCGGTTTACTGCTGTACGGACGCGGTAGCCGACCTTCGCAGTGCGTGCCTTCGTGCAAAACGGAGGATGCAGCGTGCGCGAAACGAAGAAGAGAGGACAGCGCGCCGCGCAGCATTCAGTTCGGCAAGATCGATGCTAAAGGGTGCGATGAAGGCCAGCAAGAGGGCCTGCTTCGATAGGCTATGTGCGAGTGCCAATACAAATCCCTGGGGTGACGCCTACAGGATCGTAATGGCCAAGACTAAAGACGCGCTGGCGCCTGCAGAGCGATCACCAGCGATGCTGGAGCGTATCATCGAGGGACTCTTTCCGCGCCACGAGCGAAGTCCTTGGCCTCCGGCGGTCGAGTCTCACGTCCGACGTTCCAGTATCTCAGACATAGACCAGGGATGGTCGGCCAACCTGCCGAGCATCCAATCCGTGAGCGAAGACAGCCGTGTCAAGGCAGGGGAGGAGGCAAGGGTTACGAATGAGGAACTCATCGTGATCGCCAAATCCCTAATGGTGAGCAAGGCACCGGGACCGGATGGTATCCCTAACCTGGCGATAAAAAATTCCCCCCGGGCTGTTCAGGGCAGTCATGCAGAGGTGCCTGGATGACTGTCTCTTTCCGGACAGGTGGAAGCGGCAAAGACTGGTCTTATTGCCGAAGGCTGGGAAGCCGCCAGAGGACCTATCGGGATATAGGCTTATCTGCCTGCTGGTGCTTGAGAGGATCATACTCAACAGACTGGTAAGGAACAAGGAGGGTGTACATGGTCTGGCAAGTAACCAGTTCGGCTTCCGGAAGGGCAAGTCTACGCTGGATGCAATCTCTTCCGTCATCAAGACGGCAGAGGTAGCAATCCAGCGCAAGAGAAGGGGAATACGCTACTGCGCAATCGTCACGCTCCCACGCTCGCACTCAGGAGCATCCATGTACCGGTGTCGCTGTACAAGATTCTGAAAAATTATTTCCAGAATCGAGTACTTGTTTACGACACGGAGGAGGGTTAGAAGTGCGTCCCAATTACCGCAGGAGTTCCGCAAGGTTCTATCCTGGGTCCGGTGTTGTGTAATGTCAAGTTCCCTGTAGGGGTTGTGATATTCGGCTGTGCAGACGACATAACGCTGGAGGTTTACGGCGAGTCTATCGAGGAGGTCGAGTTGACGGCCGCGCACTGTATGCAAGGTCGAGGACTGGATGCGCTCCAGGAAACTGGAGCTCGCGCATCATAAGACGGAGGTCACGGTTGTGAACAACCGTAAATCGGAGCAACAGGTAGTGGTCAGAGTCGGAGCCTGCACCATCACCTCGAAGCGATCTCTGAAGCTCTTAGGGGTTTTAGTGACGATAAGCTCACGTTCGGGAGTCACGTCGACTATGCCTGTAAGAGGGCCCCTCGGGTATTACAGCACTATCTCGTATGATGTCCAATAGCTCAGCGGTTTATGGCAGCAAGAGAAGACTTTTTGCCAGCGTGGTCATACGATGCGATCTGTGTCTTGTTCGGCATGATGCCTATCAGCATCGCCATCAAGGAGGACAGAGAGTGTTTCGACCAACGTGACACAAGGGGCATACGAGGTACCAGAAGGTCATTATCGATGCTCCGCTGGCAGCGGGGATGGTCCAACTCCCCAGAGGGCAGATGGACGCACCGACTCATACCGTAGATATCCGGCTGGGAATGTCATGTTTTAAATGTTTGGTATAGTTTCACTGTTGACTACCTCAAATTTGTTATTCATAGTGAATAATAAATCCAGCCGATATTATCATAGTGTATTTTTTTTCTGAAAATTTAAGTGTTCGTGGAAATATATTTTTACAAATAATAAGTTCGAATGAGAAAGGCTTGGTCTGACCGCTAGGTGGATTGATTTTGGTTTTTGCTTTGCTTTTATAACGTGATTTGACATTTTTATAAATAACGGACAAAGCTAGAAACCGTATACAATGAAATTCAATAGCAACCTATGGGACAACTAGGCCTTTTATTCGAGACTAATTTTGTGAAAATCGGTATAGCCATCTCTCAGAAAAGTGAGTGAGTTTGAGTAGTCTTCGGAATATGTAAGGAACTGCGGAATTTCACATTTTTAAACATAACAGGCAAAGAAATAGTATGATTGCAAAACAAAACAATAGGGTCTTATGGGGCAACTAGACCTTCCATTTTACACTGATTTTATGAAAATCGGTCCAGCCACCTCTGATAAACATGAGTGAGATTAAACAGTCTTCAGAAAACGTTTCTTTTCATAACTTTTGAACCACAACTTCAATCTTTATAAAATTCAAAAGTTAAAGTTTTTTTAGGTAGCCCGTTCATTTGAAACCAATTTTGTTCGAATCGGTTGTGTAGTTTTTGAGATAATGATGTTTCATGATTTTTACATTTTGATATGTAACCTCTAAACAAGAAATCCGATTACAATAAAAATGAATAGGGTCTTATGGGACAACAAGACCTTTCATTTGCAATTAATTTCTTGAAAATCGGTCCAGCCAACTCTGAGAAAAGTGAGTGAGAATAAAAATCTGCACATACACACACACACACATACACACACACATACAGAAAATGCTCAGCTCGTCGAGCTGAGTAGAGTGATATATGCCATTCGGCCCCTTGGAGCACTTTCATACCTTCGGTTTTGCAAGTGATTTCTATACCTTTCTAGGAGAAAGGCAAAACGTTGTTGAAACATGGTAATGACAGCAATCGTTTGCCAGATTACAGTAAAAATACCGTGTTTTTTATGGTTACAACAAAAAATAATAAACGGACAATATTGTTCTCACCGCAAATTACATCGTAAATTTTTTTTCGGGTGCTATACCATTCTAAGAGAAAGGCAAAAATGAATGTCGCCCTAATACTGATAAAACAAATTCTAGCATGTCATTGCTGAAAATTTTTTTGTTTTCCCAACCATTTGACAATTTCAAAAAACCTAAATTAATCCATCTAGCGGTCAGACCCAGCCTTTCTCATTCAAATTTATTGTTTGTGACAAGAGATTTACATGGACGCTTCAAAACAATAAAAGTATATTCATTCTTTGTGTTCTAAAATATTGATGTTGTAACTTAAAGTATAAAATATAAAATTTGACGTAATGTTAGTACTTAAGAAATAGCGAAATAATAGAAATGACTCTTAATTTCGAACAATTTAATCACGAGCGATACCGGGAACGTTCAAATAGTACGAAACCACATTTAAATTATGTTGAGGCCACATATATTGATCAAAGCAGGTATAGTTTTAAATAGTCCTTGAATTCCTTCTCGTTCCTTAACTTTTGAACCATATATCAAGTTGTTATGAAGTTAGTTATTTGTAAGTTTGAGAGATAACACGTTCGTATGACACTAGTTATGTTAAATAAATCGTGTGATCTTTGAGATAATAGACTTTCGTTGTTTTAACAATTTAATACATAACGGTTGCTTAAATTCGATTATAATCAAATGAAAAGGGAACGTGTAGGGCAGCCAAACTTTGAAACCACGTGTTCAATCATAATTCATCAGTTAACCCTTAACTAGCCCGTTCATCTGATATCAATATTGTTCAAATCGGTTGTGTGCTTTCTAAGATAATGAAGTTTCGTGATTTTCACATTTCGATACATTACAGACGAAGTTACAGTCCGATTACAGCAAAATTCAATACGGTGTTATGAGGCAGCCAGACCTTTTATTTGTCACTAATTTTGTGGAAATCGGCTCAACCATCTCTGAGAAAAGTGAGGGAGTTTATGTAGTCTTCGGAATGTTTCTTTTCATAGCTGGATTTCACATTTTCAAATATAACAGGCAAAGTAATAGTCCGTTTACAAAAAAAATCAATAGGGTCTATGGGGCAACAAGACCTTCCATATGAAGCTGATTTTATGAAAATCGGTCCAGCTATCTCTGAGAAACATGAGTGAGATTAAACAGTCTCCAAAACAAGTTTTTTTTTCATAACTTCTGAACCACAAGTTCAATCTTCATAAAATTCAAAAGTTAAGGGTTTTTAGGTAGCCCATTCATTTGAAATTATTTTTGTTCAAATCGGTTGTGTATTTTCCGAAATATTGACGTTTCGTGATTTTTACATTTTGATACATAACCTCTAAGCTAGAAATCCGATTACAATAAAATTCAATAGGGTCTTATGGGGAAAATAGACCTTTCATTTGCAATTAATTCCATTAAAATCGGTCCAGCCATCTCTGAGAAAATCGAGTGAGATTGGGAGAGCGTTACACACACATACATAAAATGCTCAGCTCGTCGAACTGAGTCGAGTGATATACGATATCCGGCCTTTTGAGCACATTTATACCTTTAGTTTTTTCAGTGATTGCTATACCTTTCTAAAAGAAAGGCAAATCAAGTTTACGTCTAGGGTTAAAAGTCGACTACAATTACATAAAAAATTACTTCATGGCATAATCAATTTTTGTGAGAAATTTGTTCTCTGAATTTCCCTATAAATTTATTTAAATTAAAACATTTGAACCACATGTTTAATCAATAAAAAATTCATTAGTTAACCCTCAACTAACCCGTTCATTTGATACCAGAATTTTTCAAATCATTTGTGTAGTTTCTGAGGTACTGGAGTTTTGTGATTTTCACATATTGATACATTACAGACAAAGTTACAGTCCGATTACAACGAAATTCCATTGGGTGTTATGAGGCAGCTAGACCTTCAATTTGACACTAAATCGGTAGAAATCGGTTCAGCCATCTTTAAGGAAAGTGAGTGAGTTTAAGTATTCTTCGAGATATGTTTCGTTTCATAGTTAGATTTCACATTTTTTAACATAACAGGCAAAGTAATAGTCCGATTGCAAAAAAAAAAACCTAAATTAATCCACCTAGCGGTCAGACCCAGCCTTTCTTATTCAATTTTTTATTTGTAAAAATAGATTTACATGAACGCTTCAATCCAATAAATGTATATTCACTCTTTAGGTTCTAAAATATTGATGTTGTAATCTTTACATATAAAAATGCAGTCAAGTCTGTCTGTCTGTCTGATCCATATAGGCCCGAAAACTACCGAACCGATCGACGTGAAAATTTGTATGTAGGGGTTTTTGGTGTCGATAAAGTTTCCTATGATAGTTTGAGACCCTTCACTTTTCTGGAAGGGAGGGGTCCCATGCAAATGAAACATAAATTTCTGCACAACTCAAGAACAAACGAAGCAAATGAAACCGAATTTGGCATGTGGATGTTTTAAGGGGTAACTAATATGTCCATAATAGTTGGATGAAACACAAATTTGTGCACATCTCCAAATGGAACTAATCAACCAAATGGAACAAAATTTGGCAGGTAAATGTTTTTAGTGTTAACAAATGTGTACATAATGGTTTGAAACCCGACTCCCTCTTCTATAAGGGAGGGATCCCATGAAAATGAAACGCAAATTTCGCACAGCTCAAGAACCAATCAAAAAAATACAACCAAATTTGGTATGTGATTTTTTTTAGAGGTAACAAATATGTCCATAATGGTTTGACGCCCCTCCCTCTTCTGGAAGTACATGTTTCTTCACAAATTTTTGCACATCTCGCGAACTAATCAACTAAATGGAACCATATTGGCAGGTGAATGTTTTTAGTGGTAACAAATATGTTCCATAATCGACCTCAGACAACATTTTGGATTGTAAGATGGCAACTTCCGGTTTCTGGAAAACAGCCGAAAATGGCCGGTCTCCACCCAATATAATAATATCCGGATCTAGAATAATACACAGGAGCTTAAATCGTAAACAGATAGCGTTTTAAATTCTAAGATGGCGACTTCCGGTTTCTGAAAACAGCAGAAAATGACCAAGTACCACCCAATATGAGTTTTTCTTTAACCAGTATGCCGTTCAAAATCCAGAAATTGTCTCCAAATGCCATTATGAAATCCAAAATGGCGACTTCCGGTGTCGAAAAAACAGTGGCAAATGACCAAATACCACCCAATATGGGTATTTCCGGAACCGTAATGATGCACTGGAGCCACAAATCGACTTCAGACAACATTTTGAATTGTAAGATATTAGTAAATATTAGTATTTCTGGAACCAGAAAGGTGCACAGAAGCTAAAAATTGATCACAGAAACAATCTTGAATTTTAAGATGGTGACTTCCGGTGTCTGGCAAACAGCCGGAAATGACCAAATAACATTCAATATGAATGTTTCGGAACCAGAATTACGCCCAGATGACAGAAATTGATTTCACAGGCAATTTGATTGTCCAAAATGACGACTTTCGGCTTCTGAAAAACAGTCCAAAGTGACCAAATATCACCCAATATGAGTTTTTCTTTAAACAGTATCCTAAATACCATTTTGAAATCCAAGATGGCGACTTCCGGTTTGTGAAAAACAGCCTAAAATAAACAAATACTATCCAATATGAGTATCTCTGGAACCAGAATGATGCAAGGAGCTAAAAATTGACCTCAGGCACCATTTTGAATTGCTAAATGGCAACTTATAGGCAATAGTCGGAAATGACCGAATAATACTCAATATGGATATTTCCGTAAACGTGATGATGCATAGAAACCAAACATTGACCCTGGACACTATTTTGAATTTGAAGACGACCACTTTTAGTTTCTGGAAAACAATCAAAAATACCTCCAAATATGGGTATTTCCGGAGTCAGATTGATGCCAGAAAGTCTGCTGATAATGACAGAATACCACCCAATATGAATATATTCAGAATTAAGGCGATGTACAGAAGCCAAGAGACGAGGATGTTGTCATTTCGATAAAACCAATCATTTCAAACGATTTGTTATTTGACTTTGATCATATCCTATGGTCGATTCGTCGTGAATTTGCAGACTTCAAACAAACCGCAAGGAATCAATGAACTTGGAACGTTCAAATAGTACAACACCACATTTAAATTATGTTGAGGCCACATATATCGATAAAAGCAGGTATAGTTTTAAATAGTCTTTGAATTTCTCTTCTTTCCGTAACTTTTGAGCCACATATAAAATTGTTATGAAGTTTGTTATTTGTAAGCTTGAGAGATAACTCGTTCGTATGACACTAGTTATGTTCAAATAAGTCATGTAATCTTTGAGATAATAGACTTTCGTTGTTTTATTAACAATATAATACATAACGGTTGCTTAAGTTCGATTATAATAAATTGAAATGGGAACGTGTAGGGCAGCCAAACTTTGAAACCACGTGTTCAATCATAATTCTTCAGTTAACCCTTAACTAGCCCGCTAATCTGATAATCATAATCAAATCGGTTGTGTAGTTTCTGAGATAATGAAGTTTCGTGATTTTCACAAGTCGGCACGTTACAAATGGAGTTACAGTTCGATTACAGTAAAATGCAATAGGATCTTCTGAGGCAGCTAGACCATTCATTTGACACTAATTTTGTGGCAATCGGGTCGGCCATCTCTGAGAAAAGTGAGTGAGTTCAAGTAGTCTTCGGAATATGTTCCTTTGCATAGCTGGATTTCACATTTTTAAACATAACAGGCAAAGTAATAGTCCGATTGCAAAACAAATCAATAGGGTCTTACGGGGCAATTAGACCTTCCATTTGACACTGGTTTTTTAAAAATCGGTACAGCCATCTCTGAGAAACATGAGTGAGATTAAACAGTCTTTAGAACACGTTTCTTTTCATTACTTTTGAACCATTAGTTTAATCTTTATGAAATTCAAAACTCAAGGGTTTTCTAGGTAGCCCGTTCTTTTGAAACCAATTTTGTTCAAATCGGTTGTGTAATTTCTGAGATATTGATGTTTCATGATTTTCACATTTTTAAACATAACCTCTAAACTAAAAATCCGATTACAATTAAATTTAATAGGGTCTTATGGGGCAACAAGACCTTTCATTTGCAATTGATTTCATGAAAGTCGGTCCAGCCATCTCTGAGAAAGGTGAGTGAGAATAAAAATCTGCACATACACACACACACACACACACACACACACACAAATACAGAAAATGCTCAGCTCGTCGAGCTGAGTCGAGTGATATATGCCATTCGGCCCTTTGGAGCACTTTTATACCTTCGGTTTTGCAAGTGATTGCTATACCTTTCTAGGAGAAAGGCAAAAATCAATATGGTTTTATGGGGCAACTAGACCTTCCATATGACACTGATTCTGTGGAAATCGGTCCAGCCATCTCTGAGAAACATGAGTGAGATCAAACAGTCTCCAGAACACGTTTCTTCAAATAACTTTTGAACCACATGTCCAATCTTTATAAATTCAAAAGTCAAGGGTTTTTCAGGTAGCCCTATCATTTAAAATTAGGTTTGTTCAAATCGGTTCAGCAGTTTCCGAGATAATAAGGATTCGTGATATTTACATTTTGATACATAACCTCTAAACCAAAAATCCGATTACAATGCAATTCAATAGCGTCTTATGGGGCAACTAGACCTTTCATTTGCAATTAATTTCATGAAAATCGGTCCAGCCATCTCTGAGAAAATCGAGTGAGATTGGGAGAGCATTACACACACACATACACGCACACACATACACACACACACACACACACACACACACACACACACACACACACACACACACAGAAAATGCTCAGCTTGTCGAACTGATTCGAGTGATATACGACATTTGGCCCTATTGAGCACTTTTATACCTTTAGTTTTTGCAGTGATTGCTATACCTTTCAAGGAGAGAGGCAAAAATCATTAATATATATGTGATGTATGGTGAAACCTCAACCATCAACATCATTACTGCGTATATCGACAATTGGTAACTAAACGACGAAATAGCTCAACTAAAGCTGAAATTCGGCAAATATTTTTGTAAAAATTTCGACTGAAATAAAAATTTTATCTTCAAAACATTTTAGAATCATTTCGGTGTGTCACTTTTTTCTCTTGAAAGTTAAAAATGACTTGTTCTGCATTGTACCTATTCAATCAAACAGTTACGAACAAGCTAAACATTAAGATTGATTTTTTGCTACACTAACGCTTTTTCGAAAAAACTGCTAACTTTCAAAGATTGTATCGTTTTTTCTGGAATTTATTTCACAAGAACTGCAATAAAATCTTAAAGACCTGAATTCATAATTTCACACAATGAATAATTCGACGAACAAGATAGAAGCTCTAGGTCTTATGAAACGATTTGATAATGACATTACACATTGAAGCATCTATTAGCTATGTTAAATTCATAAAAAAGAACATGTCTAATATTTGAGCTATAGATATAAGCGTGCATAAGGAAGTGCATGTTTATTCGGCCCTGTTTTCTAATAAAGCGGAGATAACTCTCGAATCAACACCCTTGAAATGGCTTTTCTCACATCCACAACTGCATCGTTTCACTTATATAAACTGTAGATAGGGGAAAATCCCCTATCGTTAAATAGAGAAAAAAAAACCCCTCTGATGAATGCTAATTGAAACACAAAGGTTTGTTCCACCCCTTAGATTTGATGTAAATGACCGTATCAAGCAAATTAACTCTGTTTAGTAACATCTGTTATGTTTACCTAATTGATTGCGAATAATTTCATCACGCATGTCGAAATATGGCAATACTTATTGCTAATTAGTTTGATATTTATATATGATTTTGTGATTCGTATCATGAATATCGCCGTGAATTTGCAAAATAAAATTTCAACTAATCTGAGGCTGATACACTAACAAGAAACACAATCCATCGATGTGACCTGGCTTTTCTTATACGAACTTTATAGTTATTTACAGCAGCGACCATAATAACATGAAATTATGTTATATTGGGTGAAACTAGCGAGCGATATTTATATAACGAGATCAAATAAAACTCGAACATTTGAAAAACGGCCTGCCCTGCCTAGCGGAAAATTATAAATATGAGCGAATCTTTGTTCACTAGTGGGTTTTTATGCGTGTACTAGTGGGATATTTCTGTAGTGGGTTGTTCCTGTTCACTAGCGGGTTTTTATGTGTGGGATATTTCTGTAGTGGGTTATTCCTGTAAATATCCTTAGGGCATCTTCAGCGGTGGTCTATTTTAGAAACAACTTTATACTAGATTTACACCAGCGAAACCTGAATAGAATCAGCTAGTATAGACCAACTTTTCGTTCTCCACACCGGTGTTGTATATCTTGTTGTTTTAAACTGCTGACATCTGTCACACTGTCATCAATTAAATACCCCATGTTATCAGTTTATGAGACTTGAATTGAAAATATTTAAGAAACGGAAATTCGATAATTTTTACGCACATTAAACGCTTACTTTGGCAAGACACTTTATATCCTCAAGACTTTATATATTTGACGGGTTGACCCAAGCGTCAGTGACATTTCTCAGGATGGATTTGTATGATCGAAAAATTTCTGCTACAAGTAGGACTTCGGAGGCGCAAAATATTTGATCGCGTAGATGTTCATCTTCGGTTTTCGTCTCATCAATCTTTCAAAATCTTGCAGTTCTTCAAACTTAGGTTTGGTTTTGAGGATATTGAAACAAGCCTGCATTTTGAACGTTTTCAGTTCAGTGTCTTCGAGGAATATTTTTCTGGCCTCTTGAGGTCTTCTCTAGTCCCACTACAAATAAGGCGAATAACGAATAGCCAACATATTTGTCATCCTGGTGGCTGATGGTTGCAAACCAAGTAGTTGAAACTACGGTTATGGTCTCCAATTCCCCCTATTGCTGGTCGGTTTCCTTGAAGCCAAAAACGACAAACCTGTTTATTTTCTTCTTCAGAAAAGCCACAAAAACGAACTGTGAGTTGTCATGAAAAATCATTGTTTTGTTTATTCCCCAACACTCGCAAAACGCTTATATGGAAATAGCTAAAAATGAGGTATTCAATTAAAATATGACATTTTACCCACCTGTTGGTAGCGTACAAAGGGTTTTAGAACGATCTATTTCTTGTGCCAAAAAGTGACAAAGATAGAACAAAACGTATACCAGTTTCAATTTTTTTCAATTTAGATCTGGTATAAAACAAAATTTACACCACCGGTGCAGCAGTGAATTTGAGTTTGTTCCAAAAAAATAGAACAAAACCTAAGGGGAGATCTAAAAGAGCGCAACGAGATAACGGTTTTGCGTGAAGCATAAGAACAGCATACCGCTGCTCAATGTTGGAAGTAAATAGTGTAGTGTAAGATTATTTCTACTTTTGAATCCGTTCTGGATTAAATTTGGAACATACCTGTTAAGGCATATTGCTTGTGCGGAGAGTATAATTCAGATGGGTCAATGAATGAATCATAATCATTGATGAATGACACGTTAGATTTTAAGTATATTAAAGATTCAGATTCTCCGGTACATAATGCTGATAAAAAGCAATAAAAACATTCAAGTATTTTCTGAGTGAATGGCATCACTTACGAAAAATACAACAGGGGTCATCGAGGTGAGTGAGTAAGAAGAGTAAGAAGCCAGATGAGAACAAAACAGCGATTTGGACCACCGCTGAAGATGCCCTTATAATAAATAGTAGTTGTATAATGGAGTAGTAGATGTTAAAGTGACCTACATACGAGCCGTTGAGAGCAAAAGTGGTACATGTGCCATTATATAAATTTTTCAGGAAACGCGATAAACGAAAACACTCAAAAATTAAATTATTTTCAACAATTTTCCCACATAACTGCATTAGTCATTGCCGGCAAGGTTGCAAGAGACGGTACATGACAGCGTAACGAGTTTTAGTTGAGAAACATACACAAACTTCAAAGGAAAAACATGTAGGGTGTCGAACGTCTTCGTCAGTGGTTTTCTCTGGCCCCCTTTTACATAAGATTACTGCAGAAAAACTTCCGAAGAAAACCACTGACGAAGACGTTCGATGCCCTACGGGAAAAATAATGACAACCACAAAAAGTTGAGAGCAAAAGCAGTACATGTCCAGTGTGAGCATGAAGGATGCATTATAGCTCTCTAATCTTAGGACGTAGAACATTCATGTCTTCAGCATACTTGTCCAAGAGATTGAGTGCTATAGGATCATGATCTGTTTGTTAAGGATTTCTATCACTTCGTGGCGCTAGTGTATATGTATTTGGTAACAGCATACGAGTTGATAATGAAATAAGTAAAATGCTTTCTGTTAAAAAATAGTCACGGGTACACTAGCGCCACGTAGTGGGAACATTCCAAAGCAGACAGATCTTCATCTGAAAATACTCAATCACTTCAACAACTTTGCCGAAGACATGATTGTTTTATATCCTAAGATCCTCGACTCACAATTCATTTTACATGCACAGACTAGACATGTACCACTTTTGCTCTCAATGAAATGGTGATTATTTTGTTTCTTGTTTCTTCGTCTTCGATGTAAAACCATACAGACTAAATCTTAAACTAGGGTAGGGAACATATTCTAAGCAGCTTTAGGAACCGCCTGTGTATTCAGACGAAATACTCGAAATGTGTTGGGTGAAATTCAAACTGTAGTATATCAATCTGTTCTCTATCGCTTTTTTTGTCAAAACTTGTATTTAGACTGTAAAACTGAGTTAGCCAACTTTAACAATCATCGATTAAAGTTACCAATCGAGGGACACTATTCCAATCACCCCGAACCTATTTTAAGCAGTTTCCATCTGTTTTGCAGGCGTTTTTTTTTTCAGCACCCGAAGTGGCTCCTGAATGGCTTCAATGTAGGTCAATTTGGTTCGAACGATGTTTGTTCACAAATTTCTTTGTGAATAACAGTATTCCTTATATTCGTAAAACAGCTAAACAAGCAAAGTATTCGTTTCCATCATTGAAATTGTCGATATTGATCAAAATGCAGGAGTTAAAGACCTGTTTTCTTCGACTGTATAAAATAGGCGCTACTGCTTGAGCCGTTCCTTACCCTATGTGTCTTAGTTAAAAGACCCTATCTTAGTTTTAAAAGACGTTTTCGACATACCATACTGGTTGAAACTGCTTACATTATTGTATGCTCTTAAACTGGAGCTAAATGGACTGAAATAGCCGTAATTAGTTCTATGTACGGGAAGTTTGATGACTGAGAAGCTTAGAGGCAGTTCGCGAGAACCGCAACTAGGTCGTGTTTCGAGGTTCTCCGATTGGACTGAAACTTTCAGGGTTTGTTTATCTATATAATAGAGCAATATTTTGCATATTCTCAGATTTTTTGATAAGGGGTAAGTGGGGTAAAAAAGTCCGCCAAAAATTGATGTCAAAAAAATTGGCATGTTTGTTTTACTCTATAAAGGGAACAAAAAGAGAGCTATTGGAAGTTGCTGTCAAGAATACATGCTGAGAAATTCTAATTTTTCTAAAAAAAAGATGATTTTCACAGCTGTTTTTCTCCTACCAACAGATCAGGATTAAAACGACACTAAAATTTTCCAACTTATCGAGACTGTTGAGGATTGTCGCAGGCTTCAATCGCTGATTGACTTGTGCCTCCGCAACTACATGCTGATAAGCGTTCCAAAGTGTACCGTAATCAGTTTCCAGCGCAAAAAGCAGCCGCTGTTGTTCGACTATCGCATTGCTGGCACATCTTTGCAACGTAGTGATTTTGTCACTGATTTGGGTGTTTTGTTGGACTCTCATTTAACATTCAGGCAGCATTTTACGATGATCATCACCAGAGCTAATCGTCAACTAGGTCTTATCTTCAGAATTGGAAAGGAGTTCATCGATCACGGCACCTTGCTAACTCTCTACTGTTCTTTGGTGCGCTCAATTTTGGAAACGGCGTGCGTGGTGTGGGACCCGCACTTTGATGTTTGGATTCAACGAATCGAGCGCGTTCAGAAACTTTTCATCAGAAGGATCTGTCGTACATTGTCTTGGAGAGACGCTGATAATCTGCCACCTTATGAAAGCCTCTGCTCATTGGTTGGAATCTCTCCGCTCGAACAGCGCCGCCAAGAAATTATTGCCAAAACGACACACAAAATCTTGACGAATAGGTATGATTGTCCTGCTATTCTAACTTCGCTGCAGCTGTATTGCCCTCTTCGCCCTCGACGTAGCCAGCATTTACTGCAAACTAATGCGCACCGCACAAACTACGGCTTGAATGAACCTGTTCGCCGAATGACTCTGGTATACAACCGGTACTACGATAATTTCAATTTTAAGGTTTAGTAATTTATCGTGTTCGATGAAATGTTTGTTAATTTATATCATTTTTTTATTGCATTTTAGCCATGTAATACTCGTAAAAGATGCTAGGTTTTTATGCCAGCTTGATAGTTGCCTTCATGGCTTCTCAAGGCGGGTTTTCCCAGCCATATATATTTTCATTCATCAGGACTTAAGTCGGATGAAATAACCAATAAATAATAATTATAATAATATATCGCTTTGCAATGCTAAACAGTCCAGCTCGGATGGAGCTACTCGGTATATTTTGAGGTCGTCAGCAAAAATTTGTTTCGGAGACCTCAGTCGGGAACAAACATCATTTACGAACAGGTTGAAGATAAGTGGACCAAGCACGCTCCCTTTTGGCACACCTGAAGTGATGACGAATTCTCTGGAGTACGCTGAGTTAACACAGACTGATGCTTTTTGATTTGTGAGGTAGGAGTGTAGTAGGTAATCCCATATGCTTGAACTTTTCAATGGCGTAATTGTGTAGAACAAAAACGATCGCTTTGGAAAAGTCGAAATAAACCAAGTCCAAGTCCAAGCAAGTCCTTTTTGTTTTCGACTTCTTTAAATAAGTAGTTCATGTAACACATTAGGTTAGACGTTGCTGAGCTATGCTGCATAAACCCATGTTTGTGCTCTAATATCACCAATTTTACAGCTCTGTAGAGTACAGTTTAAATCATCGTTTCGAATACCTGTGCAAGTGAACACAAGATTGATATTCCACGATAATTTTTCTCATGATGAGTACTGCCTGACTTTAGAATAGGCACAATTTTAGAAAATTTCCAGATATCTGGGAAAGTCTTATTTAAAAGCGCATATATCAAGATGGCTTGACAAAATAATTTTTTTTAATTTTTTTATCACCAATATTTAGTGGTTAATTTGTGAGTTTGAAATCCAATTTGTGGTAATTTGTGGTTGTGTGGTTCTCGAGAAATTTTCAAAAAACTAAGTCAAGCCATCTTGAAACATGACTTTGCTTCAAATGAATCGGACAACGATGATATATACAACAATCGAAAGCTCTTAGTTTGTGGTTCACGAAAATGTAATTTTAAGGTCATAATTACCAGTGATTGTACGTAAATTTGTGTTTTATTGTTCACATAGTTCTACGTTTGTTTATTTGTTGTTGACGCCGCTGGTCGCTTGTAGCGTTGGCTGTTTGCGGTTTACCATATTCCCCACACGCACGTTCAGTATAGCAGTGACAAACACCGCAAACAGCCAACGCCGCTATTGGCCAGCAGCGTCAACAACAAGTAAACAAAACGTAGAACTACGTGAATAATAAAACACAAATTTCTTTACAAACACTAGTAGTTAAGGCCTTAAAATTACATTTTCGTGAACCACAAATTAAAAGCTTTTAATTGATGTATATATCATCGTTGTCCGATTCATTTGAAGCAAAATCATGTTTCAAGATGGCTTGACTCAGTTTTTTGAAAATTTCTCGGAAACCACTTAACCACAAATTGGATTTCGAACTCACAAATTAACCACTAAATATTGGTGATAAAATAATTTAAAAAAAAAATTTTGTCAAGCCATCTTGATAAATGCTTTAAAAGCGATAGATTGAAGGGACAAGCTACAGGAAAAGCCAATGAAGATGCACAATTTTTCTGGAACAGTGGCGGTAATCCATCGACCCCTTCTCCTTTAGTAGGGCCAACGTGTTTGAGTTCTGTTTGAACTTCGTTGATTGGAAAAATAATTACTGGGAAGATTGATGTCATACGTTGGTCTGGTCGCTGAAAGGAGTCTAAATATAAAGCGGGTGTCACTGTGCTATAAACACTGACAAAGAAATTGGCAAATAGGTTGGCTGCTTCGTAACTGGAGTTAGAACTTGTTCCGTTATGTTGAACATTGGATGGTATCCTGGGGCTCGTCTTCAAAGACTTAAAATGTTTCCAAAAAGACTTCAAATTCTACCTCAAGTTCTGCTCTACATTCTGTATATATATCCTATACGTTTCAGCAAGGTGTTCTTTATATACAGCTTCCATATCACGAAGAAAGTTGCAATTTTCTGGGGTTCTTGATTTAAAATAATGTTTTCGCATTTTATAAAGCATATTCCTCATTTGGCGAAGCTCAGCTGTCCACCAAGGCTTACGCATTGAAACGCTAGAAGGACTTCTTCGTTACAGCGGGACATTTTCAGGCAGAACTTCCAACAGTTTTTCATTGAAGATAGACACATCCACATCAATTGATTCACCTGTTAAATAGTGGCGCCAGTCGATAGATATAATGGCATTATTTAAAGCATCGAAGTCACAGTTTCTAAAGTTTAGCGCCATAAAACCAGTTTATTGCTCACTTTCCTCGAAAACGTCGTTGTTAACATCAAGCAAAATGACTAACGACTTTTGGAGAGGATCAACTCGTAGGCGGGGCTCAGCGGGTTCCAACATTTCCACCTCATCAGGTACGTTAACAAAAGCTATATCAAGCAACCGTCCCATTGAATTTGTAAACTGGTTAACTTGTAAAAGTCCATAAGCAAGCAGTGATTCATGTTCGAACTATGCATTAATGGGTAAATAACTATAAAGATCTTCATCAAGTCGCCACACGAGATTCGGAAAATTATAGTCTCCCAAAACCATCAGAATATCAGCGTATTTTAGATGATCAGAGATGTTATTAATTGCCGCACAGTGAGCATTGTATAAATCAATGGCAGAGTTTGGAGCCAAATAAATGGAGCACAGATAAAGTGAGCGTGTAGGAAGATCGATCCGAACAACCATTGGCTCAAGATGATCACAATCTGGTATTGAGATTGAAACACATTTGAGATTAGATTTTACTGCAACAAGTGTTCCATCGCCCCTCGAAAAATCGCTGGTTAACTCACTGCGATCACATCGAAACAGACAGTATTCAGTCGATAGCTCTGAATCGCTTCTGTCAGGTCGGAGCCAGGTTTCAGTGAACACCAAAATATCTTAGTTACAACTATAGAGCATCAGCTTCAAATCTTTCGTCTTGGTTCGTAGGCCTCTCACATTTTCACACTGTTACACACTGTCAGAAGATGTTTGTTCACAGTGGCAGCACGGGTGGTGGCAGCAGATCGGTTGGCGCTCTGACGCTCGTCATTACGGTTGAAACCGGAAGAATAGTTAGGCAGAGTATGCGTTTCAGTCACTAAATACTGCGGGGGATTTCGGAAGATCTCCTCCTCTACTACGATATCAGGACCAAGACGTCTTTGATGGCCGGAACAGTTGATGGTTGAAAACGGCGGTGGTACTGGTAACGCGACTGAGTCGGGAGAGTTAGAGACATCGTGATTGCTGTATAACGTGCGTCTTGGTGAGGCTTCAGTGAAAATCGAGCATGTTTTTGGTGCAGGTTTATTAATCGGATGATGACTGGAAGGTGCGGCAATATCAAGTGTTGGATTATTAAATTCAGTATGATCTCACGATTAATCGAGAGGTGTAGCATGTATGCTGTCTGAACCTGGCTGTTGCATTCCATGTACGATACGAGCAAATTTCGATGCATTTGGACTCCAAAAATCCTTTGAACTATTACGTTCTTCAAACTGGCGGAAATATCTACCTTTCGACCAGTTCTTAGGATCTAGCGCAACCTCTTTGAGCTGTTTATCAATTTCTACTTACAACGAGATGAAACGATGTTATGTCGGCATCTATTTTTACAAGTGTGCGGACTACTGGTTGAGCCTCTGGCACACATTCTTTGATAAGCGCAGCAATTTCATCCTCAGTGACATGTGGTGCAATGCGTGAGAGGTAAATCCAGAATTTTTATGTCAGTTTCGGAACAGTATCCACCAATTTGGAACAGTTTTCGGCCGACTTTGTTCTACCCATCAAATCAGACAATACTTTTAATCTTCTGGGGGTTTCATTTGGTGAGACAACTCTGGGGCGTTTATCTCTGCGAACAGATCGTCGGTGCTGCACTTGCCAACAGCCTATTCGAAATCGACCCTATGAATATGTTAATTTGACCAAATTCATTTTTAACATGATTCATACAGGAAGTGATCGACTCAGCAACAGATGTAATAGTAGCAACGGCAACGTCGGGAGAATTATTTGCCTTTAAATTCTCGACAGAGAGCGTACAATTTTTGCAAAACCAAAGTAAATTCGCTTGCCCATTGACAAAATCTAAGTGTGCTCGAATCCAATCCAACAAATACATTTTGTGTGCGCCATACAGTCACACAAATGGCATTTGATCATATGCAGTTTTTTTACTGGTTCGCAGCATTTGTAGCAGTTTTTTTCCATCTCGGAGGAAGCTTTTTGGATGGATTGCATAAGTAAAGGTGTATTGATAGCAGATTGCACAGCTTGCAATGATTATACACTTTGGATTGATTGAACTTGGCATGCTTATTCAAAGATGGCGCTTCCGGCGAAATCGAAATGCGCGAGAATCGACAATGATGATGCAGAGTAAGAGAAATTATCACTTGATACAAGTTCACTTGATAAATAAGTAATGCACTAAACTTCACTATCTTGTCAGAGAACGATATCACAGTAGACCAACGATCAAATTTAAAGGAGCAACAAACCTTTTTACAGTTGAAATGACAAAATATCACAGAGATCAAAATAATCACAATAACAAAACAACAAGGTTACCAGATTTGATTATGTTAATAACCAAAAATTGTTTTAGCTATAACTTTGGTTTAGGTTATCAGATCTCGTTTTTTCTTGGACATTCTAGTACATTATTGCGTTCCGCAGCAATTTATGCAAAAATAACAAAAAGTGCAAATATGGCAATTGAGGATTGCAATGATTTATGTCGAAAATTGTTAATAATTTTATTCGACATAGCTTCTAATGTTTTAACACCAGTAGGTATTTGTAATTCGAATGTACCAAACCAAGGAGGACGCTTCAAAATCATGTTTAGACTTTTATTATTATTCCTTTGAAGCGTTTTCTTCCTTGTTAAACAACAACTTGACCAGATTGGTACAGCATAAAGCATTGCTGGTCTAAAATTTTTTTTAAATCAAAAGTTTATTCTTTAAACAAAGTTTGAAATTTCTATTAATTAATTAATTTATTTATTTATTTTATTTCGTCAAGCAAATGTAGACTACAGTTATAATTATACAATGTCAATCAGTCAGTTATAATAATACAATGACAATCAGAGGATGTAAACATCTCGTATATTTAATACACTTTGCTTGTATACTCTCAATGTGCTCTTTGAAAATAAGTTTTTTAACGTAAATTAGTTCCAAGTACTTAACCTTGTCAGACCAACTTAAAATAACCCCATTCATCTTGACAACGTGATTATTGTTTGGCTTAAGGAATGAAGCCCTAGTCTTATGGGGAAGCATTATCACTTGAGTTTTAAAAGCATTGGGGAAATTTTCAACTTTTGCAAGTAGGTAGAAACAATATCTAAACTTTTCTGCAATCGATTGCATGTGACACGAAGACTTTTTCCTATTACGGATATGCTTGTGCCATCGCAGAACAATGACTTTGTGCATCCTGGAGGTTAATCAGGAAGCTCTGAAGTGAATATGTTGTACAGGACTGGACCCAAGACTGAACCTTGAGGCACACCTGCTCTGACAGGAAATCTATCAGATTTTGAATATAGACAACCTGCAGAGTTCGATCAGTCAGATAATTTTTTAAAATTTTGTTTAGGAAAATTGGAAAATTAAAAGTTTGCAATTTCGCAATCAAACCTTTATGCCAAATGTCAAATGCTTTTTCTATATCTAAAAGAACAGCTACAGTGGAATAATCTTCAGATTTGTTAGCTCTTATTGTTGACTGCGCCCTGTCGAGATGTTCGGCCACAGCAGCTACTATCGCTTCACACGACTGATAAACCGCACCCGTCCGAGGGATCGTCACGATCGAACCGCGATCAAAGCGGACGAAGCGAATGTCATGTGTCATTATCAGATAGGAGCGAGGCATTGGATCATTATTCGTTGTGCTGATAGTGCGAAGAATCTTAAAATTAGTTCTAATTATTCTTAAATCGGATTAAATCTACCTCAAATCTATCGGCTTAAACCTAGTGAACTCACACACTATCTAGTTTCTAAAATTACTTGCTAAACTTAATGCTAAAAGTACAGAACGGTGAGAACTCAAATGATACTTATATAATTCCTAACCTATTTGCCCTAATTACTAGTGCACATGTTTGTAATTAAATTTTCCCGGAGATTCACTAAATTAGTATATTTAAATCGCACTGCGAATCGAAACAGATTACACGGCTGGACAGCGAAACCCGCGAATAGGAATCCCGGCTCTATCTATCGAATAAAAATTTCTAAGCCTAAACCTAGAAGTGGAGTAGACCTCCCTGGAAATTTGTTAACGCTAGCGAGAATCACTAAAGTAGGTATTAAAAATATATATAATAACTTAGTCTAACCGTGCTCAATATTCCTCAGGAATTTTATAACTTACTTATCTCAAATAAAGTTCATGGAATTGATTCGTTTCTCGCTATACCCAACACTTATCATATTAGTAACACTGAGCAATTGATGAGTAAGGAAATGCCCATGGCGAAATCCAAACTGTTCATCTGCAAAAAATGACTTGTCAATGATGTGTGACATCATCCTGTTAAGAATAATTTTCTCAAACAGTTTACTTATTGAAGAAAGCAAGCTTATTGGTCGATAACTTTAAACCTCAGCTGGATTTTTATCCCACGGTGCTCCCACAGACCGTTATTATAAAAAAAATGCACCAAAGAATCTGAGTACACCATTCGATTCGTAATGACGTCCAGAATGTCTGGTCAAAATTTCAAAATCATCGTACGGTACACTTTTGAGTGATGCCCTTTTGAAGGTCGTAAAGTACAAAAAAGAGATATAAAAACGACGAATACTTATTGTAAAGCACGTTTTTCAACCACCATTTTGTGAAATAACTTCCAAAATAGTTTCTACACAATCCAAGGGTTATATTTCAAGACATTAACAATTGGTGGAAAGATTTATTTGAAAATTCCACAGTGCACAGTGGTCTAAACTCGAAAAATCGTGATCGTCCTGGATTTTACTGTGAAAAATTGATTTTATGTACTCAATGTCTTCACCAAAATTGTTCCATAGAATAAGGCCTTACTTTTGGCGTTTTGAAGTAGAATACTTCTCTCAGGAAGTTCGGCTACATAGGGTTGTGAAATGAAAATCTAAAACCATAAAACGTGAAAAATATGTCCAATTTTAAATGCTAATAAATCGGTTAGTATTCGATGGATTTCCTTCGTTCTTGCAGCAATGGATTGGAAAATTTTCTAAGATTTTTCCAAAATGCAGTTAATTGTAATTTCATTTTTCAAACTGTTGTACTATTGAAAATAGTCAAGCCTTGTCAAAACGAAAACTTCGGTCAGCGATTGGTGGTTATATGATTGCTTCCCAAGCACGGTCGACAGAATTATATACCTTGCAATTGAAAATATGCTATTTGGCCTATATAAGAGCCTGTTTCACCCGAAGCCGCTCATTATAATTCTAGACTGCAACAACAGACGACCTCCCTTAGCAGCATCAGTGGGTACAGCAGCAGTAGCAGTGCAGCGGACAACGGCCACAGCTGTGGTATGGCAACGGATAGTGGAGCGCGTCTTAGCATCGATAGCAGGACCAGGTGATCCACTACTGTGGCAACGGGGATAGCGCAGCGGTTGACGTTGGTCTCAGCATCAATATAAGCAGGGCCAGCTGATGCAGTGTGGCATTTTAGTGAAATGCGGTCTCTGAGCGATAGCAGACACACTAGCAAATGCATACAATGAAAAGAACGCTCTGGAAAGCTTTTCAGTGTTTATTTTCCCCCAAGGAATACTTTATTTGCACTGCCAGTGATAACGCAAAGATGTGATCAGCATCTTATCAAACATTGAATTAAACAACAAATTGCCCTTTTCAGGATGAAATAAAAACCTAATTGAAGAGTTAATATTTTCTCTTAAATCAATTTACACTTTCAAGAAATTTGGAACAGATATATATTTGGCTTCATCTCCGTGTCTCAAAACGTACTGAATTATCTTTACCTTCAGTCATGAGCACAACATCCGAAAAGCTTTCATCATCAGCATGAAAATTAATTTTTCGCATAATTAAAATTCAAAAATTATCAAGTCCAAATCATGACAAGCATCTATATTATTGAGAATGGTCAATCCTTGTTGAAGCGCGAAATTTGACCGATCTGATTAGTCGTTAATATGATTGTTTCCCAAGCACGGGCGACAGAATCATAGACCTCGCCATATTAAATTAGCTTTTTGTCTGTATAAGAGTAAGGAAGGGAATAATCGACTGAAATGGATATCGATAGTTATCGATGATTTCCTACTACACGATAGGTTTTTCATCCCTATATAAGAGTCTGTTTCAGTCGAAGCCGCTCATAATAGTTCTAGACGGCGACAACAGCAGTCGTCCTTCCTTAGCAGCGTAGCAGTTGCAGCGGGTTTAGCATCAATAGCAGCTGATGCAGTGAGGCACTTGAGTGAAATGCAGTCTCTGTGCGATAGCGGGCACTAGTAAATGCATTCAATGAAAAGTTGACTCATTTTGACAACACATGAGCCGTCTAGTTTTGAGTGTTAAATCAGCTTTTCACTGTTTATTTTATCACAAGGAATACTTTATTCGTAATGTCAGTGATAACGCCAAGATGTGATCGGTATCTTATCCGATATTGAATTGAATAACAAATTTAAGAATGATGACACGCAAGCAGCCGGGTTTTCTTGTAAAAGTATTCTACTTCATCCTTGCGGTCGTGGCTTTGCACACAACTCTCCTGTGATTTTTAGTTTTTCGATCAATCCACCTAACAGTTAGATAAAAAAAATACTTTTTCTAATTTTCAATATACCAGATTGCTTCCTTCAGCAAAGTTGTGGAATTTTTTTAAAGAAAAACAATTGCTGAATTTTGCGATGTCCTATCTGTACGTTGGACACGACAAAATAGAGATTTTGTGGAACACCCCTCCTTAAAATAAGTTTTTTGTCTATAACTTTTTCTATGATTGTCAAAACAATAAATTGTATGAGGTCTTGAGAGAATCTTAGTTGAATGAATAAAATCTTAGAGCATTTTGCATTTTTTTGACCATTACAGACAAAATTATAGACAAAAAAATGACTTTAAAGAGGGATGTTCCACAAAAAACTCTATTTTGTCGTGTCCAACGTACAGATAGGACAACGCAGTATTCAGCAATTGTTATTATTTTGAAATTTTCCACAACTTTGTTGAAGGAAGCAATCTGGTATATTGAAAATTAGGAAAAAAATTTTTTTTTCTAACTGTTAGGTGGATTGATCGAAAAACAAAAAAACGACAAAAGTAAGGCCTTGTTCTATGGAACAATTTTGCTGAAGACATTGAGTACATAAATTCAATTTTTCACAGGCAAATCTAGGACAATCACGATTTTTCGAGTTTAGACCACTGCGTACTGTGGGATTTTCAAATAAATCTTTCCACCAATTTTTTATGTCTTGAAATATAATCCTTGGAATGTTTAGAAACTATTTTGCAAGTTATTTTATAAAATAGTTGTTGCAAAACGTGCTTTTCAATAAGTATTTCGTCGTTTTTATGACACTTGTTTGTACCTTACGACCTTCAAAAGGGCATTACTCAAAAATGTACCGTACGAGGATTTTGAAATTTTGACCAGACATTCTGGACGTCAATACGAATCGAATGGTGTACTCAGATTCTTTGGTGCATTTTTTTTATAATAACGGTCTGTGGGAGCACCGTGTATCCGGCTTCAAAATTGGAGTAATTTTAGCATTTTACATAATTTGGGAAAATATGCAATTTCGAATCAGCAATTGACTTACTAAAAATTCTATTCTGCCCTCAGGAAGATGTTTGATTATTATATTTAAGATTCCGTCGTCACCAGGTGAATTATAAACACTCTCAAACTGCTGAGCAAGTATTTGAGCCTTTTGTTCATTGGATACAAGAAAACGTTCACCATCTTTATAAAACTGGAATAGACATTGAAGGTTTCTTAAGAATCTTAAGAAAGCGGACATTTTTCGGAATTAGAAGTTGAATATTTTCGTCAATTATTGGTGAATCGAATTTCGCTTGAGCCTTTGGAACAGAATAATTCCTGCCATCAATAATTGCACATTTTGTGATATTCACTTCGTTTTGCAAATCCAGCTTATTATTGAAATTACTCATAATGTGAGTTTTATATCTTTCCCAACTGGCCTTGTGATAAATAAAAACAGAGCTCATAGGGATGGTCAGAATCAAAATCATGTGTGATCAATTCACTACATACATGATTTTGGTCTGTTAGAACCGAATCGATTGTTGATGGATTTCTCACAGAGAAAAACATGCAGGACTATTCGGAGACAAAATAAAATAGTATCCTGAGGAACAATCATTGAATAAAATTTTGCCATTGTAATGACTTTGAAAATTTTTCCATGATCGATGTTTAGCGTTATAAAAAAGTAGGAGGTTGTATCCCAGTTTGTAGTGAAAATGCACCAACAAAACATCGATCATAAGGTCTACTATTGTTTGTTTAAACCAAGTAACTCTTCAAAGGGTGGTGGCTCTGAAAAAAACCAATTTTGGAATTGTTGATAAACGGCAATGGTGAAGTTGACTTTCTACACTATGATCGGTGATGATGGTTACGCACTGTGGAATAAAACAAATACGTACCACATTAAATAGAATGTTGTCAATCCTGCATAATTCAGAGCTTAGAATACAGAGTCATCGCCAATAAAGGGTGGTCAAGAGTTAAACTCTTGTTTAGGTAATATGGCAAACAGAGAAAATTCTGCCTGATTCTAACAACATCATTGGTAGCCCTGTGGAATGTATATGTTCATTTAATAAATAAATTTGTTCACTTTGGAGAAATGTATTTTACGATATGCAGAAATCCGGTGGTATCTAATCAGGGATTTTATATAGAGATATTGCATATTTAAAGACAAACATTCATATTTTTACATTTGGCTGTGCTCAAAATTGAGTTTCAGCGATCACTTGGTCGAATCTATTTGATTGTTGATGTCGATTACGAAGCAAGTATCCTCCGCTGTTAGTTGCATCGGCGGTAGTATTGATCCATGGAGGTGAATTATCAATTAAATCAATATAATCTGTTAATTAATACCTAGGTCTAAATCTTACAAATTGCTGAAATCCAGTTTTTGGAGAACTATGTAACCGTATTAGAAGCTTACTCTCTGTGAAGGTTAAATCAAGTACGATGGCGTTTGTACTAAGTTATCGGTACATGTCATAATCGGGTAGAAAAAAACGGTATCTTTGGGACGGTAACTAAGGCAGTACTGTGCGTTAGAGAAGAAAAATTTAAAATTTAAAAACGAATTATTTAAAAACGAATATTTATATTCTTACTATTGCTGTACTCAAAATCGAGCTTCATCACTTATGATTTCAGGTCATTTGGTCGAAATCTGTCTGATTATTGATGTTGAACTTACAGCATGTATCTTCCACGATTGGTTTGCATTTGTGATGGAATTGATCTGTGGAGACGAGTTACTAATTAAATTAACAAAATTGGTCAGTAGATTTAAACCTTACAAATTGCTAAAACCCAGTTTTCGGAAAACTTTGTAACCGTATCAGAAGCTTGGTACGAGAAATTTGAAATGAATGCTCTGGTAGGTAATTGCGAAATTTCTTGCAAAAATCAAATCAATACAAGATCCGCCTAAAGTAGTTGCCTGTTGTTCTCGATTGGAATCAAATAATTTATTCACGGAACTTTCTTGGATTGAGATGGCTTACAATTTTAGCGTGTTTCACTTGCAATTATATATTTCAGACTGATACTGACCGATCGAACTGGACACTGCTGTGGGTCAGTGTGGTGAATATAACACACGAACATCCACGATCGCTTATTACGTGAGTTTCTATTGCTCTTTTATAAGCATACTTTGAAAGAGAATATTGAGATTGCATACCAGTGTTGCTAACAACTATGAAAATATCGTTTCTAAACAAGCCGGCCGCCTTGAAACCAGACCGGTTTCAAACTTTGTTTAGCTTAAATTATTTACAAGAATTTTTCTTCTCTCTAACCATTTAACCATTTTACAATTTCACTTAACTTCTTCTAACATGATTGATTTAATTTTTTTTCACTTTTATATTCCGGAACTATTCTGCTCCTGAGGCCCTTGACACCGAGCCCTCTCGGTATGGTCGTCTTCCTCCATCAGATGTTGCCGCACTTCTTCTGCCTGCTCTAGTACTTTCGGATAGTGGTGATGCGATGAATAACTGGAATCTTTCGGATAATTTTGCGCTTAGTTCCCTTCGATGACTTTGGATGGCATCAGATGATGCATTGACTTCTTCCTTCAACTTGGCTTGTTGTGTTTGACATCCTTGACGATATTGCGATTTATGTGACAATTTTCCCACAGGGCTTATACGGCGCCTGCTACTTGCTTCATGATGAGAACGCCTGGTGGAATACTCGAGATGAGTGTGACTATGGCTTGAACTTCTTCTTCATAGAGTGTTAGGCGTTGATTGACAAATAGGGCTGATCAGACCGAACTCCAACCAACTGACTGACACTGATGGGAGCCTATAACATAGTTGCCTCCAGGAACTGATTGACGCTGAACTTGTTGCTGGTAACGATATGATGTGATTGGTTTACTTTCTATTGAACGATGACCCTTGCAGTCAACGTAAACGCCGCGTGCGTCGAACTTCATGTTTGTTACCAAACCAAGGATACTGAACCCTTCCAGTATGATTTCTATACTAAACCGACATGCATGCATGCAATGAATCAATGGTTAATTGAAGATAAAGGAAATGACTGCTAATGATGATTTCTGACCCGTGGTGGGACAGAGCAACCTATGGGAGACAAAAATTCCTTAAGCTGTTTGAATTGTCATATGAAACAAAAACCTAACTGGCCTGCGGAGGTACTCACTAGGGAGCCCTCCGCAGCGTTGCAGCAGGAAACTTAATATCCGTCTGCTGTTGATTGATGAGTGTTGTCACGTATCGGAAGTACACAAATTTTTGAGATTCCTCTGTCGAAGCAACCATCCTTCGTGCGTACTGTAAGTACTCTGATGTTGCCGTCTTGCCCGGCCAAGTTCCACTTTAGAGGTGGTGCATTTTCGTCCTTTAGTAAGACCATCGTTCCCACTTTTACATTATCTCGTTGTTTGGTCCATTTTGTACGGTTGTGAAGGTCGGACAGATATTGAGTGCTCCAATTTCTCCATAGCTGCTGTGTGAAACTCTGGGCACGCTGCCACATCGATAACGGATTAAATGGAACATCCTGCAAATCAGGTTCTGGAATCGCTGTCAACGGACGATGCACTAAGAAATGCCCAGGAGTAAGTAACGACTTGACCTGCGCCTCCCATAACCCACCAAAGTTTGGTGAGCGAGGGGGGATGAAGCGAAAGTCGATTCAATCGTTTCCAGCATGCTTGGTGATTGACTCTTGGAACTGCTGACCATAAAACAGTTTATAAAGCTCCATCAGTTCTCTTTTGGCTCCAACAAATGTGGTAGCATTATCACACATTATCACTTGCGGTTTTCCTCTCCGGGCAACAAAACGTTCCAATGCCACAAGGAAAGCTGCAGTAGTCACAGTCAAGCAAACAAATAAAGCAACGTAGCATTTTACTGGTCTGGCCTTACGATTAGGATAACTAATGAGGAATGGCCAAAATAATCCACTCCAACCTTTAAGAATGGTGATGACGGTGTTACTCGCTCTGGTGGAAGATCTGCCATCAGTTGTTCTGAAACCTTTGGTTTATTTTTAAAGCATGCAATGCATTCGTGAATGACTCTTAGAATTAGAATTAGAGCCTGGCTTTGAATTGAGGTTGGCCAAAACCTTTCTCTTACAGATGCAATTAATAGTTGCTGTCCTGCATGAAACAACTTGAGATGATAGTGCCGCATAATCAACACTGTTAATGGATGATGGTGGTTCAAGATAAAGGGATGCTTTCTTGATTCTGGGATTGACGCATGTAGTAACCGGCCGCCAACATGAATCAAACCATCGTTGGATAGCTTCGGACGTAGGCTCATGATTGAAGACCCTTCTTGAACATGGCCATATTTCGTCAAACTGCGAAGTTCTGCTGAAAAGCACTGTTTCTGCGACAGTCGAACCAGGACAAGCATTGATTTCTCTAGTTCTTCGTGTGATATGATGCTTAGTTTTCGTTGTTGGCGGTTACAAGCTTGCGAGTTGAACCGAAAGCGTCTGAGCAATGCAACTAACCGGACAAGATCCGTGTACGACGATCTGATGCTGAATAGTTCACTTGGTGGAAGTGCTTGAGTGGGAAACGACGACGATCGTTCTTCTAACAAGGTGGGCTCAAGCTCTTCTCGGTTTGATTCCTCCGTTCGTGGCCAATATTCTTGTTCTTGACGCAACCAATGAGGACCCTGGAACCACGAAGTTTGGTACTGCAATTGAGCAGGGGACATCCCCCTGGAAATGAGATCTGCGGGGTTTTCTATACCAGGCACATGGTTCCAAACTCCATCCTTTGTAATATGTTGTATCTCGCAGAATCCGTGCAACTGAATCTCTGAACAATCGCTACTACAGCCTATCCAACGAGGAACTGACAACGACTCCAACGCTATCAGGTTTTGTTCATACTCCTTCCAAACTAACTGTAACGATTCATCCAATGGATCGTCACAGCCGCATTTCAAACGCCACAGCTGCTGAATAATTATTTTCGCCAGCACTAAAACTGGTCCCACTGAACCAAGCGGGTCGAAAAGGCATACTGCGGCTGAGTGGATGCTACGCTTTGTGATAGCCAGTGTGTTTGATCGCCATTGTGGAAAGTTAAAACAAAAACTGTCAGATCTGGTGTCCCAACGAAGTCCCAGGGTCTTTACTGTCGCACTAGATGAATCTAACTCCAGAGTGGTCCGATCATCTTTTAGATGCTTAGGAAGATTAGCAATCAGCTGAGCTGAATTAGAGTTCCACTTTCTAAGGGTAAATCCTGCTGAGTCGGTCACCTCGATTACCTCTGACATCAACCTTTTAGCTTGTTCGAAATCATCAGCTCCCGATAACATGACATCTACGTAGAACTCCTTTTGTATTGCTTCGGCACCTAAAGGGTGTGTAGATTGGCAATCCTTCCCCAACTGCGTGAGACATTTTGTTGCAAGATACGGTGCACACGCCGTGCCGTATGCGACGGTGGTAAGCTCGTATGTCTTGACTGGACCTTGGGGTGAATCCCTCCAGAGAATTTTCTGCAAGTGCTGGTCTGATGGCTGAACTCGAACCATCCGATACATTTCGGCAACGTCAGCGACGAGAGCAAAGCGACGTAAACGGAAGCGCATGATGATCGAAAATAGGCTGTCCTGAACGACTGGTCCAACCATGAGTGCGTCATTCAAGGAGACGCCAGTTGAAGTGCGACATGAACCGTCAAAGGGAGAGTTGGAGTCATGTCTATTGATCCAGGTTTCCCAAACGATGGATCTGCCAAAATAAATTCTTCGGGAAGCTGACAAAGGTTGATTTCAACGGGATTTATTGGTAGAGCTCTGGTGATCCTTTGAAGGATGTAAAATTTCATATTTTCGGCAAATGACGAAATCGAGGGGAGCCTCGGCAGAATGTTTACTTCAAAGCATTTGGTTGGTGATATGCTACTGTTTCCGATTCCTTGAATGCGTAAGAGTACTGAAGACTCTCGAAATTTCAGCATCTTTGAAAAACTGCTGGTCATGTAGCAGTATTCGGAGCATGAATCCAGCAAAGTTCTAGCGAACGATGTGTTGCCAAATTGATTCTGCACACGAACGATGACAGTAGACAGGAGAACTTGGTGCGTCGAAGCTCGAGCAACGCTTTCGAAAGTTGTTGTTATGTTTCGGTCTTCGGTGGTTGGTGGGTGAGTATTGGGAGACATTGTGCGAACAATGGGATATGATGTTGTAGGTTTTTGCTCTGTGAGTGGTTGAGTGAGTGTATTTTGTGTCTGACCTTGTGGTTTAGAGTGTGTTTGTTGTGGTTGTGGGACTGCAGTTTCTTTTTTTTTTCTTCCCTTGTAGGAGCTTATGACCACTGCTACCATTAGTTAGATATATTGTGGTATACTCCGCGTTAATATATATGCACTGTCAGTTCGTTCCATCACTATGGGTATCAGTGACGGTCGCCGTAGGACTTTGGATTTCCCCCCAAGAAGGAATGCCCTCTTTGATAAAGTTCATTACCTTTGTTAGTTCAGCATTCCATACCTCGTTAGGCGTAAGGACACCTTTTCCAAAAATACGCTGTCTTTGCTGAAACAATGCGCCGCATTGGCACAGTAGATGCTCCGAAGTTTCAACTTCAAGATTACAGAAGCGACATATGTCTTCTGTCAGTTTACCTATTTTTTTAAGATGATACCTACTCGGACAGTGTCCAGTCAGTAGGCCAGTCAACGTACTCAGATCAGCTTTATTTGTACTGAGGAGGTTGCGGGTGATTCTATTACAAGGTGTGATGAATAGTTTAGATTGTCTTGCATTGGAAGTAGCCCTCCAGTTGGCACCAATCATCATTGCTTCCCAGCCTCTGAGCTCTGATTTCAGGCAGGATGTAGAAACCCCACAGAATGGCTCCGGTCCGAAGAATGCAGTTGAAGAACCAATTCTTGCTAAGAGATCGGCTTTTTCATTTCCTTCTATACCACAGTGACCAGGCACCCAGTGTAGATTTACATCGTTTGTTACAGTCAGTTGTCGTAGGGATAAAATACAATCCCAAACTAACTTCGACCGGCATGTGTAGGCTTTAAGTGCATTAAGAGCTGCTTGACAGCTATTGGCATATCTATATTTTCTAGCCAAACAAATATTTGTGCATGTTAGGATAGCATTTATTTCAGCTTGGAAGACTGTGGGCCACTGTCCCATTGGACTTGATATATTAATTCCTGGTCCAGTAACCCCAGCACCAGTAGATTCTCCCATTTTAGAGCCATCTGTGAAAAACAAGAGTGATCCTGGGCGAGTTTTAGGACCTCCTTCTTCCCATTCGCTGCGAGAGGATTCAATCACTTTGAAGGGAATATTGAAGTTAGTCTTGGATTCCATCCAGTCTTCATGCATTGTTACTAAGTTGTTCAGTTGAAAATCTTTAAGGATTCGTAAGTGTCCTTCTAGATCCCCTTCCTGGAGAAGTTTAACGCGTTTGAGCCTAAGAGCACCTTTTTCCACTTCAAGTTGCACATATTGATGCAAAGGTAGAAGATACAAAATAGCTTCTAAGGCTTTGGATGGTGCGCTGGCTAATGCTCCAGTTATTGATAGGCATGCCAGACGTTGCAGCTTATCCAGATTTTTCTGAGCTGATGTTTGTGTAGTTTTAGGCCACCACACTAATGAGGCATAAGTTATTCTGGGTCTCACTATAGCCAAGTAAATCCAATGAATCATCCTTGGTTTGAGTCCCCACTTCTTACCAAATGTATTGCTGCAAGCCCAAAGAGCATTGTTGGCTTTTGAGATTGCGTTCTCCAGATGGTCGTTTCGGTTGAGCTTATGGTCAAGCATAACACCTAGGTACTTGGTTTGCTTGGATAGCTCCAACTGTGTTTCTCCCAACTTTAGAGTTGCAATATTCTACTTTCTCTTTCTTGTGAATGGGATAATGAGTGTTTTAGAAGGATTAACATTTAGTCCTTCCTGCTTACACCATTTGAGTGTGTAGTTTAGGGCAGTTTGCATTCTATTAGTAATAGTAGGCCCACATTTGCCCCTAACTAAGATAGTAATATCATCAGCAAATCCAATGACTTCATAACCTAGGTTTGTTAAGTTGTTAAGAAGATCATCGACTATCAGAGACCACAATAAAGGAGATAAAACCCCTCCTTGAGGGTAGCCTTTTGTTGGTTTTGTCATTAAAGTTGATCTTCCTAAATTGGCTGTGATTAACCGATTGTCTAACATAGCAAGTATCCAGTTCGAGATGCATATGTCAAAACCCCGATTTATCATAGCTTTCTTTATAGATTTGTGAGAGGCGTTGTCAAATGCTCCCTCAATATCAAGAAAAGCTGCCAGTGAGATTTCCTTGGCATCAAAAGACTTTTATAGTTTTGAAACCAACGTGTGAAGTGCTGTTTCAGTTGATTTACCAGCTTGGTAGGCAAACTGGAATTTGTTCAATGGTCTACTGTTCAAATATGATAAGTTGATATGTAGATTGATGATTTTTTCCATCAATTTTAAAATGACAGACGCTAGACTGATTGGTCTGTATGCTTTGGGACTCGTCCTGTCACGTTTTCCAGCCTTAGGAATAAATATGACGCGGACTTCTCGCCATTTACTAGGAATGTAGCTTAGTATCATGCTAGCCCTAAACATCTCTACCAGAAGGGGGACTGTAATATCCTTACTCTTTTGTAAAAGCACTGGATAAATCCCATCCGGTCCAGGTGATTTAAAGGGCTCGGTAGAATCCACTGCCCACTCAACTCTTGACCTCGTGAAAATAACACTGGCTATTTCTTGAACTCCAGTCTTGTCATGAATTGAGCTAGACTGAGCTATATAGAAGTCCTGTGCGTTATTAGAAGTCGAATGAGTCGAGCCAGGGAAGTGTGTATCCATCATGACACTAAGTGTTTCCTGAGAATCTGTTGTGAATTGACCATTTTTATTTTTCAAACTGCCTAGTCCATTGGTGTGATCTTTAGAGAGGGCCTTGTGAAGTCTGGCTACAGCAGGCAAGCTTTCAACTTGCTCACATGTAAGCTTCCAGTCCCTTCTCTTCGATTTACGAATCTCTCGATTGTATTCGGTTAGACACCTTTTATACTCTGTCCAATTACCGGTAGTTTTAGCTTTGTTAAAAAGCCTTCTGGATGATTTTCTAAGCTTTATTGTTCCACCAAGATACGTCCCTGCTAGAAGTTTTCCGTTTCAGCGGACAACATTCTTCGAAGGCTTCCGTTATATTGGCTAGAAAAGTTGAGGAAACAGATTCAAGCTGCTCGGTGGAAGAGATGTCCACTGAGAAAAAATTCTTGTTTTGAAGTGTGGAATTGTAGCTATCCCAATTAGTTTTTCTAGGGTCCCTGAATGTTTCAGTAACGAGTTCCCCTGAAACATAGTCAAACATAATCTGCTTATGATCCGATAATGATTGTTCATCTGACACGTGCCAATTCCCAATCATACCGGATAATTTCGAGCTGCAAAGTGTTAGATCAAGAACTTCTTGTCTAATTCTTGTAACAAATGTTGGATCATTACCTTGATTACAGATGTTAATGTTGTGTGCAATTAAGTATTGAAGTAAACATTCACCTCTAACATTGATGTTGCTGCTGCCCCAGACAGTGTGATGGGCGTTCGCGTCACATCCTATGATGAGCTGTTTGTTCTTAAGTGTGCAGTGTTGGACAAGTACGGCAACTTCTTTGGGAGGAATCTCAACGTTGACTCCCGGGAAGTAGGCAGAAGCAACAAAGATCTTCGTAATTCCTCGGGTCGTTGGAACCTCCAATTGTATTGCCACAATGTCTCTACTGATGAATTCTGTAAGGGGTGCAAATGTTAGATTTTCCCTTATAAGAATTGCTGCTCTAGGAGTAGTTTGTGTACTATCATAAAGAACCTTACATTTTGGTGTAGAAATTCCTAGTATTTTATTCTTATTGGACCAAGGTTCTTGGATTAAACCTACGTCCAGTTTTTCACGGGTGAACCTTCTGCATAGGACGCTACTTGCTCCTTTTGCATGGTGAAGGTTCACCTGAATAAATTTAATATTATTCGGCATTAAAGTTTTGGTTTCCATTATTCAGAGGCGCGAAGTGCTCCATATGATTGGAATGGTTTCCAAAAGTGAGTGTGCCCGTTATCATCGTATTCATAGCCGGGTCTGCATGGCTTTTTGATTGACGGACAGCGTTTGCAGGTTTTCCAGAGTCTGACGAGGGGCGTGAGTTACCTCTTCGGAAAGACATGGTTTCCATATTGTTTGCCCCTGGGTTCTGTTTACCATAGGCACCATTGGTGCCCTTGGTATTGCTCTCTGGGATTGTGCAATTGGACTTTCCAAGCTGTCCGAAGTTGCCATTCCTCCCTTCGCTGGAGACTGTTGTTCTGGGATTACCTGAGTTTTGAAGTAGAATACTTCTCTCAGGAAATTCGGCTACATAGGAATGTGAAATGAAAATCTAAAACCGAAAAAAGTGAAAAATATGTCCAATTTCAAATGCTAATAAATCGGTTAGTATTCTATGGATTTCCTTCGTTCTTACAACAATAGATTGGAAAATCTTCTAAGATTCTTCTCAAAAGAAGATAATTGTAATTTTATTATTCACACTATTGTACTATTGAAAATAGTCGAGCCTTGTCAAAACGAAAAATTCGACCTCCGATTGGTCGTTATATGATTGCTTCCCAAGCACAGTCGACAGAATCATATACCTTGCAATTTAAAACATGCTATTTGGCCTATATAAGAGCCTGTTTCAGCCGAAGCCGCTCATAATAGTTCTAGACAGCGACAACAGCAGTCGTCCTCCCTTAGCAGCAGCACTAACAATGCAGTGGATACCAGCGATGGTGGAAAACGACCACAGCTGTGGCCAAGCAGTGGATAGCGCTCTTGTTGCAGCAGATTCCAGCAACGATAGCAGCATGGCCAGCTGATGCAGGGACAGTGGATACCAATGGCAGCGTATAGCGGCCACAACTGTGGCATGGATATGGATAGCGCACTAGTTGCAGCGAACCTCAGCATCGATAGCTGCTGATGCAGTGAGGCACTTTAGTGAAATAAAGTCTCTGTGCGATAGTGGGCACTAGTAAATGCACTCAATGAAAAGTTAACTCATTCTGCCAACTCGTGAGCCGTCTAGTTTTGAGTGTTATATCAGCTTTTCACTGTTTTATTTATAACAAGGAATACTTTATTCGCCCTGTCAGTGATAACGCAAAGATGTGATCGGCATTTTATCCAATACTAAAATGAACCACAAATTGTCCTTTTCAGGTTGAAATACAAACTTTATTGATGAGTTAATATTTTCTAATGAGTTAATTCACATTTTTAAATTTGTAAAAGTTATAAATTTTACTTCATCTCAGTGTCTCAAAACGTACAAATTATCCTTTCCTTCAGTCATGAGCACGACATCCGAAAAAATTTCATCTCAAGATTTAAAAATTGTCAAAAATTGCCCCAACCACGACAAGCAACTTACTATATTATTGGAAATGGTCAATCTTTGTTGAGGCACAAAATTGGATTGATCTGATTAGTCAACATTTATTTACTAGAATAAATGACTGACACGCAAGCAGCCGGGTGATCTTTCTTGTAAAAGTATTCTACTTCAACCTTGCGGTCGTGGCTTTGCACATGTTTTTTTAAAGAATTTTTGAACATTTGTCCATATTTATAGTTGATGAGCATATCGCGATCAACTAGCGTCTTCATTGAAAATTAAAACAATTGCAAAATAATTATTTTATTGTATAATTGTTAGTCTATAAAATTAAAATCATTTTATTAATTTTCATCATTCGACTAAAATGTTAATTATGTAATATTTAATAATATAGCTTTCTAGAAAACAAAATCGCAACACTGCTTGAGTAGCGAGATCGTATACAAGATATCTTGTACGCGATGAAGGATCACATACAAGCGATATCGTATGCAAGATATCTTGTACGCGACAGAATCACATACAAGCAAGAACTTATGCAAAATATATTGTACGCGATAATGGATCACACACAAAATAACTTGCAAGCTAGATTCACCGTTGTGAAGCGTTTGTTTACTAGACAATGTCACCTGATGTGTGATCGCTTCTAATCCACTACACTGTACAGACTTGCAATCACAATTTTTGTGGCACACTTCACTTTATCCTGCTTAATTTTTCCGTATAAAGCACTGCGGTACACGAAATACATTTTTTTATATCACTAGTTTATTCAACTTTACTTTTTCACAAGGAAAACAAGCCGAATAAAGCGAGTTCAGAAACAAACAGCGTTAGCCTCTCGCTGTGCAGTGATGCCAGATCTGCAGTTTGTGGTCTACCTTGTCCTTGCGGATCGAACGGTTTCACTGGACACGAAGAGGCTACTCCGCTGTCGTAATGTAGAAGAGTATGATGCTTCCTCCCGCATCGACTACAGGAAACACGAGAACAGCTCTCCGCGAAATGCCCAGTAGATAAGCAGTTTCGACATAATCGCTTCTTACTCACTTCTTCCACACGTTGCTTTACTAACATGGACTGAAATTTCTCGCACCGGAACGCAAGGTGAAACGAATCACCACACAACAAGCACCTTTTCGATGACTGTACAGATGTTTGTGCCACAGCCAACCGCGGACGTCTTATCTCGTCTGTTTAGGGTTTATTCGGAGCGATGGACTGCAGAACCGTACATTGGTCACGAAGAAATTCAATCAAGAGCTCATACTTTGGAACCTCCTTGGAGTTATGATGAGTCTCCCATCGTTGAAGAGTAGCCGAATCCAAACGCGCACAGACCATGTGAGCTAAAATCGTTGACCAGTTCGCAGGGTTTTCTCCGATTTTTTCAAGCATTTGTAAATTCTTGTCAAACTCATTGATGAGGTAATTAAGAACGTTGAACGTTGGCAACTTTATATCTGGTAGCTTCACCCTTGAACCTTATGGTTGCGCTACAGCGGGTGCATCATTATGAGCAGATCGTCCTGCTGATCTGATTTTGACCGCAGATATGAGTGCCGTTTTGATCTCGTAATACTCCTCCTCTGCAACTCGAATGGCTTCATTATATTCTGCTTCACGCTGGGTTAACAGTGCTTCCAAACGCTCTGCTCGTTGTTCAGCAGACTCCTTCTTGTCAGGCTTCTCATCTTCTTCATCGATGATTAATTCGATTTTGCGGCGGACGGTGTGAAATTTCCTCATCGCATTCTCTAATGTTTCCAAACGAGAACATCGATTTGTTTTTCGTGCATGTCAGTTTGAAAATCTTGTACAAACTTCCCTATGGTTTTGATGGACGACCGCAGCTGCCGCTCATGTTTTTTCAGCTCTTTCATGTCTTTCATTTTGTACTTCACTACTCTTATCACAATGCTGCAGAGCTGCTAGTCAACGTTTCTTGAGAAAAAGTTGCAGAAATGATCTTAACCTTTATCACTCAGTTAAAATGTTCGCGCACTTTCAGAGTACATTTAGTCTTTATCACTTGATTGTTCAGCAGCACTGCAACTTTTAAAACAATTTCACTGAGCACTTCGTTCAATATTTCGATGATCAGCGAAGCACGATTAGATGATTTGACCGAGCCGACCGATTGCGTTCGCGATTGACAAAGGGACCAGACCAGGGAATTTGACTGGAGCAGTGAACCCAACGACTTCAAACTTGCCAACAAAGTCAAACGTAACTCTGAACCAGGAGATAATAATCAAACCAACTCATAAATCTTAAGAGAAATACACTCATGCATTTAAGATCAACCATTTATTTCGCACAATGTTTAACTCTACCCTAACCAACATGCGTATGCGCTTCATGCAAATAACGCCAGCACGAACATGCAATTTGTACTTCCCAGCGGTATGATGAAATCCAGCAGCAAACATCCCTTAAGTGTCCGAATTTGTGATAATGATGCCGAATCTTGGTGATGATCGATTTCGTGTACGACGCCACGCCACGCCAGCATTCAGCGATGGCCGCCACCGGCCAATTAAAGATGAACAATAGGTCTTTAGAGACGCCTTTGTCGCTAAAACAATGCAGCACTTAGCGACCACGCGCGACGTTATTTTGCACTGACAACGCCAAGATTGGCAATTTTACACTACGCGCACTATGAGTTCTTCATCCAATCGAGCAATCCGGGTAATCCGGCTCAAAGGACCAATGTTCTCGATTGGAATCAAATAATTTATTCACGCAACTTTCTTGGAATGGGATGGCTTACAATTTAAGTGTGTTTCACTTGCAATTATTTATTTCAGACTGATACTGACCGATCGAACTGAACACTGCTGTGGGTCAGTGTGGTGAATATAACACACGAACATCCACGATCGCTTATTACGTGAGTTTCTATTGCTCTTTGATAAGCATTCTTTAAGAGAGGATATTGAGATTGCATACCAGTATTGCTAACAACTATGGAAATATCGTTTCTAAACACCTGTCTTGTACGATTGATGAGATCGAATTTCATGTACTGATTCATGAAACTGGTTATTTTGCAATTTTTGTCTTTCGATATGTCCATGTTGAAGTCACCTGTAACAATCATTGGAATGTCCTTCGACGAATAATGAAACAGGTGGCGCGTCAAAAACATTTCCATCAATTTCAACGACGTTTTTGGAGATAGACTACTAGAGTGGCCATTTTTGTAACATCATGCGATTTCGATGAGCGCCGGGCGAAAAAAGTTTCCTTTTTACTCCAAAAATAAGCCATAGAAATTTGAAGTTGATCCGAGTTCATTTAATGGACCCACAAAACGCTTATATGTAAAAAAATTGATTCTCATAAGAATTGCTTTTTTTTCATCTCTTCATGAAGTTTTTTGCCTTAGTTTCTTAAAATAGTTGTATATTTTGTGTCGAATTACTCTTTAATCATAAAACCATATCATAAGGGACATTCACATGTTACGTAACGCTAAATTTTAGCAATTTTGAATACCTTCTATTCCTGAATAACATTCATTGAATATCTTCTTCTTCTGAGTAAGTTACGTAATAAATGAATGACCTCTTGTATTTGTTAGAAGATTTGAAGCTGCCATTCAGTGATTATATCCCTAGTGAACTGTCACAATCGGATTGGTGAAGCAAAATTATTAAAGTTATTAAGAGCTTTTTGTATGGATTTAATGTTAGTTTTAGTATTATTATTATTATTTTTTCTATGAAACAGTTCAGCACTAGTTATCTAAATTCACCAGGACGGTGATTTTTTTCAAATATAGTCGGTATATCTCATGTTAATCGAATTGCAATTCTTATGAGTTACGATTGAACAGCAAAGTTCTTAGGCGCGCTTAAAATTTATTAAATCTCCGGCAAAAATATCGTCTAAGAAGTTCATGTTACGCTAGTGGATTGGAATATTTCAGAAAAGTTTCGAAAACTAACCAATATTACTTGTCCTCTTCATATCTATGAACTTTTATGCAAAATATATTACATGGCAAAAGCATCGGACCTTAAACACCTTTCTTCAACTATTTTACAAGAGCATCAAGCGAAATGATTCACAGCTTCAATGATCCAAAAGTTCGCTCGAAATGGTACGATGAAGATTGCAATCAAATCAAGCAATTTTATGCAATCAAGTTCGCGGCGATTATGAAGTGCTCTTGGAGTTAGCATTCACATTTCTTGGTTGTAAAGTGACCCTTTTTCACTTATCACACGCTATATGGTTAAAAATAACATTTATTGCCTGAGAAAATATTTGCTCTGATCATTGACCATAAATCGCATTCGAGAAATGTTCCTTTTTATAGTCAAACTTCACATTCAGGTGTTTTTCGGGTGTACGAATGCTATCCAATGTATGATTCAAGTTATGAATTTTTTACGTGATTCTTTCGCATATATCGAAATTGATAGTCGTTTCAGACGCTGTAACTAAAAAGATGAAGAATCACTTGTGGTATTCAAGCTTGAATTTAAACAAAAAATGATCAGGCGATTAAAAGCGAACGGTCCTTAAGGTGAAACGGTATTGAAGCCACTAACAGCCAATTTCGAGCCACCACTTCGTACTTTTAGAAGCACAGGACTCGGAAATAAATAATGCATTCCCTGTGAAAACGCTATTTTATGTTTGCTTCACCACAGCAAACATAAAACAGCGTTTTCACAGATGACGCATTACCTGTTACCGAGTCTTGTGCCTTTGAAAATTCAAAGTGGTGGCTCGAAGTCGGCCATTTTTGGCTTCAATACCGTTTGGCCTTAAATAGCTGCTGTCGAATGTCGCAAGCAATAAAATGCTGAACAGTTACTAGTATGTAATTAATCCCATCTCGTTTTATACAATACCAATGCTTTCTTGTCGAGTTTTGAACCTCATGTTGATTTTTTCGACCGTGACCCAGCCGAGTAGAAAAATAATGAGGAATAGCAAACTTCTTTCAAAAATTATTCGCTTTCAACGACGCCACAAAACATGGTGTTAAATTCATGAAAAATTTGAACCGTGTTCCAACACATAATGAAGACGAACTTCAGTTTATATTGCATGTTGTTGGTTCATACCGTAAAAATACCCACCTCATTCTAAATCCGAACTTTTTAACAAACACCAAAAGTTTTAAATTATTTTAAACTTAAATTAGGACAATAATATGATGGTTTTATAAAAATACAAGTGTGTTTGGATACGTTTATCAAGAGATATATGTTAAAAAAAGAATAAAACTCCGTACAATTTTCATGTGAATCTATTTCTTAAATATAAGCGCTTTGTGGGTCCATTAAATAAACTCCGATCAACTTCAAATTTTCGTGGCTTATTGTAGAGGTCAAAAGGAAACTTTTTCAGCCCGGCGCTCATTAAGATCGATAGTTTCAAAAACGGCCATATAAAATATGGCCACTCTAATGTACACGCGGTACTCCCTTGTAAAGAGCTCGTAGCTAGCAATTTCGTTTGCTTGCTTCAAGCTACTCACGACAACTCGCAGTTTGTTCGGCCTCACCTTCGTAATCGCGGTTACGTCCGAAAAATGTTTTGCCAGGGCTTTGCCTATTTGAATTATATTCAAAGATTTTTTTATGGGCCGGAAGTAAACAACGTAGGGACCGCTAGCGGCATCTGGGTAAGCTTTTACCCGTATTTCCGGTACCTTGGTACGGGGCCAGGTAGCGGTGGTGGTACAGGGGAAGATAAGGGAGAACTGCTGGGGGAAATTTCAATTTCTTCCCCATTTGTTTCCACATCCAGGAAAAGTTGCACCTGCATGTAGTCCATTTTGCGGGAGCGTTACGCTCTACCGCACACAAACGATAAATATTCGAATGTGTGGGGGGATCAAATAGTTGATATTAAATTTTAAAAACAATTTTTCAAACTACAATGGATCGAAATAAAAAAAAAGACAGTAATACTAATACTAATTACTATTGTTAGTAATAATAGTTATAATAATAATAATAATAGTTATAATAATAATAATAATAATAATAATAATAATAATAATAATAATAATAATAATTATAATAATAATAACAACAATAATAATAATAATAATAATATTAATAATAATAATATTGATAGTAATAATATTAATTATAATGATAAAAAATCTAAAGTGAATACTTCACCGAATGTCGATCCAGCTTCGTGTTGTGAAACAGTGGCCGTATCCTACTCGCGACCTTGTAGATGCCACTTGTAGTTGACTTCCACTCGCTCGATCGTATGGTGGTCCGTGCTGCTAGCGGGGTAACAGCGGTGCGGGAGAATTATTCTTGCTGATATATCAGCTGCGTATCAGATCACTGGCGGGGAAGCCTGCCCCTACCAGTGTGCAGAAGATGTTTCTGCCGATATATTGCAGTCTATTGTCATCGCACAGCACAAAAAACTAATCGAAAAAAAAAACACCCGTACGATAACTCGTGTATTGTTATTTTGCGAATCAAACGGAGATGAACAATTTGCGTCTAATCGAGACGGAAGCAAAACAACGAATGACTTCAAGTAAATTCAATACTTTTTTTTTTGTTATTTAGAAACTTGTTCGATCAAATTTGATTGAGTTTTGACTGAGTTGGAAGAATTTTTCGAAAATATGTTAAATTGCACCGGACATGCAAGGGTTAGTTTTGACAGGTATGTGAATCTTTCAAAAGTTGCATTTTAGGACTCGTAAGCATTGCCTAGTTTTGTAAGACCAGTATCTTTTGACTAGTATTTTTTATCACTAATTTCCAGGTGATCAATTTCACCCCACTGGTCAATTTCACCCCATTCCACGGTAATTCTTATGAAACAAAAATCAAGAGGTGAAAACAGACAGAGAGCTGGAGTTTCCCTTGTGAACTATTTAAATCATTTTAACCGCAGTGAGGTTAACAACTTATTTTTTTTTTGAAAAAGCACATGCTTTATATAATGTGCGTGTAAAGTGGAAAGTTTGTAGAAAGTTTGGCGGAGGTGAAAAGCATATTACCCAATGCAGTATTTGCCAACGTTATGGCCATGGTTCAAAATTCTGTAACATGAACCAAAAATGCCTTAGGCCGTTACAAATTTTATTTTCATTTTATGTCAGCCCCCCCCCCCCCCCCTTCAAACATCTTGAATATTGGAAGGGGAAGAAAAAAAAGCTCAAACCATTTTGTTCATTTCATTGGTTTTCCGACAGCATAAATGTTTAATTTAGCAACAAACAAGTCAGGTGACAGCGAGAGTGCCGTCGAAAGGCAAGCGAAATAAATAATAATAATAATAAAGTGTTGTTTTTCAACATTTATTTGATTGCAAGTTACAAACGTCATAAATTGCACACAAACTTTGATCAAAGATATTTTTTTCGTCTCGGTGTTATTTATTTTTTGCCACCCCCTTTGCTAACTTTGATAACTCTGGACATAAAAAGAATTCGGAATTTGTATCAGCCTTATTTGTGGAGACTCTTCTCACAAAAAGGACACATGTCCTGTGAAAGAGAGTAAAAATTTTCACTGTGCGAATTGTAACGGCAACCATATGTCAAATTTTTATCAATGCCCAGTCCGTTTAGCAATTGTTAAGGCAAGGTAAAAGAATTCAATTTTCAATCAAAACAAACTTCAAAACAAAATTCTCCAAGCGTACCAGTACCGCCCACTTTCTCAACTCCTTTGCATACTCGTTTAACATATGCACAGATTACAGGTAGTTCGAACATTTTACCGCCTAATGTTGGTAGTTCGAAAATGACCGTTAATATGGGAGGTAAGCAAAACACGGCAAAATACTACAAGGTATACAGCCCTAGGGTTGTATGAAATGGTGACGTGGGACTAAACACTGTAATTAGGGGATTTTTTATTACAAAATATACAGAGTCTGCTGACAGCATCAATGTATTTGCTCAGTAACTGTACGTATTTTTCCCCTGGAAAACAATATTTGAAATATATTCAACAACACTCGAAAGAATATCGTTTATATCTGACGATATTATGCCTGTAGTATTTTTTTGTGCAAACAACATGTATTTGACAAGGCACAAGCTTATCGTGCTTGTTGAAGAAGCACCAAGAATTTCTCGTAATGCGTCAAAGTCAGAATTAACTCTATATCCTCTAAAACCACATCCAACAATACTTACGTTTTCATAATGAATGGCTTTGTCTTATTTTACTCTGATTAAATCGAATCTATAATATGGATCTTACTTTCAAAATAATATGGAAGCTCTTACAAAGGTCCATTAGTTGGCAAACATAAGAAGATATTTTAAACAAAATTATTAACAAGTTCCAGCAAAAATATCGGGAAAAACCACAATTACATTTTTGTTTTTTGATTGGCAATTTTTTTCATTTGCCTACAACTACATCCACTGTATTACGAAGACAGCTAATTTACGTTTATTATGGTAAAGCTTAGAATAATAATAAATCATCTAACGATTTTGAATTGTAAAAAGAGATTCTGAATGAATAAATAAACAAAAAAATCGCGAGTATTCGCAGGCTCTTACTCTTCTATAAATGTATAGATTAAGGAATTTACTCTTTCGATTCTATCCGGTCACGATTATTTAGTGAATATCGAAGATAAAATTGAATAAATAGCCGTTGCAAAAAAATTTACAATTCTCGTTGAGTAATTTATGGTAATCATATGTATGAGATGAACTTTCAATCAGCATCAACAGCAGCATTGCAGTTTTTCCTCGATTGCACACGAATAGAAATGTACGAACAAAAGTGTACCACTGCTATACGAATAGTACCGCTGGAGTACGAATAGAAGTGCACCGCTGAAGTGTACGAATAGAAGAGTACCGTTGCAATCATAGACGACAAGAGACCTGCGGTTACTTACTCCACTGGTACTGTTGCTTTTACCGGCATGTTTTCTTTCAAGACATCAGTTTTTATTAGGTTCTGGAAGCAGGTTTAGAAATCGTTCAAGGATGGAGATTGTTTCAAACTTTTTAGAAAACTTTTACCTTCGAGACATCAAATTAGTCTAAGGTCATGGCAGCAAAAACATATAGACCTATTGGGACGGGGAGACTCTGTCAATTGATGGTGTCCATTCACGTCGTCTGTGCTAGGAAAGCTCGCATGTAATTGGTTCATTATTCGCGTAAATTTGTTATTGAAACTTTTTATCAATTTTACCGCTTAGCAATGAAATTAGAGTGATAATTAGCATATTATAAAATTGTTATACATTTTATCAATCCAACAACATATTGGTTATTGTTATCCATCATGTGGTTATGCTGTTATTCGTGGGGGTTTTTCGGCCTCGCAGTCTTTCTGGCAATAAAACGATTTAATATCTTTCTATCATCCGACGTTTCGGTGTATATTGCACCTTTATCTGGGAATTCTGGTTTTAAGAAAGGAGCAAGAACAGTGTAAAAACATTAAAATAACAAAAACTATAGTATGCGACCAGGCCCTTACAGAAAATTTAAACGTTTTCGTCAAACAAGCTTCGGCATAAGCATCTTTTGTCCTATTTCTTAATCTATATAGTGTCAATCTATAACATAGCATGATTAAAATTCTTAAAATCGTAAAACGCATCCAAAAACCTCACATTCATTCCCGCAATAATCTCAACTAATCACTTCAAGACAGTCACACAAACTCTTCATTCAAATCCGCAAAAACTCAAACTGATCACTCGAACTCTGTCACACACTATTCTAACTCTTTTTTCAACCGTCAACTCAAATTGATATAGGTAATACTGAGCGCAAAACTGCAGTGGATCAGCAGTAGGTACAAACCATCTGCGCATTAGCTATTCAGCTCTATGTTACAATTTGCTATTGTGTTTCATTCGTTGATGTGTATGTGTTCCGTGTTGGAAACTGTTACTGGAGTGTGTGTAGTATGCCTGCATATGTAGAGCTCAAATTGTCAACGTCAGACCGCTTGTTTACTGCATGTCTGGTGTTGACAATCTCAAAGACTTCTAGGATAGGAAGCGCTGATTTTCGAGTGTGATGATTAATTATTTCCGATTTTTCTAGGTTGGACTGATGATTCCGCTCGATACTGTGTTGTAGGAGGGCCGTCTTTTCCTTGAGCCGTGCCAGGTCGAATCGTGTGCTGGGATCTTCGTCGTTCTTGCTGAGGAGTCCTTGTAGTTCGTTGATAGTTGTTCGGTGGCTGCTGATGCGTTTTTTAAATTGGGTTGTGGTTAACCCGACATAGCTGGCTCCGCAATCGTTGCAGGGAATCTTGAAGATCACGTTGTGCCGCAACTCAGGAGGTATGGTTTCCTTCATATTCGTGAAAACTTTGCTGGTGGTGTTTTCGCATCTTGACGCTAGTGTTATGTTAGGGAAGGCTGCTTTGAGTGACTTCTTTAGACGTTGTGTTAAATCATTCACAAACAACATCGGTTTTTACACGATGGTACCATCGTCGCCAGTGATATTAGTGTTGCGATCGATGTTTCGAATGTTGCCAGTCAATAGTCGTTGTCGTAGCGTTGCTGGGTAATGGTTCAGCTTCAAAATTTCGTTAATCGTAATGTCGGCTGCTTTCTCCTGGCTGTTTGTGGTAAATTTCCGAACCCTTTGAACAAAGTTCGCGAAAGTGTTCATTTTCAGATGAAGCGGGTGGCATGAATGGAAATCCGGTAGGCGACCAGATGCCATCGGTTTGCTGTACCATTCCGTGCGAATGGTTTGATCCGGTAATCTTACTAACAACAAATCAAGGAACGGAATATTTCTGTCCTGTTCGAGTTCGTACGTGAACTGAATATTGTCGTCGAAACTATTAAAAATGTTGAGAACCTCCGTGACTCGGTCCGGGGGAAGAGCGAGGATCAAATCATTGACATATTTTTTCAGTACCGGTAACGTAAAATCCATTTTTCTAATAACGTTGTCCAGAAGTGTTTCCATCACCAGGTCTGCTACCGTTGGCGAGAGCGGGTTCCCCATGGCTGTTCCGTGGATCTGCCTGAACAGCTTTTCTTATATGAGAAATAGCTTCCATTTAAACAGAAATTTGTTATCTCTAAGAATAAATCGAGGCTGATGTTCGTGTTTTCTTTGATATCCTGCCATCTGTTAATGATGATGCCAGGTATCATGTCTGTAGGAATGCACGTGAACAGTGACGTAACATCAAAAGACACCAGAACATAGTTCTCCGGTAATCGTATTGAGTTAATGTAGCTGCAAAACGGAAACGAATCTTTTATGTTGTAGTCGCTCTTTAGAGATGTCTGTAGTATTTGTCCGATGTATTTCGACAACATGTACGATGGTGCTCCTATGTTGGATACCACAGGACGGAGTGGCATGTTCGGTTTATGCACTTTAGGTAGACCATATATTCTCGGACATTGCGCTGTGTTCGTTTTTGGTCAGTATGCTGTTTTGGCAACAATAAGCGACAGTTCTTGTAACCGTGAAACGAGGTTGTTGTTCGTTTTCTGGAAGCCTGATGTTGGGTTCGCCTTGATGACTTGATATGTTTTCTCATCGGACAGCATCTCTTGCATTTTGTCGTCATAGTCCTTTTCGCACATCACTACTGTTTTCCTTTGTCGGACTCAACGATGATTAAATCGGTGTTCATCTTAAGATACCGCCGAGTTACGTTAACAGCATAAGTTAGGAAGCGAGACAACATATCTTGCTGTACATCAGCAAACCTGTGAATGAAATTTTGTACTATGTTTACGGCCGCGCACCGGATCCGTTCTCGGGCTAGTCTGTCGTCTTCAGACACAATTACATTCTCCAGGTCGGCAATGATATGGCTAAATGGAATTACATTCAGTGACTTGTAAGGGAGGGCGAACTTTGGGCCAAGACTTAGAAGAGCAACTGTCTCGGGCGGCAGTGTTTTAGCTGTTGCATTGTGGATAGCTTTCATGTTGGTCATGAAGCTACTGGAATCGCAATGTTGTGCTTTGCTCGTAAGTAACCGATCATACTTGCGTTTGGTGACTGCTGTTGTCGATGCTACGTTGTTCACGAAGAACCTTTCTTGGCAAGTAGAGAAATTCTCGGCGACTGTTTCTGGAACTACCGATGAAATGGAAGCTCGTAATGTTGATAGTTTAATTTGAAGTTTATTTTAAGCTGTAGTAGGTTTGACGAATTTCGATGTTCAGCAAAGACTTTTGAAATTTATTGACGCATCTTTGCAGTTTTGGGAGAAAAGGGCTATTTTGTTCGAGTAGCGGAAAGGTGCACTTTAAGCTGTTAACTATGTGGCTGGGGATTATTCCATTGCGCCTGCATCTAATGAGAAACTTTTTATGGCTTGTTATGTTGCTAAATTTGCGGTTACTGTTTGCATGGGATTTGAGCATGTCCCTTGTCTCCTTTCCAATATTCTGGAAGAAATTGACGCCAAACATTTTCGCCATTTTGAGATGTACTTTATGCTATCGACTGAGAAATTGTATTCGTGGGGGTTTTTCGGCCTCGCAGTCTTTCTGGCAATAATACGATTTAATATCTTTCTATCATCCGACGTTTCGGTGTATATTGCACCTTCATCTGGGAATTCTGGTTTTAAGACAAGAACAAGAACAGTGTAAAAACATTAAAATAACAAAAACTATAGTATGCGACCAGGCCCTTACAGAAAATTTAATCGTTCTCGTCAAACAAGCTTCGGCATAAGCATCTTTTGTCCTATTTCTTAATCTATAGGGTGTCAATCTATAACATAGCATGATTAAAATTCTTAAAATTGTAAAACGCATCCAAAAACCTCACATTCATTCCCGCAATAGTCTCAACTAATCACTTCAAAACAGTCACACAATTTCTTCATTCAAATCCGCAACAATTCAAACTCGAACTCTGTCACACACTATTCTAACTCTTTTTTCAACCGTCAACTCAAATTGATATAGGTAATACTGAGCGCAAAACTGCAGTGGATCAGCAGTAGGTACAAACCATCTGCGCATTAGCTATTCAGCTCTATGTTACAATTTGCTATTGGGTTTCATTCGTTGATGTATATGTGTTCTGTGTTGGAAACTGTTTCTGGAGTGTGTGTAGTATGCCTGCATATGTAGAGCTCAAATTGTCAACGTCAGACCGCTTGTTTACTGCATGTCTGGTGTTGACAATCTCACAGACTTCTAGGATAGGAAGCGCTGCTTTTCGAGTGTGATGATTAGTTATTTCTGTTTTTTTCTAGGTTGAACTGATGATTCCGCTCGATACTGTGTTGTAGGAGGGCCGTCTTTTCCTTGAGCCGTGCCAGGTCGAATCGTGTGCTGGGATCTTCGTCGTTCTTGCTGAGGAGTCTTTGTAGTTCGTTGATAGTTGTTCGGTGGCTGCTGATGCGTTTTTTAAATTGGGTTGTGGTTAACCCGACATAGCTGGCTCCGCAATCATTGCAGGGAATCTTGTAGACCACGTTGTGCCGCCACTCAGGAGGTATGGTGTCCTTCATATTCGTGAAAACTTTGCTGGTGGTGTTTTCGCATCTTGACGCTAGTGTTATGTTAGGGAAGGCTGCTTTGAGTGACTTCTTTAGACGTTGTGTTAAATCACAAACAACATCGGTTTTTACACGATGGTACCATCGTCGCCAGTGATATTAGTGTTGCGATCGATGTTTCGAATGTTGCCATTCAATAGTCGTTGTCGTAGCGTTGCTGGGTAATGGTTCAGCTTCAAAATTTCGTTAATCGTAATGTCGGCTGCTTTCTCCTGGCTGTTTGTGGTAAATTTCCGAACCCTTTGAACAAAGTTGGCGAAAGTGTTCATTTTCAGAGGAAGCGGGTGGCATGAATGGAAATCCGGTAGGCGACTAGATGCCATCGGTTTGCTGTACCATTCCGTGCGAATCGTTTGATCCGGTAATCTTACTAACAACAAATCAAGGAACGGAATTTTTCTGTCCTGTTCGAGTTCGTACGTGAACTGAAAGTTTTCACGAATATGAAGGACACCATACCTCCTGAGTTGCGGCACAACGTGATCTACAAGATTCCCTGCAACGATTGCGGAGCCAGCTATGTCGGGTTAACCACAACCCAACTTAAAAAACGCATCAGCAGCCACCGAACAACTATCAACGAACTACAAAGACTCCTCAGCAAGAACGACGAAGATCCCAGCACATGATTCGACCTGGCACGGCTCAAGGAAAAGACGGCCCTCCTACAACACAGTATCGAGCGGAATCATCAGTTCAACCTAGAAAAAAACAGAAATAACTAATCATCACACTCGGAAAGCAGCGCTTCCTATCCTAGAAGTCTGTGAGATTGTCAACACCAGACATGCAGTAAACAAGCGGTCTGACGTTGACAATTTGTGCTCTACATATGCAGGCATACTACACACACTCCAGAAACAGTTTCCAACACAGAACACATATACATCAACGAATGAAACCCAATAGCAAATTGTAACATAGAGCTGAATAGCTAATGCGCAGATGGTTTGTACCTTCTGCTGATCCACTGCAGTTTTGCGCTCAGTATTACCTATATCAATTTGAGTTGACGGTTGAAAAAAGAGGTAGAATAGTGTGTGACAGAGTTCGAGTTTGAATTGTTGCGGATTTGAATGAAGAAATTGTGTGACTGTTTTGAAGTGATTAGTTGAGACTATTGCGGGAATGAATGTGAGGTTTTTGGATGCGTTTTACAATTTTAAGAATTTTAATCATGCTATGTTATAGATTGACACCCTATAGATTAAGAAATAGGACAAAAGATGCTTATGCCGAAGCTTGTTTGACGAGAACGATTAAATTTTCTGTAAGGGCCTGGTCGCATACTATAGTTTTTGTTATTTTAATGTTTTTACACTGTTCTTGTTCTTGTCATAAAACCAGAATTCCCAGATGAAGGTGCAATATACACCGAAACGTCGGATGATAGGAAGATATTAAATCGTTTTATTGCCAGAAAGACTGCGAGGCCGAAAAAAAAACCCACGAATACAATTTCTCAGTCGATAGCATAAAGTACATCTCAGTTATGCTGTTATTAACGTTTGAAATCTGACGCAACATTTGCCAGTTTCATTTCCAATTTCACAGAATGCATCCCAGTGTAGTAAATAAAGACGTAGTCCCACGTCAAAATAAAAATACACCTATCACCCCAGTTAATATTGCTACCGAAAATATTTTTTCTAATGCCAACTGCCTGGGGCCTATTATGGCAGGTAAACTTTCTTTTCTGCAACAGGCAATGTTCGATTATATGAACGCCATGTTGCAGGCAAAATCCATGTTTGAAGCCATTTAAATTGAAACAAATTTTACAATTAAAATTGTTTATAATTTTAAATTTAGCAATGATTTTAAATAAGCCAATAAAAACTTTATATTGGAATGCTCGCTCATTGAATGAGCTTTTTAATTTTTTAACAGTAAATAATGTGCACATTGCAATTATTACTGAAACATTTTTGAAACCTAACATCAAATTAAAATATGATCCCAATTACGTGGTTCATAGATTTTCAGGGTTCAGGGATTCGATTCAGGGATTCAGGGTTCCGGCGGTGGAGTTGCAATTGTTATTCATCGCCGAATCAAACATCGTGCTCTTCCCCATCTTGAGACCAAAGTTATTGAAACTTTGGGAATTGAAGTTCAAACTGAACTTGGGATTTTGTTTATTGCCGCAGCATATTTACCATTCCAATGCACACGCGAGCAAAAAATTATTTTAAAGGTAACTTACAAAAACTCACCAGAAATCGTTTTTTTATTTTTTATAATCGGCGTTTTTAACGCTAAACGATCTTGGAATGGCAATGGCAAAATTTTATTCAATGATAGTTCCTCAAGATACTATTTTGTTTTATCTCCGAATAGTCCTACATGGTTTTTTTCTATCAACAATTGACTTGGTGCTAACATATCGAAGTCATGTATGTAGTGAATTGATCACACATGCTGACTTTGATTCTGACCATCTTCCAATAACTTTTTCCATATCACATGCATCATTTCTAAACCCTATAAGCTCTGTTTTCAATACGGATCCATTCTGTTTTTAATTATCACAAGGCTAATTGGGAAAGATATAAAACTCATATTGAAAATAATTTCAATAATGAGCTAGATTTGCAAAACAAAGTGAATATTTTCACCGCTTTGGAAGCATTGAAATGGGCAATTATTGATGCCAGGAATTATTCTGTTCCGAAGGCTCAAGTGAAATTTGATTCACTGAAACTCGTCTTAATTATGTATTGAAACACGGTTAGAATTTTTCATAAATTTAACATTAAGTATTGAAACCAAAAATGGCCGTCTTCCAGCCACCATATTGAATTTTCACAAGACTCGGTAACAGTTAATGCGTCACTTTGAAAACGCTATTTCATGTTTGCTGCGGTGAAGCAAACATAAAATAGCGTTTTCACAGGGAATTCATAATCTATTTCCGAGTCTTGTGCTTCTAAAAATTTGAAGTGGTGATTCGAAATTGGCTGTTTGTGGTTCCAATATCGTTTCACCTTAAGGACCATTCGCTTTTAATCGCCGATTTTTTTTTTAATATCAAACGGGATATCAAGCCAATCCAACTTATTCTGGGCTTAAATACCACAAGCGATTCTTCATCTCTTCAGTTACAGCGCCTGAGACGACTATCAATTTCAGTATAAGCGAAAGAATCACGTAGAAAATTCATAACTTGAGTAATACATTAGACGGCACTCGTACATCCGAAAAACACCTGAATGTAAAGTTTGACTACCAACAGTCTTGAACGCAATTTATGGTCAATGATCTTAACTTTTGGATCATTGAAGCTGTGAGTGAGTTGATTGGCTGTGAATTAGTTGATTTTGTTTGATGCTCTTGTAAAACAGTTAAAAAAAGTGTTTAAGGTCCGATGCTTTTGCTATGTAATATATTTTGCATAGAAGTTCATAGAAATGAAGAGAACCAGTAATGTTGGTTAATTTTCGAAACTTTTCCGAAATATGTCAATCCACTAGCGTATTATGAACTTCTTAGGCGATATTTTTGCCGTAGCTTGAATCAATTTTAAGCTCGCTCAAGAACTTTGCACTATCATCGAAACTCATGAGAATTGCTATTCGATCAACAGGAGATCTACCGATCGTATTTGATAAAATTCACCGTCTTGGTGCATTCGGATCACTAGTGCTGAACTGTTTCATAGAAAATAATAATAATAATAATACTCAAAATCTAGATAAACATCTCAAAAGGTCCTATCTGCTTGCATCGTTTTTCTGGAGCGTCTTTTCATTTTGGTAATGGTTCAGCTTCAGTAATTCTCCCAAGCGTGGTTTTCTTTCAGAAGGCTTGAGTGATCCCTCCGCTATCAACTTGTGCAAATAACCTGTCATAGAAAGGTGTTTCAAAAAATGTGGAGGTTTAACGAAAGTGATCAATCAAAAAACCGACCAAAGCAGATAGGTCCTTTTTAAATGTTTTTCTAGAAATAACATTAAATCCATACAAAAAGTTCTTAATAATTTCAATATTTTTGCTTCATCAATCCGATTGTGGCGGTTCACTTCACACAGTTGCTGCAATGAAGTATGATTAAGGATATAATCACGGAATGGCAGTTTCAAAACCTCTAACGAATATGAAAGGTCATTCATTCATTACGTAACGTACTGAGAAGAAGGGGATATTCAACGAAGAGTTCCATTGCGCGAGGCCCCCAAGCAAAATTGCGTTATTCAGGGGTGGGAGGTGCTCAAAATTGCTATAATTTAGCGTGACGTAATATGTGAATGTCCCTAATGATATGATTTTATAATTAAAGAGTATTTCGTCGCAAAATACACAACTATTTCAAAAAACTAAGGCAAAAAACTTCACAACGAGATAAAAAACAACAGTTCTTATAAGATTCTATTTTTTTTTTAAATATAAGCGTTTTGTGGGTCCATTTAATGAACTCGAATCAATTTCAAATTTTTATGGCTTATTTTTGGAGTAAAAAGGAAACTTTTTCCGCCCGGCGCTCATCGAAATCGAATGATGTCACAAAAATGGCCACTCTATTAAACATAGATTCACTCTTCTGAGAAATCAAAATTTTGAGACTAAAGTTGAAAAATTGAAACCATGTTCAAAATCCTTTTGGAAGCTGTCGAAGATCCCTAAGAAACCTTCAAAGCCTATTCCAGTTTTAAAAGATGGTGAAAAGATGAGTTTTCTTGCATTCAAAGAACAAAAGGCTCAAAGACTTGCTCAGCAGTCTGAGAGTGTTCATAATTCAAATTTGAATTTTGTGAGTCCAATTGAAAATGAAGTCACACGTCAATTTGATAGCTGATAGCTGCTTCAAAATTGCATATTTTCCAAAATTATGGAAAAATGCAAAAATAACTCCAATTTTGAAGCCGGATAAGAATCCAGCTGAGGTTTCAAGTTTTGGCGGTTTTACTTGGTCGGTTAAAGTTTCGCCACAGTGCTTTTTCGGGCTAAAAAATTTGCCCTGTATAGCGTGCCTTGGCTCTTTTGTTTCAATGCGGCGAGCCTATTGTTTTCGGTCAGTGCGACTGGGATTAACGCGTGTGCAATCTTGAAGCTCATAGTGTAAAAAAAATAAAATAATTATAAATAATAATATTACAATATTTTGTAGACAACGCGTCTAATTCTTATTTATCGAGTGAAATTATAAACTATCATTCTAGTATCTTTTCGACCGTATGTCATATGCGGTTGTTCATTAAATCCGCCAGCGCCTGCAAAGTGTGTCGAAAGACTTTCGATTAGTGAAGCGGGAATTTGCGCGTATGCAACTTTAGTTGCTAGTTTTGTTTTATTTTTCTAGCAAATTATGAAACTTTTTATTCGATTGCTCATATAATATAATAAATAGTATGGAGTCGGATCGTGAAGATGGTGGAATAGACTTAGTGCTGGAAAATAATTCTCAAGATGACGGCCTCTCTTGTTCCTCATCGCTCCTGAACACCCCTAATCACGATAGGGAGAACGATGACTTTGAGGACGGAATCGACGATAGCATGGATGATAGTGCAAACGTTATGGTGCTAAACATTCCTCTTTTTTCTCCATCGGTTAAGGGTCACGTAAAAACCCCACCGAAGGGAACAAAATCAGACTGATTGGAGCGGCCGGGAAGCGTTTTAAACATCTGCTCGAAGACGGACACACTCCCTCAGAAACTCGTCTCCTGGCTAAACAAGGGACATCACATAACGACTCAACAAAGCGTTCCAGAGAAACCAATTTAAGCGGTTCTGCGAGCAGTGGTGGAAATGCTCTAACCGCTAAAAAGGTAAAGGGATCTGCTCAACAGAGCATTGGTTTAGCAAGGAAAGGTTCTTCGGGAAAATCTAATGTCCCAGTGGTACCGAACAAACCCTCCTACAGAGAGGCTACAAGTTACATTAGGGTAGGAGTTCTTTTGAAAAAATACCCTCATGTTGAACTTACAATGCCACAACTATTAGCTGTACAAAAGGCAATTTAACTGAAAGTAGTTCATCAAAAAAAAAAAAAAAACAAAAACTTAAACCTAAATTTGGCACCTGTCAATTTAGACCAGGCTTCCTTGTTGTTCTCTGCAAGAACCAGGATACAGTTGACTGGTTAAAAAAGATAATTTCTACCATTACTTTAGCGGGCAATATTGAGCTAACGACGCTCGATAATGAATTTATACCACAACCGGACGCTTTCATTGGGTTTTTCCCCACGAAGCGTGGATAATAGCAATGTTACAATTCTAGCTCTGCTAGAAAACCAAAACGAGGGACTGATGACTGATGCATGGAGAGTTCTCCGACGCAAAATCATCAACCAACAACACATAGAACTTACTTTTCTAGTTGATGGTATGTCCCTTCAATCAATTAAAAAGAATAAATATGCTCTAGACTCTAAACTCGGTGATGCTCGAATACGCAAACAACCTCTAAAAAACCTGTGCCACAATCGAATGGTAAGCAGGGAGATGGAGGCAGCAAGAGCGATGGCGGTGGTGGAAGACAAAGGCAGAATGTGACCGACGACTGCCACAAAACCTAGTTAGAAGCTGGTGTACCCTCTAAGGATATTTGAAACTCCTGTGAGGAAGTCCCAGCAGAAGACAAGATTATTGTCACAGGTCACAAAATACCTCAGGTCTAACCACTGTGACGCCAATATCCTCTGTTTCGAACAGACTGAAAATAGTTAAAATTACTCCTGAATATAGGGAGATAAATTTTTCAAATTTTCCCGGTAATGTCGTGCCCATTGAGAGGGAAGATGAAAATCCCCCAAAAAACGGCCAAAATTACCATCATGTATAATGTCATCAATATTTATAATGCGAATCTTGTTATTGCAAAGGGAGTACTCGAAATCCCATGCATGAGGTTCGTACAAAACACACTGGATGCCATGTTTTTCCAGAAGCAAACAGCGACATAACTTCTGTAATCAACAAACAATCATGTTGATTTTTAATCGTGTTACTTTATCTCTTATGTCAACCAGGGGCAGTAAGACTTCATTGCTTACAGAATTATTAAAAAAACACATCACGGTCATCATAGATGTCTTCATCACTTGTGAAACGATAAAAATCTGCGTGCTTCTAATTCACTCTTTGGACGACACGGCGGATACGACACATTTATTCAAGGTATGGATCAGAATTTTTAACTCTTATAACATAGGAAGATGGACTAACAAGAGTTTTTCCTTAAAAATATTGATAAAATCATCAGTTATCAATTATAAATTCGACATTACAATAATCGACAATACGGATTACGCTGCAAAGGTTTTTCTAGCTGTTGGTCGGTTGTAGGATTCAGATTGGTGGTACCTTGATTTGCAATGTCTGCCATCAAAGTAGCACGAATTAACATCCAACACAAACGAACAGCAGCCATAAATCTTTGCAGAATAATTCAAACAGGTACTGCCAACATTGCGTTGGTCCAAGAACCTTACTTCAAACATGGAAACTTCTATGTTGGTAATCTAATAAATCCTAACTTTGATATTTTTAGTAAAAGTGAAATGAACAATCCTCGAATTATGCCACGCGCATTCATACTCATAAATAAAACAATAAATGCTACTCTTGTCTCCAGTTTAACTACTAGGGACATCTGTGTTGTCAAAATAGATTTTAAAATCGAAAACGTCAACAGACAGTATGTCTACTGTTCTGCATATTTTCCACATGATGAGGCCTCTCCCAAGGAAAACTTCAAAAAAGTTGTGGCTTATTGTGAAAACGAAAATTTACCTTTAATTGTGGGCAGTGATGCAAACGCCCATCATATATTTTGGGGTAGTTCGAATTTAAATCCCAGGGGCTCTGACCTGATGGAGTATCTTTGTTCTACGAATTTGAATATTTTAAATATAGGAAATGCTCCAACTCTTTTAAGCCACTACAGAGAGGAAGTCTAGACATAACATTCTGTACAAATAATGTTAGTTATGAAGTGAACAATTGGCAGGTTTCTAACGAAGAATCATTGGCTGATCATAGATTTATATTCTTTGAGCATCTAAATGATTGTTTAGAGGTAACTCGTTTCAGGAATCCAAAAAATACAGATTGGGACGCCTATGTCGACGCTCTAGCGTCGAAACTTCATGGGTATGAATCTGTTTTGGAAAGCCCACATGATCTAAATGATGCTGTTAAATTCACAACATCCTACATCATGGAGGCTTATGAAAAAAGTTGTCCCTTACGAACAATTAAATCAACACGAGGCACGTCCTGATGGAATGCTGAACTTGCAAAATTACGCAAGAATTGCAGCAGGGCTTGGAGCAGACGCCGTACAGAGGGAATCATTGCTTTCAAAACAGATCGGAAAGCTTATAAAAAAAAGCTCTGAAATCCTCTGAACGACGGGGTTGGAAAAACCTCTGCACGAACATTTCTTGTGTGAATGAAACTAGCAGACTTAATAAAGTTTTAGCGAAATCTAAGGACTTTCAAATTGACTTGATAAAGTATGAAGATGGCAATTTTAGTTCAAATGATGAAGAGGTTCTAGAAAACCTCTTTAGAATACATTTTCCCATGCTCCAGAGAGGCTTCTAACATTTAAAAAAAATTTATAGCAGATTTTTACTTGCAGCCTTGCTACGGGATACATTCCAAAATCCTGGAGAGAAATAAAAGTCAAATTTGTTCCAAAGGGGAGACGTGTTTCATATGATGAAGCAAAAAGCTTTAGGCCAATCAGCTTAAGCTTGTTCTTCCTCAAATGTTTGGAGAGATTTATCGATCATAACATTCGTAATGAAATTTTGTCCAGACGACCTCTTCATGAAATGCAACATGCGTATCAAAGAGGAAAGTCTACAATTACTCTCTTACACCGTGTCATTCGTTGTTTTGCTTTCGTCTCGATTAGACGCAAATTGTTTATCTCCGTTTGAGTTCGCAAAATAACAATACACGAGTTATCGTACGGGTGTTTTTTTGTCGATTAGTTCTCGTGCTGCGCAATAACAATAGACTGTTATATATCGGCAGAAACATCTGCACACTGGTAGGGGCAGGCTACCCCGCCAGTGATTCGATACGCAGCTGATATATCAGCAAGAATAATTCTCCCGCACCGCTGTTACCCCGCTAGCAGCACGGACCATCATACGATCGAGCGAGTGGAAGTCAACTACAAGTGGCATCTACAAGGTCGCGTGTAGGACACGGCCACTGTGTCTCAACACGAAGCTGGATCGTCATTGTTTGTTCTGCGGAGACGCTCGATTAATCCTACTATCAGCCGTGAGGTCGTGACTTAGACGTTCGGTGAAGTATTACCTTTAGAATTTTTACTATTATTATCAATATTACTATGTTATAATATTATTATTAATATTATTATTGATATTATTATTGTTATTATTAATACTATTACTATAATTATTATTATTATTATTATTATTACTATTGTTATTAGTATTAGTATTACTGTCTTTTTTTTTATTTGATCCATTGTAGATTGAAAAATTGTTTTTAAAATTTAACATCAACTACTTGAACCCCCCCCCCCCATATTCGAATATTTATCGTTTGTGTGCGGTAGAGCGTAACGCTCCCGCAAAATGGACGACATGCAGGTGCAACTTTTCCTGGAGGTGGAAACAAACGGGGAAGAAATTGAAATTTCTCCCATCAGCACACCCCTACCTTCCCCTGTGCCCTCCCCTTTGCCAAGTCCTGTACCAAGAGTACCGGAAGTACGGGTAAAAGCTTACCCAGATGCCGCTGGCGGTCCCTACGTTGTTTTTTTCCGGCCCATAAAGAAGCCATTGAATATTATCCAAATTGGCAAAGACCTGGCAAAACATTTTTCGGCCGTAACCGAGATTACGAAGGTGAGGCCGAACAAACTGCGAGTTGTCGTGAGTAGCTTGAAGCAAGCAAACGAAATTGCTGGCTACGAGCTCTTCACGAGAGAGTATCGCGTGTACATCCCTGCCAAGGATGTAGAAATCGACGGTGTGGTTACCGAGGGGAATCTCACTGTCGATGACATTTTGCGTCATGGAGTTGGCTGCTTTAAAAACCCCTTGATGCAAAGTGTAAAGATACTGGATTGCAAGCAATTGCATTCAGTATCCATCGAAGAAGGGAAGAAGAAATTCCTCCCTTCGGATTCCTTCCGAGTAACATTCGCCGGATCCGCGCTGCCGAACTACGTCCGCTTGGACAGGGTTCGTCTACCTGTACGCCTGTTCGTACCGCGGGTCATGCATTGCCAAAACTGTAAGCAGTTAGGTCACACAGCCACCTACTGCTGCAACAAGGCACGCTGTAGCAAGTGCGGAGGCAATCATGCTGAGAACGCTTGCAGTGGGGATACTGAAAAGTGTCTTTATTGCGAGGGAACTCGGCATGACCTTCCGGCATGTCCCGCGTACAAACAGCGCGAGGAAAAAATTAAGCGTTCCCTTAAGGAACGATCAAAGCGCTCTTTTGCAGAAATGCTTAAGAGGGCTGAGCCACCCTCGACAGGAAACATCTTTTCCTTTTTGCCAACCGATGAGGGTACATCTGACGATCCCGTCGAAGGGTGTTCCTATGCCTTGCCAGAGGGATCTAGGAAGAGGAGAATGCTCAACTCTCCTAATCTTTCTCGTAAAGGTCGTAAGATAACCCCTAGCGGAATGACCAATAAGACAACACAAAAAGGAAGCGGTGAAGAAAAACCGAAGCAAGTACCCCCCGGTTTTAATTTCAAATCAAACCAGGAGTACCCACCGCTTCCTGGGGCACCAAAAACCCCTCGGGCACCCATTTCTCGATCAGAAGACATAAAAGAAACAGGGTTCATAAAATTCTCTGATATTGTGGACTGGATATTTAAAACATTCAACATACCAGATCCCCTTCAAAACATTCTTCTTGCCCTTCTCCCAACAGTGAAAACCTTTTTGAAGCAACTCACAGCAACTTGGCCCCTCATTTCAGCTATCGTATCTTTCGATGACTAATTCGTTGAAAGAGGTTAGTAATTTTGTCACTGTGTTACAGTGGAACTGCAGAAGTATCATCCCCAAATTTTATTTATTTTCACATTTGATAAACACATACAATTGTGATGCGTTCGCGCTTTGTGAAACTTTTCTCAATTCAAATGACCAACTTAATTTCCACGATTTTAACATCATTCGTCGAGATCGAGACTCACACGGTGGAGGGGTACTTTTAGGGATCAAAAAGTGCTATTCTTTTTTCAGAATTGACCTCCCCTCGATCTCGAATATTGAAGTTGTTGCCATTCAAACGAATATGAATGGAAAAGACCTTTGCCTTGTTTCGTTATATATTCCCCCATCCGCGCGGATTGAACAGAAGCAACTCCTTGATATAGCAGAATTGCTTCCCGCACCTTTTTTGATTTTGGGAGATTTTAACTCTCACTGTTCGCTATGGGGGTCGCTGTACGACGACAACCGATCTTCTTTAATCTGTAACTTGATCGACGACTTCAATATGACAGTTTTGAATACTGGGGAAGCGACACGCGTACCTAATCCTCCGGCACGTGAAAGCGTGCTTGACCTATCCCTCTGCTCGACATCACTAGCGTTAGATTGCCAGTGGAAAGTAATCAACGATCCCCACGGTAGTGATCATCTTCCAATCGTTATATCAATTGCTAATGGTTCAACTCCCCCGAACCCAATCAATATTTCCTACGACCTTACACGTAATATTGATTGGAAGCGTTATGAGTCTATTATAGCGGAATCTATCGAGACTCACGAGGAACTTCCTCCGGAGGAAGAATACGCGTTCTTAGCTGGCTTGATAATCGACGCCGCGACGCAAGCTCAGACGAAACCGATACCCGGGGTAACGATTAGACAACGCCCTCCCAACAAATGGTGGGACAAAGAGTGCTCTGAGCTGTACGCGCGAAGGTCCGCGGCGTATAAGGACTACCGGGAGTACGGCACTGTCAACCTACTACGAAAGTACGAGGCACTGGGCAGGCAGATGAAGAGCTTAGTAAAGGCGAAAAAACGCGGGTACTGGCGGCGGTTCGTAAACGCGTTGTCGAGGGAAACAGCGATGAGCACTCTTTGGGATACCGCCAGGCGCATGCGGAACCGTGACGTTTCGAATGAGAGTGAGGAGTATTCAGATCGCTGGATACTCGATTTTGCCAAAAAGGTCTGTCCGGACTCTGTACCGGAACAGAAAACCTTTCGCGACGCGTTTATAGTAACTACGGAAGAGCCTCCATTTTCGATGTTGGAATTTTCAATGGCTCTCCTGTCGTGCAACAATAAGGCTCCAGGGTTAGATAGAATAAAATTCAACCTGTTGAAGAATCTACCCGACTCTGCAAAAAGACGCTTGTTGGACTTGTTCAACAAGTTTCTTGAGCTAAATATTGTTCCGCATGACTGGAGGGAGGTAAAAGTCATTGCTATTCGGAAACCCGGGAAACCTGCCTCTGATCACAATTCATATAGGCCGATTGCAATGCTCTCTTGCCTCCGGAAATTAATGGAGAAAATGATCCTCTTACGGTTAGACAAATGGGTCGAAACAAACGGTTTACTTTCAGATACTCAATTTGGCTTTCGCCGGGGCAAAGGGACGAACGATTGCCTAGCGTTGCTTTCTACTGAAATTCAACTCGCATTTGCTCGAAAAGAGCAAATGGCTTCTGCGTTCTTGGATATTAAGGGGGCTTTTGACTCTGTCTCTGTAGAAGTTTTAAGCGCGAAACTTCATTCGCAGGGACTTTCACTAAATTTGAATAACTTTTTGCTCAATCTGTTGTCAGAAAAGCATATGTATTTCTCACATGGCGATTCGACAACTTCCCGAATTAGTTACATGGGCCTTCCCCAGGGCTCATGTTTAAGTCCTCTCTTATATAATTTTTACGTCAATGACATCGATGAATGTCTTGCAAATTCATGCACGCTAAGGCAACTTGCAGACGATAGCGTTGTATCCATTACTGGTAGCGAGGCTAGCGATCTGCAAGGACCATTGCAAGATACCTTAGACAATTTGTCTGAATGGGCTCTTAAGCTGGGTATCGAATTCTCTCCGGAGAAAACTGAGTTGGTCGTTTTTTCTAGGAAGCATAACCCAGCTCAGCTGCAGCTCCTACTAACGGGTAAAACGATCTCTCAGGTTTTAGTCGCTAAATATCTCGGGGTCTGGTTCGACTCTAAATGCACCTGGGCTTGTCATATTAGGTATCTGACACGAAAATGCCAACAGAGGATTAATTTTCTTCGTACGATTACCGGAACCTGGTGGGGAGCCCACCCAGGAGACCTTCTAAGGCTTTACCAAACAACGATATTGTCAGTTCTTGAGTACGGCTGTTTCTGCTTCCGCTCCGCCGCGAACACGCACATTATAAAATTAGAGAGAATACAATATCGTTGTTTGCGTATTGCCTTGGGTTGCATGCAGTCGACCCATACGATGAGTCTTGAAGTGTTAGCGGGTATTCTTCCGTTGAAACATCGTTTTTGGAATCTCTCTTACCGGTTGCTAATTCGATGCACAGTTAGGAACCCATTAGTAATTGAAAATTTCGAGAGGTTGGTCGACCTTCAATTTCAATCCAGATTTATGACTTTATATTTTGACTATATGGCTCAAGATATTAATCCTTCTTCATACGATTCCTCCAATGTCGCACTTTTAGATACTTCTAATAATGCTATATTTTTCGACACCACCATGAAACAAGACATTTCTGGTATCCCGGATCAATTGCGACCCCAAGAGATCCCTAAGATTTTTTCGAATAAGTTCAAACATGTTAGTTATGATAAAAGGTTTTACACTGACGGATCTAATCTAGATGAGACCACTGGCTTCGGTGTTTTCCACGAAAATTTTACCGCCTCCTACAAACTCGATGCTCCTGCTTCCGTGTACGTCGCAGAACTTGCTGCTATTCAGTACTCTCTTGGAATCATCGAAACCCTACCCACAGACCACTACTTCATCTTCACAGATAGTCTCAGTGCCATTGAGGCTCTGCGATCGATGAAGCCTGTGAAGCACACCCCGTATTTCCTGGGGAAAATACGGTGGTTTTTAAGTGCTTTAACAGATAAAAATTACCGGGTTACCTTAGCGTGGGTCCCTTCTCATTGCTCGATTCCGGGTAACGAAAAGGCTGACTCTTTAGCTAAGGTGGGTGCTATTGATGGCGATATTTATGAAAGACCAATTGCTTATGATGAATTTTATAGCATTTTGCGTCAGAGAACACTCAACAGTTGGCAATCATCATGGAACTCAGATGAACTGGGACGGTGGCTACATTCCATTTTTCCTAAGGTATCGACGAAAGCATGGTTCAAGGGGTTGGATGTAGGTCGGGACTTCATTCGCGTGATGTCTAGACTTATGTCCAATCACTACACGTTAAACACGCATCTCTTTCGTATAGGGCTTGTAGACAGTAATCACTGCGTTTGTGGCGATGGCTACCATGACATCGAGCATGTTGTTTGGTCGTGTACCGAATACTGTGGTGTTAGGTCCGAGCTTATAGATTCCCTTCGGGCCCGAGGAAAACAACCGAACGTACCCGTTAGAGACATTCTGGGAAGCGGTGATCTCCAGTACATGACACAGTTATACTGCTTTCTGAAAAACGCTGACATTAAAATTTAAAATTTTCTTTGTCTATTTGTCAGATTAAGGATACAAATATGCTATGCTGAAGACACGGAAACGAAGAGCCCGCAACTATGCTTACACAAATATTTTGAACCCACAACAAACAAGAATACAATTGCTCTACCAGTTGAAAAACAAAGTTCCAAAATAGTTTTAAGTCAAAATTGTATCTCCCCTCCTCTCACCTTAAATCCCCACTAGCTCGTAGTCGGCCGCGAGAATAAAGAAAAGGCCTCCCTCTTTTCCCTGCTAACGTAGAATTAAAACGAATTGTACTTGGCTCAGTAAAACAGAAAATGTATCGTGCCGTGTCAAATAAACTAATTTAAAACTCTCTTACACCGTGTTATCCATGATATAGAAAAGGCCTTTTCACGGAAGCAATCCTGTTTAGGAGTTTTTTTTAGATATTGAGGGAGCTTTTGACAGTGACTCTATGTGACAGATCAAGGTAAACACCTTGGATACTAGACTCTAAACTTAACTGGTCTGCTCACATCGATTTTAAAATAAAAAAGGCATGCATGGCCTTTGGACAATGTAGACGAACAATTGGTAAAAGATGGGGTCTTAAACCTAAATACATTAACTGGATTAATACTGCAAAAATAAGACCAATACTAGTGTATGGATGTCTTGTATAGTAGCAAAAGGGAGAGCTGAGTAGCATTCAGACAAAGTTAAATCATTTACAGCGGATGTGTCTAATGTCATTGTCTGGTGCATTCTCTACAACACCCACTGCTGCTTTAGAAGCTCTTTTTGGTATAAAACCGTTGCAAATTTCCTTGAAACAGGAAGCCTACTCATGTGCATACCGGTTACAAGCAAATGGATTTTGGCACTATGATATCAATAATAACAATTCCCATTTTCGTGTGTGGTCACACATGCTCTCGTGGGACAAAATTATAGTTGCTCCAAGTGATATGACTCTTCCTGTGAGTTTTCCTTATGGTGATTTCAGTACTTCTTTACCTGTGCGTCAAGGTTGCTGATACTCACTCAGTTACGCTCAAAAGTGCTCACTATCTGTGAACGTATTCATAATGTCGCTAGGATAGTATGCATTCCCGAACGAATCGAACGACGCAACCGAACGCTCGAACCGAACAATGCAAGAAAACGATTTGTTCGGAAGAGTGATTGTTATTTCTTTCATTCCGTTTGTTCTCTACTCATCGCTCGGTATTTTTCGGAATTATTGGATAGGGATAGAATATTCATTGGACGTTCGCGTCGAGCGTTAGTTTAACGATCGCTGTGAGTGTAGCTAGTAATCATGACGAGCAAGAGAGAGTACCAGTGAGCCCAGATACATGAACTCATCCACCACCTCGATTTCATCACCACCAATTTGAACTCGAGGTGGGAGGTTAGCACTGTCCTCTCCTTTCATGTACTTCGTCTTCGATGCATTGATGACCAGTCCAATCCGTTTGGCTGCAGCCTTTAGTCCGACGTACGTATCCGTCATCTTCACAAAGGTCCGAGCCACAATGTCTATATCGTCGGCGAAACCAAACAGTTGAACCGGCTTTTGGAGTATCGTGCCACTCGTGTTAATCCCCGCTCTTTTAATGACACCTTCCAGGGCAATGTTAAACAGTAGTCACGAGAGACCATCACCTTGCCTTAGACCTCTTCGGGTTTCGAAGGGGCTCGATAGTGCCCCCGAAACTCGAACTACACACATCCCTCGATCCACCGTCTCTTTGACCAACCACGTCAGTTTGTCCGGAAATCGAGTAGGTATTTATGTTGAAAAATTGTGTTTGTTTTTAATGAACTGTGCGAACACTTCCCAAAGCTGGCCAAAAACCCCCGTTACCCTACATGAACGAAATCACGAAGCTTTTTTAGAAGTTCTATAAACATGAGTTCCTTCTTCAATTCATTTCCGCGGAATGAAATCAATTTATGTCTCAAAGCCTAAAATAATCCACCTAGCGGTCAGACCCAGCCTTTCTCATTCAAACTTATTATTTGTAAAAATAGATTTACATGGACGCTTCAATCCAATAAAAGTATATTCACTTTTTGGGTTCTAAAGACTGGAACGAGCAAAAATTGGTCAACTTTAAATTGGTGCATTTCTGTTAAAAATGCATTTAAAAAACCATGAAATGTTGCATTTGAAAGTTGAGTGTGTATACAATGGTTGCTTGCTTGGCGTCCAAGCAAGAGGAACAGTGTGTCAAAATTTTGCTCGCGCAAAAGAGAATCCGACGTTCTCGCACCTCAAATTGGCAAAATTGCTGGATGTAGCCAAATCAACCCCAACATATATTTTAGAAGTGTTCGGGGAGCGTCTGTCGACCTCCAGGAAGCTTGGAAGCGGTGGCAATCGTAATTCAGACGTGGCAGCGACGATGAAGAAGGTGGCAGCGAATTATTTGCGGAATCCTAACCTTTTCATCAGGTACTTCACTGGCAAGCTCATTGTCTCCCATACTTATGTGCAGCGGGCCAGGAAATGAACCGGGTTGTCGACGTTGGCGCTCGGTGTCAGGCGAACCCAAATTTCGAACAAAACACCTCGGCAAAGTGGTGGTCCGTAAAACTGTAATCTGCTTACAAAGTTCGACCGTGGGTGACGAAACTTATGTAAAGGTTGATTTCCAGCAGCTTCCGGGATAGGAATTTTATACCGTACCAGGAAAAGGGAAGGTGACCTACATTTTCAAAACCATCAAACTATCGAAGTTCTCGAAAAAATACCTCTTCTGGCAGGCCATATGCACGTGTGGTCTTAAAAGCGGCATTTCCATCACTACGAAATCGTTAATCAAGAGATTTACGTCCAGGAGTGCCTGGAAAATCGGCTGCTACCATTCCTAGTGCAACGTAACAGGCATGTGCTGTTCTGATCGGACTTGGCAAGCTGCCACTATGGGAAAAAAGGCGATCGAGTGGTACGATGCGAACAACGTGGTTGTGGTACCTTAAGACCACAACCCTCCTAACAGCCCTATCGAGCAGTATTGAGACTTGGTCAAACGGAATATAAAAAAAACTTATAAATCCATCGAAAACGAGCAGCAGAATAAATCTATCTGGCGTTTGGCGAAGCATAAGGTCGATAAGACCACTGTACAAAATTTAATGAAAGGGGTTAACCTTCATTGCATCCTAAAAAAACTTACGTTGTTTACCCTGGTGTGTGGTTTTCCACACATACAACATTTTAATTTGTTTTGGACAAGAAACAACTTAATTTTGCTCCAAGCTTATTTTTTTTCATTGAGTGCATACATACCAGAAGCTATAGGTACCAAATAATCCTGTTTCGAAAATCGAATGAGGTATGTATGTGTGCGGAAGTATGTGTATGTGTGTATATTTTCAGTCTTACGACCATTATATCTCGATTTTCTCAGCATCGGCTGAACCGATTTGATTGTTCTTAGTCGCGTTTGAAAGAGCTAGTTAGTTGATGGATGGAGTTGATGGTTAGTTGATGGAAAATATCGTTTTGATCCGAAGGTTCATTCAGAAATGACGTAACGAAATGTGTCAGCTTATATAGGAACTGATAAACTAACCGATTTTTTCTTTCAGCGGTTTGACTGATTTGATTCCTTTTGGTGCTAGATGCGTTTGTTAGGATTTGGAGGGTAGATTTTTATTCAAAAATATACTTAAAATTAAATGACAACTTCGAAAGATATGTTGAAAAAACAAAAAAAAAACAAAACAAAACGTCTGAAAACGCCTAGTACATTGCAGTATCTTGGAGGTAACTAATTAAATGATATTATGCGTAGTGTACAAAAACAATCTTGAAAAATACATTTGGATTGTATTTTACATCAATGGATGTATCGATTTGATATCCTTGGCTGCAATTGGAAGGGCTTGAAGGCCATTAGGTCATCATCGGAAATTTGTTTGATCCGATGGTTCATGCAAAAGTTACAAAACAAAACGTGTTTACATGATATGAGAAGCTTGAACATGCTATGATAGCAATTGAACAAAAAAAATGCTAACATCGGTTTGACCAAATGAAGCAATTTGGTGCTAGGAATGTTCGTAAGAATATTCTGAAACCTATGCTAAGCAAAGTAAGCAAAGCCTTGGTGCTACATTCCGATTCGTTCATTATACACAGACTTCGGTCGAATGTTAAGTGTAAAGGACAATTGCGGGGCTAGCGCTACGATCCTACTAACACTAACAGTTCCTCCCGAGCCGAGACTCGAACCCACAACGACTGGCTTGTTAGACCATCTCGGGAGAACCATTCTAAATTTATTTCAATATACCTAACAGTGCGAGTATACTTGTCTTGCAGTAGACATAAAACTGTGTAAATGTTGAACACTGCTCAACCAGGCTGTGCAAACACTAAATAGGTACTTTTAGCATTAGCGTATTCGTAACCCAGATGTGTGAAAATTTTCACACTGGGATGAAACAAATAAACACATACTTTTACACATGTCCCCGTAGCCTTTTGATTGATTTGATTTTGATGCGAATTACAAGAATGCACCTTTATACATTTCTAAAATCAGTCAAACCGTTGAAAAAAAATCAATTAGTTTGTCAGTTCCCATGTAAATTGATCACCTTTTGTTATGTCATTTTTGAATGAGCCTTCGGATCAAAACGATATTTTCCATCAACTAACTAGACTTTAAGCTCTTTCAAACGCGACTAAGAACAATCGGTTCAGCCGTTGCTGAGAAAATCGAGATATATTGGTCGTAAGAATGAAAATAAACACACATACACATACTTCCGCACACATACACACCTTATTCGATTTTTGAAACAGGATTAATTGGTACCTATAGCTTCAGGTATGAAAGCACTCAATGAAAAATATATGTTTGGGGCAAAATTAAGTTGTTTCTTGTCCAAAATAAATTCGAATGTTGTATGTGTGGAAATCCACACCCCAGGGTAAGCAACGTAAGTTTTTATATATCTCATCAACCAAAAATATTTTTCCCTTGGAGAAAATGTATTTTGTGTAAGATTGATGGTTTAGGAATTGTCAAGAAATTTCATCAAAATCGATCGAGAAGTTTTCGAAAAAAAATCTAAACAAAATTCACTTGTGTGGTTTTCCACACAAGGGTTCAATGAAGGTTAAGCGGAAGGCACGGCAGTTTGGATTTGGTAAATCAAAATAATAAACGAACATTTTTTCCTTTAAATATGTAAGTTGAACTACCAAAATAAAAATAGGAAGATTTTTGTATTACGAATTTTGACTGAAAGAAACGATTTTTTTGTAGACCAATATTTGCGCGTTCCAGTCTTTAAAATATCGATGTTGTAATTGAAGCATAAAATATGAAATTTGACGTAATGTTAGTACTTAAGAAATAGCGATATAAAAGAAATGACTTAATTTCGAACAATTTCATCACGAGCGATACCGGGAACGATCAAATAGTACGAAACCGCATTTAAATTATGTTAAGTCAACGTATATTGATCAAAGCAGGTATATTTTTAAATAGTCTTTGAATTTCTTTTCGTTCCATAACTTTTGAACCACATATCAAGTTGTTATGTTGTTAGTTGTTTGTAAGTTTAAGAGATAACTGATTCGTATGACGCTAGTTATGTTGAATAAGTCGTGTAATCTTTGAGATAATAGACTCGTTGTTTTAACAATTTATTAACAATTTAATATATAACGGTTGCTTAAGTTCGATTATAATCGAATGAAATGGGAACGTATAGAGCAGCCGAATTATGAAACCACTTGTTCAATCATAATTCATCAGTTAACCCTTAACTAGCCCGTTCATCTGATATCAATATTGTTCAAATCGGTTGTGTAGTTTCTGAGATATTGAAGTTTTGTGATTTTCACATTTCGATACATTACAGACGAAGTTACAGTCCAACTACAGTTAAATCCAATAGGGTGTTATGAGGCAGCTAGACCTCTCATTTGACACTAATTTAGTGAAAATCGGTTCAGCCATCTCTGAGGAAAGTGAGTGAGTTTAAGTGGTCTTGTAAATATTTTACTTTTCATAGCTGGGTTTCACATTTTTGAACATAACAGGCAAAGTAATAGTCCGATTGCAAAAAAAATCAATAGGGTCTTATGGGACAACTAGACCTTCCATTTGACACCGATTTTATGCAAATCGGTCCAGCCATCTCTGAGAAACATGAGTGAGATTAAATAATCTCGAGAACATGTTTCTTTCCATAACTTTTGAAGCACATGTCCAATCTTAATGAAATTTGAAAGCTAAGGGTTTTGAAGGTAGCCCGTTCATTTGAAATTAATTTTGTTCAAATCTGTGCGTAGTTTCTGAGATATTGATGTTTCGTGATTTCTACATTTTGATACATAACCTCTAAACTAGAAATCCGATTACAATAAAATTCAATAGGGTCTCATGAGGCAAATAGACCTTTCATTTGCATTTAATTTCATTGAAATCGATCCAGCTATCTCTGAGAAAATCGAGTGAGATTGGGAGAGCGTTACACACACACACATACGCACACACACACACACACATAAAGAAAATGCTCAGCTCGTCGAACTGAGTCGAGTGATATACGACATTCGGCCTTTTGGAGCACTTTTATACCTTTAGTTTTTTCAGTGATTGCTATACCTTTCTAGGAGAAAAAAATTTCTTTGTCGAAACAGTTTGTTCGACAAGCTTGTAAATCACAATTTTCCTTCTGCAAAATAATATGCACTGTGAACTTTTGTATATAACAAGTTAGATAGTCCATTTTTACATCCTTAAAATAAATTTCAGACAAATCGGTTCAGTAGATGCTGCGAAAAACGTACCACCAGTTAAAAACACGGTTTCGAGAGAAACGCTGCCAACAGCGTAATACTCACTATATTTGAATCCAAAACATGCAAATTATATCTCCAAGCATACCTTCTTTTTTTCGACTTTCTAGAGTAGGGTCCCCCCTCAAACATCAAAAATACTATCTACAGCTTTGGAGAAAACATCCGATAAATTTAGCAAACCGATTTGACTTAATAAAAAATCTGTTTTATTTTAAAAATTTTAATATTTTTTCTTATTTCTATGTGACCGGATAACCATCTATGTTTGGCAACTTTTTGAAGTTTTCAAAAAAAAAAACATTTTGATCAATAAAAAAAATTAACTTAAAATAATTTTTATTTGTTTTTTTTTGCTTCCCTATAAATGTTTTTTGCGGCGTATATTTTTCGGAAAGACAAAATTAAACATTATTACCTTTTTTACATATGTTTTTATCAAAAGTTCCGTAACAGAATTTATATTGCTTCTTGTTATCAGCATAACAAAAAGTTTTTAAAAGCATTTGATTTTCAATTTGAAAAAATATGTCGCATGAATTCAGACTACGCACATTTATGAATGCAAATAATCCACCTAGCGGTCAGACCCAGCCTTTCTCATTCAAACTTTTATTTGTAAAAATAGATTTACATGAAAGCTTCAATCAAATAAATGTATATTCACACTTTAGGTTCTAAAATATTGATGTTGTAATCTATACATATAAAAATGCAGTCCGGTCTGTCTGTCTGTCTGATCCATATAGGCTCGAAAACAAGGTTGTTAATCGATAATTTATTGTGAACGTCGATAACGATACCTGTTATTGTTTATTTTCCTGATTAGACGCGAAACATAAACAGGAAATGTTTCTTCCTGTTGCCTAGTTATGTTTCGTCTCCAACCCTCCGAAGTGAAAAAAAAAACGTTTCCTACCGATAACGTATAGTGACTATCGTCATCGCCGATATCGTTAATGTTTGAAGACGCTATCGTCATCGTAAATAACGATACCATACGTTATCGGTAACGGCGATGACGATTATCGACGATAATTTATCGTATTAACAACCTTGCTCGAAAACTAACATAACGAACAAACATAAAACATAAATTTCTACACAACTCAAGAACAAACCAAGCAAATGAAACCGAATTTGGCATGTGGATTTTTAAGGGGTAACAAATATGTCCATAATAGTTGGATGAAACACAAATTTCTACACATCTCGCGAACTAATCAACTAAATGAAACCATATTTGGCAGGTGAAGGTTTTTAGTGGTAACAAATATGTTCCATAATCGACCTCAGGCAACATTAGGGATTGTAAGATGGCAACTTCTGGTTTCTGGAAATATGAGTATCTCTGGAACCAGAAAGATGCAGAAGATAAAAAATGATCACAGATACAGTCCTGAATTTTAAGATGGTAACTTCCGGTGTCTGGTAAACAGCCGGAAATGACCAAATACCATTCAATATTAATGTTTTCGGAACCAAAATTACGCCCAGATGGCAGAAATTGATTTCACAGGCAATTTTAAAGTCCAAAATGACAACTTTCGGCTTCTGAAAAACAGCCCAAAGTGACCAAATACCACCCAATATGAGTATCTCCGGAGCCAGAATGTTGCAAGAAGCTAAAAATTGACCTCAGACACCATTATGAATTGTAGGAAGGCAACTTCTGGTTTCTGGAAAACAGCCAAAAATGGCCAATTTCCGTCTAACATGAGTATCTCCTGATCTAAAATGAAACACAGTAGCTGTAATCGACCATAGACCCCATTTTGGATTCTAGGTTGGCGACTTCCGGTTCCTGGGAAACAGCCGAAAATGATCGAATTACACCCAATATGGGTGTTTCTTCAACCAGAATGACGCTCAGAGGCTAGAAATTATTTTAAATACCATTTTGAAATCCAAGATGGCGACTTCCGGTTTGTGAGAAAACAGCCTAAAATGACCAAATACCATCCAATATGAGTATCTCCGGAACCAAAATGATCAACGAGCTAACAATTGACCTCAGACACTATTTTGAATTGCTAAATGGCAACTTCTAGGTCGAAAATGACCGAATAATACTCAATATGGATATTTCCGTAATCGAGATGATGCATAGAAACCAAACATTGACCCTGGATACCATTTTGAATTTGAAGACGACCACTTTAAGTTTTTGGAATTTCCGGTGTCAGATTGATGCCAGAAAATCTACTGAAAATGACCGAATACCACCCAATATGAATATATTCAGAATTAAGGCCATGTCCACAAGCCAAAAGTCGAGGGTGTTGTCATTTCGATTAAAACCAATCATTTCAAACGATTTGTTATTTGACTTTGATCATATCCTATGGCCGATTCGTCGTGCATTTGCAGTTTTTAAACACTTCGCAAGGAATTAATGAATTTGGAACGTTCAATTAGTACGATACCACATTTAATTTATGTTGTTGCCATATATATCGATCAAAGCAGGTAAAGTTTTAAATAATCTTTGAATTTCTTTTCTTTCCATAACTTTTGAGCCACATATCAAATTGCTATGAAGTTTGTTATTTGTGAGTTTGCGACAGTTCATTGTTCAATGGTCAGTCATGTTCATTGACAGTCATTGAATTGACAGTCATGTTCAAATGAGTCATATAATCTTTGAGATAATAGACTTTCGATGTTTTGTTACCAATTTAATACATACCGGTTGCTTAAGTTTGATTATAATCAAATGAAATGGGAACGTATAGGGCAGCCAAACTTTGAAACCACGTGTTCAATCATAATTCTTCAGTTAACCCTTAACTAGCCCGCTCATCTGATAATACTATTAATCAAATCAGTTGTGTAGTTTCTGAGGTAATAGAGTTTCGTGATTTTCACATTTCGGTACATTACAGATGAAGTTACAGTTCGATTACAGTTAAATCCAATAAGGTGTTATGAGGCAGCTAGACCTTTCATTTGACACTAATTTTGTGGAAATCGGGTCGGCCACCTTTGAGAAAAGTGAGTGAGTCCAAGTAGTCTTCGGAATATGTTCCTTTTAATAGCTGGATTTCACATTTTTAAACATAACAGTCAAAGTAATAGTTCGAATCGATAAGGTTTTATGGGGCAACTAGACCTTCCATTTGAATTTGATTTTATGAAAATCGGTCCAGCCATCTCTGAGAAACATGAGTGAGATTAAACAGTCTTCAGAACACGTTTCTTTTCATTACTTTTGAACCACAAGTTCAATCTTTATGAAACTCAAAACTTAAGGGTTTTTCAGGTAGCCCGTTTTTTTGAGACCAATTTTGTTCAAATCGGTTGTGTAGTTTTTGAGATAATGATGTTTCATGATTTTTACATTTTGATACATAACCTCTGAACTAAAAATCCGATTACAATAAAAGTCAATAGGGTCTTATGGGACAACAAGACCTTTCATTTGCAATTAACTTCACGAAGATCGGACCAGCCATCTCTGAGAAAAGTGAGTGAGAATAAAAATCTGCACATACACACACACACACACATACACACACACATACAGAAAATGCTCAGCTCGTCGAGCTGAGTCGAGTGATATATGCCATTCGGCCCTTTGGAGCACTTTTATACTTTCGGTTTTGCAAGTGATTGCTATACCTTTCTAGTAGAAAGGCAAAAATACAATAGTATATGCCGCAATCACGGCAATTTCGTATTCAATTTTTCCGGAACCTTCCCGATCCGATGTAGAACACTAATCCTAATGCCTGTGTGATTGATGAAAAATTGAAAGTTGTTTGCCTGAGTATCAACCAGTGGCATTCCCCCTCAAGCATTTTGCTCGACGTAACAAATCGCCCTGAACACTCACGGTGATCGATAATTTGCCTTCCTTGTGAGTATTCACTAGCATCAGCCGAAGATAACTCTGAACGCTCTCGGGCAGGAACGAACAAATGGATGAGCAATGTTAGTTCGGTTCGCTGGAAGCAGCAACTCACCGAAGGACAAGAAAATGCAGAAGAAGGGCACAACAAAATAATTCCAATACGCATTGTTATGGTATACCCTCACATACGAATAAAAGGCCGCTGCTAGCGACACTGCTGATTCAAAGGTGAGCGCAATACGGAGTGAACTTTGAGTCGTTATGAGAATCAGCAACCTTGCTGTGCGTAATGATTGGATATCAGGCCGCATAGGAAGAGAAATTTCGGATCATATTGTTATTTATACGGATGGATCTCTGCTTGAAAGAAAAGCTGGAGCCGGAGTTTACTCGAGTGAATTAAGATTGCAACTGCACAGTCTTCCAAATCTTTGTTATTATTTGTGCTGGCAGCCCTCTAACAAAAGGTAATTGGGCAAATAATCTATATTTGTTCTGATAGTCAAGCTGCTGTCAAAGCACTTGGTTCTCACAATTCTAGGTCGAAGCTAGTCATTGCGTGTCGCACTTGTCTAGAAGAACTAAGCATCAAGAATACTGTTAATCTTCTTTGGGTCCCTGGACACTCGAACATTGCTGGCAATGAATGGGCAGACGAGCTTGCCCGAAGTGGAGCATCAAACAATTTTGTGGCTTTTGAGCCCGCGGTATTTATTCCTGAGTCTTGGATAAAACAAAAGATCTGCTTTTGGGCTTTATCTGAGCATAACAGGTTGTGGACAAATCTTGAGTCCTGTCGCCAATCAAAATTGTATTTGCCAAGCTTATTTCTAAAAGTTAGTAACTATCTTTTGAATTTATCAAAAAAGAACTGCAGTGTACTGATAAGAGTTCTAACTGGCCACAGTAGTTTGAATTATCATTTAGCAAGCATGCATCGTTCGAATACTTTTGGCTGCGACCTCTGTGAAGGCGATAATGGGTCTTCTTTTCGTTTAGTATGTAGTTGTCCCAGACTTGCCCAACTGCGTTACAGGATTATCGGTCGTCATCTAATAAATGAATCTGAATATAGATCTCTTGATTTGAAAAATATTCTTCAGTTCATTCTCAATTGCGGGAAAGAACTCTAGTGCCTTTTAAATTTTTGCTGGGACTAGGACTAAGAAGACGTACTTTATGGTTTGTCACTGATGATTCCTAGGACCCATATATCCCATGCTTTTTCTATGTTTCCAATCCTTTCTTTATCCTTCTCCTCTCCCACTCTTAATACTTCCTACTTCTTTTATCTCTACCTTCCCTTTTTGTCAGGTAAATGATGAGAAGGTTCCTACGGTTAGGCACAAATCCTCCACATGTGAGGGAACGTGCCGTTATAAGCCATGGCTTTTAAGCCGACCTACCTGATACCTGATACCTGAAGTTTCAAGTTATCGACCAATCAGTTTGCTTTCTTCAATAAGTAAACTGTTTGAGAGAATTATTCTTAACAGAACGATCAACGAAAATTCAATTTTTGCAGATGATCAGTCTGGATTTTTTCATGGGCATTCCACTACTCATCAATTGCTCAGAGTTACTGATATTATACGAGCTAACAAAATTGAAGGTTATTCCACTGGAGCTGCTCTTTTAGACATTGAAAAAGCATTCGACAGTGTTTGGCATAAAGGTTTAATTGCGAAATTACAAACTTTTAACTTTTCAATTTTCCTGATCAAAATTTTAAAAAATTATCTCGCCGATCGAACTCTGCAGGTTGTCTATCAGAATTCAAAATCTGATAGATTTCCTGTCAGAGCAGGTGTGCCTCAAGGTTCAGTCTTGGGTCCAGTTCTGTACAACATATTCACTTCAGATCTTCCTGATTTGCCTCCAGGATGCACAAAGTCATTATTCTGCGATGGTACAAGCATATCCGTAATAGGAAAAAGTCTTCGTGTCATATGCAGTCGATTGCAGAAAAGTTTAGATATTTTTTCTTCCTACTTGCAAAAGTGGAAAATCTCTCCCAATGCTTCTAAAACTCAAATGATAGTTTTTCCGCATAAGACTTGGGCTTCTTTCCTCAAGCCAAACAATAATCACGTTGTCAAGATGAATGGGGTTATTTTAAGTTGGTCTGACAAGGTTAAGTACTTGGGACTAATTTATGATAAAAAACTTGTTTTCAAAAAGCACATTGAGAGTATACAAGCCAAGTGCATCAAATATACGAGATGTTTATAAGTTAGGAAACAATAAACAACACTGTACACTTATCGTCATGAAGTAAGTCGACCAGCTTTGTTTTGTCTAGATTCAACATTCCAGTCGATCGTAACCACCGGGGGACAGTCGGCATTCACTTCAAGTCAGTTCAGTTCCAACAGTCAAAGTAGGGTGATTAGTTTAGTTTTAGTTAAGTTAGTTTTAGATTTTTTTTTAAATAAAAATTCAAATAAAAATTAATCAACTGGCGCCCGAATAGGGACCAGCGTGTTTAATCATAGAGTAGATTCGCGACGAAACAGTGCCGTGAACCTCTTTGATACCCAGCTTTACCGCAACAGTGATTGCAGACGTGAACATAGGGCTCCTAAGTAGACCGGTAACAGGACAAAAAGGATCAATCCATTTCAACGGGACTGCTGAAGAAAACACCTGGAGGATTCAAAGACGGCTCTGATAAAAGATAACCATTTGAATCCTGGAAAGTGCCTCTGATACAAGACAGGCATGAATATATTATTTATTTTGTAAGTATAAAGTTTTAATAAAGTATAGTGGAATAAAGTGAAAATAATAAAATCATATATTAAATTAATATAAAGTAAAAACATATAATAAATTATCAAAATTGAAGACCTTATAGATAAAATAAAAAATTAAAATATAAATAAACCAAAAATGGCTGAACAACAACTATTAAGCTTAATCGAAAGAGTGGGTGCAATAGAAAAAAGTTTAGCACCAAAAGAAGAGATAGATTATTCAGACCCTTCTCTATATTTAGGTGATGAGAAAAGATTATACATAAATCCATCATCGATAGAAACAATACCAGACTTAGTAAATAATTTACCTGACTTTGTCGGAGTATCTGACGAATTAGGATATTGGCTGGAACCGATGCTGACGGATTAGTAAATTTATATTAGCCCAAAAATAATAGTTCTGTTTTAGAGAAAAATAAATTCCATATTGTGTGCAAAGCAATTCGGCGAAAAATTAAAGGCAAAGCAAATAATGCATTAGTGGCGAGCAATGTTAATATTAATTGGAATTTGATTAAACAAACTCTCAGAACCTCTTTTGGGGAGAAGAGGGATTTGATTATTTTGGATGGCCAATTGGATACCTGTGCGCAGAATGGTATGCCATTTGACACGCATTATGACCAGATTAACAAACTTTTGTCGGCGATTGCTAATCATTTGCAGACGGATGTTAGATACCAGCATCCAGAAGCGATGAATGCGATGATAGAACATTACAACGAGAAAGCAATCGATACGTTTTCTCGGGGTTTGGACGAGAATCTGGGAAACTTTTGAAAAACTATAAAGCAAAATCGTTAGCTCAAGCATACGCATATTGCATTTCATGTAAGAACGAGGACTATCGAAAGGGTATGAGAAGCAAAGTGCCTGACAATCTACAATCAAAAACGGGAAATTTATTTAAACCACTTATACCACCGAGAAATTATTACCCGCCAAATTTAATACAAAGACCTTTCCAACAACAACATTTTAAAACGCCACCTGTAAATTACCCTAAACCTCAACAACAACAATCTTTTAAATTTACTCCCGTTTATTATCCACAAAATAATCAGCAGTTTCCAAGGATACCTCAACAGCAACATAAGTTCCAATTTCCACCTCAACATCCTTACCAATTTCCACCACATAATCCTTTCCAATTCCCACAACCACAACATTTTCAGCAGCGACAATATTCCACAACCACAACATTTTCAGCAGCGACAATATTTTAAACCTATGCAGCAACATTTTGGACAGGTCGGAAATGGTCCTTCAGTAAAACAACAATTTAATAAACCGGAACCAATGGATGTAGATGCATCTATCAGGACAAATGAGGTAAATTACATGAATCAACCAAAAAAATTTTGTCTTCAAACTGATAACACAGATGAATCTGAGGAACAGTTGCCGGACTTGGCATGTGAATAAGATAAGAAAAATTTTGAGTCGTTTCAAAGATATTATGAAAGTTTGGAATATCAATATCATGATTCGGAAGAACGGAAGGAAGAATGCGAATTAACAGGTAATCAACATTCAGGTAACCAACAGGTAATCAGCAAAATCACAGGTAATCAACATTCAGCGGAAGAGAATGATAGATCATTTATACCATCTTTGCTCCTGTGAATGTTTTTAGAAATCAGATAATTTTCAAAATTGGAAAAAGATCAAGTTATGACTTGGTTGTTCCATTTGATAATTTTAAAAGACATATTTTTATTGAACCACGTTTTTCTATTGATTTTTAAGAAATAATTTGAAACAATTTTTAAACCCAAGTTTGATAAATGGTATTTACACAGATGAGCCTATTATGGCCACAATTCAGTAAATAAATAGAGAAATCTTCAATCCAAGACTCGTGAAGGCTAGATTTTCTCAGAGAAAGGTTCAAGATTTGACTGATAGAGAGCAACAATTATAAGAAATAAAAAAAATTCATCAGTTTGCGCATAGAAATGCCAAAGAGAATTATGAGCAACTGTTAAAGAAGTTTTACTTTCCTCAAATGAATAAAATTATTGGAGGATATGTTAGTAATTGTGAAGTTTGTAAAACGGAAAAATATCAACGGAATCCACAAAAATATATACCTTTTAAAACCCCCATTCCAAGACAAATAGCAGAAAAAAATTCATGTAGATATATTTGTGTTTGGTCAGGATAATTTTTTTTTAACAACAATCGATAAGTTTTCTGAATTTTTGGAATATAGTGCCATCAATTCAAAATCATTGTTAGATGTAGAAGAAGCACTTTTGGATCTTATGCATGAATGGAATAAATCAAAAATAGTTATGATGGATAATGAAAGCTCAATTAATTCAAATGTAATCGAGCAAAGAATAAAACAATTAAACATCGAAATTTATAAAACACCTATTCACAGATCAGAAACAAATGGTCAAATAGAGCGATGTCATTCGACATTATTATATTCATGTACCGTAGATCTATTTATTTGAGGAATATTTTTTTCTGGTGATTCTTTTCTTATACATCCAGCTATTTCTCTTAATGTTAATTCACTTCAAGTCAGTTCAGTTCCTACAGTCGGATGATTAGTTTAGCTTTATTTAAGTTAAATAAATAAAAATTCAAATGAAAATTAATTAACTTATATCCTCTTATTAACATTAATTCTAAGCTTTGTTTAAAAAACAAACCTTTGATTTACAAACAAATTTTTAGACCAGCAATGCTTTATGCTGTACCGTTCTGGTAAAGTTGCTGTTCAACAAGTAAGAAAACGTTCCAAAGGATTCAGAATAAAATTCTGAAAATGATTTTGAAGCGTCCTCCTTGGTTTGGTACACTCGAATTACATAGAATTACTGGTGTTGAAACATTAGAAGCTATGTCGAATAAAACTATTAACAATTTTCGACAAGAATCGTTGCAATCCTCAATTGCTACGATAAGCTCTCTTTATAGCCAATAAGTTAGCAATTAATTTAGTTGTAAGTTTACTTCCCCTTTTTCGACAAGTAGGTTTAAAACCCTACGAATGATAAATTCTAATTGCGAAAGCAATCAAATCCTAATAACTAAAATTACAGATTTCTAACAGTGTTGAGAAGTCGCCACTTGTGATTGGACACACATACTCATTATTTACTAATGTTTATCATAAATACTTAAGCTACTAACAAATCCCTCCTCTAAAAAAATGACAAAGCGGAGTTAGTAAGCCGGTAACCGGTACACCGTCTGGGCCGGACGAGAAGGAAGGCTTAAGTTCCGAAAGCGCCGGCTGGATCGCCGAGACGTCGATAATGATATCAGTAAAAGACTGTCCATACAGCGATACGTTGCTTGCGGCAAACGATATTTCATCCTGTGACAGTGACTTTTAGGTAATCGTTTCGCGAAGAAATTCCTCCATACTTGGAATACTTTCTCAAAGCAGCTTGCTTGTAAGATTTTAGTCGCCGCAGTTCGCTAAAAGGTAAGCGTTTTGATTTAGGGACAACTCGCTTAGGCACGTGACGATCAATAACATAGTTCTTAATGTTAGAAAAAGTTTTAACTGCTGGGTCGATATTGTCGTTGTCAAGTACCAATAATTATTCGACAGAATGGTGAGAATACTGTCGTAGTCCGCTTTATTGAAATTGTAGATGACAGTACCGATCGTGCAGGTGAAGTCCGAAGGAATACTCTTGACCGTAAGGATGGCAGGATGGTGTAGTACAGTTTTTACCAGGAGGTAATAAGCGGTGCACAATCAAGATTGCTGACGAAACAGAGATCCAATGTTCTGCCATTTTCGTTGTTTACGTGATTGATCTGCCGTAGAACATTGGAGCCATAGCTGCCGAGCAAGTTGTTGATTGCATCGTGAAAAGATGATGCCGTTGGATCATCAAACAAAAAACCATTGGAGCTAGAGCGCCATTCAACACCGGAAAAGCTTAAGTCCCTAAACACAACTACCTCGTCGTTGGGATGTGCTTGCTCCCAGATTGAGTTTACCGAATTTGAGTGTGTGTTGATAAGCGTCAAATCACATGTCCTGTCTGGTGGGATGTAAGAGTAAAGAAAAAGCTAGCAAACGGGAAGCGTGAACCGAACCCATACCTGTTCAATACTCGCCCAAGATTCGTTATCGATTAGCACAGCCTTCAATCGGTGATTGCCAGCTATTAGTACTCCCCCTCCAGTCAATTTAGTGCTGTTCAGAGGGCAGCGATCTGTACGGAAAACCTCGTAGTTGTCACCAAAAATTTGGCTCGACAGTGTACGGTCGTTTAATCATGTTTCAGTGAAAACAATTACGTCATAGCTTTCATCCGAGCAAGCGAGCAGATAGTCGTCGATGGTAAAATTCATGCCACCCGCGTTCTGATAGTAGATGTGTAGGTCAGAGGATTTAAGTTTGCTAGAACAAAGCATTTCATCAGAGCGAGCAGACTGAGATGAACAACAATAATTTCCTGCGGGTAGTGTTTGGAAACCCTCTTCCGACACCCCGAATTCAAGACGGGAACGACTCTGATGGCAGGAAACATTTTGAAGTTCGTAAGACTGTTGATGAAGTTGAACTGTAACGGGGGTGGAAGGAGCTTCCATAAGGCCATAGACGGTGCGTTCCGGCAGCGGTAACACAGGGGAAATGATGGAAAAAGCGTTAATCACAAGCAGTAGGTGATCTGGATTCGTGAAGTGGTTGATGAACTGGAGATGTCATATATTCTAAAACGTTCATTGAACCGTTGGCTGAGATCAGGTACATTTATTGGATGGTACTTAACTTGCGCGAGAGTCCGATGACTCTCGCAGGCCAGTAATGATACATTCGAGGTATTTTCAAAACTATTGCCAAAATCTATCCGGGTGAGCCTGGTTGAAATCGAATTCACGGACCAAAACACCGACGGGCCAAGTAGAAGCACTTAAACTCATGGAACACATCCACCCGAAAAGAGACAAAATTTAGTTTTGAAATATCTGTATCTTTCTTTACCAGCAGAACGGGTTTTGGTTTATTATTCGTTCCAAGCCTAAAAAAAAATCCAAAACTGTTGTCTCTCATCTGGGACTGTTTTGATTTCACGTTGGAAACATTTGGTACCATAAACAACCACCGTAGGAATGCGGGTTTTGAAACTGCTTTACCGACGGCGTTTCGGTGTAGGCTGGTCCACGGATAACAATTGCGAAAACAATGGCCTCTGAACGGATGGTAATGAACCACAAGGGAAGTTTTTTTTTTCAATCCGTTCTGAGAGATCCGAAACAACAGCATTCAATTTCTCTACTGCTCTACAAAATTTGCTGTTGTCCGTAGCCGGGGCAGCGGGGGGAGGGTGCAGCAACTCGTTAAAGCGGGTCGAGCAATCGTCAGTAATTCACAATTGAAATAGTATTTTAACGGAGAGGTGAAGTAAAAACACTTTGAGCATACCGTGATGCCAGAAAACGTGTATTATTAGGAATTCACTTCATAGCCGGGGCAGCGGGGGGAGGGTGCAGCAACTCGTTAAAGCGGGTCGAGCAATCGTCAGTAATTCACAATTGAAATAGTATTTTAACGGAGAGGTGAAGTAAAAACACTTTGAGCATACCGTGATGCCAGAAAACGTGTATTATTAGGAATTCACTCAGCGCAAATATGTCTGCCTCTGACAGAACTGGGTCGGTTGAAAGGTTTCTTGAATGCGCATTGAGATTTTAAACTTTCAGGCTCATCAATACAGCGACATGGCTACCATTAGAAATAAACTCTAGTATTTCATTACCTAATGTGACTTACTTATGATTTTCCAACCGCTGAAGCTCCGTCCGCAGCTTCTGAATTCTGGGTGACGCAGTTCCCTTGGCATGATGGAACTTATGTACGTTACTGACTCGGTCCACTAGCGATTCCGCATTGTAACGTTCGGCATCTACATTCCTAAGAAACAGCCGTACTGCACCGGGAAGATTCTGTTGATGAGTTCAATTTCTTCTAAAGTCAGCCGGTCGACATTTTCTATTTTGGTAAGGATAATGGTAAGGATGCCAGAAAACGTTTATTATTAGGAATTAACATACCTTCTATCTCCAGTTCTTTATTATTATCCGTCCACAATTCACTCAGCGCAAATATGTCTGCCTCTGACAGAACTGGGTCGGTTGAAAGGTTTCTTGAATGCGCATTGAGATTTTAAACTTTCAGGCTCATCAATACAGCGACATGGCTACCATTAGAAATAAACTCTAGTATTTCATTACCTAATGTGACTTACTTATGATTTTCCAACCGCTGAAGCTCCGTCCGCAGCTTCTGAATTCTGGGTGACGCAGTTCCCTTGGCATGATGGAACTTATGTACGTTACTGACTCAGTCCACTAGCGATTCCGCATTGTAACTTTCGGCATCTACATTCCTAAGAAACAGCCGTACTGCACCGGGAAGATTCTGTTGATGAGTTCAATTTCTTCTAAAGTCAGCCGGTCGACATTTTCTATTTTGGTAAGGATAATGGAGAACTTTCACCAAGGGATAGAAATCCAGTGACTGCCATAACACTGCACCGTGCATGGAATTGACACTTGGTTTGTAGACTGATCGTGCGTTTACTGGTGGTAGCTGCCGAAGATCACCACAAAAAATAATCGACGTGCCGCCTAACGGGTCATCGTAGTTACCAGTTGTGTTATGGAGGCGAGAATGAATAGTGTTCAATACATCAGCCCCTATCATGCTGACCTCATTGAAAATCAAAGCTTTCACATTACTGAAGCCGTTTCGGTATAGCTGTAAAACATCAAAGTTCAACTTCGTACTTTCTCGCAGAGACATTGTGATCCGGAAAGTGGCGTGTACCGTGGTTCCGCCAATCGCTGCAGCTGCTTTACCAGTCGACGCACATGCTATATAGGCATTGTTCTGTGAATTGTGTGTCTGGCTGAAGGTTAATACCCAAGCAGTACTTGTAACATTTTCTCGAAAAAAGTTAAAGGGTATGTGCTTGAGTGCACAAACGTAGGCTTGCCGTGGGACTATGGTGGGTGTAAAGATTTAATTATGCCATAGCCATAGTATATAACACACACCAAACGTACAAATACCATACACAATAATCCATAAACATTTCACAAAAAACCACATACACCTGTCATAAACCACAGCATACAAATACCAAAACTTACATGAACTGCCCATAAATGCATAACAGTTCCATGTAATTTCTCATCACTTTTTGCTAAAACCTCAAAAACTTCTCCACATACCCGGTGCTCTCAAAAAATCGTAAGAAAAAGCTTTTTGTTGCTGAATTGATTAGAAAAATTTGAATTTTGGTTAGTCCCATGTTACAAATAAACACGAAACAAGCTCAGTGCTGAAAATAACTCGCATAAAATTATAGTCACTATCATAGAAATACCACTTGAAGTATTCATAGGAAGAATAGTTATTTGTTGCCTATACAAATATTTTATCATAAACATATTTACCTCGGATAAATGCATTATTGCACACACATGTTATACACACATACACGTAATACACACACATACACGCACACACACACGCACACACACAGACACACACATGCATCGGCAGAGCTGCATGCCACCACGGGTCGACGTGTGGCGATCGTCGATGGCGCACAATACAGGTGTGACCACTGACAGTACCGAACAGTCCCGGACCAGCAGCGGGAGGTCGCCTAGGGGTGGTGAGCGTCGAACCAGGGACAGTCGACTCCTCGCAAAAGCCACAATCACCCGGAAGCACCTCTGACGGAGCGAATAGAGCCGCTCCCAACACCCAAAAGCACTTACCCGCCCATCGGGACTGATGCCAGTAAAGTCCCGATTATGGCAACTGGCAGCGTAGTGAACGGATATGAGCTGGATTTCGGAATGGTACAGCATCCTCGGGCTGGCACCTGCATCGAGCTCCCTTAGTAAAGTCGTGTGACAACGGCTTGAAATGGCGAGGTGGTACCCGGTGCAGGGGTCTCCGTCCCATAAAACCTGGCAGGCCTTCCAGTACGTTCCGAGTCTATTGCCTGGTGGGAATCAGGCAGGAGTAGGATCAGATCAGATGGTTGTTCCTGGCTTGCGCCGGTCGGTGGAGTCATAGTTGCCCATAAGGCGCTATGACTGCTTACCCTAGCCATGACCTCACTGCTTCGGCATAGACCACCATGGGACCACATAAGCGACTACTCCACCATGGACAAGGATAGCGGCTGGAAGGGGGACCCATTTAACATCAAGATGAACACATTCAAAACGAAAGAGACGAGTGCGGAGGGAATCCCTTCGCAAGAGGTGGCATCCAGCGGTCTCCACAGAAGAAGGCTGAGACGGATACGGCGAAGTCTGGAGGTGGAAAAACGGCGAATCCGTCGGTGTCCACACCAGACATCTCGGTAGACGGTCCCTTGCTAGGCAAAGTGTGGCGGCGCTGTCTGAACAACTCGATGCCATAATCGAGTTCTTGGCGAACAGGCGAAACATCGCTGGCGACCTGAAGCAGAGCCTCCTCCTGCTTCGGAGCACCATTGATGAAGCCAGAAAGGAGCACGAAGAACTCGTAGCTCAGGTGAAGGCGGCCGAGAAAGCGGCCAGGACCGGGAGGGCGACTGCATCTAAAGAGGTGCAGACAGAAGCCCCCTCGTTCGCGTCGGTCTGCTCCACGGGGCAGGTCGCTAAGCGAACGAGGCAGTCCCCGGGGGAAACGGCCCCCGGGAACACCAAGAAACGATTGGTCGTGCTACTCCCACGGGAACACACGCCAACCGGTTCAAGGTCCAGCGCGGAAAAGGCACAGGTGGAGGCTACGGGAAACACTTGGACTACCGTAGAGGGTAGGAAGCGTTGGGAAGGTGCGACGCGACATGATGGCGGAGCGGCCAGAGGACCAAAAAAGGTCAAAAAGGCGCGGAGTAGGGGTGATGCCCTCATACTCAAGACGGATGGGTCGGAGTACTCAGAAGTCTTGAAGAAGATGAGGGGGGAAACCCAGCTCAAGGATCTGGGGGCGGATGTGCGGAGTATCCGCCGATCTCGCACTGGCGAGATGATACTTGAGCTCCGGAAGGACGCCAAGAACAAGGGGGCTACCTACAAAACGGTAGCTGAAAAGGTCCTAGGGAAGGAGGTGCAAGTGCGGGCACTCACCTCAGAAGTGACTCTCCAGCTTAAAAACCTGGACGAAATCACTGAGGGGTGCGACATTGCACAAGCCCTAAAAGCGAAGTGCGGGGTGGAGGTGGCTAAGGAGTCAATCCGCCTCCGCAAAGGTCCGGCGGGGACCCAGATAGCTACCTTCCGACTACCGTCGGCGGACGCTAACCTGGCCCTGAAAGAGGGCAAGTTGAAGATCGGCTGGTCTGTATGTCATCTGGGCATACTTCAGCAACCAGACATTTGCTTCCGGTGCTTCGAGGGCGGACATAAGTCCTGGACCTGCAAGGGGCCTGATAGGAGCTAGCTGTGCAGGCGATGTGGAGGTGCAGCAAAGGACTGTGGGGAGTCTCCCAAGTGTATGGTATGTCCGGGAAACGGGACGCCAAACACTTTATGGGAGGCCTCAGGTGCCCAGCCGGAAAGCCGGCTGCAAAACCACGGGCGTAAGGGTGACGCAACTGAACCTGAACCATTGCTTCGCGGCTCAGCAGCTGCTACACCAAGCAGCCACTGAGTCGTTGTAGGACATCGCCGTCATATCGGATCTCTACCGCATCCCTCCCGGAAACGGTAACTGGGTTGCGGATAAGTCCAGTTTGGCGGCCATATGGACGACGAGCAAGTTCCCGGTTCAGGAGGTTGTCTCAACCTCAGAAGAAGGGTACGTAGTTGCTAAGGTGAACGGAGTGTTCTACTGCAGTTGCTATGCTCCGCCACGTTGGTCTACCGGAAGGTTTACCCAGATGGTCGACCTCCTATCCATGGAGCTAACGGGCCTAACGCCGTTGGTGGTGGCGGGCGACTTCAACGCTTGGGCTGTTGAGTGGGGAAGTCGCTCCACGAACCAGAGGGGCCAGATCCTGTTGGGGGCTTTTGCAAAGCTCAACCTTGATCTGGACAACGTTGGGAACAAAAGTACATTTAGCAGAAATGGTGCGGAGTCGATCATCGACGTGACGTTCTCCAGCCCAGGACTGATCAAGAACTGGAGGGTAGACGATGGCTACACTAATAGCGACCACCAGGCGGTCTGTTATAGTGAAGACAACAACGAGAGGCGGCAAGCGACGGGTAGAGCCAACACTCCGACCGTTTGCGGGTGGAAGACATCGCACTTTGATGCCGAGGTATTCGAAGAGGCAATGAGAAGGGAGCGCGAGGGGGGCAGTTGGCTCCGCCCGACTGCTGACCAACTAGTTGCTATGCTATCGCGAGCGTGCGACGCCACCATGCCTAGGACTCGCCAACCTAGGAATGGAAAGCCACCGGTTTACTGGTGGACGGACGCGATAGCCGACCTTCGCAGTGCGTGCCTCTGTGCAAGACGGAGGATGCAGCGTGCGCGAAACGAAGAAGAGAGGACAGAGCGCCGCGCAGCATTCAGTTCGGCAAGATCGATGCTAAAGAGTGCGATAAAGGCCAGCAAGAGGGCCTGCTTCGTTAGGCTATGTGCGAGTGTCAATACGAATCCGTGGGGTGACGCCTACAGGATCGTAATGGCCAAGACTAAAGGCGCGCTGGCGCCTGCAGAGCGATCACCAGCGATGCTGGAGCGTATCATCGAGGGACTCTTTCCACGCCACGAGCCAAGTCCTTGGCCTCCGGCGGTCGAGTCTCACGTCCGACGTTCCAGTATCTCAGACATAGATCGAGATGGTCGGCCAACCTGCCGAGCATCCAATCCGTGAGCGACGACAGCCGTGTCGAGGCAGGGGAGGAGGCAAGGGTTACGAATGAGGAACTCATCGTGATCGTCAAATCCCTAAAGGTGAGCAAGGCACCGGGACCGGATGGTATCCCTAACCTGGCGATCAGGCTGGCGATAAAAACGGCCCCCGGGCTGTTCAGGGCAGTCATGCAGCAGTGCCTGGATGACTGTCTCTTTCCGGACAGGTGGAAGCGGCAGAGACTGGTCTTATTGCCGAAGGCTGGCAAACCGTCAGGGGACCCATCGGCATATAGGCCTATCTGCCTGCTGGACACCGCGGGCAAGGTGCTTGAGAGGATCATTCTTAACAGACTGGTGAGGTACACGGAGGGTGTACACGGTCTGGCAAGTAACCAGTACGGCTTCCGGAAGAGCAGGTTCACGCTGGACGCAATCTCTTCCGTCATCAAGACGGCGGAGGTAGCAATCCAGCGCAAGAGAAGGGGAATACGCTACTGCGCAATCGTCACGCTCGACGTGAAGAATGCGTTCAATAGTACCAGTTGGGACTCCATAGCGCTCGCGCTCAGGAGCATCCATGTACCGGTGTCGCTGTACAAGATTCTGGAAAATTATTTCCAGAATCGAGTACTTGTTTACGACACGGAGGAGGGTCAGAAGTGCGTCCCAATTACCGCAGGAGTTCCGCAAGGTTCTATCCTGGGCCCGGTGTTGTGGAATGTCAACTATGACGGAGTGTTGAAACTCAAGTTCCCTGTAGGGGTTGTGATCGTCGGCTTTGCAGACGACATAACGCTGGAGGTCTACGGCGAGTCTATCGAGGAGGTCGAGTTGACGGCTGCGCACTGTATACGCAAGGTCGAGGACTGGATGCGCTCCAGGAAACTGGAGCTCGCGCATCATAAGACGGAGGTCACGGTTGTGAACAACCGTAAATCGGAGCAACAGGCGGTGGTCAGAGTCGGAGACTGCACCATCACCTCGAAGCGATCCCTGAAGCTCTTGGGGGTTATGGTGGACGACAAGCTCACGTTCGGGAGTCACGTCGACTATGCCTGTAAGAGGGCCTCATCGGCTATTGCAGCACTATCTCGTATGATGTCCAATAGCTCAGCGGTATATGGCAGCAAGCGAAGACTTCTTGCCAGCGTGGTTTCGTCCATACTTAGGTATGGTGGGCCAGTGTGGACCAGAGCGCTAGGTACTAACAGTTACCGTGGTAAACTGGAAAGTACCTACAGGCTCATGTGCCTGAGAGTTGCGAGTGCGTATCGTACGGTGTCATACGATGCAATCTGTGTCTTGTCCGGCATGATGCCTATCAGCATCGCCATCAAGGAGGACAGAGAGTGTTTCGACCACCGTGACACAAGGGGCATACGAGGTACCAGAAGGTCATTCTCGATGCTCCGCTGGCAGCGGGAATGGTCCAACTCCACAAAGGGCAGATGGTCGCACCGACTCATACCGGAGATATCCGGCTGGGTCGGGAGACGACATGGTGAAGTGAATTTCCACCTGACACAAATCCTGTCAGGCCATGATTGTTTCAGGCAATATCTGCACAGGTTCGGACACGCGGTGTCCCCCATGTGTCCCGAGCGCGTGGAGGAGGAGGAGACTGCTGAGCATGTCTTCTTCGTATGCCCCCGTTTCGTAAGAGCTGTGAGCGGGCCTGGCACTACTCCGGACAATCTAGTCCGGAGGATGTGCGACGACCCGGACATCTGGAACGCGTTCTGTGCGGCCGCTTCTCAGATTGTTCTGGAGCTGCAACGTGTGTGGCGGGTCAACCACCAACACGCCAGTGGTAGCTAATTACCAGTCTCCAGGTAGTTAGCTAGGAGGTTATAAGAGTAAACAGTGTGCATCACGCACAAAAGCCACTCACCGACGTAATACTTGACCGTCGTTCCGGGAAGACCAGGGCTGGAGACTGGAGGGGTTTTAGTGGGTCGGGACAGGGATCAGTAGGTGCCTGGGCGAGTGTTACTACCCCAGCATCTCTCCCCCAGTCTCATCCCCACACCCTGAGTTCTCTTCTTAGGTGTCTGTTTGCAGATTTCCCCGCCACCTTAAAAAAAAAAAAAAACACACATGCACACACAAGCACACACACATTCAAACACACGCACACACACGCACACACACATGCACACACACATACACACACGCACACACACATACACACGCACACGCGCACGCACACTCACACACACGCGCGCACACACACATACACATACACACACGCACACACACATACACACACGCACACGCACACGCACAAACATAGACAGACACACACACACAAACACGCACAAACACACGCACACACACGCACACACACACGCACATATGCACCCACACGCACACACACGCGCACACACACGCGCACACACACGCACACACACATGCAAACACACACGCTCACACACATGCACACACACATGCACACACACATGCACACACACATGCACACACACATGCACACACACGCACACACACATACACACACACGCACACATACACACGCACGCACACACACGCACATGCATGCACACACACACGCTTACAAACATGCACACACACACATACACGCACACACACATACACGCACACGCACACACACATACACATACACACACGCCCACACACATACATACACACACGCACACACAAATGCACACATACGCACACACACGCACACACACACGCAAAAACACGCACACGCACACGCACACGCACACACACACGTTACTTACACATACACATACATACACGCACACGCCACTCACACATACACGCACACGCCACTCACGCATATACACACACGCTATTCACACACCCACACATACACATCCACACGCCACTCGGACACACACGCTTGATATACGACACACTATATCTACACTATCGGCAGCACCCAAACGGCTTCTAAGTCTTCCAATGGTCCTTTCCAATGGCTTCCAATGGTCCCCAGTGCCGTTCACGTCCAATTTCGGGCTGTATTCCAACAACGATATCTGAATTAGATTACCACTGGTGGGGTCCAACTTAGATCGAAGGGAAGCCGAATTGTTCGCCTTGACGGTCGACCAGGGAATGATCTTCTCTCAACACGGAATGTCCTTTTATAGCGTCACTCAGTGTGGGGAACTTGGGTGATTAGGGGAAGAACCAATCACGTGGAAGCATCTCTGCTTTCTTTCTTCGTCGATTACGTTGGGTGATGAATGCGATGCCAATTGGCTGGCATTGCTAGCCAATGACTGAATGCGTGAAATCATTTCGTCTATATTTTTGAAGTCTGCGTTAGGGAAAGATACCAATCGTATGGGAAATGTATGTGGATAATCGACCTTCAAACTTTTCCGCAATTTTCACAGAGTAATAAGAAAATGGAAACTAAAATTATCATGCTATACAAATCTTGTATATTTTAGCATTCCAACGGTATATTAACTATTGAAATAAGAACAGTTGTTTGAGCGCTATTAGCATCTCAAATCTTCCATTCCGTCAACCAAAAACGTTACATGCTTCTCACCCCCTAGCGGTGTAGATGACAGAGTATTGTGTACAGATGGTACACGTGTTTTTTTGGTGATTTCAGTACCAGTTCTGTAATCCAAAAACCGCCCAGCAGACGGAACAAATTCCTCGCGCCGGCGGGCGCTGGCTAACTACTAGCGCTGCTTCAGCCCGCCGAAGAAGATTCCTGATCGCGATTCATGCCAAGACGCTTAATCCGGTTTTTTTTTCTAATACCTTTGTCTTTTTATAATTCATCCAACTTATCTTGAAAAATTGTTTTTAAATTTAATATTCATTACTTGATTCCCCATACACGCATAATTATCGTTTGCGTGCGGTAGAGCAGAACACTCCCGCATGAAAAATGGACAACATGCAGGCGGAACTATTCCTGGATGTGGAAACGAATGGGGACGAGATTGAAATTGCCCCCATCAGTTCCCCTACCCTGCCCCTGTACCATCCCCGCTACCTAAACCCGTACCAAGGGTACCGGCAACACGGGTGAAAGCTTTCCCAGATGCTTCGAAAGGTCCGTTCATAGTTTTTTAAGGCCCATAAAGAAGCCTTTAACATAATACAAATCGGCAAGGACCTGGCAAAACAGTTTTCGGACGTAACCGAAATTACAAAGGTTAGACTGAACAAACTGCGAGTTGTCGTGAGTAGCTTGAAGCAAGCAAACGCAATTGCTAGCTACGAGCTCTTCACGAGAGAGTACCGCGTGTACATTCCTGCCAAAGACGTGGAGATCGACGGTGTGGTTGCCAAAGGAAGCCTCACGGTCGATGACATTTTGCTTCACGGGGTTGGCTGCTTCAAGAACCCCCTGATTCAAGATGTAAAGATACTGGATGTCAAGAAATTGCATTCAGTCTCCATCGAAGAAGGGAAGAAGAAATTCCTCCCTTCGGATTCCTTCCGGGTAACATTCGCCGGATCCGCACTGCCGAACTACATCTCTTTGGACAGGGTTCGTCTGCCTGTACGCCTGTTCGTACCGCGGGTCATGCATTGCCAAAACTGCAAGCAGTTAGGTCATACAGCCACCTACTGCTGCAACAAGGCACGCTGCAGCAAGTGCGGAGGCAATCATGCTGAGACCGCTTGCAGTGACGATACTGAAAAGTGTCTTTACTGCGAGGGAACTCGGCATGACCTTTCGGCGTGTCCCGCGTACAAACAGTGCGAGAAAAAAACTAAGCGTTCCCTCAAGGAACGATCAAAGCGCTCTTTTGCAGAAATGCTGAAGACTGCTGAGCCACCCTCGACAGGAAACATTTTTTCCTTTTTACCAACTGATGAGGGTACATCTGACGATCCCATAGAAGGGTGTTCTTATGCCATGCCAGAAGGATCTAGGAAGAGAAGAGTGTTCAACTCTCCTAATCTTTTTCGCAAAAGCCGCAAGATAACCCCTAGCGGAATGACCAATAAGCCAACACAAAAAGGAAGCGGTGAAGAAAAACCGAAGCAAGTACCTACCGGTTTTAATTTTGAACCAAACCAGGAGTACCGACTGCTTCCTGGGGCACCAAAAACCCCTCGTGCACCCATTTCTCGATCAGAAGATAAAAACAAAACAGGGTTCATAAAATTTTCTGATATTGTGGACTGGATATTTAAAACATTCAACATACCAGATCTCCTACAAAATATTCTTCTTGCCCTTCTTCCTGCAGTGAAAACCTTTTTGAAGCAACTAGCAGCAACTTGGCCCCTCATTTCAGCTTTTATATCTTTCGATGACTAATACGGCGAAAGAGGTTGGGAATTTTATCACTGTATTACAGTAGAATTGCAGAAGTATCATCCCCAAATTCGATCTATTTTTTCATTTGATAAACACATACAATTGTGACGAATTTGTGAAACTTTTCTCAATTCAAACGATCAACTCAATTTCAACGATTTTAACATGATTCGCCGAGATCGAGACTCACACGGTGGAGGGGTACTTCTAGGGATTAAAAAGTGCTATTACTTCTTCAGAATCAACCTCCCCTCGATCTCGAGTATTGAAGTCGTTGCCATGCAAGCCAATATGAATGGAAAAGATCTTTGCCTTGTTTCAATATATATCCCTCCATCCGCACGGATTGAACAGAAGCAACTTTGTGACATAGCAGACTTGCTTCCCGCACCTTTTTTGATAATGGGAGATTTTAACTCTCACTGTTCGCAATGGGGGTCGCTGTACGACGACAACCGATCTTCGTTGATTTGTTCCTTTATCGATGACTTCAATATGACACTTTTGAATACTGGGGAAGCAACACGTGTACCTAATCCTCCAGCTCGTTAAAGCGTGCTTGACCTATCCCTTTGCTCGACATCACTAGCGTTAGATTGCCGGTGGAAAGTAATCGATGATCACCACGGTAGTGATCACCTACCAATCGTTATCTCAATTGCTAATGGTTCAACTCCACCGGACCCAATCAATATTTCATACGACCTTACTCGTAATATTGTTTGGAAGTAATATGAGACGATCTTAGCGAAATCCATCGAGTTTCACGAGGAATTTCCTCCAGAGGAAGAATACGCGTTCTCTTCTGGCTTGATCATCGACGCCGCGACTCAAGCTCAGACGCAAGCGATACCCGGGGTAACGAATAGACAGTGTCCTCCCAACAAGTGGTGGGACAAAGAGTGCTCTGAACTGTACGCGCAAAGATCCTCGGTGTATTCAGCCTTCCGAAAACACGGTACTCTTGTTCTGCTCCAAAAGTACGATGTACTGGATAGGCAGATGACGAGTTTAATTAAAGCGAAAAAACGCAGATACTGGCGGCGGCTCGTGAACGCGTTGTCAAGGGAAACAGCGATGAGCACTCTTTGGGACACGGCCAGACGCATGCGGAATCGTAACGTTTCGAATAAGAGCGAGGAATATTCAGGCCGCTGGATACTCGATTTTGCCAAAAAGGTCTGAAACCTGAAAAATGAAAACCTTTCGCGACGCGTTTTTAGTAGCTACGGAAGAGCCTTCATTTTCAATGTTGGAATTTTCGATGGCTCTCCTTTCGTTCAACAATAAAGCTCCAGGGTTGGATAGAATCAAATTCAACTTGTTGAAGAATCTACCCGACTCTGCAAAAAGACGCTTGTTGAACCTTTTCAACAAGTTTCTTGAGCTAAACATTGTTCCGCACGACTGGAGGGAGATAAAAGTCATTGCTATTCAAAAACCCGGAAAACCTGCCCCTGATCACAATTCTTATAGGCTAATTGCTATGCTCTCTTGCCTCCGGAAATTAATGGAGAAAATGATCCTCTTACGGTTAGGCAAATGGGTCGAAACAAATGGTTTACTTTCTGATACTCAATTTGGCTTTCGCCGGGGCAAAGGGACGAACGATTGCCTTGCGTTGCTTTCTACTGAAATTCAACTCGCCTTTGCTCGAAAAGAGCAAATGGCTTCTGCATTCTTGGATATTAAGCGGGATTTTGACTCCGTCTCTGTAGAAGTTTTAGGCGAGAAACTTCACTCGCAGGGACTTTCACCAAATTTGAATAACTTTTTGCCCAACTTGTTGTCAGAAAAGCATGTAAGCATGTATTTCTCACATGGCGATTCGACAACATCCCGAATTAGTTACATGGCTCATGTTTGAGCCCTCTCTTACATAATTTTTACGTCAAGGACATCGATGAATATCTTGCAAATTCATGCACGCTAAGGCAACTTGCAGACGATAGCGTTGTATCCATTACTGGTAGCGAAGCTAGCGATCTGCAAGGACCATTGCAAGATATCTTAGACAATTCTCATATTAGGTACCTGACACAAAAATGCCAACAGAGCATAAATTTTCTTCGTACGATTACCGGAACATAGTGGGGTGCCCACCCAGGAGACCTCCTAAGGTTAAGGGAACACGCACATTATAAAACTAGAGAGAATACAATATCGTTGTTTGCGTATTGCTTTGGGCTGCATGCAGTCGACCCATACGATGAGTCTTGAGGTGCTAGCGGGTATTCTTCCGTTGAAACATCGTTTTTGGAATCTCTTATACCGGTTGCTTATTCGATGCACAGTTTTGAACCCATTAGTAATTGAAAACTTCGAGAGGTTGGTCGACCTTCAACCTCAATCCAGATTTATGACCTTATATTTTGACTATATGGCTAAAGATATTAACTCTTCTTCATACGTCCCTTCAATGTCGCACTTTTAGATACTTCTGATAATGCTATATCCTTCGACACCACCATGAAACAAGACATTACTGGTATCCCGGATCAATTGCGACCGCAAGAGATCCCTAAGATTTTTTTCCAATAAGTTTAAACATGTCAGTTGCGATAAAAGGTTTTACACAGACGGGTCTAATCTAGATGAGTCCACTGGCTTCGGTGTTTTTCACGAAAATTTTACCGCCTTCTACAAACTCGATGCTCCTGCTTCCGTGTACGTCGCAGAACTTGCTGCTATTCAGTACTCTCTTGGAATCATCGAAACCCTACCCATAGACCACTACTTCATCTTCACAGACAGTCTCAGTGCCATTGAGGCCCTGCGATCGATGAAGCCTGTGAAGCACACCCCGTATTTCCTGGGGAAAATACGGCGGTTTTTAAGTGCTTTAACAGATAAAAATTACCGGGTTACCTTAGCGTGGGTCCCTTCTCATTGTTCAATTCCAGGCAATGAAAAGGCTGACTCTTTAGCTAAGGTGGATGCCATTGATGGCGATATTTATGTAAGACCAATTGCTTATGACGAATTTTATAGCATTTTGCGTCAGAGAACCTGTTAAACACGCATATCTTTCGTATTGGGCTTGTAGACAGTAATCACTGCATTTGTGGCGATGGATACCCTGACATCGAACATGTTGTTTGGTCGTGTACTAAATTCTGTAGTGTTAGGTCCGAGCTTATAGATTCCCTTCGGGCCCGAGGAAAACAACCGAACGTACCCGTTAGAGACATTCTGGGAAGCGGTGATTTCCAGTACTTGACTCTGCTATACGTGTTTATAAAAAACGCTGGCATTAAAATATGAAACTCTTCTATCTATTTGTTAGATTATCATTCCCGTTACACGCTGAAAGAAGATGATACACTATGCTGGAGACACTAAAACGAAGACCCTGCATTTTTATGTTCACGTAGACACCTCAGACCAGAACTGCTCAATAAGATGTCACTGCTTAGCCATGCACAAAGTCATGCACAAATGAATAAAATTAATATAGTTAAAATCAAAATTGTAACTCCCCTCCTCTCACCTCAAATCCCCACTAGCTCGTAGTCGGCCGCGAGAGATAAAAAATATGCCTCCCTCTTTTCCCTGCTAATCTAGAATTAACAAAAATTGTACTTAGCTCAGTTAAGCATACATTGTATCGTGCCGTGTCAAATAAACTATTTTTATACCAACTGAAAGCTTCTGTACACCTTATCTGACATTTGCCATGTTTATTTTTAAATTAGAAGACCATTGCAAATATTTGTAAAAAATTTAATCCTATTGCAAAAAATATCATAACAGGAAAATGGAAGATCTAAAAGTAACATTATTATTTTCTTAAAGCAAAAATATTTCCATAGGAAGTTTAAATAAATATTTCAGTAACAATTGGTCGGCATGCGACCAGACCGAACCAAGCGCCATTTTTTTGAAAATTGAGTTTTCAACACTAGTGGATGGTAAAATTGATAATCTATCTCTAATGAAAAAACGAAATCATTTGAACAGTTTAAACTGGTATTATAACAAAGGTTCTCTGCAGCAGCTTGCATAAAGCATACGGGGTGAGTAAACTTCGATCGCCGATTACTCGAAATGATGTTTTTGGCGCTTGGTTCGGTCTGGTCGCACGCCGACCAATTAACATTGTAACCTCTTAAAACGAAAATCGGGGCAAAAAAAGGTTATTTCTAAATGCACGTTGATTCGAAAACCCGCAAAAAAAACGCGTAATCAGAAAATCCGCGCGAAAGAAGCATTAATTCGAAAACCCAAAATCGCGCTGATATGAAAATTTGCCGCGATAATCAAAAATCCGCGCAAGGAAAACTAGCATAAAGTCCGGGTAAGAAAAACTAGTATTAAAATCCGCGTTAAAACATCTGAAGAACCTGAGAGTTTTCTCTCATTACTCTTCAATTAAACTGATTCGTTACTAGCGCTACTCTCAGACCTTTGGTTTTCTTTTAATAAATATGTGTGTTTGGTTCCACGAATGATATAGCCACTCTATTGACCGGCAGTGTAAATTCGAGTGAGATGATAGAAATGGCGATAATTTTGAGCATATGAACAGAAAAACAGAAAAAAAACTCTTTATATAGAAACATCCTGCAACAATGTTTTTCAGCAATAAAAGAGAGTTTATCTATCAATTTTTGCTGTTAATTAGACTACTTTTAGATATATGATTTGTTCCGGCAATGAAAAATATTTTAAACGAGTATGTAGAATGGTGAATAAAAGTAATTGATTTATTGAATGTCCTAACATTTTCGGGGCGCGTGCTTTTTACGTGAGCAAAATCATCAGTTTCACCATTAATTTTACTTTGCATGTCAAAAGCATGTATAAGCACAAAAACACCACTCACATTTACATGACATAGACATGCTGGTTGAATTTTGGAATATGTCACGAGGAAAAGCCAGACTATTATACCTGAGAAATTTGTTAAATCAAAACTTTAATTTGACCAAGAAAAGTTTCATGATATGCATCTGTTTCACTGCGATCGATATGTTACAAATCATGTTACCTAATGGTCGACCAGAAACATGATTAGTAACAAGTGGACTGGTTGCATATAGATTTCAAATTTGCGCTTTTCAAGTTACATTGTAGTAATAATGTTTGTTGCAGAGGTCGCACATGGTTTTTCTAATGTGTCGCACAATGCTTACTGACACTTAAATGTAATTAAATATGTTGCTTGGGTAGTCTTTATCAAAATGCGAAGCGTAAATGTTTTGCCGTACCCTGCCGGTCCTGCGAAGATCTACAAGGGCTTAGCGTTCTCTTCGAAATCGTGCAAGCGATGAATGACATGCAAGATCAAATCACACTGCTCCGCGTTCGTGGCTCGTACCATGCTGCAGTAATCCTGTTTCGACATAACATTCACGCGCTACCGGACAACTGCTGCCATAGGTCCGGTGAGTAAATGCTGAATGTCGTCATCATTTGGTTCCATAACGATGGTTCGCCCAAATTCGTTGTTCTTTTTACTCGCGGCGTCTTGTTCCTCTCCGTCTTCAGCAGGTATTCGCAAGTACTCTTCCACGGTGCGTTCAAGGTTCAATTCACAGTCATACTCTTTAAGCCTCTCTAAAAGAGTATTCTTGTTCTGTTCGAAAAACAGCAGAAATTTATTCCCGTCTAACAGATCGCACACTTCGCTTCTGAATGGCAGGAACAAGAGTACCATTTCTCGTTTATATTCTGCCAGCTCAGACATGCTGTAGGCACACCAGCGCTATATCCGCGGAAAGGCACGGACTTTATACGTGTTGGTACCCGTCCCATCCTTCGTGTAGTGCGCGGCAAACTAAGCATACGTCATCCATCCCTTCGCGCGTTTCGTATTTTTGGAAGCAAGTACCACGCAGCCTCCTGCGCACACATCTCAACAGAGTTAAGCATTTTTATGCTGACTGTTTTCAGCAATCCCGTATAGTCCTCGCAGTCTGCAGCCTGATAAGATCTCGGTGCAAACTACTTATGCCGCGGTTAGATTTTTGACATATTCAACAACATACGCAGCGCACGAGAACTCCTCCAAAATAAATTGCAAACCCATATTTGAATATAACGTCTTGGCAATCTAACTAATGAACGGATTTGTCCAACGTTGTTGCATCGATCGTTTGAACAGCACTGTTGGTCGACGGATCGTCACGCGGACTACATCGAAGTAGTATTCGTAGGTACAATTACAATCGACTAGAAACTCATCAAGTGTATCGAACGACTTGGTTCCGAGCATCTCCTTCATGTCAGTGGCGCGTCTTCTCAATAGCTCGTGTCAACCATCATCTGTCGCTAACGAAATCACTATTCTTGTCCTGTCCATTGGCCAATATGGAATGCTGAAGCGACACTGCTTCTCGTGCCGCTTGTAATCGATTGCGTGTTAGTATATTGCTTGCACAATCAAACTTATTGAACGTACCTGGTTCGGATAAGGGGCCATCAACCACGTGGACAGATTTTTAACGATTTTGTCCCCCTCCCTCCCCCTCCGTGGACAACTGCCCATATAAATTCTAAAAAAAATTGTATGGACCTTGGACATTAGCCAACCCCCCCAAAGCTGTCCACGTGGTATGTGGATGGCCCCTAAGAGTCTGGTAAATCTTCAGCACTAACGGATCAAAGTCGATTGATCAATTATACGGTAAACCTTCAAAAAAACTATACGGTTAACCTTCAATTATACGGTTAACCTTCAAAAAAAAAACCCTCAAAAAAACTTACGTTGTCTACTCTAATGTGTGGTTTTCTTAAACAGTTTACTTATTGAACAAACTTATTGGTCGATAACTTGAAAACTCAGCTGGATTCTTATCCGGCTTTAAAATTGGAGTAATTTTTGCATTTTTACATAATTTGGGAAAATATGCAATATTGAAACAGCAATTGACTTACTAAAAATTCTATTCTGCTCTCAGGAAGATGTTTGATTATTATGTTAAAGATTCCATCGTCACCAGGTGCTGTCATATTTTTCAAATTTTTATTAATTGATTTATTCTCATTCAAGTTAGTTTCAATTATTTCTACAGGTGGGAAATTCCGGGAAGAAATGGAATCAAATTTACGTGTGACTTCATTTTCAATTGGACTCACAAACTTCTAATTTGAATTATGAACGCTCTCAAACTGCTGAGCAAGTCTTTGAGCCTTTTGTTCATTGGCTACAAGAGAACGTTCACCATCTTTTTAAAACTGGAATAGACTTCAAAGATTTCTTAAGAATCTTAAGAAAGCGGACATTTTTCGGAATTAGAAGTTAAAGATTAGTGGTGAATCAATCTTCACTTGAGCCTTTGGAACAGAATATTTCCTGCCAACAATAATTGCACATTTAATGATATTTAGTTCGTTTTGCAAATCCAGCTCGTTATTGAAATTACTTCTAATATGAGTTTCATATCTTTCCAAACTGGCCTTGTGATAAATAAAAACAGAGCTCATAAGGTTTTTTAACTGATTCATGTGATATACAGTCCCCCCACGATTATGGATCACTTAAAAAGATGTATGAATTCAAAAAATCATTTCTGACCAATTTTATTGTTTATAAGTAATCTATAAATGTTTTCTCTCACAGAAATATGTATTTCTTTCCATGTTTTGTGAATATTTTTCAGAAAATATGTTTAATTCATAACTCACCAAATACACCATTATGGATCACTTTTGAGAGCGGTTCTAATTATGAGACATTTCGCATCATATTATGGATCAGCAAAATAAAAACAGCTTTTGGCAACGAATTCATTCAATAAACCTTATTCAAATTATGTAATTTGAAGAAATAACATATTTCAAATCGTATTAAAGATCCCGCATGGCCTGGCCACATTTTATGTGGCTTTTGTGGTTGCAGTTAGATCGAGAGTCCAGGTCTGTCGCTCCCGAAGGTAGCAATGGACCATTGTATACGGTACATTATAACAGTTTCCCGCTAGACGTAGCTTTCCTGTCCCTCGTGTTTTGAAAATAATATCTTTCAAAGGCTCAGCACTGTTTAGCTTCCGTTTAGAGCTCAATAGAAGTTGAGAAGGTGTTTTAGTTGGTGAAAATCACATTTGAATCGAAGTTATCCATATTTATAGAAAACTATCTTGTCTCGGTCCCTATTATGGAACACAAAATAACTAGTTTTTACAGAAAAATCGTTATCAACCATCAACATTTTGATGAATCGTAAAGAACTTACCTTGATCTTTGTGTATGAGTTATTTTTTGCAAGAGAATTAGCGATTATATGACACATGAACCTTATGAATGATGAGCGTGCTACTTACGCTGATTGAGAAAAAGACAAATATTTTGATAGATTCTGGAAGACAACATTTCACGCCTATAAAAACACATCAATCTAGCAATAAGAACGATGTTTTCTGTGTTCGAAGCTAGCAAATATGGCATATTTTACTGCAAAATTGTCACATGCCTTCGAAACGTTAGTTTAACTGAGTTAAATAACATGAGACACAAAAGTGATCCGAAATTGTGGGAGATCCATAATTGTGGGGGGAGTGTATTGGAATATTTTGGAGTTATTGGAAGAAGGAAGGAATTCACTACATACATGATTTTGGTCTGTTAGTACAAAATCGATTGTTGATGGATTTCTTACAGAAGACAAACATGTAGGACTATTCGGAGACAAAATAGAATAGTATCCTGAGGAACAATCATTGAATAAAATTTTGCCATTGGAATTACTTTGAAAATTATTCCATGATCGATGTTTAGCGTTATAAAAGAGTAGGAGCTTGTATCCCAGTTTGTATTAACAATGCAGCAATAAAACATCAATCATTAGGTCTACTATTGTTTGTTTAAACCAACTAACTCTTCAAGTAAAAGGGTGGTGGCTCTGAAAGGAACCTTTTTTGGAATCTATATCTATAAATGCGAATGTCTGTCTGTCTGTTTCCAATAGACTCAAAAACTACTGGACCGATTATCGTGAAAATTTGTACATAGTGGTTTTCGAGTATGGGGAGTAATCCTAAAATATTAGTTTTGCTCTATCTCATAAGCGTAGGCAAGGGGGGGTGAATTTGTGTTTAATGAACGTGAAAACTTCCTTTCCGATAACCGTGCAAATTTTCATACAGATGTTTTTGAGTTTAAGATGTATGAATGCCACGTTACTGTCCGACGACCTTTCTGTATCTCAGAGGCGTCAAAGGATGAGGGAGGGGAGGTTAACAATGTCAATCTTTGATGATGTTAAAACTGCTGGACCGTTCTGTATTAAATTCGGTATGTAGAATCTATAGTAGCTGCTGTATTACAATGACTTCCAATTTCACATATTCCATAAGCGCGGCAAGGGGGATGGGGGGATTGAAATAACTATTTGTAAGCTTCTAACACCTAACTTGCTCACCGTGCCAATTTTGATCGATGGGTGTATTTCTATAACATTGATTTTTCTTTATCCCAGCGGCGTTGTAAGGGGGAAGGGGGAGGAAGTACTAATTTTATTGTTTATAAATTATTAAAATGCACATCGTGAAAATTTATATACAGTTGGTTTCGAATATGAGGTTTTCATCTGAGACTTGGCTATATCTCAGTGGCGCAGTTAAGGAAAGGGGGGGGGGGTGGATGAATGTTGTCAACCTTTATTAATTTTTAAACCGCTTATCCGATTATTATCCAATTCGGTTAATAAAGGTCGTATAGTAGCGTATATGTTTCTATCACTTTAAATTATGTCTTTCTCATACAGGAAGGAAAAAAGCGGAGACGAGGGCAACTACAAATTTGTTCATTGTAAACTTTTAAACACCAAACAAGATCACTGTGTTATTCTGTACACGTGAGTTCTCAAATACGAGATATATTTCGTGAACTTTCTGTATCTCAGTGGCGTAGTTGAAGGAAGGGGAAATTACAACAGCTTCAATATTTTTGAACCGTCTAATAGTTCATCTTGAACATTTGTATATAGAGGTTTTTGCGTATCGGATATGTTTCTAATATATTAGTGTCACTTCATTCCCATAGCGTATGCAAGGGGAAGGGGGCTGAATTTATTATTTCAAATGAGAGATTGTTGATGTTGATCATCATTCATTTTAATTGCAAGGTGTATTAAGTCTTAAGGGTGTTTTATTGATGTTGGTTTCCAACGGATTTTCTTCGTTATCACAACAATGGATTGGGAAATTAGTAAGGCCTCTAGCAATATGCGGCAAAATTGTAATGTTATGAGGTGAACTTGCGAATCGTCAACCAGTACGGACGTGTTTTAATTAGCTCTCGGCCACGCGCGAATTTAAATTTTTGTTTTTTGTTTACATTCTTTTTTCGCTTGTAGGTGCTTTTGTGCCAGTAAGTCAACTCAAGCTCGGCGCGAGTAAGTTTGTGCGCAATTTACACTTTTTTTTGGTAAACATGACATCGTTAGTTAGTGGAAACTGTGTGGTGTGCGGTTTTGGGTCTTCGGACAACCGGAACTTATGGAAGTGTGAGGGGTGTTCTCTACGATTCCATGCCGCGTGCGCAGGTGTTCAACGAAACAAGGAAGATCAGATTAGGTCCTACATGATGCCAGCCTGCAATGATTGCCAGGAGCGAATCGCCATGGAATTAAATTTTCGTCACCTGGTACACCAGCAGGCTCTTCTTGCTGACTTAGTGAAAAAGCATAGCGAAGCAATACACAAATCTCCGTCAACATTGCAAAAAATTGGAATCGTTCAAGAGGCACTCGAACGGCAAGAAACTCTATTCGATGAACTAAAACTGGAGCTTTCGTCTGTTAAAAAAGTGAACTCTCCTACAAAAGTAGTGAGACAAATCAATAACCACGTGACGACACTTTTCGACGATGCTATAACTTCCGCTAAAGTTAACATGACTGAGTCGCTTGGGATACTTAGCAACACGATTACAAATAAGCTGACCAGTCATATTGATGAAATAACTAATAAAGTCGACGAACAGCTTGAAGCTGTTAATGAAAATTTGATCGATGTGGCCACTTCTAAGACTCAATGTAGTGTACCTGAAATCTTAGAAGAATTTCGAATAATTGGCAGCAAAATTTCTGAGTACACGCCGAGAATGATGCCCATCGAAAACAGCATTGGCTATCCAAGTGTGGCAGATGAAATAACTATGGCCGGCCAGCCTTCAAATGATCTTCCAAACAGTAGATGGCGTTTCCTTGGCTCGAGAAAAGTATGGAAACAGGACTGGTACGATACAAAATTACACCGTATTATGCAGCAACAAAAACAAGCTGACAAAGCAAGAAAACGGAAGACCAGAAGACGAAATCATTATAGGCGAGATAATTACAACAGAAACAACAACCCTAGGCATAACCATATCATTCACAACAACAACAACGGTAATAACAACAACTCTGTCAATAACAATAGAAATAACTACAACAGCAATTACCACAATAATAATAACAATTCCAACAACAACCGCAACAATAAGAACTACTTCAACAATAACAACAACAATCAGAACCAGAATCGCAGCCTCAACTTTAACAGAAATCTCAATAACAACCATCAAAGTACCAATCGAAACAACTACAACTTCAACACCAATAGTAACCGTAGATATACCAACCCCAACCGTCACGTCAACAACAGTTTTTGGAATAATAACAATTGCCCCAACTATAACATGGTCAACAGGCAACAGAATAACGTCACCAACTCCTACAATGATAAACAACACACCAACTCTAATCGTTTCCATGCAAATCAACTGTTACCACCTGACAGAGTGCTTCTTGCAGCAGCGAAGGACCGATTCTCCAGACCTCAAGCTAACTTCATTCCTACGATTCAATTTCAAAGAGGCGAAACTCTAAACCCATACCAGGCAAACGACGCGTTTCCTCTTACTCAACCCCAGATGATTAGCGAACCTGCACACCTTTCTACTTCACAATGCATTGCGTGCTCATCTAGGCACTCGTGTCTTCAACTCATCAGAGGACCGTTGCTGGTGATAATTTTGTTCAACCTAGAGATGTAGGAAATGACGCGACCTGCTCTGCTCTGGTAAACACTTCTGTTAATAATGACTCTCATTCTTTAGCTTCTACACTCGAACACCCCACCACTACCGAGATCTCTGTATATTGCCAAAATTTTAACCGCATGCGAGGCGCTCACAAAATTAACGAAATTCAAAAAAAAACAAATGTACTATCCTGTTCATTCTCTGTTATTTTAGCAACCGAAACCAGCTGGGATGAGGGTGTTCGCAGCGAAGAAGTCTTCGGTTGCCGATAAAATGTCTATAGAAATGACCGTAACTATCAATTATCTGAAATGAAATCCGGTGGTGGTGTTTTGATTGCGGTGTCAGTAAACTTTAATTCAGCGCTTATCGACACCATTCAGTTCAAAGAGTTCGAACATGTTTGGGTGAAAGCAGAACTAGCAGACAGAGCAGCAGAACAGAGACACACGTATTTGTCTCTTTCTATCTCCCTCCAAATAATGCGCGGAAAGAAATCTTTGAAAAGTTTTTTCATGTTGTTGAAAATATTGCATCTAAGCTGTTACCTGAAGTAAAACTCCACATATAAGGTGATTTCAACCAACGCAACATTGATTTTATTCCGGACATCGATAACCATAGCATTTTACTTCCAGTTATTGGCGAAAATGAAACGCTACAACTTCTTTTTGATAAAACCTCTAGTCTTGGCCTTAATCAAATAAATCATGTGAAAAATGGACAAAATTGTTATCTAGATCTTTTAATGTCCAACATTAGTGAAGACTTTTGTGTGACGAATTCATTACAACCATTATGGAAAAACGAAGTTTATCATACAGCAATAGAGTTTTCTTTATTTGTGCATGTGAATAAAAGACCTGACGAATATGAATTCGAAGATGTTTTTGATTTTCAGTCAGCAATCTATGATGAATTAAAACATAAATTAAATTGTATCAACTGGCAAGATGAATTGTTTGAAGACGGAAACGTCGATTCGGCTATAGAAAATTTTTATAAGATATTATCTGGTTTATTTATTAGCGAAATACCATTGAAAAGAAGAAGACGTCATGGCAATTCCAAATACCCAGTCTGGTACAATAGACAAATTAAAAACTTAAAAAACAAAAAACAAAAAGGACATAAAAAATACAAAACTCATAAAAATCGTGATGCTTTAACAACTTATCTTAACATTTGTGGCGAATTTAACGATGCCACTAGTAACGCGTTTGAAGAGTTTACACTAAAGACTGAGCTTGAATCAAATCCTGTCCAAAAAAATTTTTCAAATATGTTAAATCAAAGTTAAAATCTGAAAATTTTCCTTCACAAATGCAACTGCATGACAAAGTTGAAGAGAACCCGGCATACATTTCTGATCTATTTGCTGATATTTTTCATGCATTCAATGCAGCAATAAAACATCAATCATTAGGTCTACTATTGTTTGTTTAAACCAACTAACTCTTCAAGTAAAAGGGTGGTGGCTCTGAAAGGAACCGTTTTTGGAATCTATATCTATAAATGCGAATGTCTGTCTGTCTGTTTCCAATAGACTCAAAAACTACTGGACCGATTATCGTGAAAATTTGTACATAGTGGTTTTCGAGTATGGGGAGTAATCCTAAAATATTAGTTTTGCTCTATCTCATAAGCGTAGGCAAGGGGGGGTGAATTTGTGTTTAATGAACGTGAAAACTTCCTTTCCGATAACCGTGCAAATTTTCATACAGATGTTTTTGAGTTTAAGATGTATGAATGCCACGTTACTGTCCGACGACCTTTCTGTATCTCAGAGGCGTCAAAGGATGAGGGAGGGGAGGTTAACAATGTCAATCTTTGATGATGTTAAAACTGCTGGACCGTTCTGTATTAAATTCGGTATGTAGAATCTATAGTAGCTGCTGTATTACAATGACTTCCAATTTCACATATTCCATAAGCGCGGCAAGGGGGATGGGGGGATTGAAATAACTATTTGTAAGCTTCTAACACCTAACTTGCTCACCGTGCCAATTTTGATCGATGGGTGTATTTCTATAACATTAATTTTTCTTTATCCCAGCGGCGTTGTAAGGGGGAAGGGGGAGGAAGTACTAATTTTATTGTTTATAAATTATTAAAATGCACATCGTGAAAATTTATATACAGTTGGTTTCGAATATGAGGTTTTCATCTGAGACTTGGCTATATCTCAGTGGCGCAGTTAAGGAAAGGGGGGGGGGTGGATGAATGTTGTCAACCTTTATTAATTTTTAAACCGCTTATCCGATTATTATCCAATTCGGTTAATAAAGGTCGTATAGTAGCGTATATGTTTCTATCACTTTAAATTATGTCTTTCTCATACAGGAAGGAAAAAAGCGGAGACGAGGGCAACTACAAATTTGTTCATTGTAAACTTTTAAACACCAAACAAGATCACTGTGTTATTCTGTACACGTGAGTTCTCAAATACGAGATATATTTCGTGAACTTTCTGTATCTCAGTGGCGTAGTTAAAGGAAGGGGAAATTACAACAGCTTCAATATTTTTGAACCGTCTAATAGTTCATCTTGAACATTTGTATATAGAGGTTTTTGCGTATCGGATATGTTTCTAATATATTAGTGTCACTTCATTCCCATAGCGTATGCAAGGGGAAGGGGGCTGAATTTATTATTTCAAATGAGAGATTGTTGATGTTGATCATCATTCATTTTAATTGCAAGGTGTATTAAGTCTTAAGGGTGTTTTATTGATGTTGGTTTCCAACGGATTTTCTTCGTTATCACAACAATGGATTGGGAAATTAGTAAGGCCTCTAGCAATATGCGGCAAAATTGTAATGTTATGAGGTGAACTTGCGAATCGTCAACCAGTACGGACGTGTTTTAATTAGCTCTCGGCCACGCGCGAATTTAAATTTTTGTTTTTTGTTTACATTCTTTTTTCGCTTGTAGGTGCTTTTGTGCCAGTAAGTCAACTCAAGCTCGGCGCGAGTAAGTTTGTGCGCAATTTACACTTTTTTTTGGTAAACATGACATCGTTAGTTAGTGGAAACTGTGTGGTGTGCGGTTTTGGGTCTTCGGACAACCGGAACTTATGGAAGTGTGAGGGGTGTTCTCTACGATTCCATGCCGCGTGCGCAGGTGTTCAACGAAACAAGGAAGATCAGATTAGGTCCTACATGATGCCAGCCTGCAATGATTGCCAGGAGCGAATCGCCATGGAATTAAATTTTCGTCACCTGGTACACCAGCAGGCTCTTCTTGCTGACTTAGTGAAAAAGCATAGCGAAGCAATACACAAATCTCCGTCAACATTGCAAAAAATTGGAATCGTTCAAGAGGCACTCGAACGGCAAGAAACTCTATTCGATGAACTAAAACTGGAGCTTTCGTCTGTTAAAAAAGTGAACTCTCCTACAAAAGTAGTGAGACAAATCAATAACCACGTGACGACACTTTTCGACGATGCTATAACTTCCGCTAAAGTTAACATGACTGAGTCGCTTGGGATACTTAGCAACACGATTACAAATAAGCTGACCAGTCATATTGATGAAATAACTAATAAAGTCGACGAACAGCTTGAAGCTGTTAATGAAAATTTGATCGATGTGGCCACTTCTAAGACTCAATGTAGTGTACCTGAAATCTTAGAAGAATTTCGAATAATTGGCAGCAAAATTTCTGAGTACACGCCGAGAATGATGCCCATCGAAAACAGCATTGGCTATCCAAGTGTGGCAGATGAAATAACTATGGCCGGCCAGCCTTCAAATGATCTTCCAAACAGTAGATGGCGTTTCCTTGGCTCGAGAAAAGTATGGAAACAGGACTGGTACGATACAAAATTACACCGTATTATGCAGCAACAAAAACAAGCTGACAAAGCAAGAAAACGGAAGACCAGAAGACGAAATCATTATAGGCGAGATAATTACAACAGAAACAACAACCCTAGGCATAACCATATCATTCACAACAACAACAACGGTAATAACAACAACTCTGTCAATAACAATAGAAATAACTACAACAGCAATTACCACAATAATAATAACAATTCCAACAACAACCGCAACAATAAGAACTACTTCAACAATAACAACAACAATCAGAACCAGAATCGCAGCCTCAACTTTAACAGAAATCTCAATAACAACCATCAAAGTACCAATCGAAACAACTACAACTTCAACACCAATAGTAACCGTAGATATACCAACCCCAACCGTCACGTCAACAACAGTTTTTGGAATAATAACAATTGCCCCAACTATAACATGGTCAACAGGCAACAGAATAACGTCACCAACTCCTACAATGATAAACAACACACCAACTCTAATCGTTTCCATGCAAATCAACTGTTACCACCTGACAGAGTGCTTCTTGCAGCAGCGAAGGACCGATTCTCCAGACCTCAAGCTAACTTCATTCCTACGATTCAATTTCAAAGAGGCGAAACTCTAAACCCATACCAGGCAAACGACGCGTTTCCTCTTACTCAACCCCAGATGATTAGCGAACCTGCACACCTTTCTACTTCACAATGCATTGCGTGCTCATCTAGGCACTCGTGTCTTCAACTCATCAGAGGACCGTTGCTGGTGATAATTTTGTTCAACCTAGAGATGTAGGAAATGACGCGACCTGCTCTGCTCTGGTAAACACTTCTGTTAATAATGACTCTCATTCTTTAGCTTCTACACTCGAACACCCCACCACTACCGAGATCTCTGTATATTGCCAAAATTTTAACCACATGCGAGGCGCTCACAAAATTAACGAAATTCAAAAAAACAAATGTACTATCCTGTTCATTCTCTGTTATTTTAGCAACCGAAACCAGCTGGGATGAGGGTGTTCGCAGCGAAGAAGTCTTCGGTTGCCGATAAAATGTCTATAGAAATGACCGTAACTATCAATTATCTGAAATGAAATCCGGTGGTGGTGTTTTGATTGCGGTGTCAGTAAACTTTAATTCAGCGCTTATCGACACCATTCAGTTCAAAGAGTTCGAACATGTTTGGGTGAAAGCAGAACTAGCAGACAGAGCAGCAGAACAGAGACACACGTATTTGTCTCTTTCTATCTCCCTCCAAATAATGCGCGGAAAGAAATCTTTGAAAAGTTTTTTCATGTTGTTGAAAATATTGCATCTAAGCTGTTACCTGAAGTAAAACTCCACATATAAGGTGATTTCAACCAACGCAACATTGATTTTATTCCGGACATCGATAACCATAGCATTTTACTTCCAATTATTGGCGAAAATGAAACGCTACAACTTCTTTTTGATAAAACCTCTAGTCTTGGCCTTAATCAAATAAATCATGTGAAAAATGGACAAAATTGTTATCTAGATCTTTTAATGTCCAACATTAGTGAAGACTTTTGTGTGACGAATTCATTACAACCATTATGGAAAAACGAAGTTTATCATACAGCAATAGAGTTTTCTTTATTTGTGCATGTGAATAAAAGACCTGACGAATATGAATTCGAAGATGTTTTTGATTTTCAGTCAGCAATCTATGATGAATTAAAACATAAATTAAATTGTATCAACTGGCAAGATGAATTGTTTGAAGACGGAAACGTCGATTCGGCTATAGAAAATTTTTATAAGATATTATCTGGTTTATTTATTAGCGAAATACCATTGAAAAGAAGAAGACGTCATGGCAATTCCAAATACCCAGTCTGGTACAATAGACAAATTAAAAACTTAAAAAACAAAAAACAAAAAGGACATAAAAAATACAAAACTCATAAAAATCGTGATGCTTTAACAACTTATCTTAACATTTGTGGCGAATTTAACGATGCCACTAGTAACGCGTTTGAAGAGTTTACACTAAAGACTGAGCTTGAATCAAATCCTGTCCAAAAAAATTTTTCAAATATGTTAAATCAAAGTTAAAATCTGAAAATTTTCCTTCACAAATGCAACTGCATGACAAAGTTGAAGAGAACCCGGCATACATTTCTGATCTATTTGCTGATATTTTTCAACAAAATTATACAACTTTCTCAGAATCTGATCGTGACTACACATTCTTCACCAACTTTCCTGAGTTTCCCAACTATTTCAATATTGAACATGTCAGCGCACGCGAAGATGAAGATACTTTAAAAGCTCTGGATGCGTCTAAAGGTCCGGGACCAGACGGAACTCCCCCAGCATTCATGAAACATTTAGCTAAAGAGCTAACTTCCCCACTGTTCTTGATTTTCAATATGTCGCTGGAATCCGGTTGCTTCCCGAAATTCTGGAAAAACTCATATCTAGTACCTGTGTTCAAATCTGGTAAAAAAACCGACATTAGCAACTATCGAGGCATAGCCATTCTTTCCTGTATACCTAAGCTTTTTGAAGCAATAATAAACAAAAAGTTATTCCACCAAATAAAAAATAGAATTACCCCAACGCAACACGGTTTTTTTCAAAGGGCGCTCAACAACAACTAATTTACTCGAGATTATTCACTTCTCTTTGAATGCAATGGATAAAGGTAATTATGTTGAAACCTTATATACTGACTTCAGTAAGGCTTTCGATCGCATTGATATACCCCTGCTTCTCTTCAAGTTACGAAAAATTGGAATTCATCCACAATTACTCAAATGGATTGAATCGTATTTGACTGATCGTCAACAAACAGTCAAATTTAAAGGTAAACTATCGAAATCTATTCAGGTAACCTCAAGAGTTCCTCAAGGCTCTCGCTTGGGCCCTCTACTATTTATATTATTTGTAAACGACATATCATTTATTCTAAAACATGTAAAAACTCTTATTTATGCCTACGATATAAAACTTTTCCTTGAAATTAAAAACGCTGATGATGTAAACATTTTTCGTAACGAGAAAAAATATTTTTACATTTGGTGTAAAAAAAGCCTTCTTCAGCTTAACGTAAAAAAATGTAGTTCGATGGCTTTTTTTTTTTTTCACATAACATTTATTTGACACGGCACAAATACAATTTAATGTTTAACGGCGCCAATTATATCTGATGACTTAAAAACTAAAGCAAATTTTTTATCCTCGCTGCCGACTACGAGCTGAAATTAAGTCTAACTTAAAACTAGCATGGGATTTCCAATCAGTGTTTTGTTGTTCAATGGTCGTCTGATAATCGTCGAATGGCATGTATGGATTCGTTCTGCTGAGCCACGATGTCGTGAGTTGGGACAGAGGCTCGTAGTCCTTGGGTCCTGGTTCTATTGTGCGGGGTCTGATTGCTGGTTTTGTGCTTAAGGTTCAAACGTGTTCTTGTCGTTTTGTTGGGTGTAGACGGAGGGGAACGGGACTAGACTGGGGCGTGGATGGATTTCAGGAAAACGTATATAAGGGACATGTAGGATAGGTCACGGCTCGCCAAGACATCACGAACAGGAACAGCCGGCTGTCTACCCTCGTCCTGCAGGGAAGCTATTAATTTAGACCTGGCGTCACGGTGTACAGGGCATGACCAAACCACATGCTCTATGTCGTGATAACCTTCACCACAGGCACAGATACCACTTTCCCCGAGCCCAACACGACGGAGATGCGCGTCAAATCTATAGTGATTGGACATAAGCCGGGACATCACGCAAATGAAATCCCGACCTACATCCAACCCCTTGAACCACGGGTTCGTCGATACTTTGGGGATTATGGAATGTAACCACCTTCCCAATTCCCCTCTGGTCCAAGCATTTTGCCAACTGATGATCGTATTCTGACGTACAAGTGCGAAAAATTCATTAAAGGCAATTGGTCTTTCATAAATATCACCGTTTGTTGCGCCCACCTTAGCCAAAGAGTCCGCTTTCTCATTACCCGGTATCGAGCAGTGAGAAGGGACCCACGCTAAGGTAATCTGAGTAGATTTTTCGGATAAAGCACTCAGATGTTCCCGTATTTTCCCCAGGAAATACGGAGAGTGCTTAACATCTTTCATCGATCGGAGAGCCTCAATGGAACTGAGACTGTCCGTAAAGATGAAATAATGGTCCGTGGGCATTTTTTCGATAATCCCTAGGGTGTACTGAATTGCAGCTAATTCTGCGACGTAAACAGAAGCAGGATTATCGAGCTTATGGGAGACGGTTAAATTGTTATTGAAGATACCGAAGCCAGTGGACCCATCAAGAAGTGATCCGTCAGTGTAGTACATATTGTCGCAGTTGATGTTTCGATATTTATTGGAAAAAATTTTAGGGATCTGCTGCACGCGTAAATGATCCGGGATTCCACGAGTTTCTTCTATCATGGATGTATCGAAAAACACAGTAGAATCAGAAGTATTTGATAAGTCGACACGATTTGGAATATTCGAAGAAGGGTTAATATTTTGGGACATGTGATTGAAATACAATGTCATAAAACGGGTTTGAGAATTAAGTTCGATTAACCTTTCAAAATTTTCAATCACGGGACGGTTCAAGACCTCACATTTGATTAGAATACGAGAAGACAGGCTCCAGAAGCGGTTTTTCAATGGTAGTACTCCAGCTAAAACCTCCAAACTCATCGTATGGGTCGACTGCATGCAACCTAAGGCGATACGCAAACAACGATATTGTATTCGCTCCAGTTTGATCAAATGTGTGTTTGCTGCGGAACGGAAGCAGAAACACCCGTATTCAATAACAGACAATATCGTTGTTTGGTAAAGCCTTATAAGGTCTCCTGGATGGGCTCCCCACCATTGTCCGGTTATTGTACGAAGAAAATTCACTCTTTGTTGACATTTTTTCATCAGATACCTCACGTGACAACCCCAGGTGCCTTTAGAGTCGAACCAGACACCAAGATATTTGTGTACCAAAACCTGAGAAATCGTTTTACCCATTAATTGTGTTTGAAGCTGAGCAGGTTCATGCTTCCTAGAGAAAAATACTATCTCAGTCTTCTCCGGAGAGAATTCGATACCTAGCTGTAAAGCCCAAGCAGACAAATTGTCCAAGGTATCTTGCAATGGTCCTTGCAAATCGGCAGCTTTGGCTCCTGTAACAGAGATTACACTGTCGTCTGCAAGTTGTCTTATCGTGCATGAATTTGCCAGACATTCGTCGATGTCATTTACATAAAAGTTGTAAAGAAGGGGGCTTAAACATGAGCCCTGGGGAAGACCCATGTAGCTAATGCGAAAAGTTGCCAAATCGCCATGCGTAAAATGCATGTGCTTTTCGGACAACAAATTGTGCAAAAAATTGTTCAAAATTGGAGAAAATCCTTGTCGGTGAAGTTTACCCGAAAGAATGTCAATAGAAACGGAATCAAAAGCCCCCTTAATGTCCAAGAACGCAGACGCCATTTGTTCTTTACGAGCATACGCCAGCTGAATATCTGTTGAAAGCAACGCAAGACAATCATTCGTCCCTTTGGCACGGCGGAAGCCAAATTGAGTTTCTGATAGTAGACCATTTGATTCGACCCAGTGGTCTAAACGACGGAGTATCATTTTTTCCATCAATTTCCGGATACAGGATGGCATTGCAATCGGCCTATAAGAGTTGTGATTAGAAGCTGGTTTCCCTGGTTTTTGGATGGCGATCACCTTCACTTGCCTCCAATCCTGCGGTACAATGTTTTGCTCCAGGAACTTATTGAACAAGTTCAACAAGCGCCTCTTGGCATTGCCAGGTAGATTCTTCAACAAGTTGAATTTGATTCTATCTAATCCAGGCGCGTTATTGTTACAGGACAGGAGGGCAACTGAAAATTCTGCCATCGTAAAAGGTGATTCTATCGCGTCGTGGCCCGGAGACGCATCGCGAACAATATTTTGCTCAGGAACAGAGTCCGGACATACTTTCCTGGCAAAATCAAATATCCACCTACTTGAAGACTCCTCGCTTTCGTTGACCGTTACGCGATTCCGCATTCTTCGGGCTGTGTTCCAAAGAGTGCTCATCGATGTCTCCCTCGACGTCTCGTTCACGAACCGACGCCAATATCCACGTTTCTTTGCTTTAGCCAAGCTTTTAAGCTTGGTATCAAGCTCCGAATACCGTATATAGTCGCCAGGTATACCTCCCGTCTGGTAGGCCTTAAACGCGTCGGATCTTTGCGTGTAGACATCGGAGCACTCTTGGTCCCACCACGGAGTGGGAGGCCGTTCTTTGATCGTTACGCCGGGATATTTCTTCGTTTGGGCTTGCAACGCGGCGTCGAGAATCAAGCCCGCGAGGAGGTTGTATTCTTCAAGTGGTGAATGATGTTGAATCGACTCGACCGCTTTTGAAATCATTTCCTCGTATAACTTCCAATCGACATTTCGTGTGAGGTCATACGGAATGTCAATTGGTCGCATGCGAGTTGACCCGTTAGTAATTGAAATAAGAATAGGCAGATGGTCGCTACCGTGAGGATCGAGGATTACCTTCCATGTGCAATCCAACCGTAGCGACGTCGAACATAAGGATAGATCCAAAGCGCTTGGGTGCGCTGGAGGTTTCGGGATACGTGTCATTTCACCGTTGTTTAAAATAGTCATGTCGAAGTCATCGCAAAGGTTATAGATTAAAGAGGAGCGGTTATCATTGTATGGGGAACCCCAAGCCACGCCATGAGAGTTGAAGTCTCCCAAAATCAAGCGTGGCGAGGGAAGAAGTTCTATTAAATCAAAGAGCAGCCGTTGCCCAACCTGTGCTCTGGGGGGAATATATATTGAGGCAATACAAAGCTCTTTACCTTGTATTGTCATTTGACATGCGACAACTTCGATGCCTGGAATCGAGGGGAGGTTAATACGATAGAAAGAATAGCACTTTTTAATCCCTAAAAGTACTCCTCCATATGGGGTGTCTCGATCAAGGCGAATAATATTAAAATCATGGAAGTTGAGATCAATATTTGAAGTAAGCCAAGTTTCACAAAGGGAAAATGCATCGCATTTGTTTTTATTTATCAAAACTTTAAATGAATCAATTTTTGGTAAAATACTTCTACAATTCCACTGTAAGACAGAGATAGAATCCTTCATATACGCAGTTGAATTAGGCATCGAAGGATACAATCGCTGCAAGGAGAGGCCATTGGGCAGTCAACTGCTTCAAAAATGATCTAACTGTTGGGAGGAATGCTGTAAGAAAAATTTTAATTGGATCGGGTACATTGAAAGTTTCAAAAATCCAGTCCACAATGTCAGAAAATTTCACTAATCCAGAGTTTGTTTCATCAACTGGGAGTGCAAAAGGAGCAACTGGGGTTTTAGATGTTCCTGGCAGTGCTGGGAACTCCTTCTGGGACTTTAAATTTGCAAGCCCAGGAGGAGTTTGCTTCGGTTTTTCCGCAGCACTGTTTGGTTTGCTTGTAACTTTCATTTCACTTTGAGAAATCTTAGGACCTTTTCTGGGAAGTTTAGGAGAGGAAATATTTTTCCTCTTTCTAGACTCCCCAGGATTGGCGTAAGATGTTCCCGCTGGTGAATCGTCAGAATCGGTTTCATCAGAGGACAACAGATCATAAGGGTTTGATGTAATGGGAGAAGTGGTAACGGTCTTCTTCAGCATCTCAGCGTAAGAACGCTTCGAACGCTCTTTGAGAGACCTCTTTATTTTATCCCTGCGCTGCATGTACACCGCACATGTCGAGAGCTCATGCTGACTCTCCCCACAGTGAATGCATTTTTCAGCATTTTTACTGCAGGAATCATCCGCATGTTTCTTCCCACACTTGCCACAACGTGCCTTATTGCAGCAGTAGGCGGCGGTGTGGCCTAACTGCTTACAATTCAGGCAGTTCATGACGCGAGGCACATATAATCGCACAGGGAGACGAACCCGGTGGATCGAGACGTGGCTTGGTAGCGCTGACCCGGCGAACGTAACTCGAAACGAGTCTGACGGGGTGTATACTGTTTTACCACCGATGATCGATGCTGACCGCAATTGCTTGCAGTCGAGCACCTTTACTTCGGGACACGTTTTGTTCTTAAAGCACCCTTTGGCACTTTGCAGTATACACTCGACGGACAGACTCGAATCGGTTATGACACCGTCGATCTCCACGTCTCGTGCGGGTATGTAAACGCGATACTCGCGTGTGAAGAGCTCAGAGCAAGCTATATCGTTGGCCTCTTTCAGGTTACCGACCACGACACGGAGCTTGTTAGGCCGGACCTTGGAAATTTCGGTCACGCCCTTGTACTCCTTCGTCAGGTCTTTAGAAATCTGCAAGAGGTTCAACTTTTTTGATTTCGGTCCTGCCTTTGGCCGAAAATAAACAGTATAGCTGCCCTGGGCTCCGTCTGGGTAAAGCCTGGGGCGAGGGGGGACTGAAGAATGAACAGGGGAGGGGGTAACAGAAGGGTCAGGGTCAGAGGGGTTCGGGGATGGTGGCGCGGGAGGCGAGGGATCTACATCCATCGCGCTAAGTCTAGCGCACTAGCGCTGACAAGAACACGTACCTTTTTATTTCTCCCTTCCAGTAAGGTTGGTTGTCCGATCGTTCGAAGTAGCAGCCGTTACAGCCAGCAGCACCAATACAGCAGCACCAAACAGCCACCAGCAGCGAGCCAGGTGTGAGATCACTCCACACAGCTATACAACTCGCTGACACTGATGGCTTCTTCTTTTTCCTCGTTTGTGTCTCGTCCACTGCTGTAGCACAATCCAGCCAGCAGCCAAATCGGCTTACGCACCAGCTGGCAGTCACGATGCGAAACAGTTGCACAAAGGCACGACCTTGAACCCGGATTTATTTCACTCGACCAGGCAAACAATGCCAACACTTGTTCACACGTCTTTTGTTTTATACTCTATCGGACCGATCACCAAACACGTCCAGTACTGATGCGTGTTCGGCACAGAATGTTCGATGGCTTTTGGCAGAAAAAGAAACATGCCAAGCAATATTATTTCCTTAGGAGATCAGGTAGTAGAGAAATGTGAAAGAGTTAGGGACTTAGGAGTCATACTCGACTCAAAATTAACATTCACCGATCATTACAATACAATTATCAATAAGGCCAGTAACATGCTCAGTTTCATAAAACGTTTCTGCTATAATTTCCAAGATCCATACACAATAAAACACTTCATAATTCCTATGTCAGGTCACTTCTAGAATACTGTAGCATTGTATGGTCACCGTTTTCTGCAACACATGTAAACAGAATAGAATCAGTGCAAAAACAATTCCTGTTATATGCACTTCGACGAACGCTGCAGGCTTATTGACATCCAATCATTAAAAGCCCGTCGTGAATTCGCAATGATGTCATTTGTGAACGATATCGTATCTCAACGTGTCGATTCACCCGAAATATTATCAAAACTCAATTTTTATGTACCTTCTAGAAATTTACGAACTCGGACTTTGTTTTCTTTAAATCATCAACGAAACAATCATGCTAAATACGGGCCTATTAATCAAATGATGTTAGTATATAACCAACACTGTGAAGCAATTGACTTTTCTATGTCCAGAACTAAATTAAAACAATATTTCAATTCAACGCGCAATTTAATTCGATAGAAAACATTTATTGTAATATTCCGTCAAGTAGAGATATTATTATTCAATTATGTATAAACTTATAAACTATGTATTATGTATAAACTTTATAAATAGCATATAGCATGTAAGTTAGTTTTAAACATATGTAGCCTACTCTTGTTTGACGAAATAAATAAATAAATAAATATTGAACTATTGAAAAATGTGGAGACATATTTTAAACTCAGCAGGCTAATATTGGTATTTTCGAAACCGAGGTAATATCTAAAGGCCGGAAATCAACCCTAGATGTCAAGATGACATTCTCCGGTTTCTGGAAAACATTCCAAAATGGTTTATTACCACCCAATATAAATATTTCTTGAAGCAAAAGAGTGCCGACAGTTTCAGAAAATTATCAAATACTGCCCATTATGGTATGTCATGGAACCAAAATGATACCCAGTGACCGAAAACCGGCTCCAGACAGCATTTTAAAATTCAAAATGACGATTTCCAGTTTACAGAAAACAGTCTGAAATAACCGAGTACCACCCAACATGGTTACTTTTGAAATCGAGATAATGCCCAGAGACCTGGAATCAACTTTAGATACTATTTTTGAAATCAAAGATGGTGACTTCCGGTTTCCGAAAATGATTAAATATTACCCAATATGGGCACTTCTGTAATCAAGATAATGCACATAGGCCAAAAATCGTCTTCAGAAACCATTTTGAAATTCGCAGTGGCAACTTCCGGTTACTGGAAAATAGCCAAAAATAGTCATTCCAGAACCGAGATGAAATACAGGATGGCGACTTTCGGTTACCGAAAATAATCAAATACTACATTGAGTCGACTTCACTGACCAATTTGAAATCCAATATGATGGTTTCCGGTTTCCAGAAATCACCAAATACCACCCAAAATGTCTATATCCGTAATCGAGATAATGGTCATAGGCCAGAAATCGACCCATGACGTCATATTATAATTCAAAGTGGCAACATCCGGTTATTAGAAAACGGTCAGGAATTATCAGAGAAACGGTAAAAAAATATCAGAGATGATGCACGGATACCGGAGAACGAATCCACATGCCAGTTTGAAATCCATGGTAGCGACTTCCGGCTTTCGGGAAACAGCCATCAATGGCCTAACACGACCCAATATCGGTATTGCAAATTGTGCCCACAGACCGTGAGTCAAATCCAGACGCCGTATTAAAATCCAATACGATGATTTCCGGTGTCATAAGATGTCCAAAAATCACCCAACACAGGCATTTCTGTAATCGAGATGATTACGTTGGCCAAAAATCGTCCCCAGACACTATTTTGAAATTTGAAGTGGCAATTTCCGGTTGTTGGAAAACAGCCAAAAATCGACATTCCAGAACCGAGATGATGCCCAGGGACCGGAGATCAGTCCAGACGATATTCAAAAATGCAAGATGGCAAGATGGACGTCCGGTTACCGAAAATGACCATATACCAATGATAACCAGCGGCCGAAAATCGACTTCACAGATTATTTTGAAATCCAATATGGCGACTTCCCAATATAGTTATTTCTGGAATCGAAATGATGCCAAGAGACCTTTAATCATACAAGACGCCGTTTAGAAATCCAAGATGGTGACTTCCGGTTTTCAGAAATATCCAAACAACACCCAAAATGGGTATTTCCGTTATCGAAATGATGAACATAGTCACAAAATCGACCCCTGACGCCATTTTTCAATCCGAAGTGATAACTTCCGGCTGTGGGAAAAAAACCAAAATTGTTTATTTCGTAGTCAAGATGATGCCCGAGGACCGGAGAACAAATCTAGACGCCGTTTTGCAACTGAAGATGACGATATCCGGCTACTGGATGCTACCAAATACCACCCAATATTGGTGTTGCACAGAAGCTAACAATTGACTACACACGCTTTTTTTAAATCTGAAATTGCAATGTTAGGATGCTGGTAAACAGCCAAAAATGATCATTCCTGAATCGATATGATACCTAGAGATTGGAAATCAAATCTAGACGCGATTTTAAAATTCAAGATAGTGATATCCGGTTTCTGCAATACCGAATACCATCCAAAGCATCCAAAATGATGGGTGATAGTTATAAACACAAACATGTTAATACAAGATAATCCATCATAATTATTAAACTCATCTTTTGTAATCGTTCCTAATGCAATAATGCAAGCCATGTTACAAACAGCTTTATGTAGTTCTACGTCAAATTTGAGGTTGTGGCTTTGAACACAATATTCAAGATAAGTATCTCATTAAAATTAAAATAAATTGGGCTTTTATTGATACTATTGATTTAGCTGATTCTGAATCACAAAAAAGTATTTTGAAAGGTTTTTTTCACGCGAATTTTCTTATTACGATTTTTTACTACGATTCTCTACGCGGATTTTCGAATCACCGGTTTTTTACAAGGTACGTATACCCCCCGCTTAAAACACTGACTGTATAGGCACCAACATTTTTGTTACTAGATTATCTTATAATGACGGAAATAATTGTTTATCACAATGTATGGATACCCTTTTATTTGTAAAACGAATACATTCTTCAAATTATTTTTAATCAAAATAACCGATTTCAATTCATTCATGTTTGGTATGTGTGAAGTGACCAGGCGTCCCGCGTTTCACGGGACAGTCCCGGTTTTCAACAAAATGTCCAGTGTAGAAATGCGTCCCGCGAAATGTCCCGCGTTCATCTAAAATATCCCGCGTGCCTTTGAGATGTCACGCGGTTTCAAAAAAATTGTATCACCAGATTTCACGTATCCTTACTGGCACAACGTGCCACTTCGATAAGTATAAATCTACTTATAATACCCCCTTGCTCCATTCTGGAATTAATATTATTGTATTCCAAAATTTGGAAAGTAAGCTTAGCGTTATTTTTACCAGGAACTTATGCTGTAACCAGTGGTAGGTACAATTCCGCAAACTCGCTAAATATTAGTTAGTGGATTACCGATTTCACTAATTTTTCAGCTGAACTGCTAGCGACGTCAAAATGTTGGTTTTCCAAACACTAATCGTTAATTTGCTAAATTTGCAAAGAAGCGGCAAAAAAAAACTATTTACAAAAACCGTAAGTTGCATATGCGTACATGAGTTGCTTCAAACGATAAAAATGCTTTACTGCGAATGTTATTTCTAGAACGTGTGTATCATGTAGAACGTTAAATTGTCTTAATTTACTATTTTCGGAAAGACTTTTTGTGCCGTTCCAAATATTTTGGTTTAAAAAGTGGTCCACCGACTTTTGAAACAATTTACGTGTAATTTTTTACCGTTTCAAGGTAACTACCCAATTCTAATCCCCCCTCCTCCCTCTCCGTTCAACGCACAATTAAATATGTGTGTCCCGCATTAGAGCTTTAACCATCTGGTCACTTGAGGTATGTGGGTCTTTTTGCACGTGTTGCTTGATTAGAGACTTGGATAATGCTTGAGCTATTCCTAGCTAAAATAATAAACTTAGTATCAGAAGAGATCGACTTGAACTGTCCCACAGTACGGTCGCATTTTACCAACAGCTCGAGGCTAAGTCTTAGACTACCTAGAGATATTGAAATTTTGTTTTTCGCTTTCAACAGGCAATCTTTTGTTGTAACGCAAAGTAATAAATTTTTTTAACGTTAACAAGTGTTTAGTAAGTAAATTTGGTTTGAGATATTTCTACCTAAATTCTATAGTGAAGTGAAGTTTTCCAGTTATGCCTGGAGGAAATAAAAAAGCTCGCTTTGATGCGGCTTCAAGGAAACGTGAGGCATCTCCTCCAAGTGACACTGAAATTTCGACTAACAGGTATGATATTCTTTCTTCCGTTGGGGTTCAAGAATTTCAAATTTCTCATACTGAGCATGAAGCCGTTATGAAGAATGTTAAAGTTCCACCTATTGTGGTATTTGTAGCAAATTTTAAAGCATTCCGATCAGAACTTTCATCATTTCTGTCGGATGTGAAAGTTAGTTTTCAAATTGGCCGCCAAGGCGAAATTCGTATTTTTGGCCGAATCTTTTGATGGCCATAAACATCTTTTACAGTATTTGACTGAAAAGATGTATAAATTTTATTCTTTTGATGTCAAAAACGAGAGACCGTTTAAGGCTGTTTTGAAAGGTCTTTCAAATGATCGAACTATTGATGAAATTAAAGATTGTTTGTCAGAATTACTTGGTTTTGCCCCCAACCAAGTAATTTTGATGAAACGGAAGGCAAATGCCAAAATTAATCAAACTGGAATACACCAGGAAAATTACTTAGCACATTTTGACCGTACCAAAGTAAATAATTCGATTATTTGGTAGGTGTCTGATCTACGTAAAATGTCAGCAGATAAAACTATTTTAGTATTGTAGGGGAATTGGGGCAAAATCGACATCAGACACCTACCATTCGATTTCTGAGACTTTTTTACTCAAAATAAGATATAATTTGACTACCACTTTAAGATATTAGCGAATTACCATTAATGCTCAGAAATCATCGATATTATTTTGCTTTGTGAAATATACCAAAACTATGCCAAAACCGGTTTCGTAGGATCACCGTTTTGAGCTCAGTTTTTGTCCGATTTAAGATCTGTTTTTTTCAAAAGATAAATAAAAGGATGCTTATATGTGGACAAACTCTTAGAATTTTGATATTTGGCCTCAAAACAAAATGGCGTCGAAAAAAACACAAAAATTACCGGTTTTTCAAAAATTAAAAATGGCGCCATTGTTGCCCCTTAAGTTGAAATATGTTCAAACTCAGGGAAATTTATTTTCGCATCAAACTTCATCAAAAAATCATACATAGGAGCCAAGGCAAAAAAATTGTTGCACTGTGTGATCACAAGACTCATTGGGATAGATATCGTTCTACGATCGAAGAAAATTTGAATGATGATATTATTTTACAAAATAGTGCTGACATTGTCAGAGCATTAGATAATTTAAGCAGCTTTATTCTCAATGCCCGGAATTTATCAGTTCCTAAGGCTCGAGTGAAATTTAATGCACCAATTATTGACAGTGAACTCAACTTCTTATTCGTTTGAAGAACATACGGAGACGTCAATACCAAAGATCTCGTGATCCTGCTTTGAAAATTATTTTTCAAGAATTACAAAAGGTAATTAAGCATAGATTCACTCTCTTGCGAAATGAGAATTTCATGAGAGAAGTTGAACAACTAAAACCTTATTCAAAACCTTTCTGGAAGCTTTCGAAGGTTCTTAAGAAACCTTCGAAGCCCATTCCAGTCCTTAAAGATGGTGATTGCATTTTTCCAACGAATGTACAAAAATCTCAAAAACTTGCTCAGCAGTTTGAGAGTGTTCATAACTCCAATTTGAACGTATTGAAAATAAAGTAAACCAAAAGTATGATCAGATCACCACCCAAGAATTTCTTTCTGAAGAGGTATTGGAAACAAACTTGAATGAGGTGCGAACTATTCTCAAAAAATTCAAAAACATGAAAGCACCAGGAGATGATAGGATTTTCTATATCTTCATCAAAAGACTTCCCGAAAACTCTTTAAATTTCTTGGTAAAAATTTTTAACAGATGCTTTGCACTAGCACATTATCCCACGAAATGGAAAAATGCCAAAGTCACTCCAATTTTAAAACCCGAAAAGAATCCAGCTGAGGCGTCAAGTTATCGACCAATTAGTTCACTTTCCTCTATAAGCAAACATTTTGAAAGGATAATTCTTAATAGAATGATAGCATATATTAAGGGAACATCCATAAATGACGTAGCTTTTTTTAGGTTTTTTTGACCCCCTCCTCCCCCAACGTAGCATTTCGTCACAAAGTCAGGACCCCCTCTAGATAATTACGTAGCTTTATAACAACCCGCCCACCACATAATTTTTTTTTGCAAATTTTATTATCCAAAACATACCTTGAGACATTAATGAACAAGAAAAGACAAGGAAGGAATAAAAATGACCTCAAGTAGACAAAACAGTGATAAAAAAGAACAATTAGAAAAAATACAATTTTTTTCTCAGTTCAATGTTTGCTACGTAGCTTGGCTTGAACCCCCACCTCGTCACTTTTCGTCACAAAACTGCACCCCCCCCCCCTCAAATGCTACGTCATTTATGAATGTTCCCTAATGAGAACTCCGCAAAAGGAAGAAGCCTTCGTGTTATATGCAGTCGTCTACAAAATAGTTTAGATATTTTTTCTTCATACTTGCAGAAAAGGAAGATTTCCCCTAATGCTTCTAAAACACAGTTAATTATTTTTCCTCATAAGCCAAGGGTTTTTGACTGAAAAGATGTATAAATTTTATTCTTTTGATGCCAAAAACGAGAGACCGTTTAAGGCTGTTTTGAAAGGTCTTTCAAATGATCAAACTATTGATGAAATTAAAGATTGTTTGTCAGAATTACTTGGTTTTGCCCCCAACCAAGTAATTTTGATGACACGAAAGGCAAATGCCAAAATTAATCAAACTGGAATACACCAGTAAAATTACTTAGTACATTTGGACCGTACCATCAGTTCATGCTCATCTTCCAGCCAGAACAGACGCAAGTGCTCTTGATCGCGAGAACAATACGCATTCGATACCCTTTTGTTCGTTTAAGATTGCCGTACGTTGCTATATTTGCTATTATTTCGCAGTGATTTGCTCGCCGCGTGTGACTTATGGAAGTGAACAATATTCCAAAAATGCGCGGGGATACTGTCTGTGTCGATTTCAGAGTATGTCAAATACGACCGCCAATTAAAGAGATAGAAAAACTCCTCAGAGACAGAATGAAGTTGCATCACTGTATTCTAATAACGTTCCACGGGGGACGTGAAATAGCCGAACAGCTCGTGAAGTAGAATAGCTTTAAACACGCTATCTCCCATCAACAAACTCGATACACAATCCCAGTGCACATTGAAGACGATGCCATCGAAGTTCGAGTGCATGATTTGCCGATTCATGTCGAATCAAATGCGATTTGTAGGCAAATGGCGGCATACGGAGAAGTTGTATCCACTAGATACGATAATTGGAAATCTTTTTTGGTGGTGTTTACAGCGGTGTACGTATTTTACGAATGCGCTTACACTGACCAATCCCGAGCTATGTTGGCTTTGTATTGAGTGATTTCTCGGAGCCCTTTCTGAGTCGAGTTTCCTACGAAAATCAGATAGCAACTTGCCAATATTGCACTAAGGAGGTGCATTTTGAAAAATCCTGCACTGAAGCAGCGAAAGGCAATTCACCACTACCATCCAATATGCAACCGAACAGCACTTCACCGCTTCCATTCAACTAGCCGGTTACAACAACGAAGCCGAGGCTTCAACCCCGAAGTCATCAGCAAAGACACCACCACTAGCGGAGACACCAGCAATGACGAACGTAGCAGAAGCAGCAGCTGGAGCGAGCCCGTTACAGCTAACCGACAAATTCACCACCGTGGACAAAAAACACAACAGACCAAAGAAGACACAAGGGCAAGAGCAGAAACCACCGCAAATCGTATCAGAGAGCAGTGAAGATGAAAGCGCGAACTCGGATATCCTATTTTCTGAGGTAGTAAGGGCAGAGGCTGCCTCGCCACCCCGGAAATTTTTTTTAGCCCGTTCGAATAAACAGCAGCTTTCTTTATAACTTTGTATCTGGCACCGTAAAGCCGAGTTGGATTGTGCCGTGTCAAATAAACAATTTATTAAAAAAAAAATTTTTTTGACCGTACGAAAGTAAACAATTTGAAATGATTGGAAAAAGCACGTGTTTTATTTAACGTGCGAATAAAGAGGGAAAATTTCAAGAGACATGGAGGAATCCATAATCTTACGCAATGTCGGAATTGTCAAGCCTATGGTCATGGAACTCGAAACTGCCATATGGCAGCAAAATGTATGATTTGTGGTGACACTAGTCACACGAAAGATGTCTGCCCCGTGAAAGAGACCACTAGTAGTTTCAAAGGTGTAAATTGTGGGGGAAATCACAAATCTAATTTCTTTAATTGTCCTGTAAGATCAAAAATTATTGCTTCCAGACAACGTAGAAATTCTGAACAGCCTGTTGTCAATGTGGGTAATCAAAAGACTTTCCATACTGTTCAGGCATCACCAGCACTTTCATTAGCAGGTGTGTCTGTAGGTAATAATTTAAATTCAGATAAATATCAGACAAATAATCCTAGTAGGCAACACCAGGCTGTTCATATGCCAGTGTCCTTCCAGGTTATATTTGAAATTCAAACAGTAACACAAACCATTCGTGTTTGGTGCTGAAAAGTCAGCCAGTATTGATTTAGGTATTCAAACACCCGAAAAGATTGATTACCTACAACAATCCATGCTGCAGTTAATCTCCGCTTTGTTGAACTGTCACTCGATGTATGAGGCTGTTCAAGTGGGTATGAAATTTACAACTAATACATATTGTTATGAAATTGAAATTCAGCAATGATTTTAAATAATGCTGTCCGTCGAATAAAACATCGAAAAAGTTATTTTTTCCTTGACAAGTAGGTTTAATAAGTTTCCTACAATTACATTACATTACACAAATATATGAAATAGTGTTGATATGTCATCATTTGTGGCAGAACACACAATATTAATTCTGAATAAATATTTGTACATAAATAAATCATTATAAATATTCGACCAACCCCCCACCCTTGTCAAACTCTTGTTTAGGTAACATGGCAAACAGAGAAAATTTTGCCTGATTCTAACAACATCATTGGTAGCCCTGTGGAATGTATGTGTTCATTTAATAAATAAATTTGTTCACTTTGGAGAAATTTATCTTACGAAATGCAGGAATTCAATGGTTTCTATTCAGAAATTTTATATCTAGAATAAGAAGTAAAGACGAAGCGATATTAAAAACAGCACTGTGCATTAGAGAAGAGATATTGCATGTTTAAAGACAAACATTTATATTCTTACATTTGGCTGTGCTCAAGATTGAGTTTTAGCGATCATAATTTCAGATCACTTGGTCGAATCTGTCTGATTGTTGATGTCGTTTACGAAGCAAGTATCTTCCACTGTTAGTTGCATCAGCGGTAGTATTGATCTGTTAAGATGAATTATCAATTAAATCAATGAAATCTGTTAATACATACATAGGTCTAAATCCTACAAATTGCTGGAGTCCAGTTTTTGGAGAACTTTGTAACCGTATCGGAAGCTTACTCTCTGTGAAGGTTAAATCAAGTAGGATGGCGTTTGTACTAAGTTATCGGTACATGTCATAATCCGGTAGATAAAAACGGTAACTCTGGGACGGTAGCTAAGGCAGTACAGTGCGATATTACTTATTCAAAAACAAGTATATATATTCTTACTATTGCTGTCCAGAAGCTGTTTTGCTTGCGAAGCGAATAGACGCATATAATTTCAGTCCGTATCAATTCGCACGTATTTTGCTCAACATTACATTTCGGTTACGGTTTTGTTTTCGGTTCAGTCAGTGCCGTGGTGATAATAACCTGCGCACAGCAGCAGGAATTATATCCCGCACCGCCGGGTGCTGGCTACATCGCTAGCAGTGAAGAGATCCAGCCTTGGTGACAATAGCCGACAGTATAGCGGCAGAAGAACTATCCCCCGCATCGCCGCATCCATCCCCGCTTGCAGCACGTGAAGCCACCTCTGTGACAATAGCTGACAGTCCAGCAAGCAGCAGAAGCACTTCCCCGCGCACCGCTGAAATCTGGCTACCCCGCTTGCGGCACGGTGAAGCGTACGGCAGTACGTTGGTCAGGATTATCTTGTTATGTATTGTGTTTCATTTTTTAACCCTTTAACTACCACTGACTTTTTTTTTATTTTTGAACCATTATATTTGAACAAATTGTTTGTCATTTAGTAAACTTTTTTTGATTCCCCTCCATATACGGTTTTTTACTGCGAGTTAGCGGTAGAGCGAAACGCTCCCGCAAAAAAATGGACAACATGCAGGTAGAATTATTTTTGGATGTAGAAACAAATGGGTAAGAAATCGTAATCTCCCCCACCACCTCCCCTCTACAGTCCCCTCTACCGTCCCCTGTACCCTCCCCTGTACCTAGGCCAGTACCGAAGGCTCCGGAGGTACGGGTAAAAGCTTACCCAGATGCCGCTATAGGTCCGTTTTTTGTCTTTTTCCGGCCCATAAAGAAGCCGTTAAACATTATACAAATTGGCAAGGACCTGGCAAAAAAGTTTTCGGCCGTAACCGAAATAACCAAGGTGAGACCGAATAAACTGCGAGTTGTTGTGGGATGCTTCAAGCAAGCAAACGCGATTGCTAGCTGCGAGCTCTTTACGCGAGAGTATCGCGTGTACATCCCTGCCAAGGACGTGGAGATCGACGGTGTGATGACCGAAGGGAATCTCACAGTCGATGACATTTTTCGTTATGGGGCTGGCTGTTTCAAGAACCCCTTAATGAAAAATGTAAAAATACTTGATGTCAAGCAACCGCATTCAGTATCCATCGTAGAAGGGAAGAAGAAATTCCTCCCCTTCCGGTTCCTTTTGGATAACCTTTGCCTGATCTGCTCTGCCGAACTACGTCCTTCTGGACAGGGTTCGTCTGCCTGTACGCCTGTTTGTACCGCGTGTCATGCATTGCCAGAACTGCAAGCAGTTAGGTCATACAGCCACCTACTGTTGCAACAAGGTATGCTGCAGCAAATGCGGAGGCAATCATGCTGAGACCGCTTGCAGTGACGATCCTGAAAAGTGTCTTTACTGCGAGGGAACTCGGCATGACCTTTCGGCATGTCCCGCGTACAAACAGCGCGAGGAAAAAATCAAGCGTTCCCTCAAGGAACGATCAAACCGCTCTTTTGCAGAAATGCTAAAGAGAGCTGAGCCACCCTCGACAGGAAACATCTTTTCCTTTTTGCCAACCGATGAGGGTACATCTGACGATCCCGTCGAAGGGTGTTCTTGTGCCATGCCAGAAGGATCTAGGAAGAAGAGAATAGTGAACTCTCCTAATCTTTCTCGCAAAGGTCGTAAGATAACCCCTAGCGGAATGACCAATAAGACAACACAAAAAGGAAGCGGTGAAGAAAAACCGAAGCAAGTACCTCCCGGTTTTAATTTCAAATCAAACCAGGAGTACCCACCGCTTCCTGGGGCACCAAAAACCCCTCGTGCACCCATTTCTCGATCAGGAGATAAAAAAGAATCAGGGTTCATAAAATTTTCTGACATTGTGGACTGGATATTTACAACGTTCAACATACCAGATCCCCTACAAAGTATTCTTCTTGCCCTTCTCCCTACAGTAAAAACATTTTTAATGCAACTTACTGCAACTTGGCCCCTCATTTCAGCTATCATATCTTTCGATGACTAATTCGGCGAAAGAGGTTAGAAATTTTATCACTGTATTACAGTGGAATTGCAGAAGTATCATCCCCAAACTCGATTTATTTTCTAATTTAATAAACACTTATAATTGTGACGCTTTTGCGCTTTGTGAAACTTTCCTGAATTCAAATAATCAACCCAATTTCCACGATTTTAACATCATCCGACGAGGCCGAGACTCTCATGGTGGAGGGGTACTTTTAGGGATCAAAAAGTGCTATTCCTTTTTCAGAATCAACCTCCCTCGGATCTCGAATATTGAAGTCGTTGCCATTCAAATAAATATGAATGGAAAAAACCTTTACATTGCTTAGATATATATTCCTATATCTGTGCGGATTGAACAGAGGCAACTTTCTGATATAGCAGAATTGCTTCCCGCACCTTTTTGATATTGGGAGATTTTAACTCCCACTGCTTGCAATGGGGGTCGCAATACGACGACGCCCGATCTTCTGTAATTTGTAACTTGATCGACGACTTCAATATGACACTTTTGAATACTGGGGAAGCGACACGTGTACCTAATCCTCCAGCACGTGAAAGCGTGCTTGACCTATCCCTTTGTCGACATCACTAGCGTTAGATTGCCAGTGGAAAGTTATCAATGATCCTCACGGTAGCGATCATCTTCCAATCGTTATTTCAATTGCTAATGGTTCAACTCCCGCGAATCCAATCAATATGACATACGACCTCACACGTAACATTGATTGGAAGTCTTATGAGGCCATAATATCGCAAAGAATCGAGTCCCACGTGGAACTTCCTCCGGAGGAAGAATACGCGTTCCTCTCTGGCTTGATCATCGACGCCGCGACTCAAGCACAGACGAAACCGATACCCGGGATAACAATTACACGGCGTCCTCCTACCAAGTGGTGGGACAAAGAGTGCTCTGAACTGTATGCGCGAAGGTCCTCGGCATATAAGGACTACCGAAAGTATGGCTCGGTTAAGCTGCTTCGAAGGAACGAGGTACTGTACAGGCAGATGAAGAGCTTAATGAAAGCGAAAAAACGCGGATACTGGCGGCGGTTTGTAAACGCGTTATCGAGGGAAACAGCGATGAGCACTCTTTGGGATACCGCCAGGCGCATGCGGAATCGTAACGTTTCGAATGAGAGCGAGGAGTATTCAGATCGCTGGATACTAGATTTTGTCAAAAAGGTCTGTCCGGACTCTGTACCGGAACATAAGATTTTTCGCGACGCGTTTTTAGTAGCTACGGAAGAGCCTCCATTTTCGATGTTGGAATTTTCAATGGCTCTCCTTTAGTGCAACAATAAAGATCCAGGGTTGGATAGAATCAAATTCAACTTGTTGAAGAATCTACCGGATTCTGCAAAAAGACGCTTGTTGAACCTTTTCAACAAGTTTCTTGAGCTAAACATTGTTCCGCACGACTGGAGGGAAATTAAAGTCATTGCTATTCAAAAACCCGGAAAAACTGCCTCTGATCACAATTCTTATAGGCCGATTGCTATGCTGTCTTGCCTCCGGAAATTAATGGAGAAAATGATCCTCTTACGGTTAGACAAATGGGTCGAAACAAACGGTTTACTTTCAGATACTCAATTTGGCTTTCGCCGGGGCAAAGGAACGAATGCCTAGCGTTGCTTTCTACTGAAATTCAACTCGCCTTTGCTCGAAAAGAGCAAATGGCTCTTGCATTCTTGGACATTCAGGGGGCTTTTGGCTCTGTTTCTGTAGAAGTTTTAACCGAGAAACTTCATTCGCAGGGACTTTCACCAAACTTAAATAATTTTTTGCTTAATTTGTTGTCAGAAAACATATGTATTTCTATCATGATTCGACAACTTCCCGAATTAGTTACATGGGTCTCCCCCAGGGCTCATGTTTAAGCCCTCTCTTATATAATTTTTACGTTAATGACATCGATGAATGTCTTGCCAATTCATGCACGCTAAGGCAACTTGCAGACGACAGCGTTGTATCCATTACCGGAAGCGAAGCTAACGACCTGCAAGGACCATTGCAAGATACCTTAGACAATTTGTCTGAATGGGCTCTCAAGCTGGGTATCGAATTCTCTCCGGAGAAAACTGAGCTGGTCGTTTTTTCTAGGAAGCATAAGCCAGCTCAGCTGCAGCTCCTTCTTTCGGGTAAAACGATCACTCAGGTTTTAGTCGCTAAATATCTCGGGGTCTGGTTCGACTCTAAATGCACCTGGGCTTGTCATATTAGGTATCTGACACAAAAATGTCAACAGAGGATTAATTTTCTTCGTACGATTGTTATACCAAACAACGATACTGTCAGTTCTTGAATACGGTTTGCTCCGCTGCGAAAACACACATTATAAAACTAGAAAGAATACAATATCGTTGTTTGCGTATTGCCTTAGGTTGCATGCAGTCGACCCATACGATGAGTCTTGAAGTGCTAGCGGGTATTCTTCCGTTGAAACATCGTTTTTGGAATCTCTCTTACCGGTTACTTATTCGATGTACGATCATGAACCCATTAGTAATTGAAAATTTCGAGAGGTTGGTCGACCTTCAATCTCAATCCAGATTTTTGACCTTATATTTTGACTATATGGCTCAAGATATTAACCCTTCTTCATACGTTTCCTCCAATGTCGCACCTTTAGATACTTCTAACAATGCTATATTCTTCGACACCACCACGAAAGAAGACATTATTGGTATCCCGGATCAATTGCGCCCACAAGAGATCCCTAAGATTTTCTCCAATAAGTTTAAACATGTGAGTTGTGATAAAATGTTTTATACTGACGGATCTAATCTAGATGAGTCCACTGGCTTCGGTGTTTTCCACGATAATTTTACCGCCTCCTACAAACTCGATGCTCCTGCTTCCGTGTACGTCGCAGAACTTGCTACTATTCAGTACTCTCTTGGGATCATCGAAACCCTGCCCATAGACCACTACTTCATCTTCACAGACAGTCTCAGTGCCATTGAGGCTCTGCGATCGATGAAGCCTGTGAAGCACACCCCGTATTTCCTGGGGAAAATACGTCGGTTTTTAAGTGCTTTAACAGATAAAAATTATCAGGTTACCTTAGCGTGGGTACCTTCTCATTGTTCCATTCCGGGCAATGAAAAGGCTGACTCTTTAGCTAAGGTGGGTGCTATTGATGGCGATATTTATAGTAGACCAATTGCTTATGATGAATTTTATAGTATTTTGCGCCAAAGAACACTCAATAGTTGGCAAGTATCATGGGATACAGATGAACTGCGCGGTGGCTACATTCTATTTCTCCTAAGGTATCGACGAAAGCATGGTTCAAGGGGTTGGATGTAAGTCGGGACTTCATTCGAGTGATGTCAAGACTTACGTCCAATCACTACACGTTAAACACGCATCTCTTTCGCATAGGGCTTGTGGACAGTAATCACTGCGTTTGTGGCGATGGCTACCACGACATCGAGCACGTTATTTGGTCGTGTGCCGAATACTCTGATGTTAGGTCCGAGCTTATAGATTCCCTTCGGGCCCGAGGAAGACAAGCAAATATACCCGTTAGAGACATTCTGGGAAGTGGTGATCTCCAGTATATGTCAGAGCTATACTGTTTTTTTGAAAAATGCGGATATTAAACTCTAAAATAAACGTTTTTTTGTATCTTATCAGATTACCCATCCTTCTTTCACTGAATGACTGATGTACCTTGTGCTGGAGACACAAAAACTCGAAACCTGATTGGATACAGTGCTGTACCTGTTTCGAGATCACGATAATTCGGTGCAATGTGAAATGTAGTGTAATACATGTGCGAAAATTTAGCCACTAGATATTAGAAATTAGTTTAGATTTATCTTAGAATAGTTATAGATAATAATTACTAAATAATACAAACAAACTCAAGCTCCCAACCCAACAACCCCCAACCAGAAAACCGCAAACCATACTAACCCCAGTAAATCGGGTGTAGCGATGGCTCCCACTAACAAGTTTGTTTTTACCCTTTAAAAATAGAATATATTGTAAACACTGCTCCGTCAAGCTAACGCAAATGAGCTAGAAAATAAACAATTTTAAAACTTAAACTTACTATTGCTGTACTCAAAATCAAGTTTCATCGCTTATGATTTCAGGTCATTTGGTCGAAATCTGTCTGACTCATGTATCTTCCACTATTGGTTGCATTTGTGGTAGAATCGGCTTAGCCGATACGATTGATTTTAGTCGCGTTTGAAAGAGCTTAGAGTCTAGTTAGTTGATGGAAAATATCAATTTGATCTGAAGGCTCGTTCAAAAGTAACGTAACGAAATATGATCAGATTATATGGAAACTGACATACTATCCGATTTTTTTCAGCGGTTTGTTAGGATTTGTAGGCTAGATTTTTATTCGAAAATAAACTTAAAATTAAATGATAATTTCAAAAGATATGTTGAAACACAAAACAAAACTTGTGGAAATGCCTAGCACTTTGCAATATCTCGGAGGTAACTAATTGAATGATATTATGCGTAATGTACCAAAACAATTTTGAAAATTTCATTAGGATTATCTCAGCAATGAATGTATTGATTGGATTTCCTTGGCTGTAGTTGGAGTGGCTTGAAGGCTATTAGGTCATCATCGGACATCTGTTTGATGCGATGGTTCATGCAAAAGTTACGAAACGAAACGTGTTTACATGCTATGAGACCAATTAAACATGACATGATAACAATTAAACAAAAACAAAATCTCAACATCGGCTTGATCAAATGAAGCAATTTGGTTCTAGGAATGTTTGTCAGAGTATTCTAAAATCCATTCTAAGCAAAGTAAGCGAAGCCTTCTTGCTACATTCTGATTTTGAAATTTGACCTTTTGTTAATTATACACAGACTTCGCAACCAACTGTTTAATGTACGGGACTCGAACCCGCGGCGATTGGCTTGTTAGATCTCGAGATCCATTCTAAATTCATTTCAATATACCTAAAAGTACGAGTATACTCGTCTTGCAGTAGACATGAAACTGTGTAAATGTTGAACAGTGTTCAACCAGGCTGTGCAAGCACTAAATATGTACTTTTGTACTTTTGCATAAGCGTATTCGTTTGGATTTCAACCCATATGTATGAAAATTCTCGCACTGGGATGAAACATGTAAACACATACTTTTACATATGTCCCACGCAGTCTTTTGATCTATATATTCATGTTGAGAATTACAATAATGCACCTATATACATTGCTAAAATCAGTCTAACCGTCTAACACGTTTAAGACTGACTCGACATGTTCGACAAGCCAAGAAAATTCGGTTAGTTTATCAGTTCCCATATGAGTAACTTGATTTGGACAACGTAAGAATTGAACCACGTTTAAGACTGATTAGACATGTTCGATAAGCCAAGAAACCTTGCACTGATTCGAAACCACCGGTTGCCATCAGTAAACTGGCATCTGCACTGCGGATAGGCTTAATATCGTTCCTAAACCAAATCCTGTCGCACACATCACAAGGATAACCGAACTCGCTTCCGAGAAAACGTTTAATAAATTCACGGGTGATACGATCGATAATCTGTCCTCGGATCGACGGTAGCGGGGGTATTTCTATATAACCATTTTAAGCGAGACAAGAACAATCACATTTGTTATGTCATTTTTGAATGAACCTTCGGATCAAAACGATATTTTCCATCAACTGACTAGACTTTATGTTTTTTCAACACGACTAAGAACAGTCGAATCGGTTCAGTCGATGCTGAGTCCGGTCTGTCTGTCTGTTTGATCCATATAGGCTCGAAAACTACCGAACCGATCGACATGAAAATTTGTATGTGGGAGTTTTTGGTCCCGATAAAGGTTCCTATGATAGTTTGAGACTCCTCCCTCTTCTGGAAAGGAGGGGTCCAATACAAATGAAACATATATTTCTGCACAACTCGAACCAAGCAAATGAAACCGAATTTGGCATGTGGATGTTTTAAAGGGTAATAAATATGTCCATGTCGGTTCGACGCCCTCCCTCCTCCAGAAGCACATGTTTCCGCCCAAATTTCTGCATATCTCGCGAACTAATCAATTAAATGGAACCATATTTGGTAGGTCAATGTTCTTAGTGGTAACAAATATGCTCCATAATCGGCTTCAGGCAACATTTTAAATTGTAAGATGGCAACTTCCGGTTTCTGGAAAACAGCTAAAAATGGACGATTTTCACCCTATATAATAATATCCGGATAAGGAAAAATACACAGGAGCTAAATTCGACCACAGATACTATTTTGAATTCTAAGATGCCGACTTCCGGTTTCGGAAAAACAGCGGCAAACGACCAAATACCACCCAATATGGGTATTTTCGGAATCGTAATGATGCACTGGAGGCACAAATCGACTTCAGACACCATTATGAATTGTAGGATGGCAACTTTTGGTTTCTGGAAAACAGCCAAAAATGGCCGATTTCCGTCTAACATGAGTATCTCCGGATCTAGAATGATACACAGCAGCTGAAATCGACCACAGACCCCATTTTGGATTCTAGGTTAGCGACTTCCGGTTCCTGGGAAACAGCGGAAGATTATTCAATTACACCCAATATGGGTGTTCCTTCAACCAGAATGACGCTCAGAGGCCAGAAATTATCTTAAATACCATTCTGAAATCCAAGATGGCGACTTCCGGTTTATGAAAAACAGCCTAAAATAACCAAATACCATCCAATATGAGTATCTCTGGAACTCGGATGATGCATTGAGCTAACAAATGACCTCAGGCACCCTTTTGAATCGCTGAATGGCAACTTATAGGAAACAGTTGAAAATGACCAAATAATACTCAACATTGATATTTCCGTAATCTAGATGATGCAAATCCAAACATTGACCCTTGACACCATTTTGAATTTAAAGACGACCACTGTTAGTTTCTGGAAAACAGCCAAAATAACTAAATACCTCCCAATATGAGTTTTTCCGGTGTCAGATTGATGCCAGAAAATTTGCTGAAAATGACCGAATACCACCCAATATGAATATATTCAAAATTAGGACGATGTACAGAAGCCAAAAGTCGAGGATGTTGTCATTCTGATAGAACCAATCATTTCAAACGATTTGTCTTATGATTTTGATCATACCCTATGGCCGATTCGTCGTGCATTTGCAGACTCTAAACACATCGCAAGGAATCAATGAATTTGAAACGTTCAAATAGTAGAAAACCACATTTAAATTATGTTGAGACCACATATGTCAATCAAAGCCGGTATAGTTGTAAATAGCCTTTAAATTTCTTTTCTTTCCATTACTTTTGAGCCACATATCAAATTGTTATGAAGTTTGTTATTTGTAAGTTTAAAAGATGACTCGTTCGTATGACACTAGTTATGTTCAAATAAGTCGTGTGATACTTGAGATAATAGACTTTCGTTGTTAATTAATAATTTAATACATAACGGTGGCTTAAGTTCAATTATAATCAAGTGAAATGGGAACGTATAGGGCAGTCAAACTTTGAAACCACGTGTTCAATCATAATTCATCAGTTAACCCTTTACTAGCCCGCTCATCTGATAATAATATTGTTCAAATCTGTAGTGTTGTTTCTGAGAAAATGAAGTTTCGTGATTTTCACATTTTGGTACTTTACAGACGAAGTTACAGTCCAATTACAGTAAAATTCAATAGGGTGTTACGAGGCAGCTAGACTTATTAGTTGACACTAATTTTGTGGAAATCGGGTCAGTCATCTCTGAGAAAAGTGAGTGAGTTCAAGTAGTCTTCGGAATTTGTTCCTTTTCATAGCTGGATTTCACACTTTTAAACATAACAGGCAAAGTAATAGTCTGATTGCAAAACAAATTAATAGGGTCTTATGGGGCAACTAGGCCTTCCATTTTTGGCCGAGCGGCAGGCCACCACGGGTCGACGCCTGGCGACCGTCGAGGCCATGCACGCGCTGTGTGACCACCGATAGGTGTGTGATAGCATCGATTAGTCCCGGACCGGCAGCGGGAGCTTTCCTAGGGAGTGGTGGGGTTTCGGGCACTGGGCAGTCGATTCCCCGTAAGCAGCTTCGACGGAGCGTGTAGTGCCGCTCCCATCACCCAAATGCACTAACCTGCCTACTGGGGCTGATGCCAGTAAGGTCCCAATTATGGTGTACTGGTTGCTGTGTTTTAGGTTTTTGAGAGGAAATACGATTTTATACCACGACGTTGGGCTGGCACCCCTGCACCGAGCTCCCTTAGTAAAGTCGTGTGACAACGGCTTGAAACGGCGAGGTGGCATACGGTCGCAGGGGTCTCCGTCCCGTAAAACTGGCAGGCCTTCCAGTACGTTCCGCGGTCATTGCCTGATGGGAATCAGGCAGGAGTGGGATTAGATGCCCTTTCCTGACTTACGCCGGTCGGGAGGCCTCATAGTTGCTCATGAGGGGCTATGACGACCTTCACTAGCCATGACCTTACTGCTCCGGCATAGGCCACCATGGGACCATCTAGGCGACCACTCCACCATGACCAAGGATAGCGGCTGGAAGGGGGACCCTTTTAACAACAATGTTTTCTTTTATAATCGATGAAGAGGCGAAGGTAGTGGGATGGGGCGGACGGGTTAGTTAACCCATTTGCCAGGCGGGGCATCGCCCGGTCTCCAGCGAGACTTGGGAATGCCTGTAAAGGCGGCGCACAGGTTGGTACACCTTTTGCGACACCGACAGGGGAGTTCCGAGTTGGGGCAAAGGCGGCCACGCCTAATCCAGCACCAAAAGGAACAGCGAAGATTGACGGCAAGGTGGAAACACCTAAAACCGCCAAGGAGCGGGAACAAATATCTGGGGCTATGCTACTCTCTGCGGTAGAGAGCTACATGAACAAGTTCCCTAGCGTAGAGGCGGTGTCCGTATAACTTGATGAAATACTCAAGTTCACGGACGAACGTAGCAACATATCGAAAGATTTGAAGCAATGTCTTCTGTTGCTACGTATGAACATTTGCAGCGCGAAATCCGAGCTTTCGCAAGCCCTTAAAAGGACTAACGATGCCGAAAGCAAGGCACTCGCACTTGAGGCAAGGCTTAACCAGCCTATAAAAGGGAGTGCTGCAGCTGTGTCTAAATACACACAAACAGCTGCAGAATCGTTTGCCGAAGTCTGTTCATCTGAACCGACTGGCAAACGTGCGAGAGGCTCTCTGGGGGAATCGGCCCCCAGAATGCAACGAAGGCGGTTGTTCGGTGACAGCCAGGAAGCTGGCCCGTCAGTCCAGCCGAGCAAAGAACCGACAAACGGCGAAGCCACGGATTGAACCAACGTGGTGAACAAAAAGCGGCAGAAGCGGAAACGACGCGCGAAGCGCGGCGACCGCAGTAAGAAGCCGCAAGGGGTGAATAGGCGGAGCAAGGGTGACGCGCTCATTTTCAAGACGGATGCGTCTAAATACGCTGAAGTCTTGAAGGCCATGTGAGGCGAATCTAAGCTCAAAGTCACGCACCGGCGAGATGATCCTCGAACTCCGCCAAGAGGCAAAGGGCAAGGGCTGTGCCTATAAAAAGGCGGCCCAGGAAGTGCTAGGCGAGGAGGTCCAAATCCGAGCCCTCACTCCTGAAGTGACTCTCCAGCTTAAAAACCTGGAGGAGATCACCGAAGGGTGCGACATAGCACAAGCCTTCGAGCGAGAGTGTGGAGTGGTAGTGACCGCGGAGACAGTTCGTCTCCGAAGGGGCCCGGTCGGCACCCAGGTTGCTACCATAAAGCTTCCACTAGCGGAGGGTAAAAAGGCCCTGAAGTAGGCTACATTGAAGGTGGGTTGGTCGGTCTGCCCTCTGGGCACCTCCCAACAGCCTGACGTTTGCTTTAGGTGCTTTGAGCGGGGGCATAAATCCTGGTCGTGCAAAGGGCCCGACAGGTCCAATTTATGCCGCCGCTGCGGTGGCGCAGGTCACAAGGCACGGGACTGCGGTGCACCTCCCAAGTGTCCAGCTGCATGGCCGGCTACTAAGCCGCAGGTCTGAAGGTGATACAGTTAAACCTGAATCACTGCTATGCGGCACAGCAGTTGCTACACCAAGCAGCTGCTGAGTCGTTGTCGGACGTGGCCATCGTCTCGGACCCATACCGCATCCCAACCGGAAACGATAACTGGGTATCGGACAAGTCTGGGAAGACGGCCATTTGCACGACAGGCAGGTCCCCGGTTCAGGAGGTTGTGTCGACCTCCAGAGAGGGGTATGTTATAGCCAAAGTGGATGGAGAATTCTACTGAAGTTGCTATGCTCCGCCAAGTTGGTCTACCGAAACGTTCGCACAGATGGTCGATCAAGCAGCTGTGGAACTGATGGGCCTATGGCCGTTGGTGGTTGCGGGCGACTTCAACGTTGATAGTTGCGGGCGACTGTCGAGTGGGGAAGTCGCTGTACAAACCAGAGGGGCCAGGTCTTGTTGGAAGCTTTGGCAAAGCTCAACTTAGACTTGCCTAACGTTGGTACAAAAGGAACCTACAGTAGAAATGGTGCGGAATCGATTACCGATGTGACGTTCTGCAGCCCGGGACTGATCACGAACTGGAGGGTAGACGACAGCTACACGAATAGCGACTACCTATCGGTCCGCTATGAGGTACGCGTGCGGAAGCAAGCAGCGAGTAGGGCCAATATTCCATCCTTCTTCGGCTGGAAAACATTGCATTTCAATGCAGATGTTTTTCGGCAGGCAATTAGATGGAAGCACGAAGGGGGTGAACCGCTCCCGGGTGTGGACCATCTAAATTCGATACTGTCATGGGCGTGCGACGCCACGATGCCTAGGTCTCGTCCGCCTAGAGAGGGTAGACCACCGACATACTGGTGGAGCGAAACGATAGCAGGCCTACGCAGTGCATGCCTCCGGGCAATACAGAGGATGCAACGCGCACGTTACGACGAGCAAAGAGCGGAACGCGGTGCCGCATTCAGATCCGCTAAGGCAACGCTTAAGAGCACAATCAGAGCCAGTAAACGAGCCTGTTTCGAACAACTCTGTGCCAGTGCCAATTTGAACCCGTGGGGTGACGCCTACAGGATCGTTATGACCAAAACTAGAGGTGCGCTAGCCCCGGCCGAACAATCACGAGCGATGCTAGAAACGATCATTCAGGGCCTCTTCCTAAGCCACGAACCAAGCCCTGGCCTCCGGATGACGAGTCACCACCATAAGAGCGCTAGCTAGCGCACCATAAGACTGAAGTTATTGTTGTAAATAACAGAAAGTCGGAGCAGGAGGCATCGATTAGTGCTGGTGCATGCACTATCGCCTCAAAACGCTCGCTGAAGCTTCTGGGGGTTATGATCGACGACAAGCTCACGTTCGGGAGCCACGTCGATTATACCTGCAAGAAAGCTTCCATGGCTGTGGCAGCGCTATCTCGCATGATGGCAAACAGCTCGGCGGTCCGTAGCAGCAGGCGCAAAGTCCTTGCTAGCGTGACCACGTCCATACTCAGATATGGAGGACCAGTGTGGTCCAAGGTATTGAGTACCTCGTGCCATCGCGGCAAACTCGAGAGTACGTACAGGCTAATGTGCCTAAGGGTTGCGTGCGCATACTGAACAGTGTCGTACGAGGCAGTTTGCGTCCTGGCTGGCATGATGCCCATCAGCATCATCGTCAAAGAGGATGTAGAGTGCTTCGACCAACGCGACACGAGGGGTATACGCAACACCATACGGTCATCTTCAATGGCGAGGTGGCAGCGGGAGTGGTCCAATACTACGAAAGGTAGATGGACACACCGACTCATTTCAGAGTTAGCATGCTGGATTAATAGGCGCCATGGGGAAGTAACCTTCCATCTGACACAGATCCTGTCAGGCCATGGCTGCTTTAGGCAGTACCTGCATAGGTTCGGGTACGCCGAGTCCCCTATGTGCCCCGCTTGTACGGTTGCGGAAGAAAACGGGGAGCATGTGTTCTTCACATGTCCGCGTTTCGAGCGGGTACGATACGAAATGCTGGCAATAAGTGGGATGAACACCACGCCAGAGAACATCGTGCGTAGGATGTGCAACAATAGGGAAATCTGGGATGCGGTCATCACGGCTGCATCACAGATCGTTAGTATTTTGTAGGGCACCAATCGACGGGAAACCATCGATGTGCCCCAGTTAGTTAACGGTTAACTAACTGGCCTGTATAGGCTGCTCTGCTACCCATAGAGGTAAGTGTGAAAAGCACGACGGGCCCTCTCCCTGAAGTAATGCCTAACGGCGGTCCCGGGGAGACCAAGGGCTTAGCTGTTCAGCTTAACGTTGCTTAGCAGGGGTAAAAGCAGGCCTTCCATTTGACACTGATTTTATGAAAATCGGTTCAGCCATCTCTGAGAAACATGAGTGAGATTAAGTAGTCTTCAAAACACGTTTCTTGTCATAAATTTTGAACCACAAGTTCAATCTTTATGAAATTCAAAAGTTAAGGGTATTTCAGGTAGCCCGTTCATTTGATATTAATTTTGTTCAAATCGGTTGTGTAGTTTTTGAGATAATGATGTTTCATGATTTTTACATTTTGATACATAACCTCTAAACTAAAAACCTGATTACAATAAAATTTATTAGGTTCTTATGGGACAACGAGACCTTTCATTTGCAATTAATTTTATGAAAATCGGTCCAGCCATCTCTGAGAAAAGTGAGTGAGAATAAAAATCTGCGCATACAAACACACACACACACACACACACACACACACACACACTCACACACACACACATACAGAAAATGTTCAGCTCGTCGAGCTGAGTCGAGTGATATATGCCATTCGGCCCTTTGGAGCACTTTCATACTTTCGGTTTTGCAAGTGATTGCTATACCTTTCTAGGAGAAAGGCAAAAAGATAATGAAATGACATCCCGATATGAGCAATTCTCGCTGAAACCAGGCACTAGGTGCACAAGGTCTTTCGAATTTGATATAAATGCACATATTGGTTAGGAATAGAGAAAAAAAGATTATGCCATTTTTGTTTGATTGAATTTGTTGACCCCTCGGTCACCATGGGGTGAAATAGTTTTTTTTAAAGTTGAAATTTTAACAATTCTTGATGTTTTATTTGAGCTATATCTCTGAAAAACATTATGGAACCTACTACAAGTAGCACTTTCCTGTAAAGTGGAATGATAGAGCTTTCATTTGGAGTAATCAGAATTTTGGCCGCCATCATGAATTTTACAGTCATCTTGGATTATATCAGAAAAATGCAATTTTGGCCGTGTTCGCAACTACCGATTTTCGATCTGAGACCAGCATTGGAAAGCTGAGAAAAGATTCTATAATATGCAAGAAAAAAATTAGTTGAGCATCAGTGTTAACCTACCAATTGAACCGATTTTCTGGACGAAGTTAATTTGAACAAAATTGCTCTTAAATGAACGGGCTACCTGAAAAGCCCTCAACTTTTGAATCTTAGAAAGATTGAAGCGTGTTCTGGAGACTGTTTAATCTCACTCATAATTCTCAGAGATGGCTGGACCGATTTTCATAAAATCAGTGTCAAATGGAAGGTCTAGTTACCCCATAAGTCCCTTTTGATTTGTTTTGCAATCGGGCTATTACTTTGCCTGTTATATTTAAAAATGTGAAATCTAGCTATGAAAAGGAGCATATTCCGAAGAATACTTACGATTTTCACAAAATTAGTTACAAATAAAAGGTCTAGCTGCCTTATAACATCCTATTAAATTTCATTATAATCGGACTGTAACTTTGTCTGTAATGTATTAAAATGTGAAAAGCACTAAACTTCATTATCTCACAAACCACACAACCGATTTGAACAATATTGGTATCAGATAAACGGGCTTGTTAAGGGTTAAGGTTAGGTCGTATTAAAAAAAAGGGTTAACTAAAGAACTTTTTAATGATTAGGCATGTGGTTCAAAAGTTATGAAAAGAAACATATTCCGATAACTTTTCGAATTCATTCGTTTTCTAAAAGCTGGCTGGACTAATTTCAACAATCTTAGTGTCAAATGAATGGATTGATTGCCAATTCATTTAATTATAATCGTACTTTTATTTCAACCGTTATGTTTTAAATTCTGAAAACAACGAAAGTCAATTAACTCAAAGATTACACGACTTATTTGAACATAACTACAGGCTGTCGCTCAACGTACAAATAACAAATTTCATAACAATTTGATACGTGGTTCAAAAGTTATGGATAAAACGAAATTGATAGATCAAAACGTATTGTTCTATTTGAACGTTTGCTCGTGATTAAAGTGTTTGAAATTAGGAGTCATTTTTCTATTTCGATATTTTTTTAGCACAAATACAACGTCGAATTTCACATTTTATACTTCAATTTTTGCTTCAAATACAAGATCAATATTCTAGGACCCAAACAATAATTATACCTTTTTTGGATTGAATTTGGCAATTTGAGGTTGTTATCCAGAAACCATGAGTCGTAAAATCGGATTTCAAAATGAAGTATGGAGCTGATTCCCGGCCTTTTAGCATTATTCCGGTTCTTGAAAAACTCACATTGGGTAATGGAACTGGAAGCTACTATCCAAAAATTTAAAATGGCGTCTGAAGTTGAGTTTTGGCCTCTGGGTATCATACTGTTCTACAAATTCTCATATTGGAGTATATTTGGTCCTTTTAGACTGTTGGTCATCTAGGAAAATTTTTCTGCTATAAAAAGTTTAATCTAAAATGATGTATAATTGAGTCCGACCTATATATGAGTACAGTGACGTTTCCACCGAACAAAACAAAATTCGCATACACATTAATTTTATGTTACCTCCAGAATGTTCGGTATAGTTACGCTTTTGGCTACCAGAATTTCGTTATTGTGAAGACTAAATCCAGCAGAAATTATCAAGGTGTATTTTTTTTCTATTAATTGAAGGTTTCAAGTAAATCTATTCAAGCAAATAATAAGTTCGAAAGAGAAGGCAGGGTCTTACCGCTAGGTGGAATGATTTTGGGTTTTTGATATAATTTAAAAAAAAAGTACAATTACTTTGGAACGTTCTGCAGCTTTAATAATAGTTTGGATTATGTTGGCGTCAATGGAAAAGTTATTCGAAATACTGCGCAAAACAAATCTCTTTCATTATATATTGCAAAATTTGATCATAGTAGAAAAAATAATGATAACCCGCATTAATCCAACTAGCGGTGAGACCCAGCCTTTCTCATTCAAACTTATTATTTGTTAAAATAGATTTACACAAACATTTAAAAAAATACACCTTGATAATTTCTGCTGGATTTATTATTAATTTTAAATAACAAATTTTTGATAGTCAATAGCACAACTATACCGACAATTAAAACATAACATTCACACACATATGAACATACAGTAACACATACACATGCAAATATAACATCAAATAAATATGTTTCTAATAGACGACGCGATTTTTTTTATCGTGGTATAATCGAAACATAACTATACTCATATACTGTGTATATATATTTAAATTATGACAACATTAGTCAGTACCTGCCTTTCAAATAAAGTATAATTGCATTTTGTTCCTTATACATTAATTTGAGTGATCTTATCTGTGAATATGAAATTCTTTAACGCAGTTGATATTACTGATATTATTTCAATCCTTTCGGAGGGGCATCCAATAAATGACCAAATACCATTCAATAGGGGTTTTTAAAACCTGAATTATACCCAGTGGCCAGAATCCGGCTTCAAACCCCATTTAAAATTCAGATGACCACTTCTGGTTGCGTGATAATCATCAAATCATAAAATCCATCATAGAATGGCCGAATGTTGCCTTATCTGGATATTGCGATGGCGAAGATGGCGAAAGTTTTCGATTAACAGCCTAAAGCCAAATATTATGCAATACGATTTGAGGAAGCGGTATGATACCCTGAGGCCAGAAATCATCTTCAGACGCCATTTCAAATTTCTAGATAGTAGCTTCCGGTTTCTGGTTTTTGGTGAGTTTTTCAGTACCCGGGATGATGCTCAGAGGTCAGGAATCAACTCCATACTTCATTTTGAAATCCGAATTTGCGACTTCCGGTTTCTGGTGAACATCCTTCAATTTCCAAATACAATCCAATAAAGGTATATCAACTCTTTGGGTATTGATGTTGCATTTTTAATCGGAGCAAAATATTTGAAATTTGACGTAATATTTGTAGCAGATAAATAGTCTCTTTATCATAATGACTCTTAATTTCTAAACAGCCTTTGGGTTTGGGTTTCGTTTGTGGAACAACCTGTTCGATTGACAAAGAAAAGACTTTTGCTATTTTTACAATTTAACACATTGTGGTTGAAATAAAAGTCCAAACTAGTCAACACAAGTGTGGCCCCGAAGGTCAAACTGAGAAAAATGAAAGACTATAGCCTGTTAACCATTCCGGTGAATTTTGGTGCCCCTAGCCACCAACAAATTTTTCAGAGACTTAAATGAGTATTCTCATTAACATAACCCTGAAGGGACGGACCCGGCGAGCAATAACTATGCGACATTTTGACGTGAGTCTGCAAGTTGACTTATCGTGAAAGAATTTGCCAGACATTCTTCGATGTCATTTACATAAAAGTTGCAAGGAAGGAAGCTTGAACATGAGGGAAGACCCATGTAGCTAATGCGAAAAGTTGCCAAATCGCCAGGCGTAAAATACATGTGCTTTTCGGACAAAAAAATTGTGCAAAAAATTGTTCAAAATTGGAGAAAATCCTTGTCGTGAAGTTTGCCCGAAAGAATGTCAACAGAAACGGAATCAAAAGCCCCCTTAACGTCCAAGAACGCAGACGCCATTTGTTCTTTGCGAGCATACGCCAGCTGAATATCTGTTGAAAGCAACGCAAAACAATCATTCGTCCCTTTGGCACGGCGAAAATCAAACTGAGTATCTGACAGTAGACCATTTGATTCGACCCAATGTTCTAAACGACGGAGTATCATTTTCTCCATCAATTTCCGGATACAGGATAGCATTGCAATCGGCCTATAAGAGTTGTGATCAGAGGCTGTTTTTCCCGGTTTTTGAACGGCAATCACCTTCACTTGCCTCCTATCCTGCGGTACAATATTTTGCTCCAGGGACTTATTGAACAAGTTCAACAAGCGCCTCTTGGCATTACCGGGTAGATTCTTCAACAAGTTGAATTTGATTCTATCTAACCCAGGCGCGTTATTGTCACAGGACAGGAGGGCAACTGAAAGTTCTGCCATCGAAAAAGGTGATTCTATCGCGTCGTGGCCCGGAGACGCATCGCGAACAATGTTTTTCGCAGGAACAGAGTTCGGACATACTTTCCTGGTAAAATCAAATATCCACCGACCTGAAGACGTTTCGCTTTCGTTGACCATTATAAGCACTCATCACTTCGTAGACATCAAAGCATTCTTTGTCCCACTAGGTAGTGGGAGGCGGTTCTTTGATCGTTACCCTGGGGTTTTTCTTCATTTGGGCTTGCAACGCGGCGTCGAGAATCAATCTCGCGAGGAAGTTGTATTCTTCAAGTGGTGGATGATGTTGAATCGACTTGATCGCTTCTGAAACCTTTTCCTCGTATAACTTCCAATCGATATTCCGAATTGCGAATTGACTCGTTCTGAAATCGTAACTGAAATTAGAATAGGCAAATGGTCACTACCGTGAGGATCAAGAATTACCTTACATCTGCAATCCAACCGTAACGACGTCGAACAGAGGGATAAATCGAAAGCACTTGGACGTGCTGGATACAAAGCTCTTTGACATGCGACAACTTCGATGCCTGGAATCGACGGGACATTAATACGATAGAAAGAATAGCACTTCTTAATTTCTAGAAGTACTCCTCCATATGGAGTGTCTCGATCCATGCGAATAATATTTAAATCATGGAAGCTGACATCAATATTCGAAGTAAGCCAAGTTTCACAAAAGGAAAAGGCATCGCATTTGTTTTTATTTATCAGAACTTCAAACGAATCAATTTTTGGTAAAATACTTCTACAATTCCACTGTAAGACAGAGATAGAATCCTTCATATACACAGATTTGTTAGGCATCGAAGGATACAACCGCTGCAAGGAGGGGCCATTGGGCAGTCAAAGATGATCTAACTGTTGGGAGTGAGGTGTTATGAGGAGTTTTTCGGGGTGACATGACTTCACTCGTGCTCGGTTGGTTTGAATCTGTTCATTTCAATATGATCTCGCCACATACCCCTACTAAGGTTTTAGCTCGACAATTTATCTATAGATAATTAATGTAGTCACATTTTAATCAGTTATACAAAAAAAAACGAACTGATTTTACCTTCAGATATAAACTTCTTCAAAAACTGTATACTTGATTCATAGAGCACATAAAACAAGCACAGCGTTTTCATGACCTTCAGTCAGACTAACCACAATTACTTCATGATTTTCTCTAAGCATTCAAATACCAATTTTAACTCTATTGCTAAAAGAAATCATTTATATCTGAAACCATCGCGCGAGGCTCAAGCTTTTGTAGTCTCTTTCTATTATTTTTTAAAGCTACAACAACATAAATGAAAAAAAAATCCATCATCATCACCGTGACGAACACAGTAGTTTTGTTGTTATAAATTTTGAAAAGTCCAATTCAATATAAACATATAAATAAAATTTTACAACACAATCAGATCCGTTCGTATAAAACTTCGCCAATTACAAGCTTCAATAAAACAATCAATATATGAATAGAAACCAGAACAAATTGTTCATCTAGAATAAATCCGTTTGTTAAAACTTCGTCATTCAAAATCCGTTTGTTCAAACTTCGTCAGGTAAACTCTACATCATTTTGAAAAACTTAGTGTCGTTCTATACAATAGAAACTTTCACGTGTGAAATACATTGTCTCTTTAACTCCGCAAGCGTTGGTGCACGTTTAACATGTCTTGGCATCAAATTGAAAAAATTTATACCTTTATAAAACAATGAATTTCGTGAAGCTCTCGTTAGAAAAAAAGGTGTTCTTATTTCATCCGCGTTTCTAGTGTTATATCTATGAAAATCTCTTCCTCTTTTAATTCGATCACTCAAATATTGAGGTAGCAAACCATTAATTATTTTAAAAATGAACACCATAGACAAATAAACAATTCGTTGCTTCAAGGATAGCCATTGCAAAGCGTCCAACATTAAAACAGAGGAAGTTAATCCATCACAACTTAAAATTAAACGCATTATTCTATTCTGCAAACGCTGTAACCTCAATAGTTGTATGTTATTGGCCAAGTACAAAAAAGTAGGGCAAAAATCTAAATCTGGAGAGATGATTGACTTGTATAGCTAAATTTTACTACTAATCGTTAATTCGTTTTTCAGATGGCATAGCATTCCATACTTTTTGAGCATGAGCATGAGCATGATTGACCGCCCGCGGTTGCTACTCCGTTATTGCCAGATCAGCAGTAATTACACAGAGAACCAATAGATGATGCTTGGGACCAACATGCATCCTCAATGTGTAAAAACTGGTGACCTTAATCTGTTTATTAGGCAATACCAGCGCCGGCCGCATCCGAATGCAGGTCAAAGAAGGAGTTTGTATAGGAAAATGTTGACGTGATACTCGCTTTATGGAAGCCGAGAACACCTCTGCACTTCCACGAGAAATCACTGGGAAGTTGGAGAAAGGGCAAGGTATACAGCAGGGTTCGTTTTGGTAAACGATGCACTGATTTCGAGCGTCGGGTTCTTTAGAACAAGTGTCGCGCCATTACATCCGCCACGATAATCATAATGCGATTCGAACTGATTCAGTTTGACAATGTAACACCACAATAATAAATCGAACGCAAGGATACTGGATCTTTGACCGAACTGAGACAACTTCAAATGATTGAATTTCTCCTCGTAAGGTGATCCTCTTTATACCGAAAGCTATTGCGCGTTGGTGATCTATCTGAAAATAAAACGGTCAACCGGATATTTTCTATCTAACAGATCGACTAACGACGTCTCTCGTATTCACTTCGTCTGCTCTAAAAAGAAAACAATCCCGCGAAAAACACACCAGAAAAATGGAATATCAAAATGTTGCGCGCTTATTACGGAAACGAACCATGAGTATCTTTCTTGCCAAACACCGCGATCCTCTGCGTACAACGCGCGTTAAGTAGCCTTTGCCACTTGTAGCAACCAGCTATTTGTCAATCCCGAGTACACGTCGGCTGACGTGATTCTTTGGAAGCTATACATCGCGTTTTCGTTAGTCACGATATTTATCGACCGAACGAAATTTTCGGCTAAATGGTCACTGTGAGACATGAACAAGTATCTGGGTATACCCCGCGAAATCACTTCATTTCGAAAACGTTCATATGAGCAAAACTCTCTCGAGCCGGAAACGCGGTTTACACCGAAGCATTACGCACGACCGCTAATTTCCCTTCTGCCGACGCAGACGCTCGGGGACACGACATTTCGATGCGAATGTTACCTATTAAATAGAAAAATTGGCAAAGTTTCATGCATACAAAGCCTTAATTATTCAAAAACGCAGATATCTAAATTGGCCAGTATATTGAGTTTATTATCAAAATGCCGAACTAGTCAAAATTGGAACACAGTATATCTGCCCAGAAGCATGAAAAATCGAAAAAGTGAAACATACACACTTAGTTATACAGTCGTGCATTCATGTAATCCCTATTTACAAAACTTTGAAATAGTCACTCAAAAATCAATAATTGTTCAAAAGCTAGGAAAATCCTGAAATGAAGCTTGATGAAATACCAACAAAATTATGTGAAAGTTTAAGTATTAAAATCTTGAAAATATTAGAAAAGATTCTATAAAACTAGCTTATATTTGCTATTTCCCGGAAGATGTAAAAAATCTACTCAAGTTTCGAAAAAGAATCACTCAACCACTGAGCGAAATTATAAAATAAATGTTTTTTTTTGTAAATATAAACACAATGCACTTATCTTATACATCGAGTCAGCATTCAGCGCACAAAGCATTCCGTTACTTTTTTTTCACCACTCGCACATAAACAATCACACCGTTTCCTTGGTTATTGTGAGCATTTTCGAGGAAGCGCTCCGCCACCGGATGAAATGGCTGCTTCCAGAAATCATCATATAATTTTACTGGATCATGTCTGGCACAATGTACACTAATCTTCACACATTTATGATTGCAGCTTTTATTTCAAACTGCATAACAATATTCATAACTACGCTTTTTCTCTGCAGATGGGCGGTCCGAAAACAGTGATAAACGAAAAAGATCCACGCACAACAACGAATAAAATGGGGATTGTAATTCTCTTCAAGTTCATAGGCACTTAAGCACGAGAAACCGCAAAAAAATTCATGGCATAGCATTCCATACTTTTTGGCAATTTTCTTGATGACATTGTCAATGTGAGCGTTGAACTTTAGGTTGTCATCAATAATCACGCCAAGATATTTAATCTCCCGAACGCGACCAATTGCCTCATCATCAGTCAAAACAGAGACATCGTCATTTACAACGGTGCGCGAGAAAATCATAAATTTAGTTTAATCAATATTCAATTTCAATTGCTTATACTTCACCATCTGCTCAGAGAACGAAAATCTTCATTCAAGTGTGAAATGGCTTCTTCTACATTCTTAGCTGCAATGAATAATACGGTGTCATTGGCAAAAAGATTAATATCACAAAAACGTAAAACTCGTCGCATGTCATTTATATACATAATAAACAAAAGGGGCCCTAATACACTTCCCTGTGGAACTCCAAGATCATTCTCCACGGGACTAGAAACAGAATCTTTCTGTTTGATTGTCAGAGAAATAGCTTTCAAACCATCTGAATGCAGTACTCGAAATTCCAAAGCGCTTGATTGTGTTCAACAGTAAGGGCCTAGAAATTGTCTCAAAAGCGCGTTTTAGATCCAAAAAACAGCAAATATTGTGTCTCTATTTTCTAAGTTATCTTTCCATTTTGCTAGTACTACGTTCAACGCGGTTTCACACGAGTGGCCTTCCCGGTAGCCAGATTGATCCGGAATTAGCAACGAGTTACTATTTAAATATTCTAGAAGCTGACCTTTAACAACTAGTTCTCATATCTTTTCTAATGTGTGTAACATGTTGATGGGACGAAACTCTTCGGCTTTAATCGTTCCAGCAACCTTTTGAATCGAAACAACCAACGCTTCTTTCCACACCAAAGGCACGTGGCCTGTTTGCAACGATTCAATTATGAGGTCCAGCAAAGTGTGGCCAATGACATTGAAGCAATCTTGAATAACTCTAGCATTTACATTATCAACTCCAGCCGTTTTACCTAATGACAAACAAATTTTTCTAAGTTCATCTAACGTAATTGGGTGAAAACCATCAAATGTACAACTACTGTTAATCGGCTGTTTTATTTCGTCGGGTTCCTCGACCAATTCAATAGATGGATTGATTAATGAAACACTGTTGACAAAATAATTATTAAACCTAGATGCAATAGCTTGTTCTGAATGTTCTAATGTGCCTTCAAAAGTTATGGACCGCGGTTTACAATTACTGAACAATCTTTCTCTGGATATATTCACAACGCTTTTTTTTAATCGTTTGTGAATATTTATTACGCGCGATCGTGTACTCTATCCAATGATTCTGATTGTTTGATCTACAAAACTTTTTGTACAGTTTATCTCTCTTGCGCTTAAGGCACAAAAGATCCAAACTGTACCAGCTGTTCGAGTTTTTCAGCGAAACAAATTTATGTTCAACTAATTGGTTCGTACATGTTTTCAAAATGTTAGTAAGAACAGCTGAAGATTCATCTAAACTACCGGTCCCGATTGGAAAATCCAAGCTTCTCTCAACAAGGTTCGAAACAGCCCGTCTCGGATATTTTCTCCAGCATTTCAATTTTATCAAATCATTACTGTTATTCAAGTTTTCTAGAACATTAATTACTAATGTCTCATGATCGGTTATTTTCATATCAGAGTTCGTAACTGAATGAATCGAATCAAAATTGCAATAAACATGATCAATCAAAGTTCTACTCCGCTGGGAAATGCGCGTATAATCATTTACACTTTGCTTTAAATTGAAAGATTCAACTAAACGCTTCAAATGATTCGAATTTGCATCATCACGCCAGTTAATATTAAAATCGCCCGTCACTATATTTAATTTACTCAAATCAAGAAATGCATCAAGCCAGTTTTCCAGTATTTCAAGGAAACGATGGTCACTATCAGGAGAATGAGACAAAACACTATAATTGCCCACCTTCATGCCACCAACCACTGTAATGCCCAAGAACCAGTTACCATCCTTAGCTTCGTTATGGCAAAGCTGGAATTGAACTGATTCTCTTACATAAATAGCAACACCGCCAATAAAGTAAAGGTCCGGCGCGAGTGAAAGTTCCTAGTCGGTTTGTTATTAAAACATCTGGTGTGCTTATGCGTATGCAATGATATTGACGAAAGTTACTACTTTGCTTTACTGCCTGTGAGGTCTGCATATTTTATGTTTATTGTGGAAGGTCTCGGGTAAGCAAAATAAGTAAAAAGCAAATAACTAGGTTCTTGGAATTTAGATTGAAGCTACTTTACTATACCTTCCCTCTAAATGAACAATGGCGTAACCATTCGAGATCGTTAAAATTAAAAATGAATTGTATTGATAAAATATCCGACTTCGGTTGTTTCTTCTCGCTAGTGTTTCTTTTGTTTACAATGTTTTCTTTTGTTACATAAATATTATTAATCTTGATTTGTGAACATCATTTGTGGTTTCTTGTTGTATCTGGGCATAAGTTTCTGTTAGTGCTGTTCCAATGTATGGGCCTTCTTGTAGCTGGTCAATTTTTTTCCTTCCTTCTAACTTTAAATATACTTTGTCTCCTATTTTAATTTTTGTTTCATTTATTTGACTATTAGCTTTATTTGTTCTAATGCTTTTTGTTTGTAGTATTTTCTCGTGTAAAAATTTATGTATTAATTGTAATTTGTATTTAAGTTCATATAGATAGGATGAATGATTATAGACTGGTTCTATTTCTGTTAAACTAATATTATTGAATTAATTGACGGGTTTTTCAAACACGATTTCGAAAGGAGAAAAATTGTGATCAGTATTCGGAGTTGTGTTATAACTAAAACAGTAATAGGGTAACCAACTATCCCAATTATTCTTGAGTTCCCAAATATCCTAAGGTATTCATTTAAACACCTGTGGTTCCTTTCCACTGTTCACAAAGTTTGTAGGTGGTAAGCGGTTGCCAAATTATGGTTTATTTGTAAAAGATTACATACTGAATCAAAGATTCCTTTGTATTCGGTGCCTTGATCAGTACGGATGGCTGTCATTGGACCATATACTAGTATACAATTTTTAACTATCGCTTTTGCTATTGTAGATGCTGATTTATCGGCGATTGGTGTTATTATGTTATATTAACTCAGATCGCATTGTATAGTTACTGCGTATCTGTTACCGTTTTCTGAAATTGTGAATGGTCCGGCTGTATCTATTGAAACAATGTCGAACACTTTGATTGGTGTTGAAGTGATTATAAATTTTTGTTGTACTGAAGAAAAATGCTTGTTTTTTTACACTGTTCGCAAGACTTAACGATTTTGGTTATAGAATGGTTCATATTGCGCCAAATGTATATTTTTTTCAGTTTTTTGTATAGTCGAGTGATACTGACGTGTCCTCCAATTGGTTATTATTGGGAGTTATGATAATCGTACAATATTTGCTGTACTTGATTCATATAATTTATTCGTGTTGAAGGTTCATATAAAAAAAAGTTTATATTGTTCAGGATCTTATTACCTATCGATTTGAATTGATTGATGCTGATATAATCAAAAATTACGTCACTAGTCGAAATAGCTACGCATTCATCGTTATTCATATTTGTTTTTTGTTTTGTTTTCAGGGTACCCTTTTCAATTGCTCTGAATATATTTGGCATTTCTTGGAGATTCAATTTGAGTCCTAACGCTAGAGACAGTCCACTTTTGTAATCTTTTTCAAACAATGTTAACGAGCCAACTGGTAATCTATTCATTTGATTCATTTCGAATGCAATTTTTCTCATTTAAATATTTGTTCTCTACTAAGGACATTATAGACTCGGAGTTGATCAGGCTCTTGGTCGCTAATTCTATTATTGACAATGGCTGAACTAGATTTGGCTTCCATTGATCTAGTTTGCACTTGTATGATTATCATCTCTTTTAACTTGTCGGTATTTATCGAACTTTTGGATAACGCTTCGGCGACGACGTTACTCTTTCCGGGTACGAATTCCACTTCGAAGTCGGATTCTTCGAGGTCTAGTCTCATTCGTGTCAACTTCGAAGAAGGATTCTTCATTCCGAAAAGATAAATTAGAGGTCGGTGGTCCATTCGGACTGTAAATTTTCGACCATACAAATAGGGGCGGAAGTGCATAATTGCCCAATGTATTGCTGACAATTCTTTTTCAATGATGTGTTTATTTGTTTCGCCTTTTGTAAACGCGCGACTGGCGAAAGAAATAGTCAGATCATCAGTACCATGTTGTTGTGATAACACCGCGCTACAAGCGAAGTTTGAAGCGTCAGTCGTTAGAATAAAGTGCTTCGAAAAATCGGGATATTGCAATATTCTTGGCGTGGTCAGTTTGTTCTTAAGCTTCTCAAATGAATTCTGGCATTTATTGAACCATGTAAAAGTAGTTCCATTTTTGAGTAAGTTGTTAAGACAATCGCATATTTGAGCGAAATCGGGGATAAATCTCCGATAATAGTTACAGAAAGCGACGAAGCTTCGAACTTCGTCGGCATTTTTTAGGGTAGGAACATCTCGTATCAAATTAAATTTCGTACTGCCTGGTAAAATTCCACGATCAGTTATCTTGTGACCTAAAAATGTTACTTTCTTTTGGAAAAAAATGCATTTTGAAGGATTTAATTTGAGATTCCTACGTCTGAAACAGTTAAAAACATTCCGTAGTTGAGTAAGTGGTGTTTGACGGAGCAACCGACAACGATTATATCATCGATGTATAGAAAAGCACAGTTAGCTTTTAGTATCGTTCTCGTTTCGGTATCGGGTACAATATAAACAAGTGTGTCCACACCCACCTTAGTTGCCATTTTTGTGGCTGTATCTACTGGTATCTTATCTTTTATGTATAAAGATGTTAGTTTTGCGGTTAACATTTCTATATTTTCTAAATTTTTCTCCCGATCGCCCTTTGTGTTGAGCGCTTTCAGCTTTGCTATGACTGAATCGGGTGTCTCGTTGCTCTCGCAATTTTGTTTTGTTGCGTTGCATTTTCCATCCAACGTAGCTACGTTTGCAGGTATAACCAAACGGGCTTCACCTGATAGTCTCGTTTTTACGAACTTTACCGCCGTAGCGGTGTGGTCTTCACCTATCAGTTCAGCCAGTAGGCTCACTGAATCGAGAAACGCGGAGAGTTCCTCTGGTGAGCCATCATATGGCTGTACTAGAGCCGTTGCCATCTTTATATCAAATTGTGTTGCTGGTAAAGCCATCTTTAAATGTTTGTTTTCGCCTAACTTTTTATTTATTATTTGTGTGATTTGCGACGGCTGGACACTTTATGCTGTTTCCGTTACTGTTCGCGTGCGCTGACGAGCGACATACACGTTGCTGGTGTTAGCTGCCGTTGTCTTCCACGGGGGCAGGAAAACGTTCACGAGGGTTATTAGTCAGAATCACTTGTATACTATGTCCATTGTTGGCTGGGTCGGCTTCTACGGCGAGTTAAACACATTCCCGATTATTGGTTTTTGGGTTTATCTGGTGTAACTAAAACAGTCTGGTGCTGCGGAAATTTTTATTAGATTATTATTAGATTTAATTATTAGATTTTACGTACGACTCAGTGTCGACTTTAGTTGTCTATATTTCGCACTATTCCACTAATATATTTTTCGTACAACACAATCATAGGCTTTTTTGTTTTTGCACGGTTCCACGATTACGGTCGCCATGAGATGTTATGAGGAGTTTTTCGGGGTGACATGACTTCACTCGTGCTCGGTTGCTTTGAATCTGTTCATTTCAATAAAGTAAAGGTCCGGCGCGAGTGAAACTTCCTAGTCGTTTTGTTGTTAAAACATCTGGTGTGCATATGCGTATGCAATAATATTGACGAAAGTTACTTAACAATGAAAAGGCGAGAAGGCTATTTACTGCCTGTGAGGTCTGCATATTTTATGTTTATTGCGGAAGGTCTCGGGTAGGCAAAATAAGTAAAAAGCAATTAACTAGGTTCTTGGAATTTGGACTGAAGCTACTTTACTATAGGAGGAATGCTGTAAGGAAGATTTCAATTGAATCTGGTACATTGAAAGTTTCAAAAATCCAGTCCACAATGTCAGAAAATTTCACTAGTCCAGAGTTTGTTTCATCAACTGGATGGGAAAAGGAACAACTGGGGTTTTAGACGTTCAGTGCTGGGAACTTTGTTTGTACCTTTCATTCAACTTTGGGAAATCTTAGGACCTTCTCGGGGAAATTTAGGAGGAAAAAGGAAAGTATAATGATTGTAGCCTTTGAGCCATTGCTAAAACTTTTTGTGAACACGCTCGTATAGACGCTATACTGGTGAGCTCTACGGTCGCATCACTGTTAATGAATGAGGTACTCATAACACTGTCTCTTAAATATCCCATATGGGTTTGGATTTTTGCAATTCGAAATTTCACTAATGCAAATTTCACAACAGCCCAACAAACATCACGCTGCTCTGATCAGATTTTTTTGCGTTGATTTTTTCTTTTAATAGAAAACTTAAGTGTATTGTGGTACTGATATTTTTAAAATTCATTCACTTCTTCAAATGCCTTTTCCCTGTTTTCATCGAAGGCAGAACAGCTGGGCGGTTAGTGACGCCGGATTGTGCCGCTCCTTTAATTCCTCCTAGATGGAAATACACTTTTATCGCGCGAAAGTCGGTGGTCGAATGAATTATATCATCCCATGCGATTGTTTTAAATACCTACGGAGAAGACTAACGCGATATGTGAGAGCAACGTTGCCAGTATGCCAGACAAATCTGGATTTGCCAGATTTCTGTTTACGAGCCAGACAAACAGATAAACCTCAGAATCTGGCAGATATTTGAAAATGTGCCAGGTATTTGCCAGATTTCATCCGCGTCGTCTCGCAAAAAGGTCATTACTGCGAGATGGGCCGTGGCTGGCCTTCAACTACCTACACCCGGCGAGAGCAAAAAAAAACGAATTATTCCACCTAGCGGTGAGACCCAGCCTTTCTTATTCAAACTTATTGTTTGTTAAAATAGATTTACAGCAACGCTTAAAAAGTGCACCTTGATAATTTCTGCTGGATTTATTATTCATTCTAAACAACACATTTTTGGTAGCCACAGCACAACTATACCGAACATTTTAAATATAACATTCACACACATATGAACATACATTAACACATATACATGCAAATAACATTAAATTCTTTCAAATATAAGATGCGATTTAGTTTTTGATCGTGGTATAATCGATTTGTACACATATACTGCGTATAAATATTTAGATTGTTTATGTCAACTTTGGTCAGTAGTTTTCAAATGATGTATCAAATTAATTGATGTTTTTCGGTGAACAATTACAAAACCACTGTTATTTTGCGTGACGTTTCGGCCTACTGTTACGCTTCAACTATCGTCTGACGCACTTCAATCGCCGCAGCTTTTTGTCACCTCTTTCAGCGCTGCACGATCAGGTATCACTTTTTAATTTGAATGATCTTATCAGTAAAATGAAATTCTTTAGCTTGATGTTACTAATCGTTTCTGAGGGTCATGCAATGAATACCATTTAATATGGGTCCTTGAAACATGAATTATACCGAGGGGCCAGAATCTGACCTCAAACCCCATTTTTAATCCAGAAGACCACTTCTGGTTGGCTGGTAATCATAAAATCCATCATAAAATTGCCGAACTGTTTAATAAACTTACTGAACTTTTTGAACTTTAACTAACCGGCGGAACATCGGGGGTTTCTTTTGGTAGCGGTGACGGAACTGACGAAAGTCAATCCGTTCGCAATGATAAAACCTCTTTACGTTAAAAGCTATTCCGGTGAGGCGAACTGGAGTGGACCAGTCACTGCGGAATGCTCATTAATTAATCCATTTCCTTTATTAAAAACCATTTGCTTTTATGGGCAAATGCAATTGCCAAAATATTTAATTCTATGTGTGTATTTACATGTGTGGCCAGCTTAGGCCCCTACTGGAAAACAGCTGGTGTGACGAGCATTAAAATTGCAACGCTGCATTTTGCGTGCTGTATGAATCAGGCACCAAGCGTTGCGGTACACTCAACAAGTCCTGGGAAGAAGTCTGTCAATCGTCAACCAGGTTAAACGTGTTTATTGTTAGCTCCTATCCACGCGCGAATTTATATCAAATTATTGTTTTTCGTTTAGTTTTCATTTTGCTTGTTGTGTTTTTGTGTCGGTAAAAATGAATCAAATTTGCGAAGTCTGCGTGAAAGACTCCGGTGCCGAAGTGTTTTGGTCGTGTGTTGGAGGGGGTGTAATCGAAAATTCCATGCCTCCTGTGTGGGAGTATCGTACCCCCCGAGTAGTTGCTAAAAGCAGAAGTTCTCTGCGTATCGTCAAAAAAGACAAACAAGATAAACCAGCAGTAGATCCAACTGCATTTCTGCTACCGTGCAGCGATTCCTGCCAACTTTTAGTAACCGCATCGTTTGAATTTAACACGTTGACCAAACAGCAGAACAAGCTGACGAAATTGATTGATGAAAATACAGAGGTGATTCATCGACTTGCGACCTAGCACAATTCCAGAAGCCCTAGAGGGTATCGACAAGTCACTTATACAAATAAACCAAGTTCTAACGCCAAATATCAAAGCCAACAGTGTGGCTGGTGTTATGCCTACACTTAAAAATCACCTGACGCAGCTCGTTAACATTGCTTTTTCGGAATTCAAGAACGAACTTCGGAACGAATTAACGGAATTGCTGTCCAGCATAAATAACGAACTTTCTCAGTTAGGACAGCTGTTTGTAGAAACAGCAACCAGCTGTTCAATACAAACCAATCCGTTAGATATAAACATTGTAGATGAGCTTAAAACTCTGTCATCCTGTATCGAAGAACTAAGAACTAAGTCAGCGAGTGTTGCCGCTCCCCTAATAGCATTCACCTGTTTCACTTCCAAGTTTGGCAACAGTACTTAATTCGGATAATGCCAATAATTCAGGATGGCGGTTTCTAGGTTCAAAAAAAGTTTGGAAAGCGGATTGGACAGATTATGATTAACGTAAAAGGCGTCGTTTGGTACAGTTGAAGAATGCAGATGCAGCCAGAAGAAGGAGGAATCGACGACAACAGGCTTACAACAACAATACTAACAACAACAACCGCAATGGTAACAATTACAACAACCGCAACAATAACAACCACCTGAATAATAAATACATTTACAATCGTAACTATAACATTTACAACAACCGCAACAATAACAACCATCAGAACAGCAACAATAACAACTTCAATCGCAACAATAACATCTACAACAACCGCAACATTAACAACTCCAACAACAACAATAACAATATCAATAATAACAACAATCAAATCCCGAATCGTTACCTCAATCTTAACAGGAATCTTAACTACAGCTACTACAATCAACTTCCACCAGACCGTGTGCTTCTTGCTGCAGGTAAGGATGAATTTTCTCTTTTCAACGAGGCGAAGTACTTAATCCGTACCCAGCGAATAATGAGTCACAATCATCTTTCATGCCTACCATTTCAATGCGCCCGCTCAACTTAACGACTTCCGCGACCTCTTCAGCTGTATCGTGTCCTTACCATTTGGCTGGCAGCCACAACTATAACAATATATATATATATATATATATATATATATATATATATATATATATATATATATATATATATATATATATATATATATATATATATATATATATATATATATATATATATATATATATATATATATATATATATATATATATATATATATATATGTTTCAGGTGGAGGGGAAATTTGCATCCAAACCCCTGAGGTGACCAACCTCAGGGAGTGTGGGGTTGGTTTGAATCAGTGACCGGACCCACTAAAACCCCTCCAGTCTCCAGCCCTTAATACTCCCCGGGACCACCGCTAGGTATTGCTTCGGGGAGCGGCTTTTGTGCTCTGTGCACCCTCTTGGTTCTATAGATCTCTTTGCTAACTTAGCTAACTAACCTGGAGACTGGCCGTTAGCTAACACTGGCGTGTCGGGGGTCAACCTGTCGCCTGTTTTGCAATTCTAAAACTATTTGAGAGGCGGCTGTACAAACCGCCCTCCAAATGTTTGGGTCTTTACACATCCTCCGAACTAGGTTGTCCGGAGTGGTGTCTGGCCCGCTCACTACCATCATGTCGCTCCACGCATGCACAAAACGAGGGCACACGAAGAAGACATGCTCAGCAGTTTCTTCCGCATCCGCGCACTCGGGACACATGGGGGACCCCGCATGCCCGAATCTGTGTAGATACTGCCTGAAGCAACCATGACCTGACAGAATCTGTGTCAAGTGGAAGTTAACTTCTCCATGGCGCCTCTCGACCCATCCGGATACGTCCGGAATAAGTCGATGCGTCCATCTACCCTTTGCGGAATTGGACCATTCCTGCTGCCATCTGATCATCGAGAATGACCTTCTGGTGCCTCGTATACCCCTTGTGTCACGTTGATCGAAGCATTCTACGTCCTCCTTAATGGCTATGCTGATAGGCATCATGCCGGACAGGACGCAGATTGCGTCGTATGACACTGTACGGTACGCGCTCACAACCCTCAGGCACATGAGCCTGTAGGTACTTTCCAGTTTTCGACGATGACTGTTGGTACCTAACGCTTTGGACCACGCTGGCCCACCATACCTAAGTATGGACGAAACCACGCTGGCAAGAAGTTTACGCTTGCTGCCATATACCGCTGAGCTATTGGACATCATTCGAGATAGTCCTGCAGCGGCCGTTGAAGCCCTCTTACAGGCATAGTCGACGTGACTCTTAAATGTGAGCTTATCGTCAACCATAACCCCCAAGAGCTTCAAGGAACGCCTTGAGGTAATGGTGCAGTCACCGACTCTGACCACCGCCTGTTGCTCTAATTTGCGGTTGTTCACAACCGTAACCTCCGTTTTATGGTGCGCTAACTCCAGTTTCCTAGAGTGCATCCAGTCTTCGACCTTGCGTATGCAGTGCGCGGCCGTCAACTCGACCTCTTCGATCGACTCGCCGTAGACCTCTAACGTGATGTCGTCTGCGAAACCGACGATCACAACCCCTACAGGGAACTTTAGTTTCAACACCCCGTCATACATGACATTCCACAACACCGGGCCCAGGATGGAACCTTGCGGTACCCCTGCGGTGATTGGGACGCACTTCTGACCCTCCTCCGTGTTGTAAACTAGTACCCGATTCTGGAAATAATTTTCCAAAATCTTGTACAACGACACCGGTACGTGGATGCTCCTAAGCGCGAGCGCTATGGAGTCCCAACTGGCGCTATTGAATGCATTCTTCACGTCAAGCGTGACGATTGCGCAATAGCGAATGCCCCAACTCTTACGCTGGAGTGCTACCTCTGCCGTCTTGGTGACAGAGAGAATAGCATCCAGCGTGGATCTACCTTTCCGGAAGCCGAACTGGTTACTTGCCAGACCGATTACACCCTCTGTGTACTTCACCAGTCTGTTGAGGATAATCCTCTCAAGCACCTTGCCCGTAGTGTCCAGCAGACAGATAGGTCTGTATGCCGATGGGTCCCCTGGCGGTTTCCCAGCCTTCGGCAACAGCACCAATCTCTGTCGCTTCCACCTGTCCGGAAAGAGGCAGTCATCCAGGCACTTCTGCATGACTGCTCGAAATAGATCAGGGGCCACTTTCATGGCCGTCCTGATGGCCAAGTTCGGGATTCCATCCGGTCCCGGTGCCTTGTTCACCTTTAGGGAGTTGGCGATCACGATGAGTTCCTCATTCGTAACCCTTACCTCCTCCACAACCTCTGCACGGCTGCCGTCTCTCACGGATTGGATGCCCGGCAGGTTGGCCGACCATCCCTGGTCTGTGTCTGAGATACTGGAACGTCGGACGTGAGACTCAGCAGCCGGAGGCCAAGGATTTGGCTCGTGTCGTGGAAAGAGTCCCTCGATGATACGCTCCAGCATCGCTGGTGATCGCTCTGCAGGCGCCAACACGCCTTTGGTCTTCGCCATTACGACTCTGTAGGCGTTGCCCCACGGATTCGTATTGGCACTCGCGCATAGCCTATCGAAGCAGGCCCTTTTGCTCGCCTTTATCGCACTTTTAAGCGCCGATCTTGCAGATCCGAATACTACACGGCGCTCTACCCTCTGTGCATCGGTACGTGCACGTTGCAACATCCGTCTTGCACGGAGGCACGCGCTACGAAGGTCCACTATCGCGTCGGTCCACCAGTATACCGGTGACTTACCATTCCTAGGTTGGCGGGTCCTAGGCATGGTGGCGTCGCACGCCCGCGATAATGTGGCAACTAATTGGTCAGCACTCGGGCGGAGCCAACTGCCCCCTTCGCGCTCTCTTCTCATTGCTTCTGCAAATACCTCAGCATCGAAATGCGATGTCTTCCACCCGCGGACGGTCGGCGTATTGGATCTACCCGTCGCCTGCCGCCTCACGTTCTGAACTACGCTATAGCAGACCGACTGGTGGTCACTATAGGTGTAGCCATCGTCTACCCTCCAGTTCACGATCAGTCCTGGGCTGGAGAACGTCACGTCGATGATCGACTCCGCACCATTTCTGCTGAATGTACACTTGGTTCCAACGTTGGCCAGATCTAGGTTGAGCTTTGCCAAAGCTTCCAACAAGTTCTGACCCCTCCGGTTCGTGCGGCGGCTTCCCCACTCAACAGCCCAAGCGTTGAAGTCGCCCGCCACTACTAAGGATGTTAGTCCCGTCAGCTCCATAGATAACAAATCGACCATCTGGGTGAACCTTTCGATAGACCAACGCGGCGGAGCATAACAACTGCAGTAGAACACTCCGTCCACCTTGGCAACCGCGTATCCTTCATTTGAGGTTGACACAACCTCCTGAACCGGGAACTTGCTGGTCGTGCATATGGCCGCCGTACTGGACTTATCTGCAACCCAATTACCGTTTCCGGGAGGAATGCAGTAGGGGTCCGATACGATTGCGATGTCCGACCGCGACTCAGACGCTGCTTGGTATAGCAGCTGCTGTGCCGCATAGCAATGGTTCAGGTTCAATTGTGTCACCCTCACGCCCGTGGTTTCGTGGCCGCCTTACCGGCTGGGCACCGTGGGCCTCCCATAAAGTGCTTGGCGTCCCGTTTTCCAGTACATACCAAGCACTTGGGAGGCTCCCCGCAGTCTTTAGCTTTATGGCCAGCACCACCACAACGCCTACATAACTGGCTACTATCGGGCCCCTTGCAGGTCCAGGACTTGTGTCCTCCCTCGAAACACCTGAAGCAAACGTCCGGCTGCTGGAGTATGCTCAGGGGACATACTGACCAGCCAACCTTAAGTTTGGCTGTCTTCAGGGCCAGAGTTGCATCGGCCGATGCAAGCCGGAAAGTGGCCACCTGGGTCCCCGCTGGACCCTTTCGGAGGCGAATTACCTCAGTGGCTACTTCCACTCCGCACTTCTCCTTGAGGGCCTGTGCAATATCGCACCTCTCGGTGATTTCATCCAGGTTTTTGAGCTGGAGAGTCACCTCTGAGGTGAGTGCCCGAATTTGCACATCTTTCCCGAGGACCTGCTCGGCTACCGTCTTGTAGGCAGCGCCCTTGTTTTTAGCATCCTTACGGAGCTCAAGGATCATCTCGCCGGTGCGAGAACGACGGATGGTCCGCACATCCGCTCCCAGATCCTTGAGCTGGGTTTCGCCTCTCATTTTCTTCAAGACTTCGGAGTACTTGGACCCCTCCGTCTTGAGTATGAGGGCGTCGCCCCTGCTTCGCGCCTTCTTTCCCATTTTTGGACGATCTGTCGCCTTCTCGTCGTTGCGCTTGCTGTCTTTTTGGCGCTTCCTTCCTCCCACGGTAACCCAAGGGTTTCCCGTAGCTGCCACTTCGGCAGACTTTTCGGCGGACTTGGAGGCCGTTGGTGTGCTATCTCGCGGGCTTAGCACAACCAACCGTTTCTTGCTGTTCTCGGGGGCTTCCCCCGGAGACTGCCTTGCTCTTTTTGCGGCTGACCCGGAGGCGCAAACCGCTGCAAACATGCAGGTGTCCGTTTGGACCGACTTCGTCGCCCTTCCGGTCACCTCCGTTGCATTCTTCTCTGCAGCCACCGCTCTTGCCTTGAGCTCGGCGTGCTCCTTCTTCGCAGCATCGACGGAGGACCGAAGCATGTAGAGAGCCTGCTTCAGGTACTTCGTCGTGTTGGTGCGACTTTTCGCAAACTCGATTATGGCATCGAGCTGCTCCGACAGCGCTACTACCTTCGGTAGTGTGTCTCGCTGTCTTCCGACCGCCTTTATCAACAGTGGACCAGCCACTGCGATGTCTTGCGTCGATCCGGTAGGCGTACTGCCTTTGCTGTCTTCGCAGGCGTCCTTTACTGCATCCATCTCCGCCTTTCTCGGCGGAGACCTCTGGATGCCTCCTCGTGCAAACGGGTTTTTCAACCCATCTGCGCCCATTGGTGATTATTTTCAGTTGAATCCATTTTTGTTAAGTGGGTCCCCCTTCCAGCCGCTATCCTTATCCATACTGGAGTGGTCGCCTATCTGGTCCCATGGTAGTCTATGCCGAAGCAGTGAGGCCATGGCTAGGTGCGGCTGCCATAGCGCCTTATGAGCAACTATGACACCCCCGACCGGCGCAAGTCAGGAAAGGACATCTGATCCCACTCCTGCCCGGTTCCCACCGGGCAATGAATTTGGAACGTACTGGAAGGCCTGCCAGGTTTTACGGGACGGAGACCCCTGCACCGGTTGTTGTCTCGCCGTTTCAAGCCGTTGTCACACGACCTTACTAAGGGAGCTCGGCGCAGGTGCCAGCCCAGAATCGTGGTACGAAAACGAAATCCGACTCTTATCATATGGCGTTGCGACCAGTTACCGTAATTGGGAACTTACTGGCATCAATCCCAATGGGCGAATTAGTGCATTTGGGTGGTGGGAGCGGCACTATTCGCTCCGTCAGAGCTGCTTCCGGATAATGTGGCTTTTGTGAGAATTCGGCGGCCCAATGCCTGAGTCTCACCACAACCTAGGCTAGCTCTCGCTGATGGTCCGGGACTGCGTTCTTGCAGTTAGCACTTCCGTGGCCTACGGTAATCGCCAAATACCGACCCGTGGTGGCATACAGCTCTGCCAAATATATATATATATATATATATATATATATATATATATATATATATATATATATATATATATATATATATATATATATATATATATATATATATATATATATTTGGCAGAGCTGTATGCCACCACGGGTCGGTATTTGGTATTTATATATATATATATATATATATATATATATATATATATATATATATATATATATATATATATATATATATATATATATATATATATATATATATATATATATATATATATATATATATATATATATATATATATATATATATATATTTGGCAGAGCTGTATGCCACCACGGGTCGGTATTTGGCGATTACCGTAGGCCACGGAAGTGCTAACTGCAAGAACGCAGTCCCGGACCATCAGCGAGAGCTAGCCTAGGTTGTGGTGAGACTCAGGCACTGGGCCGCCGAATTCTCACAAAAGCCACATTATCCGGAAGCAGCTTTGACGGAGCGAATAGTGCCGCTCCCACCACCCAAATGCACTAATTCGCCCATTGGGATTGATGCCAGTAAGTTCCCAATTACGGTAACTGGTCGCAACGCCATATGATAAGAGTCGGATTTCGTTTTCGTACCACGATTCTGGGCTGGCACCTGCGCCGAGCTCCCTTAGTAAGGTCGTGTGACAACGGCTTGAAACGGCGAGACAACAACCGGTGCAGGGGTCTCCGTCCCGTAAAACCTGGCAGGCCTTCCAGTACGTTCCAAATTCATTGCCCGGTGGGAACCGGGCAGGAGTGGGATCAGATGTCCTTTCCTGACTTGCGCCGGTCGGGGGTGTCATAGTTGCTCATAAGGCGCTATGGCAGCCGCCCCTAGCCATGGCATCACTGCTTCGGCATAGACTACCATGGGACCAGATAGGCGACCACTCCAGTATGGATAAGGATAGCGGCTGGAAGGGGGACCCAATTAACAAGAATGAATATTGAAAAAAATGAAGATCAACAATTGGGCGCAGATGGGTTGAAAAACCCGTTTGCACGAGGAGGCATCCGGAGGTCTCCGCCGAGAAAGGTGGAGATGGATGCAGTAAAGGACGCCTGCGAAGACGGCAAAGGCAGTACGCCTACCGGATCGACGCAAGACATCGCAGTGGCTGGTCCACTGTTGATAAAGGCGGTCAGAAGACAGTGAGACACGCTACCGAAGGTAGTAGCGCTGTCGGAGCAGCTCGATGCCATAATCGAGTTTGCGAAAAGTCGCACCAACACGACGAAGTACCTGAAGCAGGCTCTTTACATGCTTCGGTCCTCCGTCGATGCTGCGAAGAAGGAGCACGCCGAGCTCAATGCAAGAGCGGTGGCTGCAGAGAAGAATGCAACGGAGGTGACCGGAAGGGCGACGAAGTCGGTCCAAACGGACACCTGCACGTTTGCAGCGGTTTGCGCCTCCGGGTCAGCCGCAAAAAGAGCAAGGCAGTCTCCGGGGGAAGCCCCCGAGAACAGCAAGAAACGGTTGGTTGTGCTAAGCCCGCGAGATAGCACACCAACGGCCTCCAAGTCCGCCGAAAAGTCTGCCGAAGTGGCAGCTACGGGAAACCCTTGGGTTACCGTGGGAGGAAGGAATCGCCAAAAAGACAGCAAGCGCAACGACGAGAAGGCGACAAATCGTCCAAAAATGGGAAAGAAGGCGCGAAGCAGGGGCGACGCCCTCATACTCAAGACGGAGGGGTCCAAGTACTCCGAAGTCTTGAAGAAAATGAGAGGCGAAACCCAGCTCAAGGATCTGGGAGCGGATGTGCGGACTATCCGTCGGTCTCGCACCGGTGAGATGATCCTTGAGCTCCGTAAGGATGCTAAAAACAAGGGCGCTGCCTACAAGACGGTAGCCGAGCAGGTCCTCGGGAAAGATGTGCAAATTTGGGCACTCACCTCAGAGGTGACTCTCCAGCTCAAAAACCTGGATGAAATCACCGAGAGGTGCGATATTGCACAGGCCCTCAAGGAGAAGTGCGGAGTGGAAGTAGCCACTGAGGTAATTCACCTCCGAAAGGGTCCAGCGGGGACCCAGGTGGCCACTTTCCGGCTTGCATCGGCCGATGCAACTCTGGCCCTGAAGACAGCCAAACTTAAGGTTGGCTGGTCAGTATGTCCCCTGAGCATACTCCAGCAGCCGGACGTTTGCTTCAGGTGTTTCGAGGGAGGACACAAGTCCTGGACCTGCAAGGGGCCCGATAGTAGCCAGTTATGTAGGCGTTGCGGTGGTGCTGGCCATAAAGCTAAAGACTGCGGGGAGCCTCCCAAGTGCTTGGTATGTACTGGAAAACGGGACGCCAAGCACTTTATGGGAGGCCCACGGTGCCCAGCCGGTAAGGCGGCCACGAAACCACGGGCGTGAGGGTGACACAATTGAACCTGAACCATTGCTATGCGGCACAGCAGCTGCTATACCAAGCAGCGTCTGAGTCGCGGTCGGACATCGCAATCGTATCGGACCCCTACTGCATTCCTCCCGGAAACGGTAATTGGGTTGCAGATAAGTCCAGTACGGCGGCCATATGCACGACCAGCAAGTTCCCGGTTCAGGAGGTTGTGTCAACCTCAAATGAAGGATACGCGGTTGCCAAGGTGGACGGAGTGTTCTACTGCCGTTGTTATGCTCCGCCGCGTTGGTCTATCGAAAGGTTCACCCAGATGGTCGATTTGTTATCTATGGAGCTGACGGGACTAACACCCTTAGTAGTGGCGGGCGACTTCAACGCTTGGGCTGTTGAGTGGGGAAGCCGCCGCACGAACCTGAGGGGTCAGATCTTGTTGGAAGCTTTGGCAAAGCTCAACCTAGATCTGGCCAACGTTGGAACCAAGTGTACATTCAGCAGAAATGGTGCGGAGTCGATCATCGACGTGACGTTCTCCAGCCCAGGACTGATCGTGAACTGGAGGGTAGACGATGGCTACACCTATAGTGACCACCAGTCGGTCTGCTATAGCGTAGTCCAGAACGTGAGGCGGCAGGCGACGGGTAGAGCCAATACTCCGACCGTCCGCGGGTGGAAGACATCGCATTTCGATGCCGAGGTATTTGCAGAAGCAATGAGAAGAGAGCGCGAAGGGGGCAGTTGGCTCCGCCCGAGTGCTGACCAATTAGTTGCCACATTATCGCGGGCGTGCGACGCCACCATGCCTAGGACCCGCCAACCTAGGAATGGTAAGTCACCGGTATACTGGTGGACCGACGCGATAGCGGACCTCCGTAGCGCGTGCCTCCGTGCAAGACGGATGTTGCAACGTGCACGTACCGATGCACAGAGGGTAGAGCACCGTGTAGTATTCGGATCTGCAAGATCGGCGCTTAAAAGTGCGATAAAGGCGAGCAAAAGGGCCTGCTTCGATAGGCTATGCGCGAGTGCCAATACGAATCCGTGGGGCAACGCCTACAGAGTCGTAATGGCGAAGACCAAAGGCGTGTTGGCGCCTGCAGAGCGATCACCAGCGATGCTGGAGCGCATCATCGAGGGACTCTTTCCACGACACGAGCCAAATCCTTGGCCTCCGGTTGCTGAGTCTCACGTCCGACGTTCCAGTATCTCAGACACAGACCAGGGATGGTCGGCCAACCTGCCGGGCATCCAATCCGTGAGAGACGGCAGCCGTGCAGAGGTTGTGGAGGAGGTAAGGGTTACGAATGAGGAACTCATCATGATCGCCAACTCCCTAAAGGTGAGCAAGGCACCGGGACCGGATGGAATCCCGAACTTGGCCATCAGGACGGCCATGAAAGTGGCCCCTGATCTATTTCGAGCAGTCATGCAGAAGTGCCTGGATGACTGCCTCTTTCCGGACAGGTGGAAGCGACAGAGATTGGTGCTGTTGCCGAAGGCTGGGAAACCGCCAGGGGACCCATCGGCATACAGACCTATCTGTCTGCTGGACACTACGGGCAAGGTGCTTGAGAGGATTATCCTCAACAGACTGGTGAAGTACACAGAGGGTGTAATCGGTCTGGCAAGTAACCAGTTCGGCTTCCGGAAAGGTAGATCCACGCTGGATGCTATTCTCTCTGTCACCAAGACGGCAGAGGTAGCACTCCAGCGTAAGAGTTGGGGCATTCGCTATTGCGCAATCGTCACGCTTGACGTGAAGAATGCATTCAATAGCGCCAGTTGGGACTCCATAGCGCTCGCGCTTAGGAGCATCCACGTACCGGTGTCGTTGTACAAGATTTTGGAAAATTATTTCCAGAATCGGGTACTAGTTTACAACACGGAGGAGGGTCAGAAGTGCGTCCCAATCACCGCAGGGGTACCGCAAGGTTCCATCCTGGGCCCGGTGTTGTGGAATGTCATGTATGACGGGGTGTTGAAACTAAAGTTCCCTGTAGGGGTTGTGATCGTCGGTTTCGCAGACGACATCACGCTAGAGGTCTACGGCGAGTCGATCGAAGAGGTCGAGTTGACGGCCGCGCACTGCATACGCAAGGTCGAAGACTGAATGCACTCTAGGAAACTGGAATTAGCGCACCATAAAACGGAGGTTACGGTTGTGAACAACCGCAAATTAGAGCAACAGGCGGTGGTCAGAGTCGGTGACTGCACCATTACCTCAAGGCGTTCCTTGAAGCTCTCGGGGGTTATGGTTGACGATAAGCTCACATTTAAGAGTCACGTCGACTATGCCTGTAAGAGGGCTTCAACGGCCGCTGCAGGACTATCTCGAATGATGTCCAATAGCTCAGTGGTATATGGCAGCAAGCGTAAACTTCTTGCCAGCGTGGTTTCGTCCATACTTAGGTATGGTGGGCCAGTGTGGTCCAAAGCGTTAGGTACCAACAGTCATCGTCGAAAACTGGAAAGTACCTACAGGCTCATGTGCCTGAGGGTTGTGAGCGCGTACCGTACAGTGTCATACGACGCAATCTGCGTCCTGTCCGGCATGATGCCTATCAGCATAGCCATTAAGGAGGACGTAGAATGCTTCGATCAACGTGACACAAGGGGTATACGAGGCACCAGAAGGTCATTCTCGATGATCAGATGGCAGCAGGAATGGTCCAATTACGCAAAGGGTAGATGGACGCATCGACTTATTCCGGACGTATCCGGATGGGTCGGGAGGCGCCATGGAGAAGTTAACTTCCACTTGACACAGATTCTGTCAGGTCATGGTTGCTTCAGGCAGTATCTACACAGATTCGGGCATGCGGGGTCCCCCATGTGTCCCGAGTGTGCGGATGCGGAAGAAACTGCTGAGCATGTCTTCTTCGTGTGCCCTCGTTTTGTGCATGCGCGGAGCGACATGATGGTAGTGAGCGGGCCAGACACCACTCCGGACAACCTAGTGCGGAGGATGTGTAAAGACCCAAACATTTGGAGGGCGGTTTGTACAGCCGCCTCTCAAATAGTTTTAAAATTGCAAAACAGGCGACAGGTTGACCACCAACACGCCAGTGTTAGCTAACGGCCAGTCTCCAGGTTAGTTAGCTAAGTTAGCAAAGAGATCTATAGAACCAAGAGGGTGCACAGAGCACAAAAGCCGCTCCCCGAAGCAATACCTAGCGGTGGTCCCGGGGAGTATTAAGGGCTGGAGACTGGAGGGGTTTTAGTGGGTCCGGTCACTGATTCAAACCAACCCCACACTCCCTGAGGTTGGTCACCTCAGGGGTTTGGATGCAAATTTCCCCTCCACCTGAAACAAAAAATATATATATATATATATATATATATATATATATATATATATATATATATATATATATATATATATATATATATATATATATATATATATATATATATATATATATATATATATATATATATATATATTATTAAACTTTTTTTAATATATATATTATTAAACTTTTTTTGATCCTAGAAACCGCCATCCTGAATTATTGGCATTATCCGAATTAAGTTCTGTTGCCAAACTTGGAAGTGAAACAGGTGAATGCTATTAGGGGAGCGGCATCACTCGCTGACTTAGTTCTTAGTTCTTCGATACAGGATGACAGAGTTTTAAGCTCATCTACAATGTTTATATCTAACGGATTGGTTTGTATTGAACAGCTGGTTGCTGTTTCTACAAACAGCTGTCCTAACTGAGAAAGTTCGTTATTTATGCTGGACAGCAATTCCGTTAATTCGTTCCGAAGTTCGTTCTTGAATTCCGAAAAAGCAATGTTAACGAGCTACGTCAGGTGATTTTTAATTGTAGGCATAACACCAGCCACACTGTTGGCTTTGATATTTGGCGTTAGCACTTGGTTTATTTGTATAAGTGACTTGTCGATACCCTCTAGGGCTTCTGGAATTGTGCTCGGTTGTTCGAGTTAGGTCACAAGTCGATGAATCACCTCTGTATTTTCATCAATCAATTTCGTCAGCTTGTTCTGCTGTTTGGTCAACGTGTTGAATTCAAACGATGCGGTTACTAAAAGTTGGCAGGAATCGCAGCACGGTAGCAGAAATGCAGTTGGATCTACGGCTGGTTTATCTTGTTTGTCTTGTTTGTCTTTTTTGACGATACGCAGAGAACTTCTGCTTTTAGCAACTACTCGGGGGTACGATACTCCCACACAGGAGGCATGGAATTTTCGATTACACTCCCTCCAACACACGACCAAAACACTTCGGCACCGGAGTCTTTCACGCAGACTTCGCAAATTTGATTCATTTTTACCGACACAAAAACACAACAAGCAAAATGAAAACTAAACGAAAAACAATAATTTGATATAAATTCGCGCGTGGATAGGAGCTAACAATAAACACGTTTAACTTGGTTGACGATTGACAGACTTCTTCCCAGGCCTTGTTGAGTGTACCGCAACGCTTGGTGCCTGATTCATGCAGCACGCAAAATGCAACGTTGCAATTTTAATGCTCGTCACACCAGCTGTTTTCCAGTAGGGGCCTAAGCTGGCCACACATGTAAATACACACATAGAATTAAATATTTTGGCAATTGCATTTGCCCATAAAAGCAAATGGTTTTTAATAAAGGAAATGGATTAATTAATGAGCATTCCGCAGTGACTGGTCCACTCCAGTTCGCCTCACCGGAATAGCTTTTAACGTAAAGAGGTTTTATCATTGCGAACGGATTGACTTTCGTCAGTTCCGTCACCGCTACCAAAAGAAACCCCCGATGTTCCGCCGGTTAGTTAAAGTTCAAAAAGTTCAGTAAGTTTATTAAACAGTTCGGCAATTTTATGATGGATTTTATGATTACCAGCCAACCAGAAGTGGTCTTCTGGATTAAAAATGGGGTTTGAGGTCGGATTCTGGCCACTCGGTATAATTCATGTTTCAAGGACCCATATTAAATGGTATTCATTGCATGACCCTCAGAAACGATTAGTAACATCAAGCTGAAGAATTTCATTTTACTGATAAGATCATTCAAATTAAAAAGTGATACCTGATCGTGCAGCGCTGAAAGAGGTGACAAAAAGCTGCGGCGATTGAAGTGCGTCAGACGATAGTTGAAGCGTAACAGTAGGCCGAAACGTCACGCAAAATAACAGTGGTTTTGTAATTGTTCACCGAAAAACATCAACTAATATGATACATCATTTGAAAACTACTGACCAAAGTTGACATAAACAATCTAAATATTTATACGCAGTATATGTGTACAAATCGATTATACCGCGATCAAAAACTAAATCGCATCTTATATTTGAAAGAATTTAATGTTATTTGCATGTATATGTGTTAATGTATGTTCATATGTGTGTGAATGTTATATTTAAAATGTTCGGTATAGTTGTGCTGTGGCTACCAAAAATGTGTTGTTTAGAATGAATAATAAATCCAGCAGAAATTATCAAGGTGCACTTTTTAAGCGTTGCTGTAAATCTATTTTAACAAACAATAAGTTTGAATAAGAAAGGCTGGGTCTCACCGCTAGGTGGAATAATTCGTTTTTTTTTGCTCTCGCCGGGTGTAGGTAGTTGAAGGCCAGCCACGGCCCATCTCGCAGTAATGACCTTTTTGCGAGACGACGCGGATGAAATCTGGCAAATACCTGGCACATTTTCAAATATCTGCCAGATTCTGAGGTTTATCTGTTTGTCTGGCTCGTAAACAGAAATCTGGCAAATCCAGATTTGTCTGGCATACTGGCAACGTTGCTCTCACATATCGCGTTAGTCTTCTCCGTAGGTATTTAAAACAATCGCACGGGATGATATAATTCATTCGACCACCGACTTTCGCGCGATAAAAGTGTATTTCCATCTAGGAGGAATTAAAGGAGCGGCACAATCCGGCGTCACTAACCGCCCAGCTGTTCTTCCTTCGATGAAAACAGGGAAAAGGCATTTGAAAAAGTGAATGAATTTTAAAAATATCAGTACCACAGTACACTTTAGTTTTCTATTAAAAGAAAAAATCAACGCAAAAAAATCTGATGAGAGCAGCGTGATGTTTGTTGGGCTGTTGTGAAATTTGCAATTTGCAAATCCAAACCCATATGGGATATTTAAGAGACAGTGTTATGAGTACCTCATTCATTAACAGTGATGCGACCGTAGAGCTCACCAGTATAGCGTTACCATTTGGCTGGCAGCCCACAACTATAACAATATATATATATATATATATATATATATATATATATATATATATATATATATATATATATATATATATATATATATATATATATATATATATATATATATATATATATATATATATATATATATATATATATATATATATATACAGAAGTGATTGCCAGTATATATACATATATATATATATATATATATATATATATATATATATATATATATATATATATATATATATATATATATATATATATATATATATATATATATATATATATATATATATATATATATATATATATATATATATATATATATATATATATATATATATATATATATATATATATATATATATATATATATATATATATATATATATATATATATATATATATATATATATATATATATATATATATATATATATATATATATATATATATATATATATATATATATATATATATATATATATATATATATATATATATATATATATATATATATATGGAGATTTCAATCAAAATGATGCTAATTTTATTGTAAATTATGATAATGAATCGCTTTTACTTCCTGTAGTAGGAGAAAACGAAACTCTGCAATTTTTTTTTTGACGGATTTAGTCAACTTGGATTAAATCAGGTAAACTCAATCCGGAATGAGCAAATCTGTTTTTTAGACTTTTTATTCACCAATTGCACGGAAGATTTTAGTGTTGACAAAGCAGAATATTCTCTATGGAAAAATGAAAAATTTCATACTGCAATTGAGTAATGAAAAATTTCATACTGCAATTGACATCGACTGGCAATCACTTCTAAAAAATGAAATAGATATGAACAAAGCGGTTGATAATTTTTTATCATCACTGTATGGTGTTTTAGACTCAACTGTACCAAAATCAAAAAAGAAAACGGTTAGCTCAAAAGATCCCATTTGGTTCACCAGAGAAATCAAAAATTTCAAGAATAGGAAACAAAAAGCTCATAAAACTTACAAAAAACTTAAAGACCAAGGAAATTTGGACAAATATTTGACCATATGGCATGAACTGAATACTAAAATATCTATTGCGTATGAGAACTACAACACAAGGGTGGAAAATAACATTAAATCAGACCCAAAATAGTTTTATAAATTTGCAAACGATAAAATGAAGTCTAATAACTTCCCATCTCGCATGCAATATGAAGACTTTGCCAGTATCGACTCAAAGCAAATCTGCAACAAGTTTGCGAGTTTTTTTTTTTCAAACCGTTTATAAAAATAGCGACGAAGTCAGGGACTTTGAGTATTTCTCGCACTAGCATGAACAAATAAATAACGTATCTATTAAGCAAATAACTATTCAAGAAATCCTCGCAACACTAAAAGAACTGGACGCTTCAAAAGGTCCAGGTCCAGATGGAATTCCACCCTCACTTATGAAAAATCTTGCTGCTGCCTTCGTAAAACCCTTGTTTTGGCTTTTCAACTTATCCCTTACGTCCGGACAATTTGCATCAGTCTTAAAAAAATCTTTTCTCATACCGATTTTCAAGTCAGGTAAGAGATCTGACATCAAAAATTATCGTGGCTTTGCAATAATATCGTGTATCCCCAAACTTTTTGAAGCTATCGTATATCAAAAAATATTTGATCAGGTAAAGAACCGCATAACGTGTAACCATCATGGTTTTTACAAAGGAAGGTCTACGGCTACCAACTTACTTGAATTTGTTGATTTCTCTCTTGCGTCTATGCACAGAGGCAACTTCGTGGAAACTCTGTTCACGGATTTTAGTAAAGCTTTTGACAGAGTAGATATTTCCATGCTTATGTTCAAATTAAAAAACTGGGATTTGAATCAGGTCTACTTAGATGGATTGAATCTTATCTGACAAATAGGACACAAACGGTCAGGTTTAAGGGACACCTTTTTGTACCAGTAAAAGTGACATCTGGAGTTCCACAAGGCTCCCATTTAGGCCCTTTGCTCTTCATTTTATTTGTTAATGACGTTACCCCTGTGTTGAATCGTCGCAAAGTATTGATATATGATATATTTCTACATTTGGTGTAAAAAAAGTCTACTTGATCACAACGTAAACAAATGTAATATTATATCCTACACAAGGAAAAGAAATCCTGAACATGCCAGTTGCACTCTTGGGCACCAAGTTGTAGAAAGGTGTTATCAATTTAGAGATTTAGGAGTAATTATGAATTCTAAGTTAACATTCATTGATCACTACAATACGATCATCAATAGAGCCAACAGTATGCTAAGTTTTATAAAAAGGTTCAGTTATCATTTCGTAGACCCGTACACTATAAAAACTCTCTTTGTTACATATGTTAGATCTATTTTAGAATACAGTAGTGTTATTTGGTCGCCTTATCAAGACGTCCATTCCAATAGAATCGAATCCGTACAAAAACAGTTTTTGTTACATTCACTAAGAAAACTAGGTTGGAATTCATTTCCTCTCCCTTGTTATGAATCGCGTTGCATGCTTATTAATATAGAAACGCTTGAAAAAAGAAGAGAAATTGCTTCGGTAACTCTTGTCAACGATTTAGTTTCCCAACGCATAAGTTCGGAAAATTTGCTTGGAAAACTCAACTTTTATGCTCCTACACGCTCATGAAGAACGCGAAAAATTTTTGTATTAAATTCTTATAGAACAGAATATGCCATGGCCGGGCCAGTTGATAGTATGATGAGTCTTTTCAATAAATATTGTGAAGTTATTGATTTAACGATGTCGCGAAATGCTCTTAGAAAAAAATTGAACACTAGAATTACATAACTATATTTGTGATGTTAACAATAGTTTTTAAGATGTAGTCTACTATGATTGACGGAAATAAATAAAATATTAAAAAAAAATAAAAAATATTAAAATATTAAATATTAAAAATCCTTATTTTTTATACTTGTGCTTAAAACAAGTAGGACGACACGAATGTTAAGCCTCTTTGAAAAAATTATGAGAGACTTATTTTATACTTTTGCTAAGGATTTTAGGCCTTTTCGCTTAGCATCACAAAAAATAACACATTGGATGAGCAATTACTTGACATCCATTTTCTTAGATAAACAAATTTTTGAAATTTGATATCCATATATCGACTAAATACTTATCAGATAATAATTATGTTTGATATTGTTAATAAAATTAATAATCAACATGTGCTAAAATCTAAAGTTGATCAGACTCAGGATTGTCAGCTTATTTCGTTGTTTTGAGTCCATGACAACATAAATTATGGATAAGAAAAAATATTTTGTGCTTTTAATAGATGCTGCCAAAAAACTATATACATTATTTTAAATTTGTTTATCTCTTTTTCCACATAATGGTTACTTAAAAGACTTAGTTTTAATTGTGGATAAGATATGTTCATTATTTACAATTATAATTAAAATTTTTGTTGCTGAAATTGTTTATTGTGATTTTGTTATGGCTATTTACAAATTGATTTGGGTAGATATTGCGAATCTCATTTCCAGTCATGTGCACTTTGACTTGGGTGAAATTGGAAATTGATATGTGTTAGTAACCATCGTCTGGATAGTCGACCTTCCTGATCAGTTGTTACTATATGGCTAAAACCTAAATTAATCCACCTAGCGGTCAGACTCAGCCTTTCTCATTCAAACTTATTATTTGTAAAAATAGATTTACATGAATGCTTAAATCCAATAAATGTTTATCCACTCTTTGGGTTCTAAAATATTGATGTTGTAATTAAAGTATAAAATATGAAATTTGACGTAATGTTAGTACTTAAGAAATAGCGAAATAAAAGCAATGACTCTTAATTTCGAACAATTTAATCACGAGCGATGCCGGGAACGTTCAGATAGTACAATACCACATTTAAATCATGTTGAGGCCATATATATTGATCGAAGCAGGTAAAGTGTTGAATAGTCTTTGAATTTCTTTTCTTTTTAAAACTTTTCAACAGCATATCAAATTGTTAGGAAGTTTGTTATTTGTAAGTTTGAGAGATGACTCATTTGTATAACACTAGTTATGTTCAAATAAGTCGTGTAATACTTGAGATAATAGACTTTCGTTGTTTTACAAATTAAAACATAACGCTTGCTTAAGTTTGATTACAATCAAATGAAAAGGTAACGTATGGGGCAGCCAAACTTTGAAATCACGTGTTCAATCATAATTCATCAGTTAACCCTTAACTATCCCGTTCATCCCGTTTCGTGATTTTCACATTTCGATACATTACAGACGAAGTTACAGTCCGATTACTTTCATATGACACTAATTTTATAAAAATCGGGCCAGCCATCTCTGAGAAACATGCGTGAGATTAAATAGTCTCCAGAACACGTTTCTTTCCATAACTTCTGAACCACATGTTCAATCTTCATGAAATTCAAAAGTTGAGGGTTTTTAAGGTAGCCCGTTCATTTGAAACTAATTTTAATCAAATCAAATGTGTGGTTTCTGAGATATTGATGTTTCGTGATTTTTACACTTTGATACTTAACCTCTAAACTAGAAATCCGATTACAATAAAATTCAACAGGGTCTTATAGGGCTACTATACCTTTAATTTGCAATTAATTTCATTGAAATCTGTTCGGTCAGACCATCTCTGAGAATAGTGAGTGCGAAAAAAGGTGCACATACACACGTACACACCCACACACAAACATATACACCTATACATGCTTATATGCAGAAAATGCTCGATTCGTCTAACTGAGTCGAGTAGTATATGACATACGGCCATTTGGATCACTTTTCTACCTTTTAATTAGCCAGCGATCGTTAGGAGGAAGTCAACAAGTTTACTTTCATTATGTGATTTCACATTTTCATTAACAACGGACAAAGTTACAATCCGATTGCAATGAAATTCAATAGCAACCTATGGGGCAACTAGACCTTCCATTTGCATTAATTTTGTGGAAATCGGTTCAGCCATCTCTGAGAAAAATGAGTGAGTTTAAACAACCTCAGGATAACTTTTCTTTACATAACTTTTGAACCATATGTTCAATCATTACGAAATTCAAAAGTTAAGGGTTCTGGAGACAGCCCGATCATTTGAAACCAATTTTATTAAAATCGGTTGTGTGGTTTCTGAGATACTGATGTTTCGTGATTTTTACATTTTGATACATAACCTCTAAACTAAAAATCCGATTACAATGAAATTCAATAGCAACCTATGGCGCAACTAGACCTTTCATTTGCAATTAATTTTATGAAAATCGGTCCAGCCATCTCTGAGAAAAGTGAGTGAGAAAAAAAAGTTGCACATACATACACACACACACATACACACATACATACAGAAAATGCTCAGTTCGTCGAAAGGGGTCGAGTGGTATATGACATTCGGCCATTGGGACCACTTTTATACCTTTGGTTTTTCCAGTGATTGCTATACCTTTCTAGGAGAAAGGCAAAAATGATTTTGAATTTATTTGACTGGTAAATTTGCATGTTGTTGTTCAATAAAAATTATTCTGAATTGTTTATAAAACATTTGTTATGAATGACTTTTTATTAGAATTTTGTAAAACTGTGAAGTTAAATGGTCTGATTAAGATTTTATATATTTAGGTTTGATGCTGTTGAGTGTCTATTATTGTAAAGATTTTAATATGTATGTATAGGATATGACGGTGTGTTTTCCATTTGTTGGTTTTTATGTGTTTCGTAAATTGTTTAGTATGTATCATTGTGAAAAAATATCTGGTGAAGGTGTATAGAGAAATGGTGAGTGTAAGTGTTTTCATGATATAACGTCCGAACAGAAACTGAGTTACGTAATTGAATTAGCAAATTATTATAAATTTTTTTTTTCATAGTTCAAAAAATGTTATTAATATGTTTGTGTACGTGCTATAACTGCGCTATTTTTTTTTGCTTATATAGGCGCAGTTATGTCTTTTTCTCATACTACCCTTTTTGAATGAATAAATAAATGATATTTCGTAAAATTATAATATTTTAGTGAAATAACACATATAGTATTTTTGTAAAATTCTTAAAACTTTGAAGTAACAGCTTTGCTATTGTCATTTCTTTATGGTTAATGGCTAATTCTTATAGCCTTTGCTTCGTCATTTAGTACAAAAAAAATTCAACTTATCATAGTTGTTGCTGTTTCTTTATGTTGCTGCTGTTGCTGCTTGTTGTTGTTTCTTGGTGTTTGTTGTTTATCTGGTTGATGCTGTAGATCAGCGGTTCTCAACCTTTTTTTGTCCGCGTACCCCTTGGCGATATTTCCCAAATCAATTGTACCCATTGGCTTGGAATGTTCTCGCAGAGTGATAAAGAGTAGTGGTAGATCACGTTGTTGTAGTCTAGTTTAGGTTTCAAATTGAACTGTGATTGGTTTGATTGCTACAGTCATGTTTTAGGAGCAAGTTTGAACAACAAATAAAGTATTATAAAAAAATTGCTTTATCCGCCATTACTGATTTTTCTTTCGCGTACCCCCTGAAGGCTCTCGCGTACCCCTAGGGGTACGCGTACCCCAGGTTGAGAACCGCTGCTGTAGATGATGCTACTGCTACTACTGTTTGATGACGCTGCTTCTGCTGTTGCTGTCTGCCGTTGGTGGTACCGTATCCTTCTTGCTGGGTTTCTGTATCTCTGAAATGGGCGAGATAGATGCCCTTAATGTTCTTTAGCACTGTTCATAGTGAAACCGCCTTCTTCACTTAACTCACTTAGACGCTGTTTTACTGTTTAATTTAGTCAATGAAGTTTGATACTATATAACGACATTCACTAATGTAAAAGGTTGGTATACGACAACTGCCTAATCTGGGTATTTCAATGGCGAAGATGGCGACAGTTTCCGATCAACAGCCTAAATTGACAAATATCATCCGATACGATTTGGGGTATGATACCCTGAGGCCAGAAATCATCTTCAGACGCCATTTTAAATTTCTAGACAGTAGCTTCCGGTTCCTGGAAACTAGTTTAAAAGGAATAAACATTACCCAATGTTCGTTTCCCAGTACCTGGGATGATGCTCAAAGGCCAGGAATCAACTCCATACTTCATTTTGAAATCCGAATTTGCGACTTCCGGTTTCTGGAAAACATCCTTCAATTGCCAAATAAAATCCATCAAAGGTATAGTCCCTCTTCAATTATGGGTCAGCTACAATTATGGGTCACTCTTACGAAAATACGTTTATTCTCATGAAACTGAGCAATTTTCATTAGCCATGGTATTTTTTTTTAACTCAGTTGTAACCTTGTTCATACGATTGAAATTAGTTATATCTGCAAATGTCACAAAAAATAATAATTCTACCCGGTCCATTAATCGAAGTGACCCATAATTGTAATAATGTTACATTTTGTGGTGCACAATTGGTCGGCATGCGACCAGACCGAACCAAGCGCCATTTTTTTTTTTTGAAAATTGAGTTTTTAACATTAGTGGATGTTAAAATTGATAACCTATCTTTCATGAACAAACGAAATCATTTGAACAGTTTATAATGGTATTATAACAAAAATTTTCTGCAGCAGCTTGCAGGAAGCATACGGGGTGAGTAAACTTTGATCGCCGATTACTCGAAATAATGTTTTTGGCGCTTGGTTCGGTCTGGTCGCGTGCCGACCAATTGTGGGTCAGTCCATATTTTGACTATTTTCATTGATAATGCATCATTTTTGACGATTTATTGACGATTTATTGACTAAATGGTTTTGAGTGTCAAAAGTGACTCATTATTGTGTCTTTTGCTATGTGATATATTTTTCTTTCCAACCAATTTTCACACATCAGCTGCAGTGAAACTAATTGTTGATCGAAAGTACACATCAGAACACAGAGGTAAAGAGTACAGCATTGGTGATCGATTGTTTCTCCGATTTTTATTTATTTTTGAACATTCAGACAACACGTTGACTGACCCATAATTGTAGAAGGACAGTATATCAACTCTTTGGATTTTAGAATATCGATGTTGTATTTGAAGGAATAATTGGAGCATGATTGTGAGTATTAGAGCAGCATTTTTTCGACTTTGTCAACCAGTGTTGTTATCAAATAAAATGGGTACTAATAAAGCAACTAAACCTTTAATTTGTAAAAAAGATTTTTGAAATCAGTCCAGCCATCTTTGGCAAAACGAGTGAATTTGAAAAGTTTGCTGAACACGTTTCTTTTCATAACCTTTGAACTACATGTTCAATCATCATAAAATTCGTTAGCTAGGGATTTTCATTTGATACCTACAGGGGATAGTCAAAATAAGTAGGATAGGCAAAATTTTTATGGAATTTGAAATGCTGTAGCGAGAAATGGCTATTTTTTATCCGGAAGTCCTCAGAGGAACCTTTAGTAGGGGACATTTATGTTCTTGCACCAAATATAGCGTGTGACACCTCTATCTTCAGGATTTTTCATCAGAAATCTTACAAAAGACATATTTTTGAATATAGATTTCATTGGCCACTTCCGGAACGACCTGGATGCCCCGAAGGGATCCGGAATGGGGACATTTACATTTTTGCATCTAATATATCGTGTGACACCTCTACCTTCAGGATTATTTATCACGAATCTTTCAAAAAACATACAGGGGATAGTCAAAATAAGCAGGATAGGCAAAATTTTGATGAAATTTGAAATGGTGTAGCTTTGTCAAATGTTACTCGATTTTAATAATTCGGCACCATTGAACTTGAAAACTTTTAAAGTTTCATTTTCTGACCTCAGATCTGGCCTAGGTCACCGAATGTAGGAAATACTCCTGAGTTCCAGTAGGCATGTCAGACCTGCTAATTTTTTGATGGATTTGGTAATGGGTTACCTGATAAAAATGTTCATTTGCATCATTGGCATAGATGACAAAATCATTTCTGAAGCGAATGGTCAATCAAGGTCCGGAATCGGCCAAGAACTCATCGAGAAATGGCTATTTTTCATCCGGAAGTCCTCAGAGGAACCTATAGTAGGGGACATTTACATATTTGCTTCTAATATAGCGTATGACACCTCTATCTTCAGGATTTTCCATCAGGAATCTTTCAAAAGCCATTTGAATATAGGCTTCATTGGCCACTTCCGGAACAACCTGGATGCCCCGAAGGAACTCGTAGTGAGGGAATTTACATTTCTTCATCAAAATATAGTGTGCGACAACTCTATCTTCAGGATTTTTCATCAGAAATAATCCAAAAGACATATTTCTGAACATAGACTGTATTGGCCACTACCGGAACAATCTAAACGCCCAGTAGGGACCCGGAAAGGGGGGGGGGGGTATTGGATGATTCCTGATGAGAAATCCTGAAGATATCGTAGACCTCTAGGTGTCGCACACTATATTTTGATGAAGGGATGTAAATTCGGGGCATCCAGGTAATTCTGGAAGTGGCCAATACAGCCTATGTTCAGAAATACAGGGGATAGTCAAAAAAGTAGGATAGGCAAATTTTTTATGGAATTTGAAATGCTGTAGCTTTGCCAAATGTTATTCGATTTTAATAATTCGAACACCATTGAACTGGAAAACCTTTGAACTTTCATTTTCATTTTTTCCTAGAAGCTTGCGTGTAGTAAAGTTAACTATAAGCTTAGATTATTGAAACATAGATATCCAACTCAACCAACAATACAGGCAACAAAAATGTGGCGCCCCTCCGAGTATGATGACGGTTGGGTGAGCCACATTTCGTGCGCACACACAGAAAAATATCAAGGTAATTGCTATCTTTTTAGGTTGGGTCAGATTTATGCGGTGTTTTTAACAGACCAAACTATATGGTCTAGATAATAATAATAATTTATTACAACAGGAATAAAAAGCAAATGATGAAATTATCAATGTATGAGATGACCATGATAAAAAAAATAATTTTTTTGATAATAGTATGACTAGTCGTTTATAGTCGTTTCAACAATATGTTTTTAAGCATAACCAATGACTAGTGCAAAATACCTTAAGGTCTAAACACATTTGATACGTTGCGACTGCGTTTGCGGCAATTTGACAGTTATTCTATACATTTTCTGTCAAATTCATGTCAACGCAAGCAAACGTAATCCATTGTGCTTGGGTCGACACGAGTTTTGCTACGCGTGAACGAAAATCGAACTAATTTGTATACTGTTAATTTGGTGATGACGATAAGGTGGTGAATAGTGAAGAATTTTTTTTCAATATCATTGTATCTAATAATCAAATAATCTTGTCATCTTATTTTTCAATATTCTTATACGGTATTGCCATCTTGTTTTCCTTTTTACCTAGCGAATTGAGCACGATAAATCGATTTTGCCAATAATCACAGTTTTAGGCGCATTGAGGTCATCAGATGGCATCACTTACCGATACAGCTTTAATCCCTTGTCGGCATTGCTTGGGTTAATAATTCTGCCTCAGCCGTCAAAGAATGCTGTAGAATGTTCTTCTATTTGGTTTGTAGCTTCCGTTGCAGATTGTTGTTTGTGATCTCTTACATTATCAATTTAACTATTCATTGCTTAAATTTTTGAATCAATTTATCAACATTTGCAAAGAACTGCAAAAATTGGAAATTTTCGAAATTTGGAAATTTTCACTCATCCTTTTAAGTTCTATTTAAAAACGAAACAATATTTATTTTGGTGAAAACTGCTCAAACTTTTTTTGCCTTTCTCCTAGAAAGGTATAGCAATCACTTGCAAAACCGAAAGTATAAAAGTGCTCCAAAGGGCTGAATGGCATATATCACTCGACTCAGCTCGACGAGCTGAGCATTTTCTATATGTGTGTGTGTATGTGTGTGTGTGTGTGTGTGTGTGTGTGTGTGTGTTTGTGTGTGTTTGTGTGTGTATGTGCAGATTTTTATTCTCACTCACTTTTCTCAGAGATGGCTGAACCGGTTTTCATGAAATTAATTGCAAATGAAAGGTCTTGTTGTCCCATAATACCCTATTAAATTTTATTGTAATCGGATTTTTAGTTTAGAGGTTATGTATTAAAATGTAAAAATCATGAAACAACATTATCTTGAAAACTACACAACCGATTTGAACAAAATGAGTTTCAAATAAGCATGCTACTTGGGAAACCCTTAACTTTTGAATTTTATGAAGATTGAACTTGTGGTTCAAAAGTTATGAAAAGAAACATGTTCTGAAGACTGTTTAATCTCACTCATGTTTCTCAGAGATGGCTGGACCGATTTTAATAAAATCAGTCTCAAATGGAAGGTCTAGCTGCCCCTAAGACCTTATTGATTTGTTTTGCAATCGAACTATTACTTTGCCTGTTATGTTTAAAAATGTGAAATCCAGCTATGAAAAGGAACATATTCCGAAGACTACTTGAACTCACTCACTTTTCTCAGAGATGGCTGACCCGATTTCCAAAAAATTTGTGTCAACTAAAAAGTCTAGCTGCCTCGTAACACCCTATTGAATTTTACTGTGATCGGACTGTAACTTCGTCTGTAAAGTACCCAAATGTGAAAACCGCGAAACTACATTATCTCAGAAACTACACAACCGATTTGATCAATATTATTATCAGATGAGCGGGCTAGTTAAGGGTTAACTGATGAATGATGATTGAACACGTGGTTTCAAAATTTGGGTGCCCTATACGTTCCCATTTCATTTGATTGTAATCGGACTAAAGCGATTGTTTTGTATTAAATTGTTAATAAAACAACGAAAGTCTGTTATCTCAAAGATTACATAACGTATTTGAACATAACTAGTGTCATACGAACGAGTCATCTCTCGAGCTTACAAACAACAAATTTCATAACGTTTTGATATGTGGCTCAAAAGTTATGGAAAGAAAAGAAATTCAAAGACTATTTAAAATTACCATAGGATATGATCAAAGTCAAATAACAAATCGTTTAAAATGATTGGTTTTATCGAAACGACAACATCCTCGACTTTTGACTTCTGTACATCGCTTTAATTCTGAATATATTCATATTGGGTGGTATTCGGTCATTTTCAGTAGATTTTCTGGCATCAATCTGACACCGGAAATACCCATATTGGGAGAAATTTTCTTGTTTTAGTTGTTTTCCAGAAACTAAAAGTGGTCGTCTTTAAATTCAAATGGTGTCCAGGGTCAATGTTTGGTTTCTATGCATCATCTCGATTACGGAAATATCCATATAGAGTATTTTTCGGTCATTTTCGACTGTTTCCTAGAAGTTACCATTTAGCAATTCAAAATGGTGCCTGAGGTCAATTGTTAGCTCATTGCATCATTCTGGTTCCAGAAATACTAATATTGGATGGTATTTGGTTATTTTAGGCTGTTTTTCACAAACCGGAAGTCGCCATCTTGGAATTCAGAATGGTATTTAAGATAATTTCTGGCCTCTGGGCGTCATTCTAGTAGAATGTTTTTAGAGGTAACAAATATGTCCATAATGGTTCAACGCCCCTCCCTCTTCTAGAAGCACATGTTCCTGGGAAACAGCCGAAAATGATCGAATAACACCCAATACCGGAAGTCGCCATCTTAAAATTCAAAATGGTATCTGTGGTCGATTTTAGCTCCCGTGTATCATTCTAGATCCGGATATTATTATACTGGGTGGAAATCAGCCATGTTTGGCTGTTTTTCAGAAACCGGAAGTTGCCATCTTACAATCCAAAATGTTGCCTGAGGTCGATTATGGAACAAATTTGTTACCTCTAAAAACATTCACTTGCCAAATTTGGTTCCATTTAGTTGGTTAGCTCTCGAGATGTGCAGAAATTTGTGTTTCATTTGTATGACACCCCTCCCTTCCGAAAGATGGAGGGGTGTCAAACATTACGGACATATTTGTTACCACTAAAAACATTTACCTTCCAGATTCGGTTCCATTTAGTTGATTAGCTCTCGTGCTGGGCAGAAATTTGTGTTTCATTTGTATGAAACCCCTCCTTTCCAGAAAAGGAAGGGGCGTCCAACTATTATGGACATATTTGTTGCATCTTATAACATCCACATGCCAAATTCGGTTTTATTCACTTGGTTTGTTCTTGAGTTGTGCAGAAATTTGTTTTTCATTTGTATGGGACATCCCCCTTCCAGAAGAGGGAGGTGTCTTAAACAATCAAAGGAACCTTTATCGGCACCAAATACCCCTACATACAAATTTTCACGTCGATCGATGTGGTAGTTTTCGAGCCTATATGGATCAGACAGACAGACAGACCGGACTACATTTTTATATGTATAGATTACAACATCAATATTCCAGAACCTAAAGAGTGAATATACATTCATTGGTTTAAAGCGTTCATATAAATCTAATTTTACAAATAAAAGTTTGAATGAGAAAGGCTGGGTCTGACCGCTAGGTGGATTAATTTAGATTTTTAACTAAGTTTTTTGGTATAATGAATTGATAGTTGATTGAAAATAACCGTACAAATTTGATTGGAAGTAGCATGATGTTTTTCTGGGTGTGCGAATCTGGTGAAGCTCACCACCGAGGCATTGGCATTCCTATACCGAGTAACAGTGAATGACAATGAACTCATGTCCTGGGCTCAAATTAATTTGTGCCCGCTGTCAGCTGTAAGATAAAGATGTATGAAAAGAAGCGGTGATATGCTATCTCGTTTTTACATTTGTTAAGATGTTAGCCCTTGAAACATGGCGTGATGCCAAAGGGGTCCTCACCGCTGAAATGATAGGAAATACCATGATATTTTTCCGTGTGTATATGCTTTAGTTCACCCAACGGCCTACATATGGCAAGTTCATATTGTTGCCTTGTGATTATATACAGCGAAGCCCAACTTGGATATCTATGTTTCTTTAGTCTATGCTATAAGCATCTACAATCGCGTGCAAGTTCGAGCTTGATCACGCTCGCATGCAAGCTTGAAGCTTGTGTACGATGCAAGATTAGCTCGCATGCGATATCACGACTTGCATCCGTCAGGAAAGGACGGTATTCAACGATACAAATAATAAATCGATTTTATTTCATTTATTTCTAGTTGGAAAAAAATGTCCAACTCGTCGGAAAAATTAAAGATTGGTCAAATCGAAGACGAATTGAAGCAAATAGAAGGTCACTCATCAGAAAAGGTTTCTTCGTGCTCGTCGTTAGTCCTTAATTCCCCGATGCAAGTAGAATCAGGTGATGGAGAGGATAATCCTTGTGAGAATTCAACGCACAGTGCGGGAATTCAACAGGTTGAACACCAATGCACTCCAACTGAAATAAATAAAGGGCAAACCCGGGACGAAGAGGCGTACAAAACCCGAGATGGGTGAAGAGGACCAAATTACCTGAGTGGAGCCGGGGAAAAATGGTGAAAAATTAGTTCTCCAGGGGTACAACGTAAATGAAGCCCGAGAACTAGTTAGGAACCGTTCAACGGAATCCCAAACAGAAAGGGTTCAATCAGAAAACGCTAAAAGACCGAGACCGCTCGATACATACAACAGTAATGATGGTAATCCTATTCCTAAAAGTTATAGAGGTTGATCATAAGATACGACCGCAGAGTCAACGTAGAATACGACAGCCTGTCTTATGTCAATGTATTTCTTGGAATAGGTTTGGGAATATACTCAATTGGGGTTAATTACTTTAATGGTCTCTTTGCTTCAGATGACGTTTACCTCTATAGCCGGCACCGTTAACAACAATGAAAAGCAGAAGTAACTCATAAAGATACTTCACAGACGATATCTCGGAATTACACCACCTTTCTCTGATCGAACTAGCTTCAGACGCAAGCGGCGCGCACGTGCTCCATCGGCATCTCGTCCCAGATTTTCGTGATAACTCGCTTGAATTGCTACAAATTTATTATTTTATAGTCGTTCAGCTTCGACATTATGTATCCCTACAAGAAATAATCCAGTGGATTCAGATCCGGAGACGACGGAGGCCATTCATTCTTTGAAATGAAATCGGTCAAGTTTTCCTCACACCACGCCTGAGCAACCTTCGCGGTGTGGGATGGGGCGCCATCTTGCTGGAAGCAGTAGTAATCGTCTTCAAACAATAGTTCAGCTTGAGGCAGAACATTTTTATTCAAAACCGTGTCCAGGTAGTACGCTGCGTTGATTTTGACTCCTTATTCGATAAAAATAAGAGGCAGTTTATCTCTTTTGCAAACGGCTCCCCAAACCATCACTGACGTCTTATTTTGGAACCGGGAAACGTTCAGCTTGTCCGCAGGAGCTTGCTGGAGGCTCACACTCCAAACTCGATCATTTTGGCGATTGACTGTTTGCTCCAAAACGAACAGCTTCTCGTCCGAAAAAATAATCTCGTCATCTGCGCGCCAACCGAGCAACTCCCGCGACCGTTGGTACCTCTTGTCCTTTGTAGCTTTGGTAACCCCATGAACGACCTGTTTTTTGTACGGTGTAAGTTTTAAATCCTTGCGCAGAAGCAGGCGGATTGATTCTCGGTTCATTTTAAGGTTCCTGGCCAGCTTCCGTGCAGATTGGGCTGGATTCCGGCGAATCCGGTCTCGTATAATCTGTTTCAGCCTTGGAGTTCTCACAGACCTTGGTCGTCCAGATCGTGCCTTGTCCTCGGTGCCTCAGGTCTCTAGGTACCGATTTATGGTCCGGTACACAAATTTCCGGTTGATTCCGAGCGGTTTTAGGTGTTTGAATATGTGTCCGGGTTTGTACCCTTTCACATATTCAGCGATAACAGCTGCTCTTAACTCTGACATGGCTCACAACTCAATGTAAACAAACTGCACAGAAACGAATTTCTGCCACTCTGGGTAGCAAAGTTAACCCTTTCATTTGACATATAGATGGCACCAGAGAGATGCAACGTGTAGGCTACAGGCGACCCCTAAGAAGTGTGACCGGACTTTTTTGTCACCGTGTACTACTAGCCACACAAGCTATAGTATTATAGCTAGGCTATAAGCCTCACACGCTGTAGATGCACAGACACGCTAGACATGCACACGCTATATAGCAAACCACACACGCTATATAGCAAGCGCCACAGACATGCATACACTCTATAAATATACACACACGCTATACAGCTAGCCACGCACGCTATATAGCAAGCCACGCACGTAAGCCACACGCTATATAGCAAGCCACACACGCTTTACAGTATGCCATACATGCTATATAGCAAGCCACATACTATTTAGCAAGCCACGCACGCTATACAGCATGCCACGTACGCTATATAGCAAGCCATGCACGCGAGCCACACACGCTGTGAACTAGTTGTGCATGGGCGACATTCACGCAGTCTGCCCAAGTAGAAAAAATGGATTTGCGGCTGAAAATCGGTGATTCATCAGGAATTGAAAGGAAGTATTTCTTATTTTTGTATCTTATCGTTGTTTTGCTCATGGAACAAATTTCTTTACAGGTACCCGGCGACCCGGATCGAAAACCCGACGTGTCGCAAGGTGAGCAAAATTCTTATTGTTTCTCTGTTTTCTATTTTTAGAAACAGACCAACAAAACGATGGAAACGTAGAGAGGAACACCAGTACTAAAGTTACCAAAAACTACTGAAAAATAATGAAGAAGTTCTCGAAAAAAAAACCATGGGATACAATGGACGATAAATTCTAAAAAACAAATGAAACAGGAAATTTTTCAAGAAGGATCGTAGGAAAATCGTGAGCGTTTTTTAAAATTATTTAACCAATATTAATACTTATGCTAGAATTAAGATAGACGTTAAGCGCGTACTAATCACTAATATTTACATTATTTACAACTATTTTTAAAGAGTAACAAGGGAGGGGAGTCTCAACCTTGTGGTACTTTTACAATTCACCATTTTGGTGTTTTTGGTGGGATTCGCTACCGAAATCTGTTGTGCCTTTAAAAAGGTTCATAGCTTGAGAACGTCCATCCAATTTTTCAACGTGAGGTTGGGGAATGGTCTTCAGTTGACGTGACTTGTTCCAATAATCGAGCTTAAATAAGAAAAGTCGATAAAGTAGTTGGAATCACACTACTTATCTTATTCGAAGCCATCGCCTATGGGCTCGCTAACTTCGTGATTTTCACTACTAAAATCAGGTCATTGCCCAAGCTCCTTCCTCTTTGTGATTATTCCCCCAAACAGGCCGGTCGACTTTTCCATCTTATACTCTATATTAATACAAATTACTTCAACAAAAACCAATGACCTGTTATGAAATTTTTTTTCGAAAATTGGTCCCTCACAGATATAATTTGCTGTCGGAAAAAAATAGTTGGTCTCTTTTTTAACAAATAAAATGACCTTTAAGGTGTTTTGCCTTTCTCCTAGAAAGGTATAGCAATCACAGGGAAAACCAAAGGTATAAAAGTGGTCCCAATGGCCGAATGTCATATACCACTCGACCTCTTTCGACGAACTGAGCATTTTCTGTATGTATGTATGTATGTGTGTATGTGTGTGTGTGTGTGTGTGTGTGTGTGTGTGTGTGTGTGTGTGTGTGTATGTGCAACTTTTTTTTCTTACTCACTTTTCTCAGAGATGGCTGGACCGATTTTCATGAAATTAATTGCAAAAGAAAGGTCTAGTTGCGCCATAGGTTGCTATTGAAAATCAATGTAATCGGATATTTAGTTTAGAGGTTATGTATCAAAATGTAAAAATCACGAAACATCAATATCTCAAAAACCACACAACCGATTTCAATAAAACTGGGTTCAAATGATCTGGCTGTCTCCAGAACCCTTAACTTTTAAAATTCGTTATGATTGAACATATGGTTCAAAAGTTATGTAAAGAAAAGTTATCCTGAGGTTGTTTAAACTCACTCATTTTTCTCAGAGATGGCTGAACCGATTTCCACAAAATTAGTGTCAAATGAAAGGTCTAGTTTCCCCATAGGTTGCTATTGAATTTCATTGCAATCGGATTGTAACTTTGTCAGTTGTTTATAAAAATGTGAAATCACATATGAAAGTAAACATATTGACCTTCTCCTAACGATCACTGGCTAAATAAAAGGTAGAAAAGTGATAGAAATGGCCGAATGTCATATACTACTTGACTCATTTCGACGAATCGAGCATTTTCTGCATATATGCATGTATAGGTGTATATGTTTGTGTGGGGGTGTGTACGTGTGTATGTGCACCTTTTATTCGCACTCACTTTTCTCAGAAATGGTCTGACCGATTCTTTCTACTTTGGTGTCAAATAAAGGGTCCGTTTAGGTTGCTATTGAATTTCATTGTAATTAAACTTTTAGTTTTGGCGCTGCGCCAGAATGTAAAAATCGCTCTTATATCTCAGAAGCCATGAACATAGTTGAATTCAAATTAATGGGCTTTTAAACCCTTAAACAATGAATTACATAATGTTTAAACAAGTGGTTTGAAAGTCATAGAAAGAAACGAAACTCGCAGCCTGTTTAAAACTACAGCTGCGATCAAAATATGTGGCCTCAACATCATTTAAATTTGATATTGTACCATTTCAATGTTTGCGGCCTTCGTAGGCTTTTGTCAACTGATCCTTAATTTCGTCGAAGAGTTTCTTCCTTCTCTCTTCCGCTTCCTGACTCTGCAATTGATGGGTACTGGGCTGGTTTCGCATTCTAGCATACTCTTGACCATCCGATACCATTTCCCTGCCAAAGACAACAAAATGTGGTGTGTATTATGTCGACTCGTGCACCGCATTGCGAATTGCGCAAGCAATTGTTTGCAAGTCGTCCGCCCAATCCTTGTGTCGTTTTATGGTTGCCCGTATAGCTGTTGTTATTACCCGGTTTGCACGCTCTGTGTTGTTTACTTGTGGGTGATAGGCGGGAGTAAGCCAATGGTTTACATTGAATTCAGCAAGTAGGTCGCGGAAAGCTTTCGATGTGAATTGTGTACCATTATCCGTCAGCACGACTTCTGGTACACCAAACAACAGGAAGATCATGTTTTTCACGAAGTCTACTAGCGAGTTCGCTTTCGCTTCCCTAAACGGTTGGATCAGAACAAATTTGCTGAAAACATCGGTTGCGACTAGCAGGCAGGTATGGCGACCTTTACTGGAAGCTGGAAATGGGCCGACATAATCTAGCGTGACGAACTGCCGTGACGCCGAACGGGTACTCGACAAACTCTTTCTGCATGCCCATCGGCGGAGTAACGTTGATGTTCCCGGCCTTCGAGGTTTGGCATTTAAGGCATTCACGGCAAACCTTTTTCACATCCTCAACCATTCCCGGCCAGATGTAGCGACGCTTCAGCGCTTGCAAGGTTTTTTCCGTTCCGAGATGTGCAGTCTCGTGTTCGATTTTGATGTTTGGTAGTCTCTCCTCCGCTCGGGGAATCATTTTCCATCGGAACCGTGGGTCATCGACTCGGGTTTCACTTTTCACGTACCGGTAGATAACCCCGTCTGTTATTCGGTAGTCGGAAAACTTCGCTGGGTTTGTTGAAATCTTTTCGGCCAGTTCCTCGTAGTCAATATCCTGGGATGTTAGATCGATTAGGTTGATTGATCTAGACAGGCAATCGGCCGTAATATTGTACTATCCTTTCCTATATTCTAACTGAATATCATAGGACTGGATCTTTAGTGCCCATCGAAGAAGTTTCGAGTTGCCAGACTGGACTCCGATCGTAAACAATCACAAGAGGCTCCGTGCGTCTGTGACTACTTTGAACCGCGATCCTCCAACGTAGTGTCGGAAATTTTCAATCGCAAGCAACACTCCGAGACACTCTTTCACGACGCTAGAATAAGCTCGCTGTGTCCTGCTTAGCTTCTTACTGAAGTAAGCGATAACTCTCGTGTCTCCGTCGAGTTCCTGAACCAGTGCTGCCCCAACAGCCGTATCCGAAGCATCAGATTCTATACTAAATGGCTTACTAAAATCCGGATTAGCTAAAATCAGTGCAGATGTCAATACTGACTTCAGCTCGGTGAAGGCCTGCTCGGCTTTCTCCGTCCAGTCGAATTTTTTTTTCGCTTTCTTGAGCAGATCTGTGATTGGGACGGTTAATCGACTATAGTTCTTGATGAACCGTTGGTAGAAGCCTGCCAAACCTAACAACCGGTGAACGTCCTTGATGTTTTTAGGTCTTGCGTAGTCCAGAATAGGCGCGATCCTTGCTCCATCGACCGCAACACCTTTTTCCGTCAGCAAGTACCCCAAATATTTTATCTGCTTCCGACAAAACTTCGATTTCTCCAAAGACACCATAAGATTCGCCTTTCTTAGTCTCTCGGCGACAATTTTCAACAGCCGGAATTGTTCTGATAATGATTCTGTTGCGATCACAATGTCGTCTAAGTGGACGAACACGGACGGCATGAGGTCAAACCCAATAACCTTGTCCATTAACCGACACATCGTAAACGGTGCGTTCGTTACTCCAAATGGACACACATTGAACCCGAACAATCCTTTTGAAGTTCGAAAAGCTGTCAAATTTTTACATTCATCTTTCAACGGGATCTGAAAATAAGCGTCCTTCAAATCGATGATTGAAAAATATTTAGCGTGTTCTAGCTTACCGAATATCTCTAACATGTTTCGAATCGGGTACGTGTCTTTCACGATCATTGCGTTCAACCTTCTAGAGTCTAAACACACCCTGATTTTGCCGTTTGATTTCCGAACTGGTACCAACGGATTGGTCCACTCACTGAAGCATTCTTCTATCACGCCCATTTGTTTAAACCGCTCGATTTCTGCGTCTACTTCTTTTTGTATACTGGGCGAACAGCGATACGTTGGTTGGTTCCTGGGCTTCGCTCCTTCCTTCAACACGATTTCGTGCTCGATCATGTTCGTTCTACCAAGCTTCTCGCTTGAAGTTTAATCGAACCCTTCAACAACCTCAACCAGTTCCATTCGCTCCGTTCGTGACAGCTCATGTTCTACTTCGATGGACTCTTCTGTGGGTACTTGAACATTTTCTGGTACATCAAACGTAGGCAAATCCAGAGATGTGTCTTCCGTAGTTGGCAACTGTGGTAATGGTCCAATAGGTTCCAAATTGAACGTAATAAGTTCGTTGACCTTCTCAAAATCTCCGACTGGTTCCAGGCCCTGGCCCAAATTTACCATTGGTTGAATTCCGAAGCTTTTCCAAAAATTGCATCCCAGTATTGGCAGGGACAACCACTGTTGGAACTACTAGCGTTATTCCTCTGAAGGTATATGGAATGTTGAGGTAGCCCAAGCATTCGTATTGTGTGCTGTCCGCTGTACAGACCTTCAACCTTGTGCAGGCGGAGGCCGAATTTTTTCGCGAGTTCCAACGAGTTTATTACGCTGATTCCCGCTCCTGAATCAAGAAATACCGTTATTTCGTCATCGAACACTTTTACCATCAAATACGGGCACTTTCTGGTTTCTATTTTGATCGAGTGTACTTGTTCGATAGGGTCGTAACTTGGTGATTTAGGAACCGTTTTGACTGTAGGGGTTGTGTTCCCAGTCGTGCATCCCTTTATTGGTTTCCCTGGCTTGGATGAAACCGCCTACCATCTCTAGCAGTGCATTTAGTGCAAGAACGAATCGTTTGACCAAGATCGCCACAACCATAGCAGAAAACTCTTCTTGGCTCATGGCAATCTCGCCAATTATGGCCCGCTCTTCTACAGTTCCAGCACAGGCTTCGACTCTGTCGCGACTCGCCCTGCTGGTGCTGTATCTCCCGTCTTACTTCGGTAGACTGTCGGTTACTTCTTTCCGACTTCAATCCAATAGCCGCTATCTCCTCCTCCGAACCGTTTCTTTCGCCCTCGAGATCGTTGAATTCCAGATGATGGATGTTGCGTTGACCCCGTGCGTCAGAATATTGTTAGTGATTCATATCGGCTGCGTCTATACCGTGATTGAGGCGTATAAGATGGTCCAGGTCTTGAACAGAAATAGTTGCAATTTTTGAGCGGTAGTGTTGCCGCATATTATCCCACACCACTTAGAATTTTATCCGGCGAGATAGTGGCCTAGACAGCATTTTATTTAACCTCTCTATCTCAGTCACAAACGCAATGAACGGTTCCCCTCGCAGTTGTTTCCGCTCTTGAATCTTAAGTCGTATGCCTTGGTCCTGATTCGGGTTTCCAAATCGGTATCGAATCCGTTCCTCGAAATCATCCCAGTTTTGAAATTCGTCAACGTATTTAAAGAACCAGTCCGAAGCCGGTCCTTCCAAAATAAGGTGGATATCCCTCAGCAAACTGTAGTCCGATACCCCTTCTCTTCTAGATTTTTTTTTAGTTTGTACAGAAAGTCTTCTACCGGTACGGATTTCGTGTCACCTGAGAAGAACAATTTCCAGTGTTCTATCCTTCTGAATGTCGTGGCTCACGGTCCCGCTGGTAGCTAGACATCGACCCCCACGATTCGCGCCTACCCTCGCTAACACCTGGGCCTTGTCTTTCGTTTGGACTCTGCCTGCCTCTACACCGATCATGTTGGTCCTCTTCTTCCGAATCGCTGTCGCTAACTGCTGGTCGAACCGGTCTCGAATCTGAACGTCGATCCGTGTTGTTCTGCGCGCGAACTCGCATGCCGTGACCGCGAAGATTATCCTGCCCGTCCCAATCTCGGGTTTGATTCTGTAAACCTGGCCTATTCGCACTCTGGTGTACCGGGTTTACCCTCGAACTAAGATTGGTGGATGACACCTGCCGTTGCAATTCCTTCAACTGATGCTCAAGTTCCAACACACGGCTTTTCATCACTTCATAAGAAGCTTCTTCCAGCTGTTGGTCTACCAGCTGTTTTTAAAAGTAACTCCTCGATTCTGTTAAGTAACCGGTGATGAGCCTTTTCGCCACCTTCATTTGCTGCCACGTTTATCTGCACTCGAAGGTAGTAGTGCCTTAAACGAGACAACAAATTTGGGTTTGCGCCGTCATTTAACAAACGTTAAATTTGATCAACCTGATTGGTGATAAGATCAACTTCCGTTTCAAACTGGTATGGAGCACGATATTTTCGCCCTACCTTTTTATCGTCTTGGAACAGTCTGCGCAATAATCGCAATTTGCCTGGCATGTCTTCTTGCCGTTCTTCTAGCTGGTTTCGCAGTACCAGCTCATAGTCCACTTCTTCGTTTGTCAAATGGTTTGCGTATGGAAACTTCATAGCCATCTCGAAAAATTAATTTACAATAATTCACCAAAAAAACCTCACCTAGCGTTATCATAAATTTCTTTTTTAAAAACGCACTATTTATACCAACAGCCGCGCTCAATAAATTTAGGAAATAATTAGTTCAAGTATGTACAAAGACTTCGAAACTAGAAGAATTTTTTTTTTAAATGTAAAACTTATAGGATATTATTAATAATGAAACCAAGATTACGACGCATATACAAATAAAAATATGAAGAATAAGTTATATTAACAACAAGTACTTCAATGTTTTCAATTGTCTCAACCAATCCGAAAAACCATTTATTCCAATAATGTTATCTATAATAATAAAAATAGTGCAATTTCTCAAACGGTTGCGCCAAATTTGTAAAAATTTGTTTTAGGCGCAAGATAATTCAAATTATCTGCGAATAAAATTTCAGCCTCTTTTAACGTTGGGCGCCAATATGTAGCTGGCCCACAGGCCGCGATGTGTTTCCATCTACTAAATACTTTCCAGGACGTATAAACGAGTAGCTTAAGCACCACCTCCAGAGAGGGCTACTCGTCGTGTTGAATTTTGCCCAGCACGAAACCTAAACCTCAGAGCAGGTTGTGGAAGAATTGTCCCGAAACGACAAAAAGAAACGGTAGCAATTGTTGAACGGAAGAATTACTCCGCCGCGCGTACGATAAAACCACTACTCCGCTTAGCCAAAGAACAACCGTCTTATCGAAACACGAAAAACACAAGTGTCCGAAAAATATCACCACAGGCGGAACACCAACGCCAAATCTTTCTATTCGATTCAGCGGCAATAGTAGGGCTATTTCCCGAGAGCCACCCGGAGTAAAAAAAGAACGAACAACGAAAAATTTTACACGTACGCTAATGTGAGAATTCTCCTAGAAAAGATTTACCTGTTTGGGAAGCATATAGTATGTACAATAGGTATTTACATCAATTTACATTTATTACATTAAGCGGAATTAACTTAAATCTAACGGGTTAGTGCGTGTACAGTCGGTGATCACATTTTTATTTCCTCGCTTCTGTGTGCTTCCCTACTTTACTCCTACTGTGCGGTCAAAAGAACTCGTCCAACAGACGGTTGAACGGCGAAAACTTTCTATCAAGAAGGGTTTTTTTGTGTGTCTTTATCAGGCCCGGCTCATAGAGCTATTTTTACTCACGGTAGATAAAGAAGTCCCGTCGGTGCTATTAATAGCCCTACCGTCGTTGATTTGTTGCGTCCACTGCTGTTCTGCTTGGCGTCGTTGGCGTCGATCGATGAGCTGCGATGGCGTCACTCGATGATAAGCGATGGCGTCGATCAATGGGACGCGATGGCGTCGATCAATGGGACGCGATGGCGTCGGTCGGACGGTATCAACGGCGTCGTTTGCCGGCTGATCGCAAGGGCCGACGTTTACCCAAAGCAGCAACTTCTAATCCCGTCGTGGGTCAGCAGCGTGAGGGTGGCAGCGTCGCGCCAGTGCAGCGGCTAATAAAGGGCGAGAAGAAAGCCCAAAAAGGAAGCCGACAACGGCTGATTTGGGTTTTCAGCATTTTTTGTCGTACGCACATTTAAAACCTCTTACCTTCTTTTTGTAACAATAATGCACGAAAAAGCGTCCGTAGACCGCACTCCTAACTTAACCGCACTAGCTAAGCCCTAACGGAAAGGAAAAACTTAACTGAAAAGAACACTCACATTTAAACAAAAGACTTACAAAAAAAAAAAAAACACACGCGAACTAATCTAATCACACTACTGCCTCGTTCACGATCAGAATTGAAATGGACGAGTAGTAGTTCTGAAAACCCTCAGATAAGTTGCGTGGCATTCGGTTTTCGCGATCGGAAGTAGTTAACCACTTTAACACGATCATTTATGGCTTAAGCGTGAATGATTTTATCTCCTTCTTTCTTCCGTTCTTCCAATCGGACGGAAAATACTAAGAAAAGGGAATTTGAAATTGCTGAACTCAAGATTGTGGAGTATTTGTATACAAGCGTCTGATTTTCAATTCTATCATGCAATATTGAACAGTGAAACTAAGTGAAATTGAATGATTTAAATTCGTGTAACAGTGACCATGCTACACATTCACACACGTTATGTGCACACACCCTATATATATACATACGCTGGATGATGTTGGCTTCTCAAACCACCTGGCGGTGCTAGTTTCTTTCAGTTTCGGGTTGTATTCACCCAACGATATCTGAATTGGATTACCGCTGGTGGGGTCCAACTCAGATCGAAGGGAAGCCGAACTGAAAGAGGTAGTAACTGCAGCTAACCACTACCACCGTCGCTGTTTCCCGCTGCTGCTCAATGCAGCCTTTGCCCACTGCACTGCCTTCGTTGCTTCTGTCCGATACTGCTGCTCGCTGCTAGTTAACTGATTTGCTTGAGGAGAAACAGTCTCTTTTATAGCCTAAAGAGTGCATTCCCAGGTACTCCATTCTATCGTCCTCGCAGCAAGCGACCAATCAAAAGTCGATATTTGCGTTTCGACAATGTTCAACAATTTTCAATAGTATAATAGTTCGAACAATCAGATTACAATTTTCTGCATTTGGACGGGTGCCTAAATGATTTTCCAATCAATTGTTACAAAAATGACGGGAATCGGTTGGAAACTGACTGAGTTTAAAACGTTTGAAATTGGACAATTTTCGTGACGCTCTCGATATTGTCGGTTTTGAAATTGGATCCCTGTATTGAAGTTGGGTCCCTGTATATGTTGCCGTAAGACGTATTCTACGTCGAAAAGAAAAGGGATTACCAACGCTCAAATGCTAGCCGCTTCTCGGTTAATACAAGGTTGAAGGCAATAAGGACAGGAGCAGCGGAGACTTCAAAAGAACTAGCCTCCAGAACTAATTGTCCTCCAACCTATAAGGAAACACTGAAATGTGTTAGGGTAGGAATTCTCCCAAGAAACTACCTTAGAAATGAACTCTCCACAACAAACTTAGAACTGATAGAGCAGTCCATCCTCGAGAAGGTTATGGAACAGAGGAGAGAGAAAATGAAACCGAAACTTGTAAATCTAAAGTTTAAGTCAAAATAATCACACAACATCCCAAAACTGGAAATCATCTCCGTATTTTTTTCCGAAAAGCGCGGTAAATGATAATAAAACGATTCTTGGTCTTGTAGAAAGCCAGAACGAAATCAACACTGACGCCTGAAGGATCCTAAAGCGGAATACAATAAACGAACACGCTCAGCTAGTATTGTCAGTGGACGATGCTTCTATGCATAAGATTACTGATTGGGTACTAAGGAAAAGGGATCGTCAATCTGACCTGGGGAATCGCAGAAAATCCCAAGAATCCGAACATAAAACCAAGTATTAATTTCATTCAGGAGAATCTTCACCATGCGAGAGGAGCTACTAGGATGCAAAATACAAAATTCAAAATACAACAAGTAAATAAGAAAATCAAGAAGAAACAGTTGGAAATTAATCTGTGAACGTATTGAAAACACATCCACTGCAGCCAGTTTGCAAAAAACCCTGTCTAAAGAACATTCCAACGGTTTAGGCAAATTGAGAAAAACTGACGGTACTTACACCACAGATTCTCAGGAAACACTGGAAATTATGATGGAAAATCACTTCCCAGGATTATATTCGGATACTGATGAAGTGCAGGACCAAACTGGAGAGCAGCTAAGCTCACATGCGACTTGGACTGTATCCCAGGAACTTGCCTGTTTTATATTCAGCCAATCGAAGGTTGTATGGGCAATAGACTCTTTCCAACCAAACAAGTCTCCGGGAATGGATGGAATACAGTCAGTTATGCTCCAAAAAAGCAATCAACTGTTTATTCCAATTATTACGGAGATGTGTAAGGTGAGCCTAATACTAAATTATATGCCATCTAGTTGGAGACAAACTAGAGTTATTTTCATACCAAAAGCCAGAAAACTAGGTAGGACAGTCCCGAAAGCGTTTAGGCCAATTAGTTTAACTTCCATCTTTTTGAAAACCATGGAAAAATTAATCGTCTACTATATTAAAACAGTATATATGAAATCCAATCAATTAATCAAATATCAATTTGCTTACAAAAACAACGTATTAACCACTAACCCGCTACATATGTTAGTGGGAAAAATCGAAAAATCCATCTATGCCAAGGAAATTTCCCTGGCAGCCTTTCTTGATATTGAGGAAGCATTTGATAATGCGTCTCACAACTCAATGAAAACACCCATGGAAAGGCATGGCACAGACAGGAACACAATAAAGTGGATTCATGCCATGCTAATAAGTCGCGAAATAACGGCTAAACTCGGTGGGACGTCCCTAACAAGAAAACTACAAAAAGATGCCCTCAAGGAGGGATATTATCTCCCCTGTTATGGTCATTGATCGTAGACGATCTTCTTCGGAGCCTATCGGAAAACGGCTTCGAAGTGATAGGTTTTGCAGACGACGTAGTGATTTTAGTTAGGGGGAAGCACGACTGCGTTATGTCTAATAAAATGCAAACTGCACTTAATCTCACAGCTCAATGGGGTAGACGAGAGGGATTGAGTGTAAATCAATCCAAAACAACTATTGTTCCTTTCACTCGAAAAAGGAAATACATTATTCCTTAATTGCGATTGGAAGGCACCGATATAAAGCTTTCCACTGAAGTCAAATATCTGGGAATCATACTTGACCAGAAACTGGAACTGGAACACTCGAATAGAACAAACAATTACCAAGGCCACAAACACCCTATGGGTATGCAGCAGAGTCATTGGAAAAAGCTGGGGTCTCAAATCCAGCATGATACATTGGATATATAAAACAATAATCATGCCCAGAAAAACCTACGCCTTGTTAGTTTGGTGGCCCAAAACCACTGAAACATCCACTCAAGTTAAGCTAGGTAATCCAAAGATTGGCCTGTGCATCGATTTGTGGAGCTATGAGAAGCACTCCATCAAGAGCCCTAGATGCAATACTTAACCTTCTTCCACTTCATCAGGTGGTTCAACTATGAACCACCTGAAAAAAGTGCTCTAAGGCAAAATTGACAGTGCAACCTAAAAGAAGGAGATCTAACACGACACCTGAGAATACTGAGAGATTTCCAAATAAATAATCAGATAAATATTAAGGAGGATTGGCTGGAGAGGAAACCAAATTTCGAAATTCCTTACAGAACAGTAGAGATAGAACGAGGAAGTTGGCAGCAAGGTGAACCCACAATTCGGGATGGTTCACTTTGCTTCTACACACACGGTTCTAAAATGAATGGTTCCGCGGGTGCGGGATTCACAGGACCAGGCATTAATAAATTTTTTCCCATGGGACACTGGCCAACAGTATTTCAGACGGAAATTTACGCGATAATAGAATGCATGAATACGTATCTGGAAAGAAATTATCGACACGCAAATATTTGCATTTTCTGTGATAGTCAGGCAGCACTTAAAGCCCTGAATTCTCCTTTCTGCCACTCTAAACTAGTGTGGGAATGCATCCTGTCGCTCGGAAAGTTAGCTATGAAAAACCAGGTTAACTTATACTGGGTTCCTGGTCATTGTGGAATCGAAGGAAACGAGAAGGCCGACTTACTAATCAGACAATGGTCATCTACTAACTTTGTTGGCCCAGAACCTTTCTGTGGAGTCTCCTCGAGCGCTCTAAAAGCTGAACTCGGTGAATGGGAGAAAACGACCTTCAAAGCAAACTGGGATGTCATAAGCGGATTACGACAATCGAAAAGATTCATAGAGCCAAATCGCGAGAAGAGCTTCGTGCTGCTCAGGTTAAATAAGAAAGACTTGAGGACATTCCCAGGTCTTATTACAGGGCACTGTCCGAGTAAGTATCATCTCAGGAAGATAGGCAAACTTGATGATGATAAATGTCGCCTGTGTGGCATCGAAAGCGAAACTTCAGAACATCTACTCTGCGAATGCCGAATATTAATACAACGCAGTTGCGTATCTTCGGTAAGGAACACATAGAGCCTACCGAAATTTGGAGGAAAGTCCTGGTGAGGTAATAAACTTCATACGAAGTGCGTTGCCCAAATGGGATAAATGTGCTATGTAGCAAGGACATCAACTCGCCAAATAGTGGTGTATCTGCTCGTACGCACTTAGAGTAAGGTGAAGCATACCACAATAGATCAAACAATGGTCGCAGTGGTTCAGTCTTCTACAAGGGAAAAAAACTGGTTAGTTATTGGTTAATAATTGGTTTTTTTGACTTCTTTCCTAATTTCAAATACTTCTAACCCTAGATAAAAATAATATAGTTTCCGCTTGTTATTATCCTTCTAAGCTTAAATTCTATAATGTTCGTGTGTTCGATAAGCAATCAATTTTTTTTTGTGTGTGCCAATTAAAATTTACTTTCATGCAATTGGGCTCGAAAGTTCTACCTTCTCGAAAAAAGTTTCAATGCATAATTTGAGCTTAATATGATTTTGGAAAGTGGATCCTAAAAGCAGTCAAAATTCCACTTTTTTATCAATAGAAAAATGCTCAGGGAATCGAATTTTTTGTATGCTAAATATCTTAGAAGTCGGATTGATGTTACATGCATTTAGATTTTGAAGATTGCATTTTTCTAATCGGTAAAATAGTGAATCTTTGACCGTTCCAAAGTTCCTCTTCCCGCAGTAGAAGCTTATTGTCTATTTTTACATAAAATCTAAAGTTGTTCGAAGTACCAAAACATGTTTTTGACCACCAAGTCTATATTTTGGCATACTTTCATACTTAGAACCGTGTGTGGAAGTATTTCGGACTAATTATATTTTTGATCATCATCGATCTTTATAGAGCAGAAATTTTGGATTTGTGGAGGACATCCTTCTGCCGCGAATTTTTCGCAATTTTAGGGATCATGAAAACCCCAGAATTATAGCGGTTTTATAGACATTCTCAGCCAGTTTCATATCGTTAAATGTAATAAATTGCGAAATAATTACATGTAAACTGATACAAGATTCTTTTGCGTTCAGCCCGCAACAGCCGAATGGTAAACAAGGAGCTGTCAAAACTTGGCATGGCCGAAGTATGTTCACTACAGCAAATATATTTGGACCACGCTTTGAACTACTATTTTGACTTTTATCAACGTGTTAGTGTTCAAACTGGTTTTATAGTATTTTATTGATACTACAACAATGAATTGTTTTAAAAATATACGTGTTTGTTACTATGGCTTTGGGTTGACTTCGCCTTGATTTTGTATTCAGCTTTTCACGCACCATAATGGCGGGTGCTATAATGAAAAGTTCCTAATAGTTTGAACTAATTCTGAAATAATACCAGCTAGAGTCAGTATTTTTTCATTGACTATACTGCCCATAATTTAAAAATTGGCTAATATACAATTTTTACTAAAATCGAGAAAACAGTTTCTCGTGGTCGTAAACACCCTCAACAAGGTCCCTGCGGAAGTCGATTGCCTAAAAATGCATTTGGGAAGGCAGCAAATGTGAAACAATCTTGGTTAATCTTCAAAATAATTGAGAAGGTGGCTAATATCCAATATGTTTCTACCTGTGACATATTCACAAACCAGTGTATTATTACTGTACTTTGTCTAGTCTAACTTTCGAAAATGTGTTGTGGCCTGGTGGTTTTTGGTGAGTGATCGTAAGTCCCTTGCATCAAATTTGACTTTTTTATGAAGAATATTTGATGCAACAAGAATTTATTTGCTGTGCTGCGAAACCCAATAATTAAAACATGTGACTGTTTCCTTCTGTCATAAATCTTTACATTCTTAAAATGCTATTTAGCTTTTTGATTAGAAGTAATATTAAAGAGATGATTCAGATTTCATTTTGAATTTGATGAGAAAAAAAAAGGAAGTGGATTGTGAGATTATCATGAGGAGTAATATTTTCATTATATTGTAATATTGTTGCACGAAACAATTGTCTCGTCATCCTTTTCGTCCTCACTTGTGCTTCCGTGTTGTTTTATGAAATTTAAAACCATTTTCATCACCAACGAGCACGATATAATTCACACCGTTTGTACATTAGCCAAATTGAACACCAGTTTGTCAACTGACTATTCGTTTAAAATTGAAAAAACGGCTACTGCGTTAAAAATACGCGGCGCAATCAAATTTATTTATAATTTCCACGGAAAGTTTACGATTGGTCGAAGATTAGACACTCAAAATAGTAGGCATAGTTGACGTAGGACTACAATAGTTTTATATTTCCCTCTGAGGCTCTGTTTGATTTAAGCTCGTTTTACTTTTGGCACGGTTCGATTTTGGCACACACGTGCCAAAAACGAGCGATTATGTCTAATCACATTTCTTAGTTTTCTTGATTATTTCAACCAATTTAAGCTGAACATCTTCCAAAAGAAAGGTATTTTGGTTCTGCCGAAACGGATGACCGGAATCGGTAAAACGTTCCTGGGATATGACCGGAACATGTGCCGGTAATATAATTTATTTATTTATTTCACTTCGTCTTCAGTTCAAGCTGTACAGACTGACCTTAACTAGTTATTATATCTTATACTAATTTTAAAACATTGTCTGGTTATATAAAAGTCAAAAACGTAACTATTATTTAGTAAATTAAAACATTTCTCCAGCGGTTGGTTTTGTCCGAATACTGTAATATGTCTATTTGTCCAGATCAGTGAGCGTGAGCGTGATCGATGCGCTGGCACGTAGATGTTTACCTGCTGTAGTAGGTCAGGGCAATATATACAATATAGTATATCGAAAGCAAACATGCGTTGCAAGAATGTGCGTCTCTGGTGCAAGGGTTCTAATCTAATCAATCGGCATCGCTGATCATACGAAGGTAATCTTCGAGGTTCAACCCAAGGTAATCGTCGTAGAGCGAAGCGAAGAAAACACCGTTGAATCCTTTCCATGCGAACGATTTGGGCTTCTTGATGGGGTGACCATATTTGAACAGCGTATTCAAGAACGCTTCGCACAATCGAGCAATAGAGTGTTTTAAGAGCATACACATCGCTGAAGTCGCGAGCATTTCGGCGGATGAAACCGAGCAGAGCGAAAGCTTTACATGTTGTTGCTGTGATATGGTCGTTAATACACGGCTTACTGTTCATGGTAACTCCTAAGTCCTGTATCGAAGTAACACGTTCTAGGTTGAAACCAGTCACTCTGTTCTCGCAGTGCTGCTGCGTCCGCGCTCTGGTGAAGCTGATTATTTCACACTTCGTCGCGTTCATCTCCATGCCATTCAATTTACACCAGAACACTATATTGTCGATGTCTTGCTGTAAAGCGGCACGATCGACCAATGAGCTGATGACTCGGTAAACCTTCAAATCGTCGGCGTTCATGAGGTGATAAAAATTAAGTGGCTCAAGTTGTTCACAAACAAAACAAAGATTAAAGGGCCGAGGTGGCTGCCATGTGGTACACTAGAAGGTGTCGAAAACCGAGCTGACTCTGCGGAATTAAATTTCACTACAGCCGATCTGTCCTATAAGTAGGAGCGGAGCCACAAGATGAGCCAGCTAGGGAAACCTAACTTTTCTAGCTTTCTTAGTGTTAGTTCGTGGGGCACCTTATCAAGAGCTTTGGCTAAATCTAGGTAGACGCTATCCACTTGGCAATGTTTTTTTCCAAATAAGTGTTAAGCATGCTAGCATAAACCATGAGGTTCGTGGTTGTAGAGCGGTTTTTAACAAAACCATGTTGATATTGCGATATTATAGGTTTAGCGGCTGCGTACATCCCATCGTGAATCAACAGCTCGAGTATTTTTGCAAGATAACAGAGAATCGAGATTGGTCGGTAGTTCATAACGTCGTGTGCGTTGCCGGTTTTGTGGATGGGCGTCACGGCAGACAATTTCCATGCGCTAGGGAAAGTACTTTCTTGTAAAGACAGGTTGAAAATGTGGCATATCGGTAACGCGAGTGTCTCTGCGCATCGCTGAATGAAAGCAGGAGGTAGTTTGTCCGGACCAGGGCCCTTTGACGGGTCTACAGATTTCAGCGCGGTGGTAACCTCGGCAGTAGTGAATGTCGGACGTAGCAAAAAGTTCGACCGAAGCATCAATGTCGTTACTGGTTGTGCCGTCGTAAGTCATCACTGTCGGGATCGACTGTGTACCTTTCCTGTTTTTGAAGTGGCGCTAGAAAGAGGATGGATCCGCCTTAGCCTCGCTTTCGATTCGAAAAATATAATCCCGATAAGCAGAATGTAGGCACTCATCATAATCTGTCTCTAGCATGCGAAGGGTGAGTCTGTTTTCTGCGGTACGATGGCGCATGAACCGACGACGTGCTTTGCGTAGAACGTTACGTTTGTGCCTGAGTGTGTCGTTCCACCACGGATGATTGTAAGAGCGTCGGATGCGAGTTGTGCGAAAAGGTGTGTTTCTGGTTATTATATTAAATAGCACGTCGTAGAAGGTAGTAACGGCAGTGTCAGTATGAGCTTCGTGAAAGATCGCATCCCAGTTCTGCAACCTGAGCTCTGAAATAATTGCGTCAAAATTGCATCGGTTAAAGTCGAGACTTTGGTTCCCTGGGTTTACGAAGTGATTTGATGATAATGACATTGGCAAGCGTAGGACGAACGGCTTTTGGTGCTGATCACAGGGTAGCAATGTGAATGGAATTCCGATCAGCTCTATTTCGCTGCTATTGCTTACAAATGCCAAGTCTAGTAGCCTACCGTGGCTGTTAGGTACGTCACAAATTTGCTGCAGCCCACAAGCAATCATGTTTTCGGTGAAAATGAGCGCTTGTTCAGAGGATGCATTGGTTGGTAAGTATGAGTCCACGTCGTTGTCGTAAGACAAAGTCAAGCGAGGAAGATTGAAGTCATCAACTACTATCACTGAATCACCGCTGGTTGTTTTTGTGATGATTTGCTGCACACAGTTAGAATGGGCGGCGTAACGACTAGGATCGCTATTTGGTCTCAAGTAGATTCCGCACAAAAAAAAACAGATCTGGTCGGGAGGGAAAGTTTGACAGCAATTTGTTCGAGCATATTACTATCTTCTAGTTGTATGAGAGTGCTTGGGATAGAACATTTCACAGCAATTACGCTGGTTACTGGTTGCGAGGCATCATGATCTAAGCAGTACTAAGCCTCTAATTACTCGGGTAGTAATATCAAGTATCTAGGTCGTTAGCCTCAATTCATCAAGCGACACCTCAAACGACTTGGAACTAAAACTAGTTCATTGGTGGAAATATCTATAAAAAAATCACGAAAAGAGAACCGTTCATTTTTGGCATGGTTCAATCTTGGCAAAAGGAAAATTCTGCCGTGTCGTGTTTAGCAAAATCGAACGAGGTCTGTATTTTGAATTTTTATTTGCAGCACTCCTTTTTAGAAGAAAAAATTTTCTCTTTAACATTGATGAATGAATACCTCTCATTTAAATACAGTCAATTTTCTTCAATACGCAAAAACGCAAGCTTCTATACAGACCTAAATTGAGTATGATTTAGTAGAAATTAAACAATATTTATTTGTTTTGTGAACGATGGCTCACTCTCCGATCACCAAGCGGTAAATATGTCACAAAATAAAATTTTCCTGCAAATACAAGTTCGTGGAAAAATAACGACAAAGAATAACAGTTTTTGAACAAAAATGTATATTCACAGAAAATTAAAAAAGGACTAGAGGAAAACAGAGGGTAAAGTTCAAAAATAAACAACGCATTTCATCTGTACAATGAACCTAATTTATATACCCTGCTATCTGCCTCTACCGACACGTACAGAATTTTGTTGTCCCCGGTGGCGCAGTGTATTTTGCGGCACCCGAAAAATCATATTGTAACAAGAAGAAAAAGAAGACAATTCGAACGGCAATTCGATTGTGTTCCAGATCGCAAAACGATTCCTACGCGTTAACCCAACATGCCCCACTGTGCCTCGACAGCGGCAATGTAGTCTTCACTTGGCTTGGCTGCACACAAAAGAATATCGAGTTCTACTGCACTGATAAACAACAAGTGACCAGCGCTCTATTCATATATTGCTCAGTGCAGTACTGTTGCCTGTGCCAGCATGTTTTCCTTCAAGACATGAGTTTTAATAACATTCTAACAACAAAACGTAAAACCGTCTGATAGTTGAGGTGGTTACGAACTTTCCGAAAAAGCTTCACTTTCAAAATAGTCTAGGCTCATGGAAGCGAAGATAAGTTGACCTATTGGGACGGGGAGATTCTGTCAAACTTTTTTTGCCGCTGCTATACAGGATATCACAGCAGGCAGTTTGTGTCTACTCATGAAGTCTGTGCCAGGCGTGCTCGCATGTGATTGGTACTTTGGTTCGTGAAAATTCGACCTTGAAACTTTCATGAAATTTTCACTGTTTAACAATGAAGTGATAATGATAACTGGAGAATTACAAATTTGTCCATCATTTTATCAATCCAATGACATATTGATTATTGTAATCCATCATGTGGTTACATCAATATTACCGTTTGAAATCTTTCATTCCAACGTTACACCTTGGTTTTAGTTTCCGCAGAATGTATCTCGATATAGTGCGGTTAAACGTAGTCCTACGTCAAAAACACAGCATGAACAGCGTATGGTTTTAGAAAGTACAGGCGGTCAGATTTACCAACTAGCCGTGGTTGGCTACCTGCTTTCGAAGAAAGCCTCCTTCAACTGTTGGCACACGAGGTGGTTCTCATTCGCCTGAAGAATTAATGTTTGGTCGAAAAATACGTTCAAATCTGTCACATATACCAATAGTGAAAATGGAAGATGGAGAGCTTAGAGATCGGGACATAACTGCGAAAGCAAGAGGTGAAATGTACACAGATATGATGAGAAAGGCTGGAAAAATTGACATTGAAGTAGGGGATCAACTTTTTACAAAATGTTCAAAAAAATTAATAAATTAGATGCAAGCTTCTCACCAAAAGAATTTGAAATGTTGAAGAAGCAAGGTTTACGGTGAAATCTCATTGAATCCAAAAATGGCCGACTTCGAGTCACCACTTCGAATTTTCAAAAGCACATGACTCGGAAATACTCATTGCTTTCCCTAAGAAAATTCTATTTTATGTTTGCTTCACCACAGCAAACATAAAATAGAATTTTCACAGGGAACGCAATAACTATTTCTGAGTCTTGTGCTTTCAAAAATTCGAAGTCAGCCATTTTTGGATTCAGTGAGGATTCACCTTAAATGCGATCAAACAATCGAAGGAATCTGGAAATAAATTTCGACGAAAAAATGCGCATCTTATAAAGTTTGGACAATCCAATGAACCAGATTAAAAGGGGAAACGAAAATGGGTTACAACAGTCAGTAGAAGGAAAAGATGTTCAAAATGATAGACCTATTGGAGCAATTGTGGAGCCTATGGTGATGGACCTCATACTACATTAAATATAATATGGTTAAGGAGGGAGAGGGGGTTGTAGATTCAAGCTACTAATATAAATATACAAATATAGACGATTGACAAACAAGTGAATATATCTGAATGAAGAATTACGATGAATAGAAAAAAGACAAATGGCAAGGGAAGGAAAGTGAGTGGATGTAAAAGAGCTGTAATAAAAATAAAACACAGAAAGTGAATAACTATCAGAATTGTGTTGTGTTTCAATAAGACGGTTCTACACAACACTAATTACCCTTCGTCCTGCTCTAACACAGATACATACGTTTAAGTTCGGATCCATACGAAATCTGATTTAAGTTCCAATAAGACGGTTCTACACAATACTAATCACCCTTCGTCCTGTATTTTAATTTTGTATTTTAATATTAAGTGTGGATATAGGGCCTAAAACCTAGGAATATAGAGGAAATAGATCAATCAAAGAAATAGTTATCGGTTTCCGTTATACTCTACTAAATTTTTTTTTACCAAATTTAGTAGAGTATAACGGAAACCGATAACTATTTCTTTGATTGATCTCAATCACTCTGCTAAGACGCTCGTTATAGATTTTCTAGAATAGAGGAAATAAATAAAGAAATAATCACCCTTTGTCCTGCTCTAACACAGATACATACGTTTATGCTTGGATCGATCCGAAGTCTGAGTTAAGGGGTTATATACCTTTTTAGTTTTCAAAAAACCGAAGAAAATTTATTGTATTATCTTCAAATATAACACCTTGAGAACATTTTCACAAATTTTCATAAAGATCTGAGCAATAGGAAGAAAGTTAGAGCGATTTGCAGCGCGCCTCGCCACGGCCGCATAAGCTAAACTTGAAACTTTACAGGCGATTACCTCGGAATAGTGTTTTCCGAAAAATGACTTTGCCGTGATCCTGATTGCGGGAAAACTTCTGAACCGATTTCTTTCATCTTTTTTTTTAAATTTTCGTTATTAAATTCGCCGGTCCTTGAACGATCGCTTTTTGAAACAGTTACATTTTGCCGCAAAAAAAATTTTTAATGCAATTTTTAGCGCTCAAAACGTGCATTTTTTGGGAAAAACGTTCCCATTTGCAATGAAAACAAAATACTCATAAAAGCGATCTTTCAAGGACCCGGCACACTTCTAAACTAATGAAATAATATGAGTTTTTTTATTTCGGTTGACCCGCTGAGTCTCTATCAGGATCACCGCAAGCTTCTGCAAAAAATAGCGTTTCGGGGAAACGACCATTACTCCAGTAATAATTGGTATAGCTCAAAATGAAACGTATTTTTTTGTTGTTGATAAACTGTTCTTTCAGAAAAATACCCCTTTGATGCAATGAAAATGGTGCTATGCACTTAAAAATAGATTCAAACTTCTCTCATTTTTCACGACCAAAAAGGTATATAACCCCTTAAACACAATAAAATCTGTTATACTGTCTTTTCAGGCCAACATACACTTTATGGAAAAAATCGAAGACCTCGCACAGCTTTTACATCACAACAACTATTGGAATTAGAAAAGCAGTTTAAAGTTAGCAAATATTTATCTCGCCCAAAGCGATATGAGGTGGCAAACAACTTATTATTGTCGGAAACACAGGTAATATTCTTGGTATTATTTTCGTAACGTGAAAGTTACTGCGAGTCACTAAGATTTTACTACTCTAAACTTTATGTGAAGTGTGTTTTTATCAAAATTTCGTCTGCTTTTTAATTGTACTTTTCAAAACCTGAATAGTTTTTATTTGTATGTGTGTGCGTGCAGATGCTTAATTTATTTAATTTTGATGTTTGCTCTTTAGTTATCAAAATGTTGTCTCAGTAATAATAATAATAATTCATTCAGTTGTCAATTAGCTATACGGTGAACTTCGACTCGCCTTTTTTTCCTTATCTCATTAATTCTGAACACTAAAGGTATTGGAATTCTTAGTTGATTCAACATACTTTCATAGATTGCCAGGCCCGCACTGTGGGGCAGAACCCAGAAAAGTCGCGACATAACTCAAAAAAACGAAATTTAGTTTTCATGCCTCATTTTATTTTCTTCTTGCAGTAGACATGTTATCGACTGGAAATCATGAAATCATCATATTGTGAAAATGAGGATTTACAAGGCTTGTAAAATGAAAAAAAAAAAATGTTCACAGATATTTTCCAGTAGGGCATGCAAATACTTAGAAATTAATTAGCTAACTCATATGGTCGGCGTGCGACCAGACCGAACCAAGCGCCAAAAACTTAATTTCGAGTAATCGGCGATCAAAGTTTAACCACCCCGTATGTTTCCTGCAAACTGCTGCAAAGAAATTTTGTTATAATACCATTATAAACTGTTCAAATGGCTTCGTTTTATCATGAAAGATAGATTATCAAATTTAGCATCCACTGGTGTTAAAAACTCAATTTTTAAAAAAATGACGCTTGGTTCGGTCTGGTCGCACGCCGACCATATGATCCTCATAAAATAGAGTATAAATTAATAGGTAATGTGATATTCAGACAGTTTTGTTGAAAATAGGTTTGTAGGAGGCATAGTATGTAATACAATTTTTTTTGTAAATTTTCCTCATTTTCGGCAATATGAAAAACATAAAGTTCTACGTTGTTCTGCTAAGACACTATTATTGTACTAAAATACATGGTATTGGCTAGTACTAAACCAAAAATCAGCTGCTACTAGTAGCGACTTACCGAGTAATTCGAGTTTTCGCAACGATTGTTTTCATGCCAATTCATGTAAAAAATCGTTAGTCAGCAGTGTCCGTATCGATGTTTTTCCTACAATAGGCTTTGCTGAATGCCGGTGTATGCAACACGACCATAATTGTGTTCGGGGGTCTTTCAAAACTGACTTCGAGTAGCATGAAGACCCCTCAGAAATAATTATTTGTACTAGGAAACAGTTTGTTATAGGGTGAACAGTGTTTTAAACAAAAGTAAGCGTTTAGTATCCATGTCAAATGGAATAAAATATAACAAGAGGAGCTCTTAAAAAGAAAACATGACCAACTAATCTTTAATTGAACAATGTTCCTATTTGAAATATTTTGTCACAAAAAATAACATTAGAATTATATTTTATATTCTTTCTCCAAAATGATGACACATCATGGGTTGGCAAAAAACTATACAAAGCCAACTACAAACTTCCAATAATTCATTCCATGATGACTCGAAAGCTCGAATGTATCTGAAATTGAAACATGTGTACTTAAGTCCCAGCTATGATTCTTTACTGAAATAATTTTATCTCGTTAACGGTCCGTCCTACAGTTGTAATATGTTCGACAACTTTATGTCAATTGATGATATAAACAACTGTCCCGAAGACACAAAATGGCTAGCACCATTTATCCAGAAGATAGATGTCAGCGCAATCTGTAGGAAAAAAATTAAAGCTGCCTAAATACATTTTTCAAAAAGATGTTTTTATGGTGAACAATATTGCCGAAGATATAAACACTGTGGAAAAAACTGTTAAGGAATTATGAGGTTTTGTCGCGCCAACGGACAAAACCTCATAATGCCCCATCGTGGCCCGTAGCTACCGGGAGGAGGGGCGAGGAAAAAGGGTCATAACACCATGTGTTTAAGTAGTTCATTAAATCTCGAAAGAACCGTGTTTGAGTTCGAACAATCAAGACAGGCTTTTAAACAGTCAACACTTTCATTTGAATTCCTTAGCGTGCGTCGCAGTATTTTCCGCTCGTAAATGTAGAACAACCGTCGTCTCCCATATAAGAACAGTTGTTAAGTGGACACTCGCACATTGAAGAGATGACAGAGTGCATCTTCGTTTGGCGTTGTTACTTTGACCTCTTTCTGTCTATTTCGTTGTATGGGCATTTCATACGAAGTGGCCACGAAAAAACATCAACTTAGTATAGACCATCATGGATTTTTCTCAAAATTGGGAGAATTATTCATCTAGGTTCACATTGAAAAAATCCAAATTTTGGTATCGATTGGAATACCCCCCGCTCTGTGGGGACCCCCCCCCCCTTGTTGCAAAGTCAAGCCATTTTTGTTTAAAATCTCTTTTTTCTTTTTTTTACAATTCATAGACGTAAGACGTTCGCAAAATACTGATAGATGATTTTTGATCAAAATAAACCAAGGAACACAGAAAAAATATAATTTTTGACCGGGAGTGTTGCCAGATAGATTGTTTCTGTATTTGAAAATTAAATTTATATTTGTCGGCAAATGCAGCCTGTTTTATTTTGAAATTTGATAATTTCGTCGTGTTCCTTGAAAATTCCACGAAAGAAACAAATATCACCCCGAGGTAATATGAGCCAATCTCGAGATGTACCATATTTACGAAACCAGTTTTGAATTTCTTCATTTTATATTAAACAATCATATATTTTGGAAAATGTCTAAACAACAAAACGTAATTAAAAAAACTCGGTTATAAAGCAATCCAAAAATATTTGCCCTTTCTTGCAGCAGTCTTGCCAGAGTTTTTTCCGCGGTCAATTGATACAATTAATTTTTATTTATTTCTTTGTTTCATCGAGATACAGGGTCGATGTCTTTGCTAAAGTTATAGGTAAAACCAATACAACCAACTTTGTCGAAAACACAAAATTCGTATCTCTTACTCAAATTGACTAAAGGAGTTTTTATTAAAAGTAAACCAGTCAGAACACATTTTTCAACGGAACATATTTTTTTCTGTTTCCTAGGCCTTCACTATGTTCTACAAAGTTGTTAGTAGCATCAATATACAGATACTATATTCGTAATGTTTGAAAAACTATGAGCTATGGACTATTTTTTAATTTTTTTCTCCGTATTTTAAACCTTTGTATCTTCCTTAGGGGCAGTTAGATGCAGATTCGGTAGTCAGCATATCAAAGTATAACAATAGAAACTTCAAACGCTGGTGGTTTCACTAGTCCACGACTTTCTGCTGTATTTGGTTCATTGGTTCATAACAAAAAACCTCATTTTTACCCTCTTCAATGATTCAACCAGGTGAAATACTAATATTGTAAACCAAGATGCCGCCTAATGCCGCGTATCTATGGTGACCATTCCACCAAGCGTGGTTTAAGTATTTCAGAACATGTAAATTGCATATGTTTGTTTTTCGTTCACCTCGTAGGTTCCCAATCAAAAACAATGAAAGCGCTATTCTAACACCAAGTTGATAACTGTAGAACAAGCAAAGTTACCTGGGTTAAACTTAGAACGTTTTCAGAAATATCTCTTTGAATGAGTTTGCTGAGAAATATAAAAGTACTGTATGATTTATTCCCGCTTTCGTGATGCGGCTGGAGCCACCAACGTTTTTTTGCAAGCGCCATGAAGAATAGAGTCGTGCGCGTGTGCAAGAAAACTTCGTACTACGTAGGATAAGAGGAGCGAATAGTGTTTCAAGGCAAAATAATTTAAATATTTGAGAGAAAAAATGGCAACACTGCTGCGAAAAAGAAAAATAATGTTGGATTCCTTTTTTGGGCTAGAAAGTTAACAGACATTTGCCAATAATTATGATTGTTTGTCATAAAATGGAGGAATTCCAAACTTGTTTGGTAAAAATGGTATATCTCGAGATTGACTCATATTACCCCGGGGTAATAGTTGTTTTTTACGTGAAATTTTCCAAGAAACACGATTAAATTATCAAATTCAAAATAAAATTGGCTGCATTTGCCGAAAATGTAAATTTAGTTTTCGAATACAAAAATAGGCTACCTGACTTCCGGTCAAAAAATTATATTTTTCTGGATTTCTTAGTGAATTCTCTTCAAAAATCATCTATCAGTATGTTGCGGAAATCTTACGTATAGGAAGTGTAAAAAAAAGAATAAAGAGATTTTTAACAAGAAACGCCTGACTTTGCAACAAAGAGGGGGTCCCACAGAGCGGGGGGTATTCGAATCGATACCAAAATTGGAATTTTTTCGAAGTGAACCTAGATGAATAATTCCCCCAACTTTAAGCCTAATCCGTGATGGTCGTGTCCAAGTGGTATGGACACTTCGTATGGGACGACCCCTATTTATGTTGGAAAATATTTATACGAGATCAACGATATAAGTAATTTCCAGAATCTCCGCATACAATGTGCGTATATCTCATTTCTGCAAAAAATGTCAAAATACGTTTAAGGAAAAACCGTCGTGGTGGCGAGTACTCTTTTGACATGTTTGTTCAAGAATGTATTTAGACAGCGAGCCTGGTCACCGCTAGAAAGAAGAGAAGCCGATTATCGCGGTGAAAAGTTGTTCTATCGTAACCATTTACAAGCCTTATCTAGAAGCTTGAACTCATATGCTTAAAAAGGTAAGTTTTCAATCTTTTGGTAGACATCCCGATCAATCAAAAATATCAGGATTATAACAAATCTTGTTATTTTGTTACGGAATTTTTGTATCAACATGTGTTCTAAACTAATAATAGTTAAAATATCGAAATTGCTTGCTGGTTTTTACAAATTATAACAAGTTTTGTAAGGTTTTTCGGCAGAAAAAGATCAGAGTTAGTTAAAACGCACAATATTTTGTTCGCTTAGCTTAGTTTTGACTGTACATATCAATGGTTGCTACTCCATAATGGGTCAGAGCTACTCAATATGCACAATGAATCAACTGAAAGAACGACTGCGAGTGGTAATTCCTTCTTAAGTTGCATCATTCAATGGCCCGATTTTTTTAGACCACTAACGGCGCCGCACAGTGGTCACATAAGGCAAAAAGTGGAACTTAATTCCATAGCGCCTTTCACCTTCATCCTAGCTTAATAAAGTCTTCGTAACAATTGTTTGTATGAATGACCCGCATAATCGCAAGTTGTCAAAAAGTATGAAAAGTTTACTATAATAAAATTAAAAAAAACTTTCTATCACTTAAATAGAAGAATAGTTTATTCAGCAAAGTTGTATAAGATTCAAAAATATGAAACTTTGTTGAATAAATGAAAATTCCAGCTTCTTTTGGTACAAAGTTATGAAGTATATTACATAAAACTTACTTTATAGTTAATTTTATGTACTTAACTTTTGTTAGTTGCATTTTACACGAAAGTATTGTTCGAAGGAGTTGTTAGGGTACACAAAACATATTTTTGCCGAAGGTCATATATCTTCAGGACTTTTCCTTACAAAGTTATATAATATTTTAGCTTTTTTTTTTCAATAAATTTAAGAACGTATAGGTTATAAACGGGCAAGTGGAATCATGATGTCGATACTTTTCCTTGAGGTTGAGCTGAAGTACTATACACTCCATAAGGTTCCATTTGTCTCAATCCACCCATGTTACAGTACGGCGAGCATATGTTACAGTAGGTTTTCAGGTTCATATACAAAATAATAACTTTTTTGTGTTAAGAGATAGAGGAATGGTTAATTCGAAAAAGTTTTAGAGCGTGCAAAAATATGAATCTTTGTTCAACAAACAAAATTCCTATCTTCATTGGGTACAGAGTTACAGACTATTTTCTGTAAAAATTACTTAAAAGTTAATTTTTTGCACTTAACTTTTGTTAGCTACATTTTACAGGAAAACGTTGTTGTAAAGAAGCATATTGGCATACAAAACACACGTTTTTGTTGAAGGCCACACATCTCCAGGACTTTCCCTTACAAAATTATGGCATGTTTTAGCTTATTTTTTTCGATGACTTTAAGAACGTATAAAGTAAAAAGGGGCAAGTAGAATAATGATGTTTCTAGAAGTTCAGCTTGAGTGCTCAGAACTGTTATAAGTTTCATCTGTCCCAATCCACCTAATCTTTATTCTATACGTTGTTAAAGTTATCGAAAAAATATGCTGCAATGTGCTATAAATTTGTAAGGAAAAGCCCTGGAGGTGTGTGGTCTTTAACAAAAACGTAAGCTTCTTTAGTACGTTTTCATGTAAAATGTAACTAAAAAACCTAAATTAATCCACCTAGCGGTCAGACCCAGCCTTTCTCATTCAAACCTATTATTTGTAAAAATAGATTTACATGAACGCTTTAATGCAATAAATGTATATTCACCCTTTAGGTTCTCAAAAATTGATGTTGTAATCTAAACATATAAAAATGCAGTCCGATCTGTCTGTCTGTCTGTGTGTCTGATCCATATAGGAAACAGTCGAAAATGACCAAATAATACTCAATATGGATATTTCCGTAATCGAGATGATGCATAGAAAACAAACATTGACCCTGGACACCATTTTGAATTTAGAGACGACCACTTGTAGTTTCTGGAAAACAACCAAAATAACTAAATACCTCCCAATATGGGTATTTCCGGTGTCAGATTGATTCCAGAAAATCTGCTGAAAATGACCGAATACCACCCAACATGAATACATTCAGAATTAAGGCGATGTACAAAAGCCAAATGTCGAGGAAGTTGTCATGTCGATAAAACCAATCATTTCAAACGATATGTTATTTGACTTTGATCATATCATATGACCGATTCGTCGTGCATTTGCAGACTTTAAACACATCGCATTTAAATTATGTTGATCTAGAGGCGAACCAACCAAAAGCTGAAATCATCTCTAATAAAGAAAAAAAAATTATGTTGAGGCCACATATATCGATCAAAGCAGGTATAGTTTTGAACAGTCTTGAATTTCTTTCCTTTCCATAACTTTTGAGCCACATATCAAATTGTTATTTAGATGAAGAAAAAAAAATGTTATGAAGTTTGTTATTTGTACGTTTGAGAGTTGACTCGTTCGTATGACACTAGTTATGTTCAAATAAGTCATGTAATCTTTGAGATAATAGACTTTCGTTGTTGCCGTTCTCCTAGAAAGGTATAGCAATCACTTGCAAAACCGAAAGTATAAACGTGCTCCAAAGGGCCGAATGGCATATATCACTCGACTCAGCTCGTCGAGCTGAGCATTTTCTGTATGTGTGTGTGTGTATGTGTGTGTGTGTGTGTGTGTGTGTGTGTGTGTGTGTGTGTGTGTATGTGAAGATTTTTATTCTCATTCACTTTTCTCAGAGATGGCTGGACCGATTTTCATGAAATTAATTGCAAATGAAAGGTCTCGTTGTCTCATAAGACTCTATGTAATTTCATTGTAATCGGATTTTTAGTTTAGAGGTAATGTATCAAAATGTAAAAATCATAAAACATCATTACCTCGGAAACTACACAACCGATTTGAACAAAATTGATTTCAAATGAACGGGCTACCTGAAATATCATTAAATTTTGAAATTCATAAAGATTAAACTTGTGGTTCAAAAGTTATGACAAGAAACGTGTTCTGAAGACTACTTAATCTCACTCATGTTTCACAAAAAAAGCTGAACCGATTTTCATAAAATCAGTGTCAAATGGAAGGCCTAGTTGCCCCATAAGACGCTATTGATTTGTTTTGCAATCAGACTATTACTTTGCCTGTTATGTTTAAAAATGTGAAATCCAGCTATGAAAAGGAACATATTCCGAAGACTACTTGAACTCACTCACTTTTCTCAGAGATGGCTGACCCGATTTCCAAAAAATTTGTGTCAACTAATAAGTCTAGCTGCCTCGTAACACCCTATTGAATTTTACTGTGATCGGACTGTAACTTTGTCTGTAAAGTACCCAAATGTGAAAATCGCGAAACTTCATTATCTCAGAAAATACATTATCAAATGGTGGTCTAGTTAAGGGTTAACTGATGAATTATGATTGAACACGTGGTTTAAAAGTTTGGCTGCCCTATACGTTCCCATTTCATTTGATTATAATTGAACTCAAGCCACCGTTATGTATTAAATTGTTAATAAAACAACGAAAGTCTATTATTTCAAAGATTACATGACTTATTTGAACATAACTAGTGTCATACGAACGAGTCATCTCTTAAATTTACAAATAACAAACTTCATAACAATTTGATATGTGGCTCAAAAGTTATGGAAAGGAAAGAAATTCAAAGGCTTTTTCAAACTATGCCTGCTTTGATTGATATATGTGGTCTCAACATAATTTAAATGTGGTGTTGTACTATTTGAACGTTCTAAATTCATTGATTCCTTGCGATGTGTTTAAAGACTGCAAATGCACGACGAATCGGCCATAGGATATGATCAAAATCAAAAGAAAAATCGTTTGAAATGATTAGTTTTATCGAAATGACAACATCCTCGACTTTTGGCTTCTGTACATCGCCCTTAATTCTGAATATATTCATATTGGGTGGTATTCGGTCATTTTCAGCAAATTTTCTGGCATCAATCTGACACTGGAAAAACTCATATTGGGAGGTATTTAGTTATTTTGGTTGTTTTCCAGAAACTAACAGTGGTCGTCTTTGAATTCAAAATGGTGTCAAGGGTCAATGCTTGGTTTCTATGCATCAACTCGATTACGGAAATATCCATGTTGAGTATTATTTGTTTTGCTGTTTCCTATAAGTTGCCATTTAGTGATTCAAAATGGTGCCTGAGGTCAATTGTTAGCTCATTGCATCATTCTGGTTCCAGAGATACTCATATTGGATGGTATTTGGTTATTTTAGGCTGTTTTTCACAAACCGAAAGTCGCCATCTTGGATTTCAAAATGGTATTTAAGATAATTTCTGGCCTCCGAGCGATTCTGGTTGAAGAAACACCCATATTGGGTTTAATTCGATAATTTTCCGCTGTTTCCCAGGAACCGGAAGTCGCCAACCTAGGATCCAAAATGGGGTCTGTGGTCGATTTCAGCTGCTGTGTATCATTCTTGATCTGGAGATACTCATGTTAATTACGGAAATTGGCCATTTTTGGCTGTTTTCCAGAAACCACAAATTGCCATCCTACAATTCATAATGGTGTCTGAAGTCGGTTTGTGGCTCCAGTGCATCATTACGATTCCGAACATATCCATATTGGGTGGTATTTGGTCATTTGCCGCTGTTTTTACGAAACCGGAAGTCGGCATCTTAGAATTCAAAATGGTATCTGTGGTCGAATTTAGCTCCTGTGTATCTTTCGTTACCCGGATATTATTATATTGGGTGGAAATCGTCCATTTTTAGCTGTTTTTCAGAAACCGGAAGTTGCCATCTTACAATCCAAAATGTTGCCTGATATATATGTTTGCTGTGCAACACTACCTACTTGTTTACTAATAATAACTGTTTGTAAAGTACGCAACCAATAACTACTGGGTTACCTATAATATCTGTTTTCGTATATAAATACGATTGCACTACTCCAGATGTGTTAGTAACAGTTTGCATTTTGGGAAGATGAATAAAGTGAAAATGGAATACACCAAGCCCAAATGCTGTAAACCCTTTCCTGATCATCGGTGCTCATCAAGCTTACGCAAATTAAACGAAAACGTTATTGCAAAATCAAAAATATTGAACAGTCAAGCTCATTTCAATACGTCTCTATCAATTTGTGATTCATGTAGTTATTGGAATAATAGTCAAGCCACCATTCATCCCTTCGTTGTTTACTATTCAGAATCTGGAACACTTAAGAATATCAGCTTCATCATAATATCGGAAGTACTCCAACATGATACTGTTGCGGTTCAGGTGTTCATTGCCAAATTAATGAGTTTTTTGAAAACAACAATAGAATTGAAGAAAGCGATATTAATGTCTGATGGAGCTGCCTCACAATATATAAAAATAGAAAAAACTTTGCAAGTCTTTGCAAGTTCAAAACAAAATATAACGTCGATGCAGAGTGGCATATAGAATATGAACAAGCATATGAGCATATAGAATATGAACAAGGAGTAACAGAATGGAGCAATATTTTCAAAAAATCTATAATAATAGCAGTCACACAAAAGTATTACTCTTTTGTTCCGATTTCAGAAAATAAGATACAAACGAAGCTGTTTTCAAAAGATGACGAATCATTTACTTATGATGTATATAAAATATAAGGTGAAACTAGTTATGTAAAGTATCTATGTCATAAAAAAAATATGTTCCCAAGATAATACAACTCGAAAATCACTATTTGATTCTTATATATATTTATATCACTAAGAACTTTTAACTCTTTTCTTGAGAACCGTTCGCTCAATCGTTATGTTGTCAAAGAATGAATTGTATATTTTTGATCAAGCATTCCAATGAACGTATGGTTTTTGCTGAAGAACCATGGACAAATTAAGAAAAACGTGTATTTTCCAAAATAATTATAATTTTTCGAGCTGAAATTAGAAATAACTCGAAAACCAATGCCTTTAGAATGTTTACTACCAAGAGCTTTTTGATTCAAAATGACTCTCTGCATCTTTTAAAATCATCAGAATACAAATATTTTGAAAAATAATTGAATAAGAATTTTCATAAAAAAATTAATCTTCCATAAAAAAATTATTTTTCATTTCGTCATCCAGGACTTTTTTTTAAAGTTGCGTATTAACGTCAGGTTTCTTTAAAAAAAATCAACTCTTTTTGCCTTTCTCCTAGAAAGGTATAGCAATCACCAGAAAAACCAAAGGTATAAAAGTGCTCCAAAGGGTCGAATCTCGTATATCAATCGACTTAGTTTGACGAGCTGAGCATTTTCTGTATGTGTGTGTGTGTGTGTGTGTGTGTGTGTGTGTGTGTGTGTGTGTGTGTGTGTGTGTGTGTGTGTTTGTGTGTGTGTGTTTTTGTGTGTGTATGTAACGCTCTCCCAATCTCACTCGATTTTCTCAGTGATGGCTGGACCGATCTTCATGAAATTAATTGCAAATGAGAGGTCTAGTTGCCCCATAAGACCCTATTGAATTTCATTGCAATCGTATTTTTAGTTAAGAGGTTATGTTCCAAAATGTGAAAATCACGAAACATCATTATCTCAGAAACTACTAATCCGATTTTAACAAAATTGGTTTTAAATGAACGAGCTACTTAAAAATCTCTTAACTTTTGAGTTCCATGAAGATTGAACGTGTGGTTCAGAAGTTATTCAAAGAAACGTGTTCTGGAGAGTGTTTAATCTCACTCGAGTTTCTCAGAGATGGTTGAACCGATTTCCACAAAATCAGCGTCATTTGGAAGGTCTAATTATCCCATAAGACCCTATAGATTTTTTTTTGCAATCGGACTATTACTTTGCCTGTTATGTTTAAAAATGTGAAATCCAGCTTTGAAAAGAAACATATTCCGAAGACTACTTAAACTCACTCACTTTTCTCAGAGATGGTTGAACCGATTTCCACAAAATCAGCGTCATTTGGAAGGTCTAATTATCCCATAAGACCCTATTGATTTTTTTTTTTTTGCAATCGGACTATTACTTTGCCTGTTATGTTTAAAAATGTGAAATCCAGCTTCGAAAAGAAACATATTCCGAAGACTACTTAAACTCACTCACTTTTCTCAGAGATGGCTGGACCGATTTCAATGATATTATATGCAAATAAAAGTTCTAGTTGCCCCATAAGACCCTATTTAATTTCATTGTAATTAGATTTTTATTTTAGAGGTTATGTTTAAAACATGTAAAAATCACGAAACATCAATATCTCAGAAACCACACAACCGATTTCAATAAAATTGGTATCAAATGAACGTGCTATCTTGGCAACCCTTAACTTTTGAATTTTAAATAGATTTAACGTGTGGTTCAAAAGTCATGAAAAGTAACGTCTTCTGAATACTGTTTAATTTCATTCATGTTTCTCAGAGATGGCTGGACCAATTTCCACAAAATCAGTGTCATATGAAAGGTCTAGTTACCCCATAAGACCCTTTTGATTTTTTTTTGCATTCGGAATATTACTTTGCCTGTTATGTTTAAAAATGTGAAATATAGCTATGAAAAGGAACATATTTCGAAGAATACATAAACTTATTCACTTTTCTCAGAGATGGCTGAACCGATATTCACGAAATTAGCGTCAAATGAAAGGTCTAGCTGACTCATAACACCCTATTGAATTTTACTGTAATCGAACTGTAACTTCGCCTGTAATGTACCGAATTGTGAAAATCACGAAACTTCATTATCTCAGAAAATACAAAACCGATTTGATCAATAGTATTATCAGATGAACGGGCTAGTTAAGGGTTAACTGATGATTTATGATTTAACACGTGGTTTCAAAGTTTGGCTGCCCTAAACGTTCCCAACCGTTATGTATTAAATTGTTAATAAAACCGTTATGTATTAAATTGTTAATATTTGAACATAACTAGTGTTATACGAACGAGTCATCTCTCAAACTTACAAATAACAAACTTCATAAAAATTTGATATGTGGTTAAAAAGTTATGGAAAGAAAAGAAATTCAAAGGCTATTTAAAAATATACCTGCTTTGATCAATATATGTGGCCACAATATAATTTAAATGTGGTATCGTACCATTTGAATGTTCCCGGTATCGCACGTGATTGAATTGTTCGAAATTAAGAGTCATTTCTTTTGTTTCGCTATCTTTTGAGCATTTACATTCCATCAAATTTCATATTTCATACTTCAATTATAACATCATTATTTTAGAACCCAAAAAGTGGATACACATTTATTGGATTGAAGCGTTCATGTAAATCTATTTTTACAAATAATAAGTTTGAATGAGAAAGGCTGGGTCTGACCGCTAGGTCGATTAATATAGGTTTTTTTTTTGAAATTGAAATTTAATGTTTATTTTTAATTTTTTTTTGTAAAAAAAATTGTTTTTGTACAGTGTATATTTTTTTATGGTGCATTTTTAATTCCCTACAACTCATTCTCAGACAGTTTTTCTATACAACCAACGGTTTCTGGGCTACAATGCTTCGAATAAAACCTATGCCAAAAGGCATACGCACTTTTAGAATGTAACTCATGGGTGTAAAAAATCTCTCCACCTGTGAAAAATGCTCAGTTTGCTAAGCCAAATACGTGTGCAAAGTTTCATTCAAATCAAAAATGGTCGATTAAATTTTCGCGTATTTCCAGGCGATTTGAAATGATTTTGCTCTATTGGATTGAAGCATTCATGTAAATCTATTTAAACAAATAAAAGTTTGAATGAGAAAGGCTGGGTCTGACCGCTAGGTGGATTAATTTAGGTTTTGCCTTTCTCCTAAAAATGTATAGCAATCACTGCAAAAACTAAAGGTATAAAAGTGCTCAAAAGGGACGAATGTCGTGTATGACTCGACTCAGTTTGACGAGTTGAGCATTTTCTGTATGTGTGTGTGTGTGTGTGTATGTGCGTGTGTGTGTCACGCTCTCCCAATCTCACTCATTTTCTCAGAGATGGCTGGACCGATTTCAATGAAATTAATTGCAAATGAATGGTCTATTTTCCCCATAAGATCCTATTGAATTTTATTGTAATCGGATTTCTAGTTTAGAGGTTATGTATCAACATGTAAAAATCATGAATCATCAATATCTCAGAAACTACGGAACCGATTTGAACAAAATTAATTTCAAATGAACGGGCTACCTAATAAAACCTTAACTTTTGAATTTCATAAAGATTGGACATGTGGTTCAAAAGTTATGGAAATAAACGTTTTATTGAGACTATTTTTTCTCAATCATGTTTCTCAGATATGGCTGGACCAATGTTCATAAATTCAGTGTCAAATGGAAGGTCTAGTTGCCCCATAAGACCCTATTGATTTTTTTTCGAAGTCGGACTATTACTTTGCCTGTTATGTTTAAAAATGTGAAATCCAGCTATGAAAAGTAAAATATTCACCAGACTACTCAAACTCACTTACTTTTCTCAGAGATGGCTGAACCGATTATCACTAAATTAGTGTAAAATGAGAGTTCCAGCTGCCTCATAACACCCTATTGAATTTAACAGTAATCGGACTGTAAGTTCGTCTGTAATGTATCGAGATGTGAAAGTCACGAAACTTCATTATCTTTGAAACTACACAACCAATTTGAACAATATTGATATCAGATGAACGGGCTAGTTAAGGGTTAACTGATGAATTATGATTGAACACGTGGTTTCATAATTCGGCTGCTCTATACGTTCCCATTTCACTCGATCATAATCGAACTTAAGCAACCGTTATGTATTAAATTGTAATAGCAACGAATGTCTATTGTCTCAAAGATTACACGACTTATTTAACAAAACTAGTGTCATACGAGCGAGTTATCTCTTTAACTTACAAATAACTAACTTCATAACAACTTGATATGTGGTTCAAAAGTTATGGAACGAAAAGAAATTCAAAGACTATTTAAAACTATACCTGCTTTGATCGATATATGTGGGCTCAACATAATTTATATGTTGTATCGTACTATTCGAACGTTCCCGGTATCGCTCGTGATGAAATTGTTCAATATTAAAAGTATTTCTCTTATTTCGCTATTTCTTAAGCACTAACATTACGTCAAATTTCATGTTTAATACTTCAATTACAACATCAATATTTTAGAACCCAAAGAGTCTCTAGAACACGTTTCTTTCCATAACTTTTGAACCACAAGCTCAACCTTTACAAAATTCAAAATTTAAGGGTTTTTAAGGTAGCCCGTTCATTTGAAACCAATTTTGTACAAATCGGTTGTGTGGCTTTAGAGCTAATGATGTTTCATGATTTTTACATTCTGATACATAACCTCTAAACCAAAAATCCGATTACAATGAAATTGAATAGGGTCTTATGGGACAATAAGACCATTCATTTGCAATTAATTTCATGAAAATCGGTCCAGCCATCTCTGAGAAAAGTGAGTGAGAAGAAAAATCTGCATACACACACACACACACACACATACACTCACACATACACACACATACAGAAAATGCTCAGCTCGTCGAGCTGAGTCGAGTGATATATGGAGATATTCTAGGACAGCGATTCCCAACCTGAGGTACGCGTACCCACAGGGGTACTCGAAAGCCTTCAGGGGATACGCGAAAGAAAAATCAGTAATGGCGGACAAAGCAATTTTTATTTGTTATACTTCATTTGTTGTTCAATCGTGCTCTTGAAACATGACTGTAGAAATCAAACAAACTATAGTTCAATTTGAAACCTGAAATAGAAAATCACAACATGACCTACCCTCTCGCACTGTGCGAAAACATTCCAAGCCGGGGGGCACAATCGATATGAAAAATGTCGCCAAGGGGTACGCGGACAAAAAAAGGTTGAGAACCGCTGTTCTAGGAGAAATGAAAAAAAATAATGTTTCTAATTTTTAATATACCAGATAGCTTCCTTCAATAAACTTGTGGAAAATTTAAAAAAAAAAACATGTGCTGAATACTGCGATGTCCTATCTGTACGCTGGACACGACAGAATAGAGTTTTTTTTGGAACACCTCTCCTCAAAATTAGTTTTTTGTCTATAATTTTGTCTATAATGGTCGAAACAATGAAAAATGTTCTAAGATTTCATTCATTCAACTAAGATTCTCTCAAAACTTTATAAAATTTATTGTTTTGACAATAATAGAAATAGTTATAGACAAAAAAACTTCTTTTAAAGAGAAGTGTTCTACCGAAAACTCTATTTCGTTGTATCCAACGTACAGATAGGACATCGCAGTATTCAGCAATTGTTTATCATTTAAAGTTTTGCACAACTTTGCTGAAGGAAGCTATCTGGTATATTGAAAATTAGAAAAAAATTTTTTTTTATCTTACTGTTAGGAGAATCGATCGAAAAACTAAAAACGCCAAAAGTAAGGCCTTGTTCTATGAAACAATTTTGCTGAAGACATTGAGTACATAAAATCAATTTTCCACAGTCAAATCTAGATGATCACGATTTTTCGAGTTTAGACCACTGTGCACTGAGGGATTTCCAGATAAATCCTTTCACCAATTGTTAATGTCTTGAAATATAACCCTTTGAATGTGTAGAAACTATTTTGGATGTTATTTCATGAAATGGTGGTTGAAAACGTGCTTTACAATAAGTATTTCGTCGTTTTTATATCATTTTTTTGTACTTTACGACCTTCGAAAAAGCATTACTCAAAAATGTAACGTACGACGAGTTTGAAGTTTTGACCAGAGATTATGGGCGTCATAACGAATAGAATGGTGTACTCAGATTCTTTGGTGCATTTTATTTTATAATAACGGTCTGTGGGAGCATCGTGGTCCGTTATGCTATGCTAAAATAAAATGGATGAACTTGTATTAGTCTTATTCACGACATATCAATAGTTGTTATTGTGCTGCTTTCTGTGGCTGAAAACATGGATTAAAATAAGATATCACAGCAACATTGCAGCGCAACCATTCACCGTATAAAGTTATCGGAACAATATAGATATGTAGAGCAACATGTCAAAAGGATCTATCTGCTTTGATCGATCGGTTTCTTTCAACCGCCACGGCTTATTAAATCCTTTACACCATTTGATAGCGGAGAATCTAATCTAGCTTTTTAAATAAAAACTACGTTGGGAATAGTTACTTTAGCTGAACTATTAAATGAATGAAAAATCAATCAAGAAAATCGATGAAAGTAGATAGACCCTCTTGACATGTTGCTCTACATATGATCATGTTCATATAATGATAGATTAAGGGGTAATATCCACCAAATGCTCAAAAAAACGAGGATTTTTTCGTTATTTTTTTTTTTTAAAGGACATTTGAGATGTAAGGTACCGTCTGCCGTGGTGAGATTAAGCCACGGGGTGAGATTGAGCCAAAACGGGAAATGTTTGTATGTTAAATTACTTAAGATTTCTAGAACCCAATACCTCAAATTCAATACTTTATGAAGCATGACATATATATTCACAACTTCAAATAGTTTATAGATTATATCAGTGAACTGTTTCACTTAAGGGGTTATATACCTTTTTGGTCGAGAAAAATGTGGGAAGTTTGAATCTATTTTTAAGTGCATAGCACCATTTTCATTGCATCAAAGGGGTATTTTTCTGAAAGAACAGTTTATCAACAACAAAAAATACGTTTGATTTTGAGATATACCAATTATTACTGGAGTAATGGCCGTTTCCCCGAAACGCTATTTTTTTGCGAAAGCTTGCGGTGATCCTGATAGACTCAGCGGGTCAACCGAAATAAAAAAACTCATATTATTTCATTAGTTTAGAAGTGTGTCGGGTCCTTGAACGATCGCTTTTATGAGTATTTTGTTTTCATTGCAAATGGGAACGTTTTTCCCAAAAAATGCACGTTTTGAGCGCTAAAAATTGCATTGAAATTTTTTTTGCGGCAAAATGTAACTGTATGTTTCAAAAAGCGATCGTTCAAGGACCGGCGAATTTAATAACGAAAATTTAAAAAAAAAGATGAAGGAAATCGGTCAAGTAGTTTTCCCGCAATCAGGATCACGGCAAAGTCATTTTTCGGAAAACACTATTCCGAGATAATCACGTGTAAAGTTTCAAAAGTTTAGCTTATGCGGCCGTGGCGAGGCGCGCTGCAAATCGCTCTAACTTTCTTCCTATGCCTCAGATCTTTATGAAAATTTGTGAAAATGTTCTCAAGGTGTTGTATTTGAAGATAATACAATAAATTTTTTTCGGTTTTAAATAATGTTTCAACGTACAGGGTGAAAAACATGCGCATATAACGTTATCCAAAAATGTCCCAGGCAAACCAACCCGATCAAGAAATCACATCAACTTACTGCTCAGTTGGTACGTTAGGATGTCGTCTCAAATGTGTTGAGGAAATATTATGCATTGAATCTGTGTTGGCTCAAGAAATAATGTTTTTCCAAACTGTACACTTTCCGAGCCCTTTTGGGGTGAGATTGTGCCAAGCTATAATGAACGGTACAGTGTGCGGAATTAACATTCACGACAAAATTATATCAGTATACACCAAAACACTGTATGTTGTCTAGCTATGGTATTATTTAAAATAATGACTAAAAGCTTGGGAGCAGTAAGCTAACAACTGTTAGATGGAAATTTACAATTACTGATATTACTTATGGAATGTAACAAAATTTGTACACATATTCTATATAAACTGATGAGTTTCAAAACGAGGAAGGAGGGTTGTGGGTAAGTTTCCAGCGGTTTTAAGATCTTCAATGGAATATACAGTGGTCAATGACACATAATAATTGAAACGAAAAGTTTTCTCAGGCCTTATGTCCTAACGTTTTCCTTTTCTAAGCTACCTAGAGACGCCTCTATGTGTATAGAGACTGTTTATAAACCACGTTCTCATAACTGGTTACACCAGATCAGGGTTGATATTTGTTGACACTCTTGAGTGAAAGTGAAAAAGCATCCATAAACGTTATTTTTTTACAATCCTTTCAGAGTTCTCCCTTCCCGCTTTTTGCATGGAAGTGAACTGTCAAAACACCTCATTATATTTCACGCGATGGAAGCAAGACAACAAAATCAGTTTATCAGTTAACGAAGATTATCAAGGCATCGGTCAGTGTCAGTGAAAAAGTGTTTCGGTGAGGTTCATTTTGGTTGAGTGGAAAGTTTGTTTTTCTTTTTCGCTTTGAAATGAAGATCATTTGGTTGGATTTGTCGTCAAATTTTATTCCGTAACCGTGAACGATGCGCGCGATCTATTTATCTGAGTATAACAGCACGTTATCAATTTGATCCAGTCATACATTTTTCCCTAATTCATATGAAACGTAGTTCTGGTCAACCCCCTACAGCCCCTTAATAGTCCACGTTGTTTATGGTCATCCCTATACTTACTGTTTTATCATGTTATTCCTGTGAATTATTCGTAGATACACTACTGTTCATTTAACAAGTATTAAATTCGACTTTTTGTTTTTGGCACAATCTCACCCCATAGAAGGGGTGAGATTAGGCCAAAGTTCATTTAATTTTAGCAAAATTATAGTTTATTGTAACTTAACCATATTTGCGGCAGTCGTTGACTAAACATTTAAGTGTGCATTGGCGTGATTTGGATGAAAATCATTGGCATCGGTCAGTGTCAGTGAAAAAGTGTTTCGGTGAGGTTCATTTTGGTTGAGTGGACTGTTTGTTTTTCTTTTTCGCTTTGAAGTGAAGATCATTTGGTTGGATTTGTCGTCAAATTTTATTCCGTAACCGTGAACTATGCGCGCGATCTATTTCATCTGAGTATAACAGCACGTTACTAGGATGAAAATCTAGTGTATCTGAAAGAGTGCTGCGATCATTGGAAGTGAAAATTTAAAATGATTGGTTGCAATTTTCGAAGAATTTTGCTGGGGAAAATGACTTTTATCAGCACTGCTCCAGATATCAATTTGATCCAGTCATACATTTTTCCCTAACTCATATGAAACGTAGTTCTGGTCAACCCCCTACAGCCCCTTAATAGTCCACGTTGTTTATGGTCGTCCCTATACTTACTGTTTTATCATGTTATTCCTGTAAATTATTCGTAGATACACTACTGTTCATTTAACAAGTATTAAATTCGACTTTTTGTTTTTGGCACAATCTCACCCCATAGAAGGGGTGAGATTAGGCCAAAGTTCATTTAATTTTAGCAAAATTATAGTTTATTGTAACTTAACCATATTTGCGGCAGTCGTTAACTAAACATTTAAGTGTGCATTGGCGTGATTTGGATGAAAATCATTGCCATAAATGAGTGCATTACAAGCTAAGGAACAAAAACGTATCCTCTCACCCCGGCAGACGGTATATCCCTTTCCGACCGGGCCTATGTAATTGGGTAGGTAGAAGGTGCCTTAAACAAAACCTTCTCTCTAGCTTGTTGTACGTCCTATTAGTTGTTTTATTTTTCACACCGCTAGTGTCAACATCGCAGCTGCTACGAAAAATAAAAAAAGGAGCGAGCAAGGGTTTTTATACAGGACTTGCTTCGATTAAGGTTTTGTTATCAGTCATTTTTACCTACATAATTGTGTGGGCTCGGTCGTAAAGGGATGTAAATAATACATCATTGGATTAAGCAACTCTTGGAGAGCAGAAAAAAAATTATTGCTATTTTTGTTACAAAATGGCGGCTGTGCAGCGATTGCCTTGAACCGCTTTTATTAAAAGTTGTTCCGCGGCGAGCAGTAGAAGTCGTGCCTAACTCCACCTATCACCAAAACAATTTTTTTTTCATCATCTAAATAAGTGTCGCTAGTGAAGTACACATGATTATATCTTTAGAATTTTTCTACGCAAAATGGCAACGGTTTGAAAAAAGAATTCTTTTTCAACAAAAAAAAAATCGACTTTAATTGTTTATAACTTTTGTTATTGTTGATTTTATTAATGTGTGTACTTCAGTAGATAATCTAATGAAGAAGCTGCTGTTAAAATTTCAGTCAGTCGGATGTAAACTTTTTTAGTTCTACTGCTCGCCGATTTTGAAAACATGGTTTTGAAAAAAAAGCGTTAAAGTTTCAAAACGCTTTAAATCTTAAAAATCGCAATAATAAAGCCCCTAATATTTTTTTTACCATCAGCCAGCTATCCTTGCGCCGCAAAGTTGTTTTTCCTGGGCCTTATTTGCCTCTTCTTCCTCTTTTTTGTCTGATTGTTTATAACTTTTGTTATTGTTGATTTTATTAATGTGTGTACTTCAGTAGATAATCTAATGAAGAAGCTGCTGTTAAAATTTCAGTCAGTCGGATGTAAACTTTTTTAGTTCTACTGCTCGCCGATTTTGAAAACATGGTTTTGAAAAAAAAGCGTTAAAGTTTCAAAACGCTTTAAATCTTAAAAATCGCAATAATAAAGCCCCTAATATTTTTTTTTACCATCAGCCAGCTATCCTTGCGCCGCAAAGTTGTTTTTCCTGGGCCTTATTTGCCTCTTCTTCCTCTTTTTTGTCTGATGTGAGGCTGCGCCTAGACTCTTTCGTGATATCTAGGTATACCATCCATGCTCATATTGCGGTAAGTTGTTAACAGAAACGTAAATGTTGCCTGATATTAGAAATAGTTAGAGATTGCCCAGTATTTTTTTTTTTTTCATTTCGGGTTGCCAGTTCGAATTCATCGCTAGTAAAAATAAAAACAAAAGGACATTTTTCTCCGATAAAAATCTTAAAGTAACATTTCATGAGGTAAAATTGTAAAATTTGAAGTGATGACCGTTTTGCGGGCCAAAGGAAATAAAGGGGCCTATTACAGTCAACAAGGTAAGCAGCGAGTTACTCGCCTGACTAATTTAGATATAACAGATGGTGAGTCTGCTGGATCTCGGACGAGTAGCTCGTCTGCTAAACTGCTCCACTCAGCTGTCACCAGCCAAGTTTCACTCGCGTTTCCTCATACAACATTTTGCTCGTCAGTGACTCTAGGCGAGGCAAATTGCTCGCCTCGTTACCTGTAATCGGTCCCAAAATCAGGAAAAATCTGCATTATTTTTGAAATATCTGGGAGATTAGACATTAGACCTGTCTATCTTGATACATGTTCAATAATGTGGATAATTCAGATAAATCTCGATACCTGACCACACAACGCTCACTGCGTAAATTATTTCTTTGGTTAAGCCTGAGTAAAGTGACTATTCACTTAAACATTTGACAATTTTTATATTTAATTTTAAACAGTTTACGTATGCTGAAATCTTTGGGGACATACAAATTCCTAATACTTGCTGACATACAAATTCCTAAAAGTTGCTTGATAAAATTGGATCGTTCGAGATACATGTTGAATAAATTAACAACCGAATAACATGTGAAGTGCAAATCATATACCACCAGTGTAAACCAAAATAAAAATAATTAGGATCAAATTTGTACCGAAAAAATAGATGTCCTGATTTGTACCTCTGACCAGATGGTACCTCTAGCGATATCGGCCATGCGCTGCTCAGCGACTTTGACGCGGTTGGCGTCCGATCCCACGCAAAACTCGCACATGTTCGGTCCAACGGTTATTTCAAGAGTATTAGAGGACATTTAAAAATATGGGCATCACCGCAGTTCAAACAAGACACAAGAATCTTGAAGCCTAGTCCACGCTTGCTCGACTGTGAAAACCGCACATCACTATTACATTTTTTACTCACTTTTAATTTGAAACACGATATCGATGATAGGTAACTTCTTCTAATTTACAAAGCCGAGCTTTGTCATATTAAACGAAAAATGAGATTTCGGAGCATAAAACTAGTTCGGTAAAAATTGATTTAAACGAACTTTGAGTATAGATCTGTTCTTGGGCGATGTAGATTTTGATTCTAGGATAGTTTTAGTATAATTTAGGCCAATAAAAAAAAATGCAAAAAATTTTTTTTGTGGATCTTACCCCTTAATATAAATGACACATTCTACCGTGACGTTACAACGTTTTGACTATTCTGTTGGCATCATTTTAATTCTAACTTGTATTTTTTTTTCATGAAACCCTTTGATATTATTACAGATTCGGAAATTTCCTATAAGAATGATGTATAAGATATTTGTTTACTTTGTTTATATTACCTTGGGGAGTGAAAATGTAGCGTGACGTTACAACGCGCGAGAAATTGAGGTGTCGGGACTTTTCTAACAAAAGTCAAAAACTCTGCTCTGTTTGGAATTTTATAACAATTTCTTCTTCCACGATTTGATGACAAATAATAATCGAACATTTTGCCATGTTTAGAGTGCCTATAACTGGTAACATCTATATTTGAAAAGCTTTTATATTTCGTGACGTTACAACGCTCATTTTTCAGCAAGGGGTATTCTCACTCCGTTGTAAGGGCATCTTCAGCGGTGGTCCAAATCGTTGTGTTGTTCTATTTTTTTGGAACAAACTCTAGTTCACTGCTGCACCGGTGGTGTAAATTTTGTTTTATTCCAGATCTAAATTGAAAAAAATTTTAACTGGTATATGTTTTGGTCTATTTTTGTCACTTTTTGGAACAAGAAATAGATCGTTCTAAAACCCTTCGTACGCTACCAATAGGTGGGTAAAATGTTATATTTCAATTGAATACCCCATTTTTAGCTATTTTCATATAAGCGTATTGCGAGTGTTGGGGAATAAACAAAACAAAGATTTTTTATCACAATTCATTTTTGAGGATTTTCTGAAGAAGAAAATGAACAGGTTTGTCGTTTTCGGCTTCAAGGAAACCGATCAGCAAAAGGGGGAATTCTGGAAGACCATAACCGTAGGTTCAACTACTTGGTTTGCATCAACCACCAGGATGACAAATATTTTGGGTATTTGTTAATCGCCTTAATTGTAGTGGAGGAGACCTTAAGAAGCCAGAAAAATGTTCCTCGAAGACACTGAACTGAAAATGTTCAAAATGCAGGCTTGTTCCAATATCCTCAAAACCCAACCCAAGTTTGAAAAACTGATTTTGAAATATTGATGAGATGAAAATTGAAGACGAACATCTACGCGATCAAATATTTTTCGCTAACCTCTGAAGCCCAACTTGTAGCAGCAATTTTTCGATCATACTAATCCATCGTGGGAAATGTCACTGACGCTCGGGTCAAACCGCCAAATCCATAAAGCCTTGTGGATATAAAGTGTCTTGCAAAAGTAATCGTTTAATGTGCGTAAAAATTATCGAATTTCCGTTTGTTAAATATTGAGTGCTTTTATTATAACAAGTCTCATAAACTGATAGCATGGGGTATTGAATTGTTGACAGTGTGACAGATGTCAGCGGTTTAAAACAACAAGATATACAACACCGGTGCGGAGAACGAAAAGTTGGTCTATATTATCTGGTTCTATTCTGGTTTCGCTGGTGTAAATCTAGAATAAAGTTGTTTCAAATATAGACCACCGCTGAAGATGCCCTAACGTCACGAAAATATAGGTTTAAAATTAGTTTATTTGACACGGCACGATACATTTTCTGTTTTACTGAGCCAAGTACAATTCGTATTAATTCTACGTTAGCAGGGAAAAGAGGGAGGCCTTTTATTTATTCTCGCGGCCGACTACGAGCTAGTGGGGATTTAAGGTGAGAGGAGGGAAATACAATTCTTGCTTAAAACTAATTAAGATATACGATCTATTTGTGTTTCGACTGGTGTTCTTTTTTGTTTTTTAAACATAGATTTAGGCTCTTCGTGTTCGTGTCTCCAGCGTCGTATACGGGTATTCTGACAAATAGACAAAAGAATATTAAATTTTAATGTCAGTCTTTTTCAAATAACAGTACAGTTGTGTCATGTACTGGAGATCACCGCTTCCCAGAATGTCTCTAACGGGTACGTTCGGTTGTTTTCCTCGGGCCCGGAGGGAATCTATAAGCTCGGACCTAACATCACAGAATTCGGCACACGACCAAACAACATGCTCGATGTCATGGTAGCCATCGCCACAAACGCAGTGATTACTGTCTACAAGCCCTATACGAAAGAGATGCGTGTTTAACGTGTAGTGATTGGACATAAGTCTGGACATCACGCGAATGAAGTCCCGACCTACATCCAACCCCTTGAACCATGCTTTCGTCGATACCTTAGGAAAAATGGAATGTAGCCACCGTCCCAGTTCATCTGAGTTCCATGATGATTGCTAACTGTTGAGTGTTCTCTGACGCAAAATGCTATAAAATTCATCATAAGCAATTGGTCTTTCATAAATATCGCCATCAATAGCACCCACCTTAGCTAAAGAGTCAGCCTTTTCATTACCCGGAACCGAGCAATGAGAAGGGACCCACGCTAAGGTAATCCGGTAATTTTTATTTGTTAAAGCACTTAAAAACCGCCGTATTTTCCCCAGGAAATACGGGGTGTGCTTCACAGGCTTCATCGATCGCAGAGCCTCAATGGCACTGAGACTATCTGTGAAGATGAAGTAGTGGTCTATGGGTAGGGTTTCGATTATTAGAAGTATCTAAAAGTGCGACATTGGAGGAATCGTGTGAAGAAGGATTAATATCTAAAGCCATATAGTCAAAATATAAAGTCATAAACCTGGATTGAGATTGAAGGTCGACCAACCTCTCGAAATTTTCAATTACTAATGGGTTCATAACTGTGCATCGAATTAGCAACCGGTAAGAGAGATTCCAAAAACGATGTTTCAACGGAAGAATACCCGCTAACACTTCAAGACTCATCGTATGGGTCGACTGCATGCAACCCAAGGCAATACGCAAACAACGATATTGTATTCTTTCTAGTTTCAAAATATGCGTGTTCGCAGCGGAGCGAAAGCAGAAACAACCGTACTCAAGAACTGACAGTATTGTTGTTTGGTATAACCTCAGAAGGTCTCCTGGGTGGGCTCCCCACCAGGTTCCGGTAATCGTACGAAGAAAATTAATCCTCTGTTGGCATTTTCGTGTCAGATACCTAATACGACAAACCCTGGTGCATTTAGAGTCGAACCAGACCCCGAGATATTTAGCGACTAAAACCTGAGAGATCGTTTTACCCGTCAGTACGTGCTGCAGCTGAGCTGGGTTATGCTTCCTAGAAAAAACGACCAACTCAGTTTTCTCCGGAGAGAATTCGATACCCAGCTTAAGAGCCCATTCAGACAAATTGTCTAAGGTATCTTGCAATGGTCCTTGCAGATCGCTAGCCTCGCTACCAGTAATGGATACAACGCTATCGTCTGCAAGTTGCCTTAGCGTGCATGAATTTGCAAGACATTCATCGATGTCATTGACGTAAAAATTATTTAAGAGAGGACTTAAACATGAGCCCTGGGAAGGCCCATGTAACAAATTCGGGAAGTTGTCGAATCGCCATGTGAGAAATACATATGCTTTTCTGACAACAAGTTGAGCAAAAAGTTATTCAAATTTGGTGAAAGTCCCTGCGAATGAAGTTTCGCGCTTAAAACTTCTACAGAGACAGAGTCAAAAGCCCCCTTAATATCCAAGAACGCAGAAGCCATTTGCTCTTTCCGAGCAAATGCGACTTGAATTTCAGTAGAAAGCAACGCTAGGCAATCGTTCGTCCCTTTGCCCCGGCGAAAGCCAAATTGAGTATCTGAAAGTAAACCGTTTGTTTCGACCCATTTGTCTAACCGTAAGAGGATCATTTTCTCCATTAATTTCCAGAGGCAAGAGAGCATCGCAATCGGCCTATATGAATTGTGATCAGAGGCAGGTTTCCCGGGTTTCCCAATAGCAATGACTTTTACCTCCCTCCAGTCATGCGGAACAATATTTAGCTCAAGAAACTTGTTGAACAAATTCAACAAGCGTCTTTTTGCAGAGTCGGGTAGATTCTTCAACAGGTTGAATTTCATTCTATCTAACCCTGGAGCCTTATTGTTGCACGACAGGAGAGCCATTGAAAATTCCAACATCGAAAATGGAGGCTCTTCCGTAGTTACTATAAACGCGTCGCGAAAGGTTTTCTGTTCCGGTACAGAGTCCGGACAGACCTTTTTGGCAAAATCGAGTATCCAGCGATCTGAATACTCCTCACTCTCATTCGAAACGTAACGGTTCCGCATGCGCCTGGCGGTATTCCAAAGAGTGCTCATCGCTGTTTCCCTCGACAACGCGTTTACGAACCGCCGCCAGTACCCGCGTTTTTTCGCCTTTACTAAGCTCTTCATCTGCCTGCACAGCGCCTCGTACTTTCGAAGCAGGTTGACAGTGCCGTACTCCCGGTAGTCCTTATACGCCGCGGACCTTCGCACGTACAGCTCAGAGCACTCTTTGTCCCACCATTTGTTGGGAGGGCGCTGTCTAATCGTTACCCCGGGTATCGGTTTCGTCTGAGCTTGAGTAGCGGCGTCGATTATCAAGCCAGCTAAGAACGCGTATTCTTCCTCCGGAGGAAGTTCCTCGTGAGTCTCGATAGATTCCGCTATAATAGACTCATAACGCTTCCAATCAATATTACGTGTAAGGTCGTAGGAAATATTGATTGGGTTCGGGGGAGTTGAACCATTAGCAATTGATATAACGATTGGAAGATGATCACTACCGTGGGGATCGTTGATTACTTTCCACTGACAATCTAACGCTAGTGATGTCGAGCAGAGGGATAGGTCAAGCACGCTTTCACGTGCTGGAGGATTAGGTACACGTGTCGCTTCCCCAGTATTCAAAAGTGTCATATTGAAGTCGTCGATCAAGTTACAAATTAAAGAAAATCGGTTGTCGTCGTACAGCGACCCCCATAGCGAACAGTGAGAGTTAAAATCTCCCAAAATCATAAAAGGTGCGGGAAGCAATTCTGCTATATCAAGGAGTTGCTTCTGTTCAATCCGCGCGGATGGGGGAATATATAACGAAACAAGGCAAAGGTCTTTTCCATTCAAATTCGTTTGAATGGCAACAACTTCAATATTCGAGATCGAGGGGAGGTCGATTCTGAAAAAAGAAAAGCACTTTTTGATCCCTAAAAGTACCCCTCCACCGTGTGAGTCTCGATCTCGACGAATAATGTTAAAATCGTGGAAATTGAGTTGATCGTTAGAATTGAGAAAGGTTTCACAGAGCGCGAATGCGTCACAGTTGTATGTATTCATCAAATGAGAAAATAAATCGAATTTGGGGATGATACTTCTGCAATTCCACTGTAATACAGTGAAAAAATTCCTAACCTCTTTCGCCGTATTAGTCATCGAAAGATATAATAGCTGAAATGAGGGGCCAAGTTGCTGCTAGTTGCTTCAAAAAGGTTTTCACTGTAGGAAGAAGGGCAAGAAGAATATTTTGTAGGGGATCTGGTATGTTGAATGTTTTAAATATCCAGTCCACAACATCAGAAAATTTTATAAACCCTGTTTCTTTTTTATCTTCTGATCGAGAAATGGGTGCACGAGGGGTTTTTGGTGCCCCAGGAAGCGGTGGGTACTTCTGGTTTGATTTGAAATTAAAACCGGGGGGTACTTGCTTCGGTTTTTCTTCACCGCTTCCTTTTTGTGTTGTCTTATTGGTCATTCCGCTAGGGGTTATCTTACGACCTTTGCGAGAAAGATTAGGAGAGTTGAGCATTCTCCTCTTCCTAGATCCCTCTGGCAAGGTATAGGAACACCCTTCGAGGGGATCGTCAGATGTACCCTCATCAGTTGGCAAGAAGGAAAAGATGTTTCCTGTCAAGGGTGGCTCAGCCCTCTTAAGCATTTCTGCAAAAGAGCGCTTTGATCGTTCCTTAAGGGAACGCTTAATTTTTTCCTCGCGCTGTTTGTACGCGGGACATGCCGGAAGGTCATGCCGAGTTCCCTCGCAATAAAGGCACTTTTCAGTATCTCCACTGCAAGCGTTCTCAGCATGATTGCCTCCGCACTTGCTACAGCGTGCCTTGTTGCAGCAGTAGGTGGCTGTGTGACCTAACTGCTTACAGTTTTGGCAATGCATGACCCGCGGTACGAACAGGCGTACAGGTAGACGAACCCTGTCCAAGCGGACGTAGTTCGGCAGTGCGGATCCGGCGAATGTTACTCGGAAGGAATCCGAAGGGAGGAATTTCTTCTTCCCTTCTTCGATGGATACTGAATGCAATTGCTTGCAATCCAGTATCTTTACACTTTGCATCAAGGGGTTTTTAAAACAGCCAACTCCATGACGCAAAATGTCATCGACAGTGAGATTCCCCTCGGTAACCACACCGTCGATTTCTACATCCTTGGCAGGGATGTACACGCGATACTCTCTCGTGAAGAGCTCGTAGCCAGCAATTTCGTTTGCTTGCTTCAAGCTACTCACGACAACTCGCAGTTTGTTCGGCCTCACCTTCGTAATCTCGGTTACGGCCGAAAAATGTTTTGCCAGGTCTTTGCCAATTTGAATAATATTCAATGGCTTCTTTATGGGCCGGAAAAACAACGTAGGGACCGCCAGCGGCATCTGGGTAAGCTTTTACCCGTACTTCCGGTACTCTTGGTACAGGACTTGGCAAAGGGGAGGGCACAGGGGAAGGTAGGGGTGAGCTGAAGGGAGAAATTTCAATTTCTTCCCCGTTTGTTCCCACCTCCAGGAAAAGTTGCACCTGCATGTCGTCCATTTTGCGGGAGCGTTACGCTCTACCGCACACAAACGATAAATATTCGAATATGGGGGGGGGGGGTTCAAGTAGTTGATATTAAATTTTATAAACAATTTTTCAATCTACAATGGATCAAATAAAAAAAAGACAGTAATACTAATACTAATAACAATAGTAATAATAATAATAATAATAATTGTAGTAATAATAATAATAATAACAATAATGATAATATCAATAATAATATTAATAATAATATTATAACATAGTAATAATATTGATAATTATAGTAAAAATTCTAAATGTAATACTTCACCGAACGTCTAAGTCACGACCTCACGGCTGATAGTTGGATTAATCGAGTGTCTCCGCAGAACAAACAATGACGATCCAGCTTCGTGTTGTGACACAGTGGCCGTATCTTACACGCGACCTTGTAGATGCCACTTGTAGTTGACTTCCACTCGCTCGATCGTATGGTGGTCCGTGCTGCTAGCGGGGTAACAGCGGTGCGGGAGAATTATTCTTGCTGATATATCAGCTGCGTATCGAATCACTGGCGGGGTAGCCTGCCCCTACCAGTGTGCAGATGTTTCTGCCGATATACAACAGGCTATTGTTATCGCGCAACACAAGAACTAATCGACAAAAAAACACCCGTAAGATAACTCGTGTATTGTTATTTTGCGAACTCAAACGGAGATAAACAATTTGCGTCTAATCGAGACGGAAGCAAAACAACGAATGTCACGAAAATATGAATCAGTCGATATCCATTATTTAATACATATTTCTTAGACATTTTCATAAGAAATAGTTCAATATCTGATTTTATATATTCCTACTTCTACTTTAAGCACTTGGTTTGTGGGGTTATTCATAAACTACGTAACAAATTTACTTTGTCATTTTATGTTTGGGAATGCAGAACCAAACTTAAACTTGGAGATTTTCAGTGAAGGAATGTGAGTTATGATCAAATCAATTCTTTTCATAAGTGACATATGTATAATGAATATTCTCAAAAGTGTCTTATATGACATTATGTGTAAAACATAATAAATTTATTTCTATTGTAGTTTTTTCTCAATGTCTGAGTACGTTAGCAGTTTATTCAGCATTTATATTAAAAACAAGTTTACAAATGTGTCCTTAATTCCAATAAATACAAGAAACCTTTCAAAAATTATAAAAATAACACAAAAATGCCGCTTTTTAGCTTTTTTCGCTCCCGTAATATTCCCTTGATTTTTTAAAACTCACATTACTTATTGATGATGATGATGGTCCCGTCACATACCCCTACAAAGGTTTGAGCTGGACGATTTATCTATAGATAATTAATGTGATCACATTTTACCTGATACCTTTTACTGATTTTACCTCCAGATATAAACTTCTTCAAAAACTGTATACTTGATTCATAGAGCACACAAAACTAGTACAGGGTTTTCATGACCTTCAGTCAGACCAACCACAACTATTTCATGATTTTCTCTAAGCATTCAAATAACAATTTTAATTTGCTAAAAGAAATCATTTATATCTGAAAACCGCGCGCGAGGCTCAAGCTTTTGTAGTCTCTTTCTATTATTTTTAAAGCTACAACAACATAAATGAAAAAAAAATCCATCATCATCACCGTGACGAACACAGTAGTTTTGTTGTTATAAATTTAGAAAAGTCTAATTTAATATAAACATATAAATAAAATTTTACAACACAATCAGATCCGTTCGTATAAAACTTCGTCATTTACAAGCTTCAATAAAACAATCATTATATGAAGGTGTTCTTATCTCATCCGCGTTTCTAGTGTTATATCTATGAAAATCTCTTCCTCTTTCAATTCGATCACTCAAATATTGAGGTAGTAAACCATTAATTATTTTAAAAATGAACACCATAGACAAATAAACAATTCGCTGCTTCACAGATAGCCATTGCAAAGCGTCCAACATGAAAACAGAGGAAGTTAATCTATCACAATTTAAAATCAAACGCATTATTCTATTCTGCAAACGCTGTAACCTCAATAGTTGTGTGTTATTGGCTAAGTATAAAAAGTAGGGCAAAAATCCAAATGTGGAGAGATGATTGACTTGTATAGCTGTATTTTACTACTAATCGTTAATTCGTTTTTCAGACGGCATAGAATTCCATACTTTTTAGCAATTTTCTTGATGACATTGTCAATGTGAGCGTTGAACTTTAGGTTGTCATCAATAATCACGCCAAGATATTTAATCTCCCGAACGCGACCAATTGCCTCATCATCAACCAAAACAGAGACAACATCATTTACAACGGTGCGCGAGAAAATCATAAATTTAGTTTAATCAATATTCAATTTCAATTGCTTATACTTCAACCATCTGCTTAGAGAACGTAAATCTTCGTTCAAGTGTGAAACGGCTTCTTCTACATTCTTAGCTGCAATGAATAATACGGTGTCATCGGCAAAAAGATTAATATCACAAAAACGTAAAACTCGTCGCATATCATTTATATACATAATAAACAAAAGGGGCCCTAATACACTTCCCTGTGGAACTCCAAGGTCATTCTCCACGGGACTAGAAACAGAATCATTAAAAACAGTCCGTTGAGTTCTGTCAGACAAGTAACTTTCAAACCATCTGAATGCAGTACTCGAAATTTCAAAGCGCTTGATTGTGTTCAACAAAAGGGCCTAGAAATTGTCTCAAAAGCGCGTTTTAGATCCAAAAAAACAGCAAATATTGTGTCTCTATTTTCTAAATTATCTTTCCATTTTGCTAGTACTAAGTTTAACGCGGTTTCACACGAGTGGCCTTCCCGGTAGCCTGATTGATCCGGAATTAGCAACGAGTTACTATTTAAATATTCTAGAAGCTGGCCTTTAACAACTAGTTCTAATATCTTTTCTAATGTGTGTAACATGTTGATGGGACGAAACTCTTCGGCTTTAATCGTTTCAGCAACCTTTTGAATCGGAACAACCAACGATTCTTTCCACACCAAAGGCACGTGCCCTGTTTGCAACGATTCATTAATGAGGTCCAGCAAAGTGTGGCCAATGACATTGAAGCAATCTTGAATAACTCTAGCATTTACATTATCAACTCCAGCCGTTTTACCTAATGAAAAACAAATTTCTCTCAGTTCATCTAACGTGATCGGGTGAATACCATCAAATGTACAAGTACTGTTAATCGGCTGTTTTATTTCGTCGGGTTCCTCGACCAATTCAATGGATTGATTGATCAATGAAACACTATTGACAAAATAATCATTAAATCTAGACGCAATAGTTTGTTCTGAATGTTCTAATGTGCCTTCAAAAGTTATGGACCGTGGTTTACAATTACTAGTGAACAATCTTTCTCTAGATATATTCACAACGCTTCTTTTTAATCGCTTGTGAATATACTTATTCAAGAAAATTCGAGTGCATTTTTGCCGCTGAAGATTTTTTCATCTAGACTTGCCCCAAAAATAAATAGCTGGCTTATTCCACGATATGGTGTTGGTCGTTCAAAAATGTTCTTCTCATCGTTAAATGTGGTGATGTCACGACCCGTAATTGCGATAACAATCACATTCGGAAGATTGGCTTGAGCGATGCGGACGAAGTATCCATTTCATTAATACGGTTACCTTGCGTCAATAGTTTTTCTCTTAGGGAACATTCGCATGTTACGTAACGCGGAAGTTGACAATTTTCAATCCCCCCTCACGCAATGCATTGTAATTTAATATAATAGAATAATATTAGAATTTTTTAGAATGTGACGTTACTCATGGATGACCCACAGTTTAATAATTAAAAACATTAATCCATTTTACAAAATTTATTCTCTGTTATATGACAGATATAACGTGAACTAATTTAGGCGCATCAAGTATGTTTTTAAACATAGACGAATATTATATAAGGGGAGAAAAGAAATCGTTACGTTACAACGCAAACTAAACCCGGTTGTAACTCAAGTTGTATTCAACCTAGCCTTCAATCTTTTAGAATCAAATTAAAGATATTTTTGAGTATAAAGAGTAAATAAAATATTACTTTGATCAAATGTATGGAGTTCCCATGAAGTGAAAAACTGTACTTTTTTCGTGACGTTATACAACGCTAAATTACCTCTGTTTTTATATTGGCCTAAGATCAACATATTTGAAATTTCATTCCTTTCACTCTTTAGGCAATAAAGCACTTATTTCACAGTCATATAACATGCAAAATGAATTATAAATACATACTCCTGATCATTTGTAACCATTTAAAAAATATGTAACCAAAAACGCTTGTTTTTTGTTAATTTTACTTGAACTTTGCAATTAGTTTTCTACAGTATCTTAAACACTATAAATTTGACAGTTACGTTTTTGGAAGGTTCAAATACTATAGAATCTAGGAAAAGTATGTACATTGCTGAAATATGCATTTCAAAAATTGGTTTGTTGGTGTAGCTTCGCAAAGAATGTGTCAAATGAATTATAAAAAACAATAAGAAGTAGTAGGGCATGTAAAGAAAATCTCAGTTGAAAGCCTTCCGTAACTGAAATTTTCGAATTTTTAACGTAGAAAGCGCAAAAAAAAAATTATTTAATTTAATTTATTTATTTCGTCAAACAAAAGTAGACTACATATGTTTGAACTTTGAATTATTACGCGTTAGTAGATACTTTAAAAATTCATCACACGTAAACTGTTTCAACTTAAACTTAACAAATGCCAGATGCTTAATGGTAACGGTTACCGTGCTGGATCGAAATCCGTACACCTAAGCACATGATAATCTTCGACGGTCAATAGAAAATCAAGAAATCACTTATTGCTTTAAACTGACATGTTTACTTATATATCTACTTATATTTTATCATTGTTTTCAAGCAAAATGATTAAAATCACTCCGAAACGCGAAAAAATATGTTTAAATAGAACATGTTTTGAATCGAGATCCGTACACAGTTTTTTGTCTGAATCAAAACCCGTACACTTCTGAATCGAAATCCGCACACACGCGATATAGACTGAATCTAAGTCCATACAGCAATGAATTAAAATCCGTATAGATATAGAAGTACAAAAATGTACATCTTTTATTTATAATTTATCTTTAAATCTAAGAAAATATATATTTTTAGGATTAATTGGTTCCAAAAGTTTCACACGGTTTTCTATTTTTTGACGTAGAATTACGTCTTACGGCAACATATACAGGGGACTAATTTCATTACCGGGATCCAATTTCAAAAACCAAAAACATCGAGAGCGTCACAAAAATTGTCCATTTTCAACCGTTTTAACCTCAGTCAGTTTCCAACCGATTTTCGTTATTTTTGCAGTAATCGATTGGAAAATCAACCAAGCACCCGTCCAAATGCAGAAAGTTGTAATCTGATTGTTCGAACGATTGTACTATTGAAAATTGTCAAGCCTTGTCGAAACGCAAATGTCGACCTCTAATTGGTCGCACAATGCTTCTTTCCCTAACAAGGTCGACAGAATATACCTAATTGACTAAGAATGCGCGCTTTGTGTTTTATGTATAATTCATTCCATGATTGTGCAGATACCACACGGACGTTGGTAGCTGATCGTGAAGAAGCAAGGAAAGCCGGGTTTCAATTTCTGGCTGATCGTTCTGAGCGCGTTGATACTTAAGCACCTGTCTATCTGGCGGCTGTTATGGAGTTTTCGGTGGCTGCAGAATTATTGGAAATGGCAGGCAATTCTACTAGAGAAACCGGGAGATCTAGAATCATCGGCGAATGGTTGTCTGGAATGATGATAATTCCACAAACTTGCCAGTGTTGTTACTGTTGTGAAACATAATAGCACCTTTTGGTGCTCTTCAACTATGTGATTGAAGTAGTTAAAATTTTTCATCGTGTGTAACAGACGGAAAACCGCGAATTTCAGCATTTGCAAGCGAGGAAAAATTCAACATTGCCTCAAGAACGTGTTGGTGGCCCTGAGAAGTACCGGTTATAATTGAGCAAAATCATATCAAATCGCCTGGAAATACGCGAAAATTTAATCGACCATTTTTGATTTGAATGAAACTTTGCACACGTATTTGGCTTAGCAAACTGAGCATTTTTCACAGGTGGAGAGATTTTTTACATTCTAAAAGGGCGTATGCTTTTTTGGCACAGGTTTTATTCGAAGCATTGTAGCCCAGAAACCGTTGGTTGTATAGAAAAACTGTCTGAGAATGAGCTGTAGGGAATTAAAAATGCACCACAAAAAAAATATACACTGTACAAAAAAAATTTCTGACCAAAAAAAAATTTAAAATAAACATTAAATTTCAATTTAAAAAAAAAAGAGTTTTTTTTTTATTTTGACGTTGGACTAACGTCTATATCGAAGTTCGGCACCTGAATTTGAAATTCTAGTAATTCAACCAGGGAAAACCAGGAAAAAGTGGTCAGGTTTTGAGCGCTTATATATCAGTCATTTCTTTTCAGAATTTCGAGGTTTTGGCATCAACCGATCAGAAATTCTTTTACGGTTGAATTTATGTAACAAAAATAACCTATTGTTCGAGATACACTATTGAAAAATTGATAAATCACATCGATTGTCTAAATCATACCGAGCAACCAATCACCACCTCTCTTCACAAGCACAGTCGACACTAACGGATACAACCGATCTGACTTTGTAAACAGTCTCGCAGCTTTCAACCAATAACGAGCTCGCTTTCGGTAGCTGCAACAGGTGTTTCAACACCATTTTAAAATGCTTCTTTTATCATTACCACTGAACAGATTCTAAACAGGAATGGCTTGATTGATAGGGAAAATATTGCACAAGATTGTCATATACTAATTTAAATATGTTTTCGATACTAAACTAGCTAAAAGTTGTGTTAAAAGTCGTGCACATTCAACCAATCACAAGCTCGCTTCCCCTCTGCTCGCGAATTGATTTTTGCTTTGGGCTATATAATAACCTGCGTCGTCTCATAGTAGTCATCAGTCAACAAGTGGAAGGCCACTAGAACGGCCTTGAATAATCAGCAGCGGTGGCTGATTCCAGTGGCGAAACTGAGCTGCAGCTGAACCAGAGCGGTGGTATCAGGCAGCAGCGGCTGAGGTAGTGGGCAGCTGCATTTCTTCATTCTGTTCGATAGCTAGAGCTGTTGCGTGTGTATGGCTAGCTATAGCGTGTGTAAGATATAGCATGTGTAGCATATTATGGCTATAGCGTGTATATCTTCAGCGTGTGTACGGATAGCTATAGCGTGTGTGTGGATAGCTGCTGCGTGTGTAATGATTACTTATGGCATATGTATGGATAGTAATAGCACATGGTTGGATAGCTTATGCGTGTTTATAGATAGTTGTATCGGATATATGGATAGGAATAGCGTGTGTATGGATAACTTTAGCATGTTTGTATAAAAAACTATAGCTACAGCGTGTGTATGAATAGTTTTAACGTGTGTATAGATAGTTATAGCATGTGTGTGGATAACTATAGCGGGTGTTTATCGAAGATTATTATTGTCATTAAAAATATTAAAACGTCTTAACGAACACAGTTGTGAATTTGATTTTACAGCAGCGATTTTAACTTCTTCAGCCAGTCTTTAGTCATCGAGAAAAAATTACTGCCTATGAATGATCAAGCATGAGCATGAGCATGAGCATGATTGACCGCCCGCGGTTGCTACTCCGTTATTGCCAGATCAGCTGTTATTACACAGAGAACCAATGGATGATGCTTGGGATTAACAATCATCCTCAATGTGTAAAACTGGTGACCTTAATCTTTATATTAGGCAATACCAGCGCCGGCCGCATCCGAATGCAGATCAAAGAAGGAGTGTGTATGGGAATATGTTGACGTGATACTCGCTTTATTGGAAGCCGAGAACACCTCTGCACTTCCACGAGAAATCACTGGGATGTTGGAGAAAAGGGTAAGGTTTGCAGCTGGTTTCGTTTTGGTAAAGGATGCGCTGAGTTCTAATACCGGGTTCATAATAACAAATATCGCGCGTACGAGTTCATTATATCTTCTACGGAAATCATAACGCGATCCGAACTCATTCCGGTCGATGATGTAACACCGCAAAAATAAAGCGCACGCGAGGATACCGAACCTATAACCTAATCAAGACAGACTCAAATATTCGAAAATATGCTTATGAAGTCATTATGCAACTACCGAAACGTATCTCTCATTGATTTATCTCAGCTACACGATGTTGATCTGATTCAAACCAATAAACCATAAAAAGGTTTTTGGGGACACACACAAGTGTGTGTGATTTACTTAAATGAAATACAAAGGTTAATGTTCTAATTTTTTGGAAGCGAGTTAACCCAACACAAAATAAGAATGTGGTTTGTATAGTAAATATTAAAATGCGTGAATTTTACGTCTTTATACACATACTATTTTCATAGGTGATTTTAAGGAAACGAAGCAAAAACACTATTTGAATTGTATATATAAAAACCCATACGGAGCGGTATAATGTAGAATTAAAACGATGAATCCGCGCACAGTTATTTTTCCATAAAAAAGGTTACTTATCTTGCGTAGCATACGAGCTATTTTCTCCATTCCCCCCACTCAAATCCTGAAGCTCTACTAGTTTTTTTTTATTGTCAACATTTTTGTTGATATACGGCGTACAAAATGCGGGCACCGAGTCACAAAATGTGCTAGGCCGACCAAGAATTCAAATATTTGTCTATTACTTATCCAGAATATCCTCGAGAAAGCAAACGCGGTTCTTTGAAAGGCATATATCGCGTAGTCATTCGATTAAACACGATATTTATCGACTGAACGAAATCTACTCCGATTCGCGATGTATTAATATAGTTTGCGCGAGCAGATTTCGGCTAAACTGCGATGATGATGAGACAGATATTATCAAATATCTGGGTTCATTTTGCGAAATCGTTACACTCCAAAAATCCATATATCAGCAAAACTCACCCGGGTTGAATACGCGTTTACAACGAAACGTAACGAACGACCGCTTCAATTTTTCTGGCCGACACAGACGTGCAGGAACCCGGCGTTTATGTCGATTTTCTCTTCTCGACGTACGAATCGCCTATTAAATATGAAAATTGGCAAAGTTCCATGCATCCAAAGCCTCAAATAAAAAAAAAAGCAAATATACATATTATACAGAACATAGTCTTAAATTTGTTGACAAAGCCATAAATAGAATATATAAAAAATTACATAAAACAACTGCTCAAAAGCTAGTAAAATAAAAAAATTAAAGCATATGATTATGGTAAAACGCATATTCCAAACTCCCACAAACTACACTAACATTTTCTAGACGAAAACAATGCTTGTCAATGAAAGAAAGCCTGCGAATTAGGCCGCGCATAACCGTGGTAATCGGGTGAATTGAATAATGTTACACGCTTAGTTCATTACTAATACTAGCACCTTTATAGAGAAACAAAAAAACTGTGTACTTATCTGTAGATAGCCCCTAGACTCACATCGCCCAACAGAATTTCACCGGGGAAGCAGCACACCCAGAGCGATGATCCTGCTTCACGACCTAACTGTCGGTTTCACCAAGAACTTGGACTTTGGAAGCGGTTTGTGAGCTACGCATAGTGCGCTCCGCTTTCCGGACAGTAAAGATAGGCAACATTTCAAAATATAATAGTAACTGCAGGCCTATGCACAACACAACACCTTCCAGCAAGTAGTGCACGCCGACCGATGATTCTTCTGCACTTTCGACCTCCTCGACCTCGTTGTAGTGAGTATCCACCGAAGCCGGTCCTCTGTAACGCACAGCACTCCAGCGTCGAATCGATGCGGCAACTGTCAGCGATGAACAGCAACAAAAGACCTTGAGCGCAGTTTGATCGGACCCAAGCCAGCAAAAACGGGATCAGTTAACCAATAAACCAGTTCCAGTCGTCCAAATATCTGTACATCCTCACAAAAAGCACAATCGAAACTTTAAAAATTGTGACACGAAAATTTTTCGCGTCCGTTCGCTTTCGTAGCTTACTGCGATCTCCTACTGGCTACGAATGATCAACACTCATTTACTAAAAATTTCATTTAGATCAAAACAGGTTCTTTTGAGTGTCATAAATTATTGGTAAAAAGAGTTGCAAGTTTTCTCAAAAAGCATTCATTAAATTTTCATTTTTGTTTCTCGGTCCGCGGTTTTGATTTTGTTTCTCGCACACAGAGAAAGAAACAAACTTGTCGCTATCGTGAAAAATAACAAAACAATTAGAAATGCTCTAAATCACAATTGAAGAAGTTAAGATATTTTCCTCGCCAAAACCTTGATAACAACTACCGAAAAACGTGTAATTGAGCTCTTGCTGTATTAAGTTATTGAAATAAACGTATTTTTTGTTTAAATACATGAAGTTATATGCTGGGCTGGAGCTAACCGAGCATGAGTTTTATCAATTTAATGTCAAACAATTTTTAAATTTAAAATTTTCGTTTGAATCGTTCTGGGCTCCAATTTCAGATAGTTTCGTTAAGTTTGCTTTTTGCTTAGATAGGAAAATTTTACCAATTCGCTCAATTAAATGATTGTTTTGCTAGTGCAGCTACGAACAAAGGTTTGATTCGAATATGTATGAAATGACAGCGATTGAATAAAAGATATCCATTCTTTTAGTAGGGTAGGAAACATATTCTAAGCAGCTTTAGGAACCGCCTGTGTATTCAGACGAAATACTCGAAATGTGCAGGGTGAAACTCAAACAGTAGTATATCAATCTGCTCTCTATCGTTTCCTCTGTCAGAACTTGTTTTCGGATTGTAAAACTAAGTTAGCAAACTTTGACAATCATCAATCAAAGTTACCAATCGAGGGACACTATTCCAATCACCCCGAACCTATTTTAAGCAGTTTCCATCTGTTTTGCAGGCGTTTTTTTTTCAGCACCTGAAGTGGCTCCTGAATGGCTGCAATATAGGTCGATTTGTTTCAATTGCAATTGTTCACAGATTTCTTTGTGATTAACGGTATTTCTTATATTCGTAAGACAGCTAGACAATCAAACTTTTCGTTTCCATCATTGAAATTGTCGATAGTGGTCGAAATGCAGGAGTTTGAGGCCTGTTTTCTTCGACTGATTAAAATAGGTGCTACTGCTTAAGCCGTTCCCTACCCTATATATTATTATTTATAACGTTTTAACGTCTCAGCATTCAGAAATGCACTAGATAAAATTGCAGCAAATACTAGAGTTGCAATTCTCGCTATTATTTGTTTTAATGGAAAATAAGAATACCGTAGTCCAACGTCATGCGGTCGTGTCTTGAATACCACCAATACCATTTTTTTTTTAAAGAAACTTGACGTTAATACGCAAGTTTTAAAAAAAAGTCCAGGATGGAGAAATGAAAAATAATTTTTTTATGGTTGATTAATTTTTTTATGAAAATTCTAATTCAAACAATTTTCAAAATATTTGTATTCTGATGATTTTAAAAGATGCAGAAAGTCATTTTGAATCAAAAAGCTCTTGGTAGTAAACATTCTAAAGGCAATGGTTTTCGAGTTATTTCTAATTTAAGCTCGAAAAATTATAATTATTTAGGAAAATACACGTTTTTCATAATTTGTCCATGGTTCTCCAGCAAAAACCATACGTTTATTGGAATGCTTGATCAAAAAAATACAATTCATTCTTTGACAACAAAACGATTGGGCGAACGGTTCTCAGGAAAAGAGTTAAATGTTCTAAGTGATGAAAATATATATAAGAATCAAAAATTTATTTTCAAGTATTATTATCTTAGGAACATGTTTTGCCTTTCTCCTAGAAAGGTATAGCAATCACTGAAAAAAACCAAAGGTATAAAAGTGCTCCAAAGGGTTCAATCTCGTATATCAATCGACTTGGTTCGACGAGGTGAGCATTTTCTGTATGTGTGTGTGTATGTGTGTGTATGTATGTAACGGTCTCCCAATCTCACTCTATTTTCTCAGAGATGGCTGGACCGATTTTCATGAAACTAATTGCACATGAAAGGTCTAGTTGCCCCATAAGACCCTATTGAATTTTATTGTAATCGGATTTTCAGCTTCGAGGTTATGTATCAAAATGTGAAAATCACAAAACTTCATTATCTCAGAAACTACGAAACCGATTTGAACAAAATTGGAATCAAAAGAACGGGCTTGTTTTTGAACCATTTGTGAAATAATTTTATAATGATTGGATATGTAGTTCAAAAGTTATGCAAAGAAACGTGTTTCGAACACTGTTTAAACTCACTCACTTTTCTCAGAAATGGCTGGACCGATTTTCACAAAATTAGTGTCATATGGAAGGTCTTGTTGCCCCATAAGACCCTATTGAATTTTATTGTTATTGTACTTTAACTTTGTCGGTTATGTATAATAATGTGAAATAATGCTATGACAAGAAACATGTTTCTAAGACAGTTTAAACTCACCCACTTTTCTCAGAGATGAATGGACCGATTTTCACAAAATAAGTTGCAATAGAAAGGTCTAATTGCTTGATAAAACCTTATATAATTTTATTATTATCGGACTGTAACTTTGTCTGTTATGTATCAAAATGTAAAAGTAATGAAACTCCATTATCTCAGAAACTACACAACCGATTTGAACAAAATAGGTATCAAATGGTCTTTAAAACCCCTAAATAACGAATTTTATGATGATTGAACATGTAGTTTGAAGGTTATGAAAAGAAACGTGTTCAGAAAACTTTATCAAATTCACTCGTTTTGCCAAAGATGGCATCACTGATTTCAACAATCTTAATTTTAAATTGAAGGTTTAGTTGCTTTATGACAAGTTGACAAAATCGAAAAAATGCTGCTCTAAAGCTCATAATAGTTGCCCTAGAATGTAAAAAATTCACAGGAAAAGCTATTATTTTCATTTTTTTTTAGTTTGACTTTCGGGGCGTTATGTGTTAAGTGGTAAAAATATTGAAAATCTCTTCTTTCAAAGGTTACACAACTTGTTTAAAGAAAACAGGTGTCGCAAATTCGGATTCCAAAATGAAGTATGAAGTTGATTCCTGGTCTCTGAGCATCATCCCGGGTACTGGAAAACTCACATTGGGTAGTGTTTGTCTTTTTTAGACTGGTAGAAACCGGAATCTACTAAATTTAAAATTTAAAATGGCGTCTGAAGATGATTTCTGGCCTCAGGGTATCATACCGCTTCCCCAAATCGTATTGGATGATATTTGTCACATTAGGCTGTTTGAAATCTACTGACTAACGTTGACTTAAAGAATCTGAATATTTATAGGCAGTTTATGAGTACAGATCGATTATACCACATGATCATGAACAAAATCGCTTCATATAGTTGAAAGAATTTAATGTTATTTTCATGTGTATGTGTTAATTTATATTCATATCGTCGGTTTCGTGCAACACTGGCACAACTCAAAAAACATAAAATTCAAAGAAATAATTATCGGTTCACGTTAGACTCTACTAGAAATTTTATAAATCACTCTGCTAAGACGCTCGGTAAAGATTTTCCAAATTTAAAAAAAACATGGTTTCGAGAAAAACGCGTTTGAAAATTTGCGTCAACAATATATTTTTCGATTTTCAAGAAAACTTTGAAGACTACCAATCCTTATTAAACACCTTTGGGTTCATTATGCACATATTACGTGCTCACGTTGTCCAAGTTAATTTAACTAACTTTATGGAGAAATTTCGATTTGTGCAGCAAAGGCACTTCTACTCATAACTCTAGAAATTTTGTGATTTTCGAAATGGGATTTCGTGTGATTAAACTTAACAGTATTTTGCATCGTTTGCCATCAAAAACTCAAAAATGCAAAATTTTGAGTTGTGCCAGTGTTATACGAAGCCGATGATATGTTAAATTTTAAATGTTCGGTATAGCTGTGCTGTTGACTACCAAAAATTTGTTGTTTAGAATGAATAACAAATCCAGTAGAAATAATCAAGGTGTATTTTTTAAGTGTTGGAGTAAATCTATTTTAACAAATTATAAGTTCGAAGGAGAAATGCTGGGTCTCACCGCTAGGTGGATTAATTAAGTTTTTTTATGACATAGAAACGTTACAGAACTATTTTTACCTTATATTTTATATACATCATAAGTAAATGATTCGTCATCCCTGAAAACAGCTTCGTTTGTTTCTTATTTTCTGAAATCGGAACAAAAGAGTAATACTTTTGTGTGGCAGCTATTATTATAGATTTTTTGAAAATATTGCTCCATTCTGTTACTCCTCGTTCATATTCTTCATATGATACCCAACTAAATGACATTTTTGATGAATTTTTATTATTTTGCTGATAAGACCAATCATACAATTCTTTTGCGCTTGTAATAAGATGTTCATGTTCTTTAGCTAAACTTGCATTTCCTGCCATTCGTTTTAATATGCAACCAATTGCATCGCATGGGCCTTTACCATGAAAATTCGCCAAAAAATGCCACTCTGCATCGACGTTATATTTTGTTTTGAACTTGCAAAGTTTTTTGTATTTTTATATTGTGAGGCAGCTCCATCAGACATTAATATCGCTTTCTTCAACTCTATTGTTGTTTTCAAAAAACTCATTAATTTGGCAATGAACACCTGAACCGCAACAGTATCATGATGGAGTACTTCCGATATTATGATGAAGCTGATATTCTCAAGTGTTCCAGATTTGAATAGTAAACAACGAAGTGATGAATGGTGGCTTGACTATCATTCCAATAACTACACGAATCACAAATTGATAAAGACGTATTAAAATGAGCTTGACTGTTCAATATTTTTAATTTTGCAATAACGTTTTCGTTTAATTTGCGTAAGCTTGATGAGCACCGATGATCAGGAAAGGGTTTACAGCATTTGGGCTTGGTGTATTCCATTTTCACTTTATTCATCTTCACAAAATGCAAACTGTTACTAACACATCTGGAGTAGTGCAATCGTATTTATATACGAAAACAGATATTATAGGTAACCCAGTAGTTATTGGTTGCGTACTTAACAAACAGTTATTATTAGTAAACAAGTAGGTAGTGTTGCACGACAAACATATTTTTGCCTTTCTCCTAGAAAGGTATAGCAATCACTTGCAAAACCGAAAGTAAAAACGTGCTCCAAAGGGCCGAATGGCATATATCGCTCGACTCAGTTCGACGAGGTGAGCATTTTCTGTATGTGTGTGTGTGTATGTGTGTGTGTGTATGTGCAGATTTTTCTTCTCACTCACTTTTCTCAGAGATGGCTGGACCGATTTTCATGAAATTAATTGCAAATGAAAGGTCTTGTTGTTCCATAAAACCCTATTCAATTTCATCGTAATCGAATTTTTAGTTTGGAGGTTATGGTTCAAAATGTAAAAATCATGAAACATCATTATCTAGAAAACTACACAACCGATTTGAACAAAATTGATTTCAAATGAACGGGCTACCTGAAATACCTTTAACTTTTGAATTTTATATTAATTGAACTTGTGGTTCAAAAGATATAATAAAAAAACGTGTTTTGAAGACTACTTAATCTCACTCATGTTTTTCAGAGATGGCTGGACCGATTTTCATATAATCAGTGTCAAATGGAAGGTCTAGTTGCCCCATAAGACCCTATTGATTTGTTTTGCAATCGGACTATTACTTTGCCTGTTATGTTTAAAAATGTGAAATCCAGCTATGAAAAGGAACATATTCCGAAGACTACTTGGACTCACTCACTTTTCTCAGAGATGGCTGACCCGATTTCCACAAAATTAGTGTCAACTAATAAGTCTAGATGCCTCATAACACCCTATTGAATTTTTCTGTAGTCGGACTGTAACTTCGTCTGTAATGTACCGAAATGTGAAAATCACGAAACTTCATTATCTCAGAAACTACACAACCGTCTTGATCAATATTATTATCAGATGAGCGGGCTGAACTGATGAAATCTGATTGAACACTTGGTTTCTAAGTTTGGCTGCCCTATACGTTCCCATTTCATTTGATTATAATCGAAATCAAGCCACCGTTATGTATTAAATTGTTAATAAAACGAACGAAAGTCTATTATCTCAAAGATTACATGACTTATTTGAACATAACTAGTGCCATACGAACGAGTCATCTCTCAAACTTACAAATAACAAACTTCATAACAATTTGATATGTGGCTCAAAAGTTATGGAAAGAAAAGAAATTCAAAGACTATTTAAAACTATACTTGCTTTGATCGATATATGTGGCCTCAACATAATCTAAATGTGGTATCGTACTATTTGAACGTTCCGAACTCTTTGATTCGTTGCGATGTGTTTAAAGTCTGCAACTGCACGACGAATCGGCCATAGGATATGATCAAAGTCTAATAACAAATCGTTTGAAATGATTGGTTTTATCGAAATAACAACATCCTCGACTTTTGGCTTCTGTACATCGCCTTAATTCTGAATATATTCATATTGAGTATTATTCGGTCATTTTCGACTGTTTCCTAGAAGTTGCCATAAAGCAATTCAAAATGGTGCCTGAGGTCAATTGTTAGCTCATTGCATCATTCTACTTCCAGAGATACTCATATTGGATAGTATTTGGTTATTTTGGGCCGTTTTTCACAAACCGGAAGTCGCCATGTTGGATTTCAAAATGGTATTCAAGATAATTTCTGGCCTCTGAGAGTAATTCTGGTTGAAAAAATACCCATATTGGGTGTTATTCGATCATTTTCGGCTGTTTCCCAGGAACCGCCAACTTAGAATCCAAAATGTGGTCTGTAGTCGATTTCAGCTGCTGTGTATCATTCTAGATCCGGAGATACTCATGTTAGACGGAAATCGGCCATTTTTGGCTGTTTTCCAGACACCATAAGTTGCCATCCTACAATTCATAATGGTGTCTGAGGTCAATTTTTAGCTTCTGACATGCTGGCTCTGGAGATACTCATATTGGTTGGTATTTGGTCACTTTGGGCTGTTTTTCAGAAACCGAAAGTCGTCATTTTGGACTTTAAAATTGCCTGTGAAATCAATTTCTGTCAACTGGGCGTTATTCTGGTTCCGAAAACATTCATAATGAATGCTATTTGGTCGTTTCCGGCTGTATGCTAGACACCGGAAGTTACCATCTTAAAATTCAAGATTGTGTCTGTGATCAATTTTTAGCTCCTGTGCATCTCTTTGGTTCCGGAGATACTTATATTTAATGGGAATCGTTCGTTTCCGGCTATTTTCCAGAAACCGGAAGTTGCCATCTTACAATTCAAAATGTTGTCTGAAGTCGATTTGTGGCTCCAGTGCATCATTACGATTCCGGAAATACCCATATTGGGTTGTATTTGGTCGTTTGCCGCTGTTTTTCCGGAACCGGAAGTCACCATTTTGGATTTTATAATGGCATTTGGAGACAATTTCTGGATTTTGAACGTCATACTGGTTAAAGAAACACTCATATTGTGTGGTATTTGGTAATTTTCAGCTGTTTTCCAGAAACCGAAAGTCGCCATCTTAGAATTCAAAATAGTATCTGTGATCGATTTTAGCTCCTGTGTATCATTCTAGATCTGGATATTATTATATTGGGTGGATATCGGCCATTTTTGGCTGTTTTCCAGAAACCGGAAGTTGCCATTTTACAATCCAAAATGTTGCTTGAGGTCGATTATGGAACATATTTGTTACCACTAAAAACATTCACCTGCCAAATATAGTTGATTATTTCTCGAGATGTGCAGAAATTTGTTTTTCATTTGTATGGAACCCTTCTATTCCAGAAAAGGGAGGGGAGTCGCACCATTATGGACATATTTGTTACCCCTAAAACATTCACATGCTAAATTTGGTTCCATATACTCGGTTAGTTCTCGAGATGTACAAAAAATATGTGTTTCATTTGTATGGCAATCGGGTTATAGAATGGAGCATAGGCAGGCAGAAACACCAAAAGAAGGAGGGGTGTCAATACTTTATGGACATATTTTTCACCACTAAAAACATTTACCTGCCAAATTTGGTTCCATTTAGTTGATTAGTTCTTGAGATGTGCAGAAATTTGTGTTTCATTTGTATGGAATCCCTCCCTTCCAGAAAAGGGAGGGGCATCCAACTATTTTAGACATATTTGCTACCCCTTAAAACATCCACATGCCGAATTCGGTTTCATTTGCTTGGTTTGTTCTTGATTTGCGCAGAAATTTAGGTTTCATTTGTAAGGGACCCCACCCTTCCAGAAGAGGGAGGGGTCTCAAACTATCAAATATTCAATATTTTAGAACCTAAAGAGTGAAAATACATTTATTGGATTGAAGCGTTCTTGTAAATCTATTATTACAAATAAACTTGTTTGTTTGTCGACTGTAGCGGTTAATTCTGTAGATTTATCGGCTTAATCAGTCCGTGTATAGAAGGAAAAACGATTTTTTGTTTCTTAATCCAACAGTTTCGGTGACTTTATTTCACCTTTTTCAAAGAGTAGAAAAGATTATCGTTTTATTGTTCAGTGTGTTGGTGTCAACCTATGTTGGACACCAACACACTGAACAATAAAACGACAATCTTTACTACTCCTTGAAAAAGGTGAAAAAAAAGTCACCGAAACTGTTGGATTAAGAAACAAAAAATCGTTTTTGCTTCTATACACGGACTGATTAAGCCGATAAATCTACAAAATTTACAAATAAAGGTTTGAATGAGAAAGGCTGGGTCTGACCGCTAGGTGGATTAATTTAGGTTTTTATAAAACATTCGGCAAGGGGGAACGTGTAGGTAGCCTAAGGTGTAGCGCTTGAGTTATTTCTCCAATCGTTTTTTTGTCAAAGAATGAATTGTATATTTTTGATCAAGCACTCCAATGAACGTATGGTTTTTGCTGGAGAACCATGGACAAATTAAGAAAAATGTGTATATTCCGAAATATTAATAATTTTTCGAGCTTAAATTTAAAATAACTCGAAAACCGATGCCTTTAAAATGTTTACTACCAAGAGCTTTTTGATTCAAAATGACTTTCTGCATCTTTTAAAATCATCAGAATACAAATATTTTGAAAAATGTTTAAGTTAGAATTTTTATAAAAAAAATTTATCTACCATAAAAAAAAATATTTTCCATTTCTCCATCCTGGACTTTCTTTTAAAAGTTGCGTATTAACGTCAAGTTTCTTAAAAAATAAATCAACTCTTTTTTTTAAATTGAAATTTAATGTTTATTTTTAATTTTTTTTTTGGTCAAAAAAAATTTTTTTGTACAGTGTATATTTTTTTGTGGTGCATTTTTTATTCCCTACAGCTCATTCTCAGACAGTTTTTCTATACAACCAACGGTTTATGGGCTACAATGCTTTGAATAAAACCTGTGCCAAAAGGCATACGCCCTTTTAGAATGTAAATCATGGGTGTAAAAAATCTCTCCACCTGTGAAAAATGCTCAGTTTGCTAAGCCAAATTCGTGTGCAAAGTTTCATTCAAATAAAAAATGGTCGATATTCGACCATCGGTTATTTCGCGCGATTTGTCTCAATTTATACTTGTTTTCGTGCTGGATGGCAGCAGATAACAGAAATGCAGCACGCTCTTGCGTCTCAAATTGAAACGGTAATATTTTGATACCTCCGCAGAATTTTGACCTTCATACTCGTGTCTACCATCGGCAATGTCAAACACGCAATAATCTGCTTTCATACGACACGGGGACGGGAACATTTTCTTCAAACAAGCTGCGCAACACGACACAAAACATGTTATTTGGTTGCTTCAATGAGAGTGCTATCGGTCCGGCTCGACAGAATGTCCATAAGAAATCATTTTTGAACATCCGTGCTACGAAACTGAGGAAAAACTTTTGAAACTGAAAAAAGAGGTGGAGCTTATCAAATGCTCGCTCTGAGCCAGAATGAAGTCTTACATATTTTTCAAGTTATATCATTCCACCACGTACGAAAAATAATGTTTTAGTCGAAGCCGCTCATAATAGTTCGGAACAGCGACAACAGCAGTCCTCCCTTAGCAGCAGTGCAGTGGATACCATCGATAGCGGATAGCGGCCACAACTGTGGTATGGCTATGAATAGCGTAGCTGTTGCAGCGGGTATATCAGCATCGATAGTAGCAGGGTCAGCTGATGCAACGACACTCCCTTCACTAAAATGCTGTTTCAGTGTGGTAGCGGGAGGCATTAGCAGCAGGCTTGCATGAAGTGAATACATCAGCCAGCAACTTTCTCTAAGGCCCCTGCCATAGTAGACGCGAAAAGCGGCGCGAAACGATACGCTCGGCCGTAGGTTAATGTTCAGCTCTACTGATGGCTGTACATTAACCTACAGCCGAGCGAATCGGTTCGCGTCGCTTTTCGCGTCTATTATGGCAGAGGCCTAATGGGAAAGTTGTATCATTTTGTTCAGAAGCATATTATTGTCGGTAATATTACAGAGATGCGATTGCGTACATTCGATTTTGAATTGAACAATTGTTCTTTTGAGAACAAATTAGGGATGGGCGAACGGCTCACGAGCCGTTCATATGAACCGGTTCTCAAAAAAGAGCGAAAGAACGAACGGCTCACGAAAAAGAGCCACGGTTCTTTGAGCGCACCAGAGCTTATGGGTTCGCGCGAACCCGAAGTTTACCGAGAAAACACGAACCATCAACGCTCGTGAATCATTGTGAACCAAGAGCCGTTCATATGAGTCGGTTCGGAACGGTGAGTGAGCGGTTCAGAGCCGCTCTTGCAAAAGAGCCGTTTTGCCCACCCCTAGAACAAATAAAACACTTATTTGAAGAGTTAATAGCTTTTGGTACCAATAGCAGTATAGTGACAGCCTCAGCGGTAGATGCAGATGCAGCCGGTACTTCCCTGAGGCCGATTTGGAAATAAATGGGAGCAGCACGGCGAAACAGTTCGGGTTATGCTTAGACGCGCGTCATTTTTCGTTGTTGATATTCCCCACATGAAACGACGCGCTTTCGTATGATAGCGGTGGTATTAGCGGTAGATGCATGTGCCAACACTCCTTCCAGTAAAGCCGTGTCTAGATTTCAATGGTAAAACACCTTTCTTATTGTGTTGACCGTGCGCCTTTGTCCTCACTATCAAGGTAACACAGAGATGTAAGATAAACACTACATCCTATGATAAATTGAACAATTCATCGGCTTCGTGCAACACTAGCACAGCTCAAAATTTTGCATTTTTGAGTTTTTGATGGCAAACGATGCCAAATACTGTTAAGTTTCATCACACGAAATCCCATTTCGAAAATCACAAAAATTCCAGAGTTATGAGTAGAAGTGCCTTTGCTGCACAAATCGAAATTTCTCCATAAAGTTAGTAAAAATAAGGTTTAACTTGGACAACGTGAGTATGTAATATGTGCATAATAGACCCAAAGGTGTTATATAAGGATTGGCAATCTTAAACTTGAAAGTTTTCTTGAAAATCGAAAAATAAAATTTTTTTTTTTTTTTATTCTCGCTTATTTTCCGTCGGTCTAGTTCCGCCACTGTTGTGGCCAATCACCGACGCCCAGGGAGGCGACTCCACACCCAGGACCCTAACTCACGACCCGTTTATTAACGGACCGGCGCCAACGGCTTTACTTCCTCATGCGATGGAAGGCGTGATCCCAGAGATTTTTCGCCTCAGAAAATCTCCCGGTGTCGGCTAGGATTGAATCTAGACCAGTTGGGTTGGTTGTGAGTGGATCACGCCACCTCACAACCATCGACACCTATGTCGGCGGTTGGATTCGAACCCAGGCGTCGAGCGTGGTTGGCGGAGACGTTATCAACCACACTAGGCCCCCGTGTCGAAAAATAAAATTTCGACGCAAATTTTCAAACGCGTTTTTCTCGAAACTATGTTTTGCCTTTCTCCTAGAAAGGTATAGCAATCACTTGCAAAACCGAAAGTATAAAAGTGCTACAAAGGGCCGAATGACATATATCACTCGACTCAGCTCGACGAGCTGAGCATTTTCTGTATGTATGTGTGTGTGTATGTGTGTGTGTACGTGTGTGTGTATGTGTGTGTGCATGTGTGTGTGTATGTGTTTGTGTATGTGCAGATTTTTATTCTCACTCACTTTTCTCAGAGATGGCTGGACCGATTCTCATGAAATTAATTGCAAATAAAAGGTCTTGTTGTCCGATAAGACCCTATTCAATTTCATTGTAATCGGATTTTTAGTTTAGAGGTTATGTATCAAAATGTAAAAATCATGAAACATCATTATCTCGCAAACTACACAACCGATTTGAACAAAACTAATTTCAAATGAACGGGCTATCCAGAAAACCCTTAACTTTTGAATTTTATGAAGATTGAACTTGTGGTTCAAAAGTTATGAAAAGAACGTGTTGAGAAGACTGTTTAATCTCACTCATGTTTCTCAGAGATGGCTGGACTGATTTTCATAAAATCAGTGTCAAATGGAAGGCCTAGTTGCCCCATAAGACCCTATTGATTTGTTTTGCAATCGAATTATTAGTTTGCCTGTTATGTTTAAAAATGTGAAATCCATCTATGAAAAGGAACATATTCCGAAGACTACTTGGACTCACTCACTTTTCTCAGAGATGGCTGACCCGATTACCACAAAATTAGTGTCAAATGAATGGTCTAGGTGCCTCATAACACCTTTTTAAATTTTACTGTAATAGAACTGTAACTTCGACTGTAATGTACCGAAATGTGAAAATCCCGAAACTTCATTATCTCAGTAACTACACAACCGATTTGATCAATATTATTATCAGATGAGCGGGCTAGTTAAGGGTAAACTAATGAATTATGATTGAACACGTGGTTTAAAAGTTTGGCTGCCCTATACGTTCCCATTTCATTTGATTATAATCGAACTTGAGCAACCGTTATATATTAAATTGTTAATAAAACAACGAAAGTCTATTATCTCAAAGATTACATGACTTATTTGAACATAACTAGTGTCATACGAACGAGTCATCTCTCAAACTTACAAATAACAAACTTCATAACAATTTGATATGTGGCTCAGAAGGAAAAAAACAGAAATTCAAAGACTACTTAAAACTATACCTGCTTTTGTCGATATATGTGGCCTCAACATAAATTAAATGTGGTATCGTACTATTTGAACGTTCCAAATTCATTGATTCCTTGCGATGTGTTTAAAGTCTGAAAATGTACGACGAACCGGCCATAGGATATGATCATAGTCAAATAACAAATCGTTTGAAATGATTGGTTTTATCGAAATGACAACATCCTTGACTTTTGGCTTCTGTTCATCACCTTAGTTCTGAATATATTTATATTGGGTGGTATTCGGTCATTTGACACCGGAAATACTCATATTGGGAGATATTTAGTTATTTTGGTTGTTTTCCAGAAACTAAAAGTGGTCGTCTTTAAATTCAAAATGGTGTCAAGGGTCAATGTTTGGTTTCTATGCATTCTATCGATTACGGAAATATCCATAGGGTAAACAGGTATAATACGCCCCCCCTAAGGAACATCGTCAATATTGTAGCTATGTTTATCACAAACAACAAATCTTTCATGCAGTTGGATACACTATTTAGTTGGTGATGCACTGCTATTATTTTGCTTTGTAATTACTGTTACACAAAAACGCTATAATTTTATTAAAAAATATGACTAAATTGCAAGCTTTCCAAACTACCGGGGCAAAACGCCCCAGGTGCAGTATAATATGCCCCATGTAGTAGCTTCATATGCCAGCTCAGCATGCGAAGTGAAACAGCGCTTGAAGTCTCAGAAGCAAATGCTAAAGCAATGAACAAATCAGCCGGGCTAGCGGTGGGGCATATTGCCCGGAGCTGTAATGTAGCAGAAAGCATTGAATGCTTAAGCAAATTATACAATTTTTATCGTTTCTTCACTAGATACAGTTGCTTAGAGGTTCATTTGAGATATATAAGTACAAAAACCAGGTAATAAACTTTATACATAAGTGAAAAAACATTACGGAAACGCTGTAAAAAATTAGATCTGAAGCAGCTCAAATCAAAATTGATTTTTATTTATTTTTTGCTGCTAGTGATAATTATCAAACTTGCACAGAAGGTTGGTCCTATGATCCGCTAAGGATTCCCAATAGTCTCATGTCTTATTTTTTGTGTGTTTCCGAATAAATGGACTGGGGCGTTATGCCCCGGGGGGGCGTTTTATACATATTTACCCTATTGAGTATTATTTGGTCATTTTCGACTGTTTCCTATAAGTTGCCATTTAGCGATTAAAAATGGTGCCTGAGGTCAATTGTTAGCTCATTGCGTCATTCTGGTTCCAGAGATACTCATATTGGATGGTATTTGGTTATTTTAGGCTGTTTTTCACAAACCGGAAGTCGCCATCTTGGATTTCAGAATGGTATTTAAGATAATTTCTGGCCTCTGAGCGTCATTCTGGTTGAAGAAACACCCTTATTGTGTGTAAATCGATCATTTTCGGTTGTTTCCCAGGAACCGGAAGTCGCCAACCTGAGGTCCAAAATGAGGTCGGTGATCGATTTCAGCTGCTGTGTATCATTCTAGATCCGGAGATACTCATGTTAGACGGAAATCGGCCATTTTTGGCTGTTTTCCAGAAACCACAAGTTGCCATCCTACAATTCATAATGGCGTCTGTAGTCGATTTGTGGCTCCAGTGCATCATTATGATTCCGGAAATACCCATATTTGGTGATATTTGGTCGTTTGCCGCTGTTTTTCCGAAACCGGAAGTCACCATCTTAGAATTCAAAATGGTATCTGTGGTCGACTTTAGCTCCTCCTTCTCATTCTTTATCCGGATATTATTATATTAGGTGGAAATCGGTCATTTTGAGCTGTTTTCCAGAAACCGTAAGTTGCCATCTTACAATGCAAAATGTTGCCTAAGGTCGATTATGGAACATATTTGTTACCACTAAAAACATTCACCTGCCAAATATGGTTCCATTTAGTTGATAAGTTCGCGAGATGTGCAGAAATTTGTACTGAAACATGTGCTTCTGGAGGAGGGAGGGGCGTCGAACCAATATGGACATATTTGTTACCCTTTAAAACATCCACATGCCAAATTCGGTTTCATTTGCTTGGTTTGTTCTTGCGTTGTGCAGAAATGTATGTTTCATTTGTATTGGACCCCTCCCTACCAAAAAAGGGAGGGGTCTCAAACTATCATAGGAACCTTTATCGGGAAAAAAAAACCTTCATACAAATTTTCACGTCGATCGGTTCTGTAGTTATCGAACCTATATGGATCAAACAGACAGACAGACCGGATTGCATTTTTATATGTATAGATTACAACATCAATATTTTAGAACCAAAAGAGTGAACATACATTTATTGGATTGAAGCGTTCATGTAAATCTATTTTTACAAATAAAAGTTTGAATGAGAAAGGCTGGGTCTGACCGCTAGGTGGATTAATTTAGGTTTTTTGAGTTGTGCCAGTGTTGCACGAAACCGACGAATTGTCCTTATAAGGACAACAAATGAATTAATGAAGATTTAATTTTGAAGTAAAATACTTCTCTCAGGAAGTTCGGCTACATAGGGATTTGGAATGAAAATCTAAAACTGAAAAAAGTGAAAAAAAAAATTCAAATGCTTATAAATCGGTTAGTTTTCGATGGATTTCCTTCATTCTTGCAGCAATCGATTATAAAATCTTCTAAGATTCCTACCAAATGCATGAAATTGCAATTTTATCATTTGAACTATTGTACTATTGAAAATTCTTAAGCCTTGTCAAAATACAATATTCGACCTCTGATTGGTCGTTATACCACGCTTTCCCAAGCACGGTCGGCAGAGTTATGGACCTAGTAAATTTGGAGTGCATCATTTGGCCTATATAAGAGCTTCATCAGATAATAAACAGACCTTTCATCGGATATTAAATGGAACAACTGAAATTTGAAGAACACAAATGAATATTTGAAGTGTTAATATTTTCTCGTTTTGCGCTATAATCCAACGTTAATTATCTTCATCTACATGCATACTCTGACTATTATTACGTGTTTGCGTCGCTTAGTGTTTGGCTACGGTCATGCAGAACGCAAATAACGGCGCGATGCGATTCGGCAAAACGAAATCTGTTGAAATGTATAGCTCTACTTCGCCTTAAAAAGAGCTGTACATTTCACCACGGTAGGGCGAATCGCATCGCGCCTGCATTCGCGTTCTGCATAACCGTAGCATTTCTCCCGTTCCCGTTTAATGATGTCGTATTGAATGTGCATATTACAATTCGGCAGCACTTCAACTTCTCTTTTGCACAAAATTTAAAAATATTCAATGAACTTCATTCAAAATATCAAACAAAAAGAATTTACAATACTGCCAATGAATGGTCAACGTTTATTTACTAGAAAAAATGACTGACACGCAAGCAGCCGGGTTATCTTTCTTGTAAAAGTATTCTACTTCAACCTTGCGGTCGTGGCTTTGCATACAACCTTTTTGTGATTTTTTTTGAACGTTGTAGAATGGTATAACTGGAAATAATTTTTCCAGCTATCCCATTCCACAACGTGCAAAAAATCTATGTCAGAGCCGATATCGCGTACTTTCTGGACTATGAAGCATTTATGCGATAGTTGAATAAAATTTGCAACTGCGGCAACCAGCCTTTTTCAAGGCTACTAAATGTATTTGGCAGAGCATAGTGAATGGTTATTACTAAACTGCAACTTTGATTGCAGTTTGATGCTGCTGCAATTGCGCAGAAGTGTGATGTATATTACGATTCATTGATACTGTGCATCACAAGCGGTATATGCGAAACAAATCCGATTTCAAACAGAAAAGTTCAGCAAGTTCTGCTCACGGTGATGAGTCCGTTTTAGAAAATTCATAACACTTAATTAACATGGATGTAACGTCTTGAAGAAAACGGTTATTGCTCGACATCACAGCAGAATTTCCACCTTCATACTAATGTCTACCGTCGGCAGTATCAAACACGCAATAATCTGCTTCCATGCGACACGGGGACGGAAACATTTTTTCCTTCCAAGCCGACGACACAATACATGTTATTTTGTTGCCTTCATGAGAGTGCTATCGATCCGGCTCGACAGAATGTCCACAAAAAATCATTTTAGTACATCCGTGCTACGAAACTGAGGAAAAACTTGAAAACTAAAAATAAAGGTGGAGCTTATCGAATGATCGCTCTGAGCCAGGATGAATGAAATGTGTTTTTTTTTTCGAACGTTGTAGAATGGTATAACTGGAAATAATTTAGTCACAACTATTTTTCCAGTTATTCCATTCCATTCCATTAAAGCAAAAATAATATACGAAACATATACGGAAAAATATATCGCTTCACACCATCAAAATGATTAACCCTAATCGAGTGTATTTCCAAAGCTATTGCAAAAAATTATCGACATAAGACAGGCTGTCGTAATTCTACGTTAACCTTGCGGTCGTTTCTTATAAACAACCTCTTCCACTTTTTTATCAGCTGAAATAGTGCAATTTTCGTAGCGTTTCGTTGCGGTACGCCTTGTCGTAGTAATAGGAACGCCGGAACATTTCGAAGCTTCCCGGTACGACTTTACCTTGCGCACCTCAGTCACAGCTCTTTCGAAATTGATTGCCGTATATTTATACTTGTTTTCTTCCATTATATGCTGAAAACAAGAAGAAAGTTCAACAACATAGGCATGATACACACGCTGTACGAGTTTCGATTCAAGCAATTAACAAGAATCACAATCCGTACGGCACAGTTTTTGTTGAATAAATACAATTTACATTATACAGCTCGAAAATGACAATGACTTACCTTTTCCATCAATTTCAAAAAGATTCACAGAGTAAAACAATTATATCCCACTTGAAAAACGTTTTTATCTGAAGAACGTTTCCTTAGTAAATTCTCTAACGATACAACGAAATGACAACTGAAACCGATACACGATTGATTTTTCATTTTTAATATTTTTATTTCATGGCCTACTGGCGCATAGTTTAATTTAACAGAAGGTCAAATGCTCAACGGACATGTACATGTAACTATCATATGAATTTTCATTTTATAATGCTTAAAACTGAAGAAAAACATCAAGGTGTACGGATTTCGATACTGTACGGGTTTCGATCCAGCACGGTAACGCGTGAGAGATTCGTCTTTTTACTCTAGTGAGATTCAACCAATGAAAATTTTCGATCGCAGTGAGCGTTGCGACCTGGAATCACAAACACTTATTGAGCAATGCTGAAAAATTCTGCTTATTGCCACACAACAAAGTTAAATATCTCAAGAAAATCAGGACAAATGCTAAAATATAAAAAATAAATCAAGACGGTCTTAGGTCTTCAAAATCAGGACATGTGCTGCTAAATCAGAACTGATGGTATCCTTATTTAAATCTGAACAATGCAAAACAAATTTTGATAATAGGTTTAATCAGTTTTTCAAAAGTTTCTATTTCAAACCAGCTGACCCGGAAAACTTCGTCCCGCCCATTTTTGTGTTTAATTGAATAATTTTTAACATTTCAAATTCATTGATTCCTTGCGATGTGTTTATAGTCTGCAAATGCACGATGAATAATATCGTATGGTATACCCCAGATTATGAATTTTATGAATTTTATGAATTTTATGAATTTCCCACAACTTCAAGATAACTTCCCCAAGACCATAAATTAATAACGAAATCCACCTTTTTCCTATATGTTCCCAAGAAACCTTTTTCTTATATGCTTTAAAGAAAAGCCAAAGCAAAGTATTGCTTTGTTTCCCACTCACAAACCATAATTTCCAAACCACTCATGACTCCCACAAGTCCCAAAACGATTAACAAATCCTTTAATTTTCTCACCAGTCTGAAGTACATGTCCAGCAGTTATTCTGGGTCACGTTCCTTCCCAGCCAATAAATTATTTCCAACCTCACAAGTTGCATAACTAAGCCAATGCACTTGAGTTGCATAATGCCTTACTGCCACAGTGAGAGTATCCAATGTCACTATCCCATGTCTTGTCCAGACCTATCCCAAGCCCAATGCGATGTGCGCATATGGCTGCAAAATAAACAAACAAACTCACAGGCTATCTGCGCCTGCCGCGCACGCCTGTATGTTTGTATGTTATGTATTCAAATTACCAATCGTAGCGGCGTCATCAAGCTAGCCCACGATTGGATGACAAGTAAATGAGGTAGCTATGTTTTTCTCCCACTAGTTCGTAGTACTAGAATTAAGCAGCGTAAACTTAGCTGTAAGAACCAACCTGTAAACCTAAAAAGAAAATAAAGATTATTCAATGTTTTAACGTCAAAGTGAATGGAGTTGATTTAAGTTATTATATGGCGACCGTGCAGCGGCGCGAACGGGTGAATAAGTGAAAATAAGGAGTAGGTATCCCCGCGCGTTTGTTGCTTTTACCCCACCAAGAGTGGAATAAAAATGTGAATGTGAAAATCAGTAGTTAGTGTCCACGCGCGTCAATCAGTGACATCAAGCAAATGCATATAAAATTTCGAACATGAGCATGTCGTTTGCAGTTGCAATTTTTGTGAGAGAACAAAAGTGACAAGTTTAATTGTCTGAACTGAACTGAAAACTCGAGTGAGAATAAAAGTGACAAGTTTAATTGCCTGAACTGAACTGAACATCCGAGTGAGAATAAATGGTGGCAAGTTTAATTGTTTAAAATGGGGAAACGAAGTCAAAATCTGCGACAGTCCACAACGCGGACCCCCAAGTGAACATAATTAATACGCAACAATTACATAGTGAGTCGTTGGAAACTCACGAAGTGCTGTTGTGGGTAATATTGTGCGCGACGGGCTTACAACTGTTACTTACCGCGTACAGCTTGCTAAAACAAAAAATCAACAAACGTGCTCTGAAAATTGCAAAAAGCTTGCAAGAAGTACGAGTAAATAACGTGTAATAAACTTATGTGACATTAATGGGCAACTACCTCGCCTGAAGAAGGTAAACAGTGTTAAAAAAAAAACATCGAAACATTTTTGATAAAAACCTAAATTAATCCACCTAGCGGTCAGACCCAGCCTTTCTCATTCAAACTTATTATTTGTAAAAATAGATTTACATGAACGCTTCACTCCAATAAATGTATATTCACTCTTAAGGTTCTAAAAAATTGATGTTGTAATCTATACATATAAAAATGCAGTCCGGTCTGTCTGGCTGTCTGAATCATATAGGCTCGAAAACTACCGAACCGATCGACGTGAAAATTTGTATGTAGGGGCTTTTGGTGCCGATAAAGGTTCCTATGATAGTTTGAGACCCCTCCTTCTTCTGGAAGGGAGGGGTCCCATACAAATGAAACACAGATTTCTGCACATCCTGAGAACTAACCAACTGAATGGAACCAAATTTGGCAGGTGAATATTTTTAGAGGTAACAAATATGTGCATAATGGTTTGACGCCCCTCTTTCTTCTGGAAGCACATGTTTCTGTACAAATTTCTGCACATATTTCTGCACATCTCACGAACTAAATACCTCCCAAAATGGGTATTTCCGGTGTCATATTGATGCCAAATCTGCTGAAAATGACCGAATACCACCCAATATGAATATATTCAGAATTAAGGCGATGTACAGAAGCCAAAAGCCGAGGATGTTGTCATTTCGATAAAACCAATCATTTCGAACGATTTGTTATTTGACTTTGATCATATCCTATGGCCGATTCGTCGTGCAGTTGCAGACTTTAAACACATCGCAAGGAATCAATGAATTTGGAACGTTCAAATAGTACAACACCACATATAAATTATGTTGTGGCCACATATATCGATCAAAGCGAGTATAATTTCAAATAGTCTTCGAATTTCTTTTCTTTCCATAACATTTGAGCCACATATCAAATTGTTATGAAGTTTGTTATTTGTAAGTTTGAGAGATGACTCCTTCGTATGACACTAGTTATGTTCAAATAAGTCATGTAATCCTTGTGATAATAGACTTTCGTTGTATTATTAACATTTTAATACATAACGGTTTCTTAAGTTCGTTTATAATCAAATAAAATGGGAACGTATAAGGCAGCCAAATTTTGAAACCACATGTTCAATCATAATTCATCAGTTATCGCTTAACTAGTCCGCTCATCTGATAATAATATTGATCAAATCGGTTGTGTAGTTTCTGAGATAATGAAGTTTCGTGATTTTCACATTTCGGTACATTACAGACGAAGTTACAGTTCGATTACAGTAAAATTCAATAGGGTGTTATGAGGCAGCTAGACTTTTCATTTGACTTTAATTTTGTGGAAATCGGGTCAGCCATCTCTGAGAAAATTGAGTGAGTCCAAGTAGTCTTCGGAATATGTTCCTATTCATAGCTGGATTTCACATTTTCAAACATAACAGGCAAAGTAATAGTGCGATTGCAAAACAAATCAATAGGGTCTTATGGGGCAACTAGACCTTCCATTTGACACTGATTTTATGAAAATCGGTCCAGCCATCTCTGAGAAACATGAGTGAGATTAAACAGTCTTCAGAACACGTTTCTTTTCATAACTTTTGAACCATAAGTTCAATCTTTATAAAACCCAAAAGTTAAGGGTATTTCAGGTAGTTCGTTCATTTGAAACCAATTTTGTTCAAATCGGTTGTGTAGTTTTTGAGATTGTGATGTTTCATGATTTTTACATTTTGACCTCTGAACTAAAAATCCGATTACAATAAACTTTAATAGGGTCTTATGGGACAACAAGACCTTTCATTTGCAATTAATTTCATGAGAATCGGTCCAGCCATCTCTGAGAAAAGTGAGTGAGAATAAAAATCTGCACATACACACACACATACATACTGAAAATGCTCACTTTCATACTTTCGGTTTTGCAAGTGATTGCTATACTTTTCTAGGAGAAAGGCAAAAACTTAATGGGCAACTACCTCGCCCGAAGAAGGTTAACAGTGTTAAAAAAAAATTGAAACATTTTTGATAAAAAGCTTAACGGCAGCTACCTCGCCCGAAGCGGGTAAACAGTGTTTAAAAAAATATATATAAAAATAAACCAAATAAACCGTCACCATCAATGGTTTCGCTAGTGTACAGTTATCGAAATGTTCGCATCAGCAGCAGAGGTCAAGCTTCATCACCGATTGTTGCAGCAGAGGTCAAGCTTCATCACCGATTGTCACCCAGCCTGTACGACACGACAGCAGCAGTAATGCCAGATAAGTGATACTTGTGTTTGCATAATAGATATAATAATTTAAAATTTAAAAAAAATCTCTGCTAGAGTTTTGTGTTTGCATAATTAATATAATAATTTAAAATTAAAAATCTCTTTATGCTAAAATTTAAGCAAATGATTTTGCATCATATCGAATTTAGTTAGTAGTAGATGAAACGGTTGAAAGAGATTGAAGCTTTCATAGACAGAGAATATCTTAATTTATATAAAAATAAAACTAGAGGAAGAACATTATCGGGCATACAAACCAAAACAATTCAACTTCAGGAATAGTTTACAGAATATAAAATCTTATTACAATCCCTACGGTATAGAATCAGAACTGAAAACTGGAATGAGGAAGTAGAAGTCTATACTAAATTAAAGGAAACATATAATAAATGCATAAATATTCTGGACAACACCCCAGTGACTCAAAGAGGGTGTGATAGTGAGCCTGAAGTTACTAATAAAAAACTTCTTCTGAAACCCGACATTAATGATTCGCTTTCAAGAGCAAACAGCGATAAAAAATTAGCAACACCGAGTACCACTAACTCGTTCTCGAGAACGAACAGTGATATACACTTAATAAACCTAAATTAATCCACCTAGCGGTCAGACCCAGCCTTTCTCATTCAATTTTTTATTTGTAAAAACAGATTTACATGAACGCTTCAATCCAATAAATGTATATTCACTCTTTAGGTTCTAAAATATTGATGTTGTTCTCTATATATATAAAAATGCAGTCCGGTCTGTCTGGCTGTCTAATCCATATAGGCTCGTAAACTACCGAACCGATCAACGTGAAAATTAGTATGTAGGGGTTTTTGGTGCCGATAAAGGTTCCTATGATAGTTTGAGACCCCTCCCTCTTCTGGAAGGGAGGGTTCCCATACAAATGAAACATAAATTTCTGCACAATTCAAGAACAAACCAAGCAAATGAAACCGAAATCGGCATGTGGATGTTTTGAGGGGTAATTAATATGTCCATAATAGTTATATGAAACACAAATTTGTGCACATCTCGAGAAATAACCAACCAAATGGAACAAAATTTGGCAGGTGAATGTTTTAGTGGTAACAAATATGGACATAATGGTTTGACACCCGGATCCCTCTTCTATAAGGGAGGGGTCCCATAAAAATTAAACACAAATTCGCACAGTTCAAGAACCAATCAAGAAAATACAACCAAATTTGGTATGTGAATGTTTTTAGAGGTAACAAATTTGTCCATAATGGTTCGACGCCCCTCCCTCTTCTGCAAGTACATGTTTCTCCACAAATTTCTGCACATCTCGCGAACTAATCTACTAAATGGAACCATATTGGCAGGTGAAAGTTTTTAGTGGTAACAAATATGTTCCATAATCGACCTCAGGCAACATTTTGGATTGTAAAATGGCAACTTCCGGTTTCTGGAAAACAGCCTGATATGAATCCCATTAAATTCCCATTAAATATGAGTATTTCTGGAATCAGAAAGATGCACAGAAGCTCAAATTGATCACAGACACAGTCTTGAATTTCCAGATGGTGACTTCCGGTGTCTGGCAAACTGCCGGAAATGACCAAATACCATTCAATATGAATGTTTTCGGAACCAGAATTACGCCCAGATGACAAAAATTGATTTCACAGGCAATTTTAAAGTCCAAAATGACGACTTTCGGCTTCTGAAGAACAGCCCAAAGTGACCAAATATCACCCAATATGAGTTTTTCTTTAACCAGTATCCTAAATACCATTTTGAAATACAAGATGGCAACTACCGGTTTGTGAAAAACAGCCTAAAATACTATCCAATATGAGTATCTCTGGAACCAGAATGATGCAAGGAGCTAACAATTGTCCTCAGGCACCATTTTGAATTGCAAACAACTTATAGGCAACAGAGAGAAATGACCGAATAATACTCAATATGGATATTTCCGTAAACGTGATGATGCATAGAAACCAAACATTAACCCTGAACACCATTTTGAATTTAAAGACAACCACTTTAATTTTTGGAAAACAACTAAAATAACTAAATACCTCCCAATATGGGTATTTCCGGTGTCAGATTGATGCCAGAAAATCTGCTGAAAATGACCGAATACCACTCAATATAAATATATTTAGAATTAAAGCGATGTTCACAAGCCAACAGGATGTTGTCATTTCGATTAAAACCACTCATTTCAAACGAGTTGTTATTTGACTTTGATCATATCCTATGGCCGATTGGTTAAGCATTGGCAGACTTTAAACACATCGGAAGGAATGAATGAATTTGAAACGTTCAAATAGTACGATACCACACTTAAATTATGTTAAGGCCACATATATCGATCAAAGTAGGTATAGTTTTAAATAGTCTTCGAATTTCTTTTCTTTCCATAATTTTTGAGCCACATATCAAATTGTTATGAAGTTTGTTATTTGTGAGTTTGAGAGATGACTCGTTCGTATGACACTAGTAATGTTCAAATAAGTCATGTACTCTTTGAGATAATAGACTTTTGTTGTATTGTTAACAATTTAATACATAACAGTTGCTTAAGTTCGATTATAATCAAATGAAATGGGAACGTATAGGGCAGCCAAACTTTGAAACCACATGTTCAATCATAATTCATCAGTTAACCCTTAACTAGCCCGCTCATCTGATATCAATATTGATCAAATCGGTTGTATAGTTTCTGAGATAATGAAGTTTCGTGATTTTCACAAGTCGGTACATTACGGGTGAAGTTACAGTTCGATTACAGTAAAATTCAAAATGGTCTTCTGAGGCAGCTAGACCATTCATTTGACACTAATTTTGTGGAAACCGGGTTAGCCATCTCTGAGAAAAGTGAGTAAGTCCAAGTAGTCATCGGAATATGTTCCTTTGCATAGCTGGATTTCACATTTTTAAACATAACAGGCAAACTAATTGTCCGATTGAAAAACAAATCAATAGGGTCTTATGGGGCAACTAGACCTTCCATTTGACACTGATTTTATGAAAATCGGTTCAGCCATTTCTGATAAACATGAGTGAGATTAAACAGTATTCAGAACACGTTTCTTTTCATAACTTTTGAACAACATGTTTAATCTTTATAAAATTCAAAACTTAAGGGTTTTCCAGGTAGCCCGTTCTTTTGAGACCAATTTTGTTCAAATCGGTTGTGTAGTTTTTGAGATAATGATGTTTTATGATTTTTACTATTTGATACATAACCTCGAAACTAAAAATCCGATTACAATGAAATTGAATAGGGTCTTATGGAACAACAAGACCTTTCATTTGCAATTAATTTCATGAGAATCGGTCCAGCCATCTCTGAGAAAAGTGAGTGAGAATAAAAATCTGCACATACACACACACACACACACACACACACACACACACACACACACACACACACACACACACATACAGAAAATGCTCAGCTCGTCGAGCTGAGTCGAGTGATATATGCCATTCGGCCCTTTGGAGCACTTTTATACTTTTCGTTATGCAAGTGATTGCTATACCTTTCAAGGAGAAAGGCAAAAAGAAAATTTAAATCAAAAATTTTAGCCAAATTAATCATTTGGTGTAAACGTGCTCATACCGCAGTACCAATGGCACTTAATATAAAAACAGCAGCCGAACTGGCTACCTTAATTCCTGCGTATGTTGGATACTCCGGAGGAGTTAAATCCTTCGTGGACGCAGTAAATTTAGTTAAGACAATAGTACCCGCTGAAAACAAAGCAGCGGCTATTCAAGTTATTTTAACTAAACTGAGTGGGAAAGCGAGGAATCTATTCGCTACAATTCCGGATGATTATGACGGAATTACCCAAGCTTTGATCAGCAATTGCAGTGAGAAAAGTACGTCAGATTCAGCTAAAAGTAATCTGAATAACCTGAAGTTAAAATCTCCAAGCGATTTGCAAAATTTTACTAAGCAAGTAGATTCACTTGCTGAAAATTGACTGAAACCTATATTACCGAAAAAATTCCGAGCGAAGTCGCAAAGAAAATGTCTCAAAAAGCTGCTATCCAAACATTGGTAGCGAATGCTTCAAACTCAGAGACAAAAATAATGTTAAAAGTAGGTAAATGCACCAATCTCCAGGAAGCCATTTATATAATGGTGGAGAATGAAAATGTTACTACGTCAACATCGAACGCAGTGGTACTAAACGCCACGAGTAACAGAAATAGATATCAAAACAATAACGTGAACAGGATACCGCAGAGGAATAATAATCAAAGAACTAATTTCAACAATCGATATCAACCACGATTCCCACTTAATAACTATAGAAATCATAACAACCAATACAATCAACAGCAGAACAATAGAAACGTCAATCGGTTTAATAGAGGTTTTAATCAAAATTACAACCAAAACCGTCAGTTTAAGCCGAATAGAAATTTCGAAGCTGCAAGAATGTTTTTCGCAAGACAGCAAAACGTTTCGCAACTACCGAGCAATATTCCGACTCAGCATCAAGAACGCTTAGTTAATCCCTGCTACGCTCAAGTAGCAACGGGATCCAATCAACCAAACAGTCAGCAAAACGCTAATAACCAACAGTGAGCAATACCACAAAATGGATTTTCCAATCCAAATAATTTTTTTGGCCAACAGTAACAATTGATCCTAGACGTCGACTAACTAGACAGTTGTTACCAACCGCCACACCGATATTGACAATTAATTTGAATGCATCAAACTTTATCCAGGTCAAAGTGCACATGACCGGGAATACAATTTGTAATTTAATCATTGATACTGGAGCTGATATATCGTTATTTAAAACGCGTAATATCAACCCAGATCAATCTGTAAATATTAATAATAAATTAAATTAGTTGGTATTACAGAAAATAGCGTAGAGACTTTAGGCTTAGTTGACACCGCACTATGCTTTAATAATAGCCTAGTTTTGAACCATAATTTTCATTTAGTTACGCCCAATCTACCTATTCAAGCAGATGGTATTTTAGGACGTGACTTCTTGATTAATTATGAATGTATTGTAGATTATGAATATTGGCTACTTACATTTAACATAGAAAATATACAGATAGCAATACCCATTGAAGATAATTTAAACGACGGCTGTGTATCATAATACCAAGCCGCAGCGAAGTTATCAGAAGAGTCCCACATTTAAGAATCTCAGAAGACATGGTAGTTCATTCTGAAGAGATTCATCCAGGAGTATTTTGTGGAAACTCCATTATCTCAGCAATAAAACCTTACGTTAAGTTTATAAATACTAATAATGAACCATTGTACATATCTTATTCTCAATTTAAACCTACGTTAAGTCGTTTAACTGACTATGTTATTCTTAACGTGAGTAAAAACAAACGTCAGGATGAAAGAAGATGTGAACAAATTTTAAATAACATTAACATGGAAAAAATTCCGCAATATGCTAAAGAAAAATTAATGAATTTAATTAATAACTATCAAGATATTTTCTGTTTACCAGAGGAAGTGGTTACGCAGAATATTTTTTATTCACAGAACATTGTTCTTAATGACAATGTTCCAGTATACATTCCTAATTATAAGACAATTCATGCACAGCATGACGAGATTGTCAAACAGGTGAACGAAATGTTAGAGAGCAACATAATTGAGCCCTCAGTATCTTTATATAACTCTCCAATTTTACTGGTGCCAAAGAAGTCTAATGACAATGAAAAAAAATGGCGCTTGGTGGTCGATTTTAGACAACTCAACAAAAAGATTTTAGCGGATAAATTCCCGCTACCGAGAATTGATGACATTTTAGATCAACTCGGTAGAGCAAATTATTTTTCAACTCTAGATCTCATGTCAGGCTTTCACCAAATACCGCTAGACAGTGAATCTAGAAAGTTCACCGCCTTTTCAACAAAAAATGGTCATTTTCAGTTCACAAGATTACCTTTCGGACTAAATATAAGCCCGAATAGTTTTCAACTAATGATGACAATAGCCATGGCAGGTTTGACGCCAGAGTTAGCATTTATCTATATTGATGATATTGTAATAATTGGTTGTTCAGTTATTCATCATCTTTCAAACCTAATTCAAGTTTTTGAACGTTTGAGATACTATAATCTGAAACTTATTGCACGAAAATGTATTTTTTTCAGTACAGAAGTGACATATTTAGGTCATAAGATTACTGATCAAGGTATGTTACCTGATGATTCCAAATTTAAAGCTGTGTTAAATTACCCAGTACCAACAAATGCAGACGAAGTTAGAAGATTCGTCGCATTCTGTAATTATTATAGGAAATTTGTGCCAAATTTCGCAACGTTGGCATATCCTTTAAATCAGCTGTTAAAGAAAAACACGACGTTCTTTTGGACTGAGAAATGTCAAATTGCATTTGACAGTTTGAGAAATATTTTAATATCACCAACATTGTTGCAATATCCCGATTTTTCAAAGTAATTTATACTGACGACAGATGCTTCAGACGTTGGATGTGGAGCAGTTCTGTCTCAACAAACACAAAATGGAAATTTACCAATCGCTTTTGCAAGTAAAGCATTTATTCAAGCAGAGAAAAATAAACCTGTTATTCTGAAAGAATTAACGGCTATTCATTGGGCCATTAATTATTTCAAGCCTTACTTGTATGGTAGAAAATTCACAGTTCGGACAGATCATAGACCTTTGGTTTATCTGTTTGGAATGAAAAATCCTACTTCTAAATTGACCAGAATGCGTCTCGATTTAGAAGAATATGACTTCACAATAGAATACATTCCAGGAAAAGGAAATGTAGGAGCTGATGCGTTGTCAAGAATAATTACAACCTCAGACGAGTTGAAGGACATAAATATATTAAAAATAAATACGAGATCTATGACTAGACAGACTCGAAATAGTAAAATTGATACTATCATAAATGAAAGGGAGTCGACGCCAGAAGAGATTGATCACCTCTCTGCGTACTCGACTAATAACCCCTCTGAAACAAATAAATTACTTAAGTTAGAAACAATTGTAGTCGCAAATAAATTAAAGTTTATAATCAAGAAAAATAGTAAAATTGTTGCACAAGTGCATCAACAGTTAAATAACGGAAGTCAAATTTTAGAACCTGCTCTTCTGAAATTAGAGGATATCATGGTAAAAATGAATCAAGGAAAAATAGCGCTGTCGACTAACGACGAAATATTCAAAATGATTACTGTCGAAAATTTCAAAAATATAGCCAATACACTAGTGTATTCTATACAAATTATAATTTATATACCACCAATGATGGTTACAAAAAAGGAAGTAATACAGAAAATATTACACGATTATCATTACACACCTACAGGAGGACACGTAGGACAACATAGACTATATCTTCAAATAAGGGAAGTTTACAAATGGAATAATATGAAAAGATACAAAAGAAAAACAAATAGTAACGACAACTCCATCGTTCCCATTTGAAATTATATCCATAGACACAGTTGGACCGTTACCTAAAAGTAATAATAACAATAGATACGCAGTGACTATTCAATGCGACCTAACAAAATACGTAGTATTAATACCAGTACCAACGAAAGAAGCAAATGTTATCGCTAAAGCGTTAGTTAATAATTTCATACTAACATATGGAACATTTTTAACTTTAAGATCCGATCAGGGAACAGAATATAATAATGAAGTCTTTGATCAGATCTGCAATATATTACATATCAAACAAAAATTTAGTACAGCTTATCATCCTCAGACAATCGGAGCGCTCGAGAGAAATCACAGATGTTTAAATGAATACCTGAGATCTTTCGTTAACGAGCATCAATCTGATTGGGATGAATGGTTGAAATTTTACGCTTTTAACTATAATACTACACCACATACAGATCATGGATTATCTCCTCATGAGCTAGTTTTTGGAAACAAAGCTAAATTACCACAAGAAATATTTGAACATGGAACAGAACCAATATATAATTTTGAACAATATAGCAAAGAATTAAAGTTTAAGCTGCAAAAATCAAACGAAATAGCAAGGGATAAATTAATCGAACATAAAATAAAAAGAGTAACTACAGCAGAACCCGATTCAAATCCTATTCAATTACAACAAAATGATACAGTTTATTTAAATACCGAGAATAGAAGAAAACTAGATCCATTTTATGAAGGTCCGTACGTAGTAGAAGAACTTTTAGATCCAAATTGTAAAATAAAAAATATCAAATCAAACCATACAATACTAGTTCATAAAAACCGTTTATTAAAAACTTAAATTATATATTATCTTACCTATATGCTACAATATCAAAACCATAGTATTAATCATTCATTGTAATCAATTCAAATACCCTTTATAAAAGAAGACATAGCACATCCTATTTTTCGATTTACACAAAAAAATGTTGACAACAATATATGGTTTCATTTCAATTTCACCATTTATGTTCCTCTTGGAGGGATGGTATGGTATACCCCAGATTATGAATTTTATTGGTTTAAAATTAGTTTATTTGACACGGCACGATACATTTTCTGTTTTACTGAGCCAAGTACAATTCGTATTAATTCTACGTTAGCAGGGAAAAGAGGGAGGCCTTTTATTTATTCTCGCGGCCGACTACGAGCTAGTGGGGATTTAAGGTGAGACGAGGGAAATACAATTCTTGCTTAAAACTAATTAAGATATACGATCTATTTGTGTTTCGACTGGTGTTCTTTTTTGTTTTTTAAACATAGATTTAGGCTCTTCGTGTTCGTGTCTCCAGCGTCGTATACGGGTATTCTGACAAATAGACAAAAGAATATTAAATTTTAATGTCAGTCTTTTTCAAATAACAGTACAGTTGTGTCATGTACTGGAGATCACCGCTTCCCAGAATGTCTCTAACGGGTACGTTCGGTTGTTTTCCTCGGGCCCGGAGGGAATCTATAAGCTCGGACCTAACATCACAGAATTCGGCACACGACCAAACAACATGCTCGATGTCATGGTAGCCATCGCCACAAACGCAGTGATTACTGTCTACAAGCCCCATACGAAAGAGATGCGTGTTTAGCGTGTAGTGATTGGACATAAGTCTGGACATCACGCGAATGAAGTCCCGACCTACATCCAACCCCTTGAACCATGCTTTCGTGGATACCTTAGGAAAAATGGAATGTAGCCACCGTCCCAGTTCATCTGAGTTCCATGATGATTGCCAACTGTTGAGTGTTCTCTGACGCAAAATGCTATAAAATTCATCATAAGCAATTGGTCTTTCATAAATATCGCCATCAATAGCACCCACCTTAGCTAAAGAGTCAGCCTTTCCATTACCCGGAATCGAGCAATGAGAAGGGACCCACGCTAAGGTAACCCGGTAATTTTTATCTGTTAAAGCACTTAAAAACCGCCGTATTTTCCCCAGGAAATACGGGGTGTGCTTCACAGGCTTCATCGATCGCAGAGCCTCAATGGCACTGAGACTATCTGTGAAGATGAAGTAGTGGTCTATGGGTAGGGTTTCGATGATTCCAAGAGAGTACTGAATAGCAGCAAGTTCTGCGACGTACACGGAAGCAGGAGCATCGAGTTTGTAGGAGGCGGCAAAATTTTCGTGGAAAACACCGAAGCCAGTGGACTCATCTAGATTAGATCCGTCAGTGTAAAACCTTTTATCATAACTAACATGTTTAAACTTATTGGAGAAAATCTTAGGGATCTCTTGGGGTCGCAATTGATCCGCGATACCAGAAATGTCTTGTTTCATGGTGGTGTCGAAGAATATAGCATTATTAGAAGTATCTAAAAGTGCGACATTGGAAGAATCGTATGAAGAAGGATTAATATCTTGAGCCATATAGTCAAAATATAAAGTCATAAATCTGGATTGAGATTGAAGGTCGACCAACCTCTCGAAATTTTCAATTACTAATGGGTTCATAACTGTGCATCGAATTAGCAACCGGTAGGAGAGATTCCAAAAACGATGTTTCAACGGAAGAATACCCGCTAACACTTCAAGACTCATCGTATGGGTCGACTGCATGCAACCCAAGGCAATACGCAAACAACGATATTGTATTCTTTCTAGTTTCAAAATATGCGTGTTCGCAGCGGAGCGAAAGCAGAAACAACCGTACTCAAGAACTGACAGTATTGTTGTTTGGTATAACCTCAGAAGGTCTCCTGGGTGGGCTCCCCACCAGGTTCCGGTAATCGTACGAAGAAAATTAATCCTCTGTTGGCATTTTCGTGTCAGATACCTAATATGACAAGCCCAGGTGCATTTAGAGTCGAACCAGACCCCGAGATATTTAGCGACTAAAACCTGAGAGATCGTTTTACCCGTTAGTACGAGCTGCAGCTGAGCTGGGTTATGCTTCCTAGAAAAAACGACCAACTCAGTTTTCTCCGGAGAGAATTCGATACCCAGCTTAAGAGCCCATTCAGACAAATTGTCTAAGGTATCTTGTAATGGTCCTTGCAGATCGCTAGCCTCGCTACCAGTAATGGATACAACGCTATCGTCTGCAAGTTGCCTTAGCGTGCATGAATTTGCAAGACATTCATCGATGTCATTGACGTAAAAATTATATAAGAGAGGACTTAAACATGAGCCCTGGGGAAGGCCCATGTAACTAATTCGGGAAGTTGTCGAATCGCCATGTGAGAAATACATATGCTTTTCTGACAACAAGTTGAGCAAAAAGTTATTCAAATTTGGTGAAAGTCCCTGCGAATGAAGTTTCGCGCTTAAAACTTCTACAGAGACAGAGTCAAAAGCCCCCTTAATATCCAAGAACGCAGAAGCCATTTGCTCTTTCCGAGCAAATGCGACTTGAATTTCAGTAGAAAGCAACGCTAGGCAATCGTTCGTCCCTTTGCCCCGGCGAAAGCCAAATTGAGTATCTGAAAGTAAACCGTTTGTTTCGACCCATTTGTCTAACCGTAAGAGGATCATTTTCTCCATTAATTTCCGGAGGCAAGAGAGCATCGCAATCGGCCTATATGAATTGTGATCAGAGGCAGGTTTCCCGGGTTTCCCAATAGCAATGACTTTTACCTCCCTCCAGTCATGCGGAACAATATTTAGCTCAAGAAACTTGTTGAACAAATTCAACAAGCGTCTTTTTGCAGAGTCGGGTAGATTCTTCAACAGGTTGAATTTTATTCTATCTAATCCTGGAGCCTTATTGTTGCACGACAGGAGAGCCATTGAAAATTCCAACATCGAAAATGGAGGCTCTTCCGTAGTTACTATAAACGCGTCGCGAAAGGTTTTCTGTTCCGGTACAGAGTCCGGACAGACCTTTTTGGCAAAATCGAGTATCCAGCGATCTGAATACTCCTCACTCTCATTCGAAACGTCACGGTTCCGCATGCGCCTGGCGGTATCCCAAAGAGTGCTCATCGCTGTTTCCCTCGACAACGCGTTTACGAACCGCCGCCAGTACCCGCGTTTTTTCGCCTTTACTAAGCTCTTCATCTGCCTGCCCAGTGCCTCGTACTTTCGAAGCAGGTTGACAGTGCCGTACTCCCGGTAGTCCTTATACGCCGCGGACCTTCGCACGTACAGCTCAGAGCACTCTTTGTCCCACGATTTGTTGGGAGGGCGCTGTCTAATCGTTACCCCGGGTATCGGTTTCGTCTGAGCTTGAGTAGCGGCGTCGATTATCAAGCCAGCTAAGAACGCGTATTCTTCCTCCGGAGGAAGTTCCTCGTGAGTCTCGATAGATTCCGCTATAATAGACTCATAACGCCTCCAATCAATATTACGTGTAAGGTCGTAGGAAATATTGATTGGGTTCGGGGGAGTTGAACCATTAGCAATTGATATAACGATTGGAAGATGATCACTACCGTGGGGATCGTTGATTACTTTCCACTGGCAATCTAACGCTAGTGATGTCGAGCAGAGGGATAGGTCAAGCACGCTTTCACGTGCTGGAGGATTAGGTACACGTGTCGCTTCCCCAGTATTCAAAAGTGTCATATTGAAGTCGTCGATCAAGTTACAAATTAAAGAAGATCGGTTGTCGTCGTACAGCGACCCCCTTAGCGAACAGTGAGAGTTAAAATCTCCCAAAATCATAAAAGGTGCGGGAAGCAATTCTGCTATATCAAGGAGTTGCTTCTGTTCAATCCGCGCGGATGGGGGAATATATAACAAAACAAGGCAAAGGTCTTTTCCATTCAAATTCGTTTGAATGGCAACAACTTCAATATTCGAGATCGAGGGGAGGTCGATTCTGAAAAAAGAATAGCACTTTTTGATCCCTAAAAGTACCCCTCCACCGTGTGAGTCTCGATCTCGACGAATAATGTTAAAATCGTGGAAATTGAGTTGATCGTTCGAATTGAGAAAGGTTTCACGGAGCGCGAATGCGTCACAATTGTATGTATTCATTAAATGAGAAAATAAATCGAATTTGGGGATGATACTTCTGCAATTCCACTGTAATACAGTGAAAAAATTCCTAACCTCTTTCGCCGTATTAGTCATCGAAAGATATAATAGCTGAAATGAGGGGCCAAGTAGCTGCTAGTTGCTTCAAAAAGGTTTTCACTGTAGGAAGAAGGGCAAGAAGATTATTTTGTAGGGGATCTGGTATGTTGAATGTTTTAAATATCCAGCCCACAATATCAGAAAATTTTATGAACCCTGTTTCTTTTTTATCTTCTGATCGAGAAATGGGTGCACGAGGGGTTTTTGGTGCCCCAGGAAGCGGTGGGTACTCCTGGTTTGATTTGAAATTAAAACCGGGGGGTACTTGTTTCGGTTTTTCTTCACCGCTTCCTTTTTGTGTTGTCTTATTGGTCATTCCGCTAGGGGTTATCTTACGACCTTTGCGAGAAAGATTAGGAGAGTTGAGCATTCTCCTCTTCCTAGATCCCTCTAGCAAGGCATAGGAACACCCTTCGACGGGATCGTCAGATGTACCCTCATCAGTTGGCAAGAAGGAAAAGATGTTTCCTGTCAAGGGTAGCTCAGCCCTCTTAAGCATTTCTGCAAAAGAGCGCTTTGATCGTTCCTTAAGGGAACGCTTAATTTTTTCCTCGCGCTGTTTGTACGCGGGACATGCCGGAAGGTCATGCCGAGTTCCCTCGCAATAAAGGCACTTTTCAGTATCTCCACTGCAAGCGTTCTCAGCATGATTGCCTCCGCACTTGCTACAGCGTGCCTTGTTGCAGCAGTAGGTGGCTGTGTGACCTAACTGCTTACAGTTTTGGCAATGCATGACCCGCGGTACGAACAGGCGTACAGGTAGACGAACCCTGTCCAAGCGGACGTAGTTCGGCAGCGCGGATCCGGCGAATGTTACTCGGAAGGAATCCGAAGGGAGGAATTTCTTCTTCCCTTCTTCGATGGATACTGAATGCAATTGCTTGCAATCCAGTATCTTTACACTTTGCATCAAGGGGTTTTTAAAACAGCCAACTCCATGACGCAAAATGTCATCGACAGTGAGATTCCCCTCGGTAACCACACCGTCGATTTCTACATCCTTGGCAGGGATGTACACGCGATACTCTCTCGTGAAGAGCTCGTAGCCAGCAATTTCGTTTGCTTGCTTCAAGCTACTCACGACAACTCGCAGTTTGTTCGGCCTCACCTTCGTAATCTCGGTTACGGCCGAAAAATGTTTTGCCAGGTCTTTGCCAATTTGAATAATATTCAATGGCTTCTTTATGGGCCGGAAAAAATCAACGTAGGGACCGCCAGCGGCATCTGGGTAAGCTTTAACCCGTACTTCCGGTACTCTTGGTACAGGACTTGGCAAAGGGGAGGGCACAGGGGAAGGTAGGGGTGAGCTGATGGGAGAAATTTCAATTTCTTCCCCGTTTGTTTCCACCTCCAGGAAAAGTTGCACCTGCATGTCGTCCATTTTGCGGGAGCGTTACGCTCTACCGCACACAAACGATAAGTATTCGAATATGGGAGGGGGGGGGGGGTTCAAGTAGTTGATATTAAATTTTGAAAACAATTTTTCAATCTACAATGGATCAAATAAAAAAAAAGCCAGTAATACTAATACTAATAACAATAGTAATAATAATAATAATAATAATTGTAGTAATAATAATAATAATAACAATAATAATAATATCAATAATAATATTAATAATAATATTATAACATAGTAATAATATTGATAATTATAGTAAAGATTCTAAATGTAATACTTCACCGAACGTCTAAGTCACGACCTCACGGCTGATAGTTGGATTAATCGAGTGTCTCCGCAGAACAAACAATGACGATCCAGCTTCGTGTTGTGACACAGTGGCCGTATCTTACACGCGACCTTGTAGATGCCACTTGTAGTTGACTTCCACTCGCTCGATCGTATGGTGGTCCGAGCTGCTAGCGGGGTAACAGCGGTGCGGGAGAATTATTCTTGCTGATATATCAGCTGCGTATCGAATCACTGGCGGGGTAGCCTGCCCCTACCAGTGTGCAGATGTTTCTGCCGATATACAACAGGCTATTGTTATCGCGCAACACAAGAACTAATCGACAAAAAAACACCCGTACGATAACTCGTGTATTGTGATTTTGCGAACTCAAACGGAGATAAACAATTTGCATCTAATCGAGACGAAAGCAAAACAACGAATGATATGAATTTTATGAATTTTATGAATTTCCCACAACTTCAAGATAACTTCCCCAAGACCATAAATTAATAACGAAATCCACCTTTTTTCCCATATGTTCCCAAGAAACCTTTTTCCCATATGCTTTCAAGAAAAGCCAAAGCAAAATAATGCTTTGTTTCCCACTCACAAACCATAATTTCCAAACCACTCATGATTCCCACAAGTCCCAAAACGATTAACAAATCCTTTAATTTTCTCACCAGTCTAAAGTACATGTCCAGCAGTTATTCTGGGTCACGTTCCTTCCCAGCCAATAAATTATTTCCAACCTCACAAGTTGCATAACTAAGCTAATGCACTTGAGTTGCATAATGCCTTACTGCCACAGTGAGAGTATCCAATGTCACTATCCCATGTCTTGTCCAGACCTATCCCAAGCCCAATGCGATGTTCGCATATGGCTGCAAAATAAACAAACAAACTCACAGGCTATCTGCGCCTGCCGCGCACGCCTGTATGTTTGTATGTTATGTATTCAAATTACCAATCGTAGCGGCGTCATCAAGCTAGCCCACGATTGGATGACAAGTAAATGAGGTAGCTATGTTTTTCTCCCACTAGTTCGTAGTACTAGAATTAAGCAGCGTAAACTTAGCTGTAAGAACCAACCTGTAAACCTAAAAAGAAAATAAAGATTATTCAATGTTTTAACGTCAAAGTGAATGGAGTTGATTTAAGTTATTATAATCGGAATGACAGCATCCTCGATTTTTGACTTCTGTACATCACCTTTATTCTGAATGTATTCATAATGGGTGGTATTCGGTTATTTTCAGCTGTTTTTCTGGCATCAATTTGACACCGGAATTACTCATATTGGGTGGTATTCAGTTATTTTGGTTGTTTTCCAGAAACTGAAACTGGTGATATTTAAATTCAAAATGGTGTCCAGCATCAATGTTTGGTTTCTATGCATCATCTCGATTACGCAAATATCCATATTGAGGTTTCTGGGATATTGTAACGTATTTGATTAATTTAGGCTGTTTTTCGCAAACCGGAAGTAGCCATCTTGGATTTCAAGATGGCCTTTGGACAAATCCTGGCCCCTGAGCTTCATTCTAAAACACCCATATTGGGTGTTATTCGATTATTTTCGACTGTTTCCCAGAAACCGGGAGTCGCCATCGTAGAATTCAAAATGGTATCAGTGGTCGATTTTAGCTGCAGTGTATCATTCTGATTCCGGAAATACTCATATTGGCTGGTAATCGACCATTTTGGCTGTTTTCCAGAAACCAGAAGTTGCCATCCTTAAATTCATAATGGTGTCTAAGATTAATTTTAGCCCCTTGCATCATTCTGGTTCCATAGATACTCATATTGAGTGGTATTTGGTCACTTTAGGCTGTTATCCAGAAACCTAAAGTCGTCAACTTGGACTTTAAAATGACATGTGATATCAATTTCTGTCCTCTGGGCGTCATTCTGATCCTGTACACATTTATATTAAATGGTATTTAGTCATTTTCGGCTGTTTGCCAGACAACGAAAGTCGCCATTTTGAAATCAAAATGGTGTCTGTTATCGATTTTTAACTTCTGTGCATCATTCTTGTTCCGGAGATATTCATATTTAATTGAAATTGACCATTTTTGGCTGTTTTCTAGAAACCGGAAGTTGCCGTCTCACAATTCAAAATGTTGTCTGAGGTCGATTTGTGGCTCCAGAGCATCATTAATATTCCGGAAATACCCATGCTTTAACCCATGCTGAGCAACCTTAAGCTGGACATCTAAAGCCCTTGGTCTCCCCGGGACCCCCGTTAGGCATTACTTCAGGGAAAGGGCCAGTCGTGCTTTTTAGCACTCACCTCTACGGGTAGCAGAGTGACCTATTCAGTCCAGTTAGTTAACTACTAACTAACTGGGGCATGTCGATATTTTCCCGTCGATTGGTGCCCTGCAAAATATTTACAATCTTTGATGCGGCCTTGATGACCGCACTCCATATTTCCCTATTGTCGCACATCCTACGCACAATATTCTCTGGCATGGTGTCCGTCCCACTTATTGCCAGCATTTCGTGCCTTATCCGCTCGAAACGCGGACATGTGAAGAACACATGCTCCGTGTTTTCTTCCGCACCCGTACATGCGGGGCACATAGGGGACTCGGCATACCCGAACCTATTCAGAAAGTGCCTAAAGCAGCCATAGCCCTGACAGGATCTGTGTCAGATGGAAGGTTACTTCCCCATGGCGCCTATTAATCCAACATGCTAACTCTTGAATGAGTCGTTGCGTCCATCTACATTTTGTAGTGTTGGACCACTCTCGCTGCCACCTAGCCATTGAAGATGACCGTATGGTGTTGCGTACACCCCTCGTGTCGCGTTGGTTGAAGCACTCTTCATCCTCTTTGACGATGATGCCGATGGGCATCATGCCAGCCAAGACACAAACCGCTTCGTACGACACTGTTCGGTATGCGCACGCGACCCTTAGGCACATTAACCTGTACGTACTCTCGAGGTTGCCTCGATGGCACGAGGTACCCAATACCTTGGACCACACTGGTCTTCCACACCTGAGTATGGACGTAGTCACGCTAGCAAGGACTTTGCGCCTGCTGCTATGGACCGTTGAGCTGTTTGCCATCTTGCGGGATAGCGCCACTACAGCCATGGAAGCTTGTTTGTGTTGTACACAAACGAGGGTCAGAAAACTCGATTCTGAAAGTAGTTACCCAGAATCTTGTACAACGGCGCCGGAACTCTGAGGTTCTGTAGCGCTGTACTCGTCAGCCGGATGCCAGGGACTTGGTTCGTGGCTTGGGAAGAGGCCCTTATGATCGTTTCTAGCATCGCTGGTGATTGTTCAGCCGGGGCTAGCGCACCACTAGTCATAAAGATCCTGTAGGTGTCACTCCACGGGTTCGAATTGGCACTGGCGCATAGTCGTTCGAAACAGGCTCGTTTGCTGGCTCTGACTGCGCTCTTAAGCGTTGCCTTAGCGGATATGAATGTGGCACCGCATTCCTCTCTTTGCTCGTCGGAATGCGCGCGTTGCATACTCCGTCTTGCACGGAGGCATGCACTACGTAGGCCGGCTATCGTTTCGCTCCACCAGTATGTCGGTGGTCTACCCTCCCTAGGCGGACGAGACCTAGGCATCGTGGCGTCGCAACGCCCATGACAACATCGAATTTAGATGATGCGCACTCGGGTGTGGTTCACCCTTTTCGTGCTTCCATCTAATGGCCCGCCCAAAAACATCTACATCGAAATGCAATGTATCCCAGGCCCTTCTCGTTGCTTGCTTTCGCACGCCTACCTAATAGCGGACCGATTGGTGATCACTATTCGTGTAGCTGTCGTCTACCCTCCAGTTCGTGATCAGTCCCGGGCTGCAGAACGTCACATCGATAATCGATTCCGCACTGTTCCTGCTGTAGGTGCATTTCGTGCCATTTTGATATGTATATATACGATGTATATATTACAAAATCAATTTTTTAGAACCTAAAGAGTGAATATACATTTATTGGATTGAAGCGTTCATGTAGATTTATTTTTACAAATAATAAGTTTGAATGAGAAAGGCTGGGTCTGACCGCTAGGTGGAAAAATTTAGGTTTTTTTTTTAATGCATTGCTGTTGATTTCAAATAAAAATAAGCTTACTTGTCCGAATCAGAGATACCAGATGTGCGTTGCAAAATGCAGATTTTCAGAGTCCTTGTGCAGATTTTATTGACCTACACTGCCCCTCATAGCAAGTCCGTCCCAGTTGCATTTTCATCAATTTTGACTTTATTGGTGGAATCATTACATTTTTACATCTACTTTCGATAGTACAGATAATTTTGATAATTCTTTGTTCTGAGGAACTATGAACAAAATAGCAAGTCGGTTTGTCCCATAGCAAAAATGATCGCAAGTCGGTCCCATAGAACAAATCATCACAATCATCAGTTCCACAGTCAAAAATAATTATTAAACATGTTATGTTTAACATAGTTCATGGTCTTCAGGTTCAGAACTTGACAAAGTAAAATTCAATAGGCGGTTCGATCGAATTTTACTATATTTTCGCATTTAAAACTGGAAAAATAGAACATTTCGTTTCCTATCAGAGAAATCTGATTTCTAGAATCTGTTGAAATCGTTAGTTGTTGTGCCGAAATCTTGTTATAGGTAATCACGAGAGAACAAAGCTAATTACATATGTGTGTTTTTGAGGATGGGATGAAAATTAAAACCTTATTGTTTTGCAGTTGATTGGCAATGGCTTTGTATAACTCTAAAAATAAAAAAAGCAAAGCAAAGCCTTGGTGCTATATTCCGATTCGGAACTCGACCTTCTGTTTATTATACACAGACTTCGCAGCCAACTGTTAAGTGTACAGGACAATTGCGGGGCCAGCGCTACGATCCTACACTAACAGTCTCTCCCGAGCCGAGACTCGAACCTATGACAACTGGCTTGTTAGGCCAGCATCGTACCTCTAGACCAGCTGGGAGGCTAACTCTAAAAGTAAAACTACAAAAATTTATCAATGCTAAGTTTTTACTGGAAAACTATTCCAAAAAAACCTTCTCCTCGTTTATTATAACTGGAAGATTGCCTTCAGTCTCCTTTTCATGATCGTGCGCCTATTTATGACCGTGTGGATCTTACTGTTTTCTTCAAGGGAAAAAGTCCACCAGTTGTTTCTTTTGTCTTTTTTTTAATAAACAGCATTTCTGCCATCGCCGTTAAAAGTGTCCAATTAGAGCATCCAATCAATATAAAATAATACTACCCTCGTATTTTATCCATGTTGGGCCGTGGATAACAATTGAGAAACGGTGGTTTGTTTTTTTGAAGAACGTGTCAACAGTCATACAGAATACTTCAGCACGCTTCTTAGCTTTTTCACAACGTAGTAAAAATCTTAATGAGTAATAGAAGGGTCTTTGTTATATTGGTTTCCCTGCCTAATGCGTGGAAGCTGTCCTCCGCCGTCACACATTAACCGCATTCGAAAAATTTTAGAACAAGTTCCTTCACCTGAACTGATTTAGAATTTAATCATAGTATTAGATGAAGAAACAAGCGGGCAAGTTATACAACCACATTGTAATACATTTCTCACTACAAAATCGTTTGATGATTCTGTGGAAGCACGCGCGAAGGTGATCGGCCAGCGGCTTATTTGTTTTAAATGCAAGCTATCGCAGGAATCGCTTTGCAGTAGTTTGTTTTTCATCACCAGTCGTAGGTGGCAATGTGACTGGTTTGCCATCATTCCGGCTAGGTAGCGAAAAAGTAATCGCATATGGGTCCCAGCTTATGGTTTGCAACATAATTTAATCAAATTTTTGTGTTTATGAACGGGTTATAACGCTAAACTATTTAATTGACATTGCAGTAACAATTTCTGTTGATATACTTGTTTAAAACAGCATAAGAATGCAATATTTCTCCGAAAGCGTTACGATTTTCAATTGCTGTTTTCTCATCAGCACGAAAACGCAAATGGGACGGACTTGCCATGAGCGGCAGTGCAGCTGTGTGTAGTTTTTTCCTAGTTTCTGTAGATTATTGCTATTTGCGCAGTTTTTTTAAATTGTGTGCAAATTTTTGCCTATGGATTGCAATTTTTTCAAATTGCGGTAGGTTTTTTTAGATATTAAGAAAAAAATTCGGATTTCGATAGTCAGATCTGGCTGTAAACAGTAAGCAAGCACCGAATTTATTATTAAAAAGCAAAGCAAAGCCTTGGTGCTATATTCCGATTCGGAACTTGACCTTCCGTTTGTTATACACAGACTTCGCAGCCAACTGTTTAGTATACAGGACAATTACGAGGCTAGCGCTACGATCCTACTGACACTAACAGTCTCTCCCGAGCCGAGGCTCGAACCTACGACGACTGGCTTGTTAGGCCAGCATCGTACCTCGAGACCAACTAGAATTTATTATAACATTTTTTAAAAATGTGCGATCGTCACAAAACCCCGCGTGTATATCAAAGTGGAGCTCAAAAAAGAAGATTACATGAAGAAAAAAATCAAAAACTCGTTAGTGCCTTGCAAAAAATTATTTTATTTGAGGATTTGTCTGAACCTCGTTCGCACTATACTGCATATTACACGAAATCAGGTGATTCGTGCTGTCGAGGCCATATCACCATGTCATATCCATATCACTTGATATCCTATACAATTGAGTTCGCGATGGTATCGCGGATACCATGCTCGAAAACCAATAAAAACCAGATTTGCAGCAGTTGGCAACACGGCCAAAAGACATTTGACGCAACCCTACAAAATTCGAAATTCGCGTTGCATGCGAAATAGAAGGAAGGAAATATTTTTACTCTTGTCATCCGCACATTTTGACAATTGCATATGAGAGTTCGCGTTGGTGCGAGCCAACTAGCTGAAATCTCTATCATAATTACATTACTCTTTTTGTCTCGTTTTTGCCTTGACCTGTTTTTGTTTTCTTCTCTTTTCAATTAAATGTCAAACCATATCATCTGACTGTAGAGTGAACACCCGAGATGATATCCGATATCATCTGGTGATATCAGGTGATATGCGGCGTAGTCTGAACAAGGCATAATGATCTCGAACGCAACTGGAGAAAGATCTTTTTCGAAGATGAAGATTAAGATGAAGATGAAGATGATTGAAAATAGGTTGCGTACGACTATGAAGAATGAAAGGCTGTCAAACTTAGCATTGTTAAGTTGAGAGTGCGATATTCTGAAGTAGTTGAATGTTGATTATTTAATTAATAAGTTCTCTGAAAAAAAAACTAACAAATTGTTGGTAACTTTTCATTAACAAATAAATGTTTTTTTACTCGTACGATAAAAAAACGGTTTTGTTTTATTTTGGGGCCCCCACTGTAAACTGGGCCCCGGGCCCCACAATCGCTAATCCGGCTCTGAGCATAACAACTCTACCATTATTTTATTTTTTTTAATAATTTCTTTCTTCTTCAATATCGCTTAACCTATGTCAGGCCGTCAAATAAATTATTTCATTTTATATTGACTTTCCCATTTAATTGTAAAGGTTTTTTATTTCAAAAAATAACCAGCATGGTTCTGGTTAAAATTTTTCAGGCCTTTCTTTATCAGGTTCTGGAAAAACTCTATTTATCAATTAATCTTGGTTTTTAAATAACTTGTTCTTTTTTTCAGCAAGCTGTATCAATGCTAAGTACTATTAAATATCTTGGTTTTGTCTCTTTTTCCATTTACGTATATACCATTCACTTATCGGATTTACAACTTCAATTCTTATCTTCTAATTCATCGCCTGTGCCGTGCGGGTGGGGTCATTTTTCCATTATTTATTTCTCTGCTGTTTCGTCTGTCTCGCATCATACTTAAAACCTTACTTACTCATCTCCTTGTATGCAGTCGCTTGCATAATCCTCTCCCCCTTCCGTCCGCAGGTGCGAACACCGGTGTTAAAAATGCCTGTAAAATAATAAAGTTAAGACAGAAATAGTTGGGAAAAAGTCTCATGCGCGCCTCATTCATACCGGGAGTACCCAATCTCTTAGACCTTTCAACCGATTTATTCCCTCGTTCATTTCGGCCGGATACCCTTGTTGTTTCACGCATTCATCATAGAAAAGTCGTGATAAAGAATCCCTACTTCGAGAAGGTTTAGCCTCCTCCTCTAAAAAAATTCTGTCCTACCACTACTCGCCATGTTTAAAAAATAACTTTCTCGCGTCTTTTGGTTCTTTAAACTATCCTCGTCACGATTAAATATCTGGCCATCAGCCCCTCTTCCTCGAAGTATTGCCCCATCACTGGGAAATCTTCTGTATTTATATTTCATTTTACCACGTTTAAATTTGCATTTTACTTACAAAAAATGCTATCCTAATCTCTCCTATATTTTTCCCAATTACAACCCTCTAGGTCATTTATGTCGTTTAAATTCCTCAATGTCTCATGATTTACTACGCCTTCCCGACGACTTTTTCGCCCATTTCTCCATTCTATTCTATTTTATACTCATCTCTTCGTATTAATTCACGTCCAGCCTTTGACTCTTGTCATTAAAAGGCCCTTAATATTTACCTATAGTTGCATCATATTCTCCCAGTTGGACAAAATTTCATTTAGCGACTCATTTTATTTTCTTCAGGCAATTTTGTTTCACTTTTTAAGTTCAGTTCTGCCCTCTGACTGTTGTCAAAAAGGCGGATAGTCTATTCGATTACTTTTTGCCTTTCTCCTAGAAAGGTATAGCAATCACTGGAAAAACCAAAGGTATAAAAGTGGTCCCAATGGCCAAATGTCATATACCACTCGACCCCTTTCGACGAACTGAGCATTTTCTGTATGTATGTTTGTATGTGTGTATGTGTATGTGTGTGTGTGTGTGTGTGTGTGTGTGTGTGTGTGTGTATGTATGTGCAACTTTTTTTTCTCACTCACCTTCTCACTCACTTTTCTTAGAGATGGCTGGACCGATTTTCATGAATTTAATTGCCAATGAAAGGTCTAGTTGCGCCATAGGTTGCTATTGAATTTCATTGTAATCGGATTTTCAGTTTAGAGGTTATGTATCAAAATGTAAAAATCACGAAACATCAATATCTCAGAAACCACATAACCGATTTTAACAAAATTGGTTTCAAATGATCGGGCTGTCTGCAGAACCTTTAACTTTTGAATTTCGCAATGATTGAACATATGGTTCAAAAGTTATGTAAAGAAAAGTTATCCTGAGGTTGTTTAAACTCACTCATTTTTCTCAGAGATGGCTGAACCGATTTTCACAAAATCAGTGTCAAATGAAAGGTCTAGTTGCCCCATAGGTTGCTATTGAATTTCATTGCAATCGGATTGTAACTTTGTCCGTTGTTCATGAAAATGTGAAATCACATAATGAAAGTAAACATATTGACTTCCTCCTAACGATCACTGGCTAATTAAAAGGTAGAAAAGTGATCCAAATGGCCGAATGTCCTTTACTACTCGACTCAGTTAGACGAATCGAGCATTTTCTGCATATAAGCATGTATTGGTGTATATGTTTGTGTGTGGGTGTGTACGTGTCTATGTGCACCTTTTTCCGCACTCACTATTCTCAGAGATGGTCTGACCGAACAGATTTCAATGAAATTAATTGCAAATTAAAGGTCTAGTTGCCCTATAAGACCTTATTGAATTTTTTTGTAATCTGATTTCTATTTTAGAGGTTATGTATCAAAGTGTAAAAATCACGAAACATCAATATCTCAAAAACCACACATCTGATTTGATTAAAATTAGTTTCATATGAACGGGCTACCTTAAAAACCCTTAACTTTTGAATTTTATGAAGATTGAACATGTGGTTCAGAAGTTATGGAAAGAAACGTGTTCTGGAGACTATTTAATCTCACTCATGTTTCTCAGAGATGGCTGGACCGATTTTTATAAAATTAGTGTCATATGAAAGGTCTTGTTGCCCCATAAGACCCTAATGATTTTTTTTACAAACGGATTATTAATTTTCCTGTTATGTTTAAAAATGTGAAATCCAGTTATGAAAAGAAACATATTCTGATGACTACTTGGGCTCACTCACTTTTCTCGGAGATGGTTGACCCGATTTCCACAGAATTAGCATCAAATGAAAGGTCTAGCTGCCTCATAACACCCTATTGAATTTTGCTGTAATCGGAATGTAACTTCGTCTGTAATGTATCGAAATGTGAAAATCACGAAACTTCATTATCTTAGAAACTACACAACAGATTTGAACAATATTGATATCAGATAAACGGGCTAGTTAAGGGTTAACTGATGAATTATGATTGAACACGTGGTTTCAAAGTTTGGCTGCCCTATACGTTCCCATTTCATTTGATTATAATTGAACTTAAGCCACCGTTATGTATTAAATTGTTAATAAAACAACGAAAGTCTATTATTTCAAAGATTACATGACTTATTTGAACATAACTAGTGTCATACAAATGAGTCATCTCTCAAACTTACAAATAACAAACTTCATAACAATTTGATATGCTGTTTAAAAGTTTTAGAAAAAACAGAAATTCGAAGACTATTCAACACTTTACTTCGATCAATATATATGGCCTCAACATGATTTAAATGTGGTATCGTACTATTTGAACGTTCCCGGCATCGCTCGTGATTAAATTGTTCGAAATTAAGAGTCATTGCATTTATTTCGCTATTTCTTAAGTACTAACATTACGTCAAATTTCATATTTTATACTTTAATTACAACATCAATATTTTAGAACCCAAAGAGTGGATAAACATTTATTGGATTTAAGCATTCATGTAAATCTATTTTTACAAATAATAAGTTTGAATGAGAAAGGCTGAGTCTGACCGCTAGGTGGATTAATTTAGGGTTTAATTTACTCACGCCTTTATAATATTCTTTTCGTAATACTGTAAAGTCTTTTTTTACACGGTTTTTGCCTTTCTCCTAGAAAGGTATAGCAATCACTTGCAAAACCGAAAGTATAGAAGTGCTCCAAAGGGCCGAATGGCATATATCACTCGACTCAGCTCGACGAGCTGAGCATTTTCTGTATGTGTGTGTGTGGGTGTATGTGTGTGTGTGTATGTGCAGATTTTTCTTCTCACTCACTTTTCTCAGAGATGGCTGAACCGATTTTCATGAAATTAATTGCAAATGAAAGGTCTCGTTGTCCCATAAGACCCTATTCAATTTCATTGTAATCGGATTTTTAGTTTCGAGGTTATGTATCAAATAGTAAAAATCATAAAACATCATTTTCTCGAAAACTACACAACCGATTTGAACAAAATTGGTTTTAAAAAAACGGGCTACCTGGAAAACCCTTAAGTTTTGAATTTTATAAAGATTTAACATGTTAATCGAAAGTTATGAAAAGAAACGTGTTCTGAATACTGTTTAATCTCACTCATGTTTATCAGAAATGGCTGAACCGATTTTCATAAAATCAGTGTCAAATGGAAGGTCTAGTTGCCCCATAAGACCCTATTGATTTGTTTTTCAATCGGACAATTAGTTTGCCTGTTATGTTTAAAAATGTGAAATCCAGCTATGAAAAGGAACATATTCCGATGACTACTTGGACTCACTCACTTTTCTCAGAGATGGCTAACCCGGTTTTCACAAAATTAGTGTCAAATGAATGGTCTAGCTGCCTCAGAAGACCATATTGAATTTTACTGTAATCGAACTGTAACTTCACCCGTAATGTACCGACTTGTGAAAATCACGAAACTTCATTATCTCAGAAACTATACAACCGATTTGATCAATGTTGATATCAGATGAGCGGGCTAGTTAAGGGTTAACTGATGAATTATGATTGAACATGTGGTTTCAAAGTTTGGCTGCCCTATACGTTCCCATTTCATTTAATTATAATCGAACTTAAGCAACTGTTATGTATTGAATTGTTAACAATACAACAAAAGTCTATTATCTCAAAGAGTACATGACTTATTTGAACATAACTAGTGTCATACGAACGAGTCATCTCTCAAACTCACAAATAACAAACTTCATAACAATTTGATAAGTGGCTCAAAAATCATGGAAAGAAAAGAAATTCAAAGACTATTTAAAACTATACCTGCTTTGATCGATATATGTGGCCTTAACACAATTTAAGTGTGGTATCGTACTATTTGAACGTTTCAAATTCATTGATTCCTTCCGATGTGTTTAAAGTCTGCAAATGCTTAACCAATCGGCCATAGGATATGATCAAAGTCAAACTCGTTTGAAATGATTGGTTATAATCGAAATGACAACATCCTCGACTGTTGGCTTGTGTTCATCGCCTTAATTCTAAATATATTTATATTGAGTGGTATTCGGTCATTTTCAGCAGATTTGGCATCAATCTGACACCGGAAATACCCATATTGGGAGGTATTTAGTTATTTAGGTTGTTTTCCAAAAATTAAAGTGGTCGTCTTTAAATTCAAAATCCATATCATCCATATTGAGTATTATTCGGTCATTTCCATATGTCCATAATGGTTCGACGCCCCTTCCTCTTCTGGAATCACATGTTTCTGTACAAATTTCTGCACATCTCGCGAACCAATCAACTAAATGGAGCCATATTTGGTAGGTGAATGTTTTTAGTGGTAACAAATATGTTCCATAATCGAGGCAAAATTTTGGATTGTAAGATAGCAACATCCGGTTTCTGGAAAATAGCCAAATATGACCGATTTCCACCCAATGTAATAATATCCGGATCTAGAATGATACACAGGAGCTCAAATCGACCACAGATACCATTTTGAATTCTAAGATGACGACTTCCGGTTTCTGAAAAACAGCTGAAAATGACCAAATACCACCCAATATGAGTATTTCTCTAACCAGCATGACGTTCAGATTCCAAAAATTGTCTGCATATGCCATTATGAAACCCAAAATGGCGTCTTCCGGTTTCGGAAAAACAGCGGCACAGCGGACCAAATACCACCCAATATGGATATTTATGAAACCGCTCTGCTGAACCTGCTGCTCTGCTGTGACCGACCAAACATTGTAAGATGCCAACTTCCGGTTGCTGGTAAACGGCCTGAAATGGACGGTTCTCATTAAATATGGGTACGTCCGGAACCATAAAGATGGAGAGAAGCTAAAAATTGATCACAGACACAATCTTGAACTTTAAGATGGTGATTTCCGGTGTCTGGCAAACAGCCGGAAATGACCAAATACGAATGTTTTCGGAACCAGAATAACGCCCAGATGACAAAAATTGATTCCACAGGCAATTTTTAAGAATAAAACGACGACGTTCGGTTTCTGAAAAACAACCCAAAGAGACCAAATACCACCCAATATGAGTATCTCCGAAGCAAGAATGTTGCAAGAAGCTAAAAATTGACCTCAGATACCATTATGAATTTTGGGATGGCATTTTCTGGTTTCTGGAAACAACCAAAAATGGCCGATTTCCGTCTAACATGAGTATCTCCGGATCCAGAATTGATACACAGCAGCTGAAATAAACCACAGACCCCATTTTAGATTCTAGGTTAGCGACTTCCGGTTCCTGGGAAACAGTCGAAAATGGTCGAATAACACCCAATATTGGTGTTTATTCAACCAGAATGACGCTCAGAGGCCAGAAATTATCTTAAGAACCATTTTGAAATCCAAGATGGCGACTTCCGGTTTGTGAAAAACAGCCTAAAATAACCAAATACCATCCAATATGAGTATCTCTGGAACCAGAATGATGCAATGAGCTAACAATTGACCTCAGGCACCGTTTTATATTGCTAAATGGCAACTTCTAGGAAACAATCGAAATGATGCATAGAAACCAAACATTGACCCTGGACACCATTTTGAAGTTAAAGACGACCACTGTAAGTTTCTGGAAAACAACCAAAATAACTAAAAACCTCCCAATATGAGTATTCCCGGTGTCAGATTGATGCCAGAAAATCTGCTGAAAATGACCTAATACCACCCAATATGAATATATTCAGCATTAATGCGATGTACAGAAGTCAAAAGTCGAGGATGTAGTCATTTAGATAAAACCAATCTTTTTAAACGATTTGTTATTTGACTTTGATCATATCCTATGGCCGATTCGTCGTGCATTTGCAGATCTGAAACACATCGCAAGGAATCAATGAATTTGGAACGTTCAAATAGTACGATACCACATTTAAATTATGTTGAGGCCACATATATCGATCAAAGCAGGTATAGTTTTCAATAGTCTTTAAATTTCGTTTCTTTCCATAACTTTTGAGCCACATATCAAATTGTTATGAAGTTTGTTATTTGTAAGTTTGAGAGATGACTCGTTCGTATGACACTAGTTATGTTCAAATAAGTCATGTAATCTTTGAAATAATAGACTTTCGTTGTTTTATTAACAATTTAATACATAACGGTGGCTTAAGTTCAATTATAATCAAATGAAATGGGAACGTATAGGGCAGCCAAACTTTGAAACCACGTGTTCAATCATAATTCATCAGTTAACCCTTAACTAGCCCGCTCATCTGATATTAATATTGATCAAATCGGTTGTGTAGTTTCTGAGATAATGAAGTTTCGTGATTTTCACAATTTGGTACATTACAGACGAAGTTACAGTCCGATTACAGTAAAATTCAATAGGGTGTTACGAGGCAGCTAGACTTATTAATTGACGTTCATTTTGTGAAAATCGGGTCAGCCATCTCTGAGGAAAGTGAGTGAGTCCAAGTAGTCTTCGGAATATGTTCCTTTTCATAGCTGGATTTCACATTTTTAAACATAACAGGCAAAGTAATAGTCCGATTGCAAAACAAATCAATAGGGTCTTATGGGGCAACTAGACCTTCCATTTGACACTGATTATATGCAAATCGGTCCAGCCATCTCTGAGAAACATGAGTGAGATTAAACAGTATTCAGAACACGTTTCTTTTCATAACTTTTGAACCACATGTCCAATCTTTTTAAAATTCAAAAGTTGAGGGTTTTTTAGGTAGCCCGTTGAGTTACTAATAAAAAACTTCTTCTGAAACCCGACATTAATGATTCGCTTTCAAGAGCAAACAGCGATAATAAATTAGCAACACCGAGTACCACTAACTCGTTCTGGAGAACAAACAGTGATATACACTTAATAAACCTAAATTAATCCACCTAGCGGTCAGACCCAGCCTTTCTCATTCAATTTTTGCTTTCACCTAGAAAGGTGTAGCAATCACTTGCAAAACCAAAAGTATAAAAGTGCTTCAAAGGGCCGAATGGCATATATCACTCGACTCAGCTCGACGAGCTGAGCATTTTCTGTATGTGTGTGTGTGTATGTGCAGATTTTTATTTTAACTCACTTTTCTCAAAGATGGCTGAACCGATTTTCATGAAATTAATTGCAAATGAAATGTCTTGTTGTCCCATAGGACCCGATTGAATTTTATTGTAATCGGATTTTTAGTTTTAGAGGCTATGCTGAATTAGTGTCAAAATGTAAAAATTATGAAACATCATTATCTCAAAAACTACACAACCGATTTGAACAAAATAAATTTCAAATGAACGGGCTCCCTTAAGAAGCCTTAACTTTTGAATTTTATGAAGATTGAGCATGTGGTTCAAAAGTTATGAAAAGAAACGTGTTCTGGAGACTGTTTAATCTCACTCTCCAGTTGCCCCATAAGACTCTATTGATTTGTTTCGCAATCGGACTATTACTTTGCCTGTTATGTTTAAAAATGTGAAATCCAGCTAGGCAAAGGATAATATTCCGAAGACTACTTGTACTCACTCACTTATCTCAGAGATGGCCGACCCGATTTCCACAAAATAAGTGTCAAATGAATGGTCTAGCTGCCTCAGAAGACTCTATTGAATTTTACTGTAATCGAACTGTAACTTCATTTGTAATGTACCGACTTGTGAAAATCACGAAACTTCATTATCTCAGAAACTACACAACCGATTTGATTATTATTATCAGATGAGCGGGCTAGTTGAGGGTTAACTGATGAATTATGATTGAACACGTGTTTTCAAAGTTTGGCTGCCCTACACGTTCCCATTTCATTTGATTATAATCGAACTTAAGCAACCGTTATGTATTAAATTGTTAATAAAACAACGGAAGTCTATTATCTCAAAGATTACATGACTTATTTGAACATTACTAGTGTCATACGAACGAGTCATCTCTCAAACTTACAAATAACAAACTTCATAACAATTTGATATGTGGCTCAAAAGTTATGGAAAGAAAAGAAATTCAAAGACTATTTAAAACTATACCTGCTTTGATCGATATATGTGGCCTCAACATAATTTAAATGTGGTATCGTACTATTTGAACGTTCCAAATTCATTGATTCCTTGCAATAGAGCTTTCTACGCCAGATCTCACCAATACAGGCTTAGTCTGTATTCTAATAAAATCGATTTGTTTTCAACCAAAAAATCAGCTGATATTCAATTTCGAAAAATATTGCACTTATGAATCCTAGTTCATTAGTGTTACCTGTTTTAACAAACTTTGTTTTAGTGGAAAACCAGATGAAATAAAACTAAAAATCGGCTTACAACTTGAATAAAAGCTTGGGGCAGGAGGAAATTTTTTGTTACTACCAGCGTGTTGATTATTTGCAACCAAAATTAAACTAGTATTAGTGAAATCGACCACTAATACTAGCGCAGATAGGGAGGTCTATGTGTTTAAAGTCTGCAAATGCACGAAGAATCGGTCATAGGGTATGATCAAAGTCAAATAACGAACCGTTTGAAATGATTGGTTTTATCGAAATGACAATATCCTCGACTTTTGGCTTCTGTACATCGCCTTAATTCTGAATATATTCATATTGGGTGGCATTCTGTCATTTTCAGCAGACTTTCTGGCATCAATCTGACACCGGAGATACCCATATTTGGAGGTATTTTTGGTTATTTTCCAGAAACTAAAAGTGGTCGTCTTTAAATTCAAAATGGTGTCCAGGGTCAATGTTTGGTTTCTATGCATCATCACGTTTACGGAAATATCCATATTGAGTATTATTCGGTCATTTCCGACTGTTGCCTATAAATTGCCATTTAGCAATTCAAAATGGTGCCTGAGGTCAATTGTTAGCTCCTTGCATCATTCTGGTTCCAGAGATACTCATATTGGATAGTATTTGTTTATTTTAGGCTGTTTTTCACAAACCGGTAGTCGCCATCTTGGATTTCAAAATGGTATTTAGGATACTGGTGAGAGAAAAACTCATATTGGGTGATATTTGGTCACTTTGGGCTGTTTTTCAGAAGCCGAAAGTCGTTATTTTGGACTTTAAAATTGCTTGTGAAATCAATTTATTTCATCTGGGCGTAATTCTGGTTCCGAAAACATTCATATTGAATGGTATTTGGTCATTTCCGGCTGTTTGCCAGACACCGAAAGTCACCATCTTAAAATTCAAGATTGTGTCTGTGATCAATTTTTAGCTTCTGTGCATCTTTCTGGTCCCCGTGGCTCTGTGGTTAGCGATGTCGGTCGGCTAGCTTTCTTACACGCTTGTGATATCAGGTTCGATTCCCGATCGAGTCGAGGATCTTTTCGAGCTGGAAATTTTCTCGACTCAGCACTGGGGCAAGGTGTATCGTTGTACTTATCCTACACATGCAAAATGTGCCAAAAACAATATCGGTACCGAATTCTCTCAACTAATCTAGTTGATCGAGACCGCTATTAGCCCCAAAGCTAAGCGTGCGATATTGTTGTTGTATTGCATCTTTCTGGTTCCAGAAATAATAATATTTAATAGGAATCGTCCATTTCAGGCTGTTTTCCAGGAACCGGAAGTTGCCATCTTACAATTAAAAATGTTGTCTCAAGTCGATTTATGGCTCCAGTGCATCATTACGGTTCCGGAAATACCAATATTGGGTGGTATTTGGTCATTTGCCGCTGTTTTTTCGACACCGGAAGTCGCCATTTTGGATTTCATAATGGCATTTGGAGACAATTTCTGGATTTTGAACGGCATACTGGTTAAAGAAAAACTCATATTGGGTGGTATTTGGTCATTTTCAGCTGTTTTCAGAAACCGGAAGTCGTTATCTTAGAATTCAAAAGGCTATCTGTGGTCGATTTTAGCTCCTGTGTATTATTCTAGATCCGGATATTATTATATTGGGTGGAAATCGGCCATTTTTGGCTGTTTTCCAGAAACCGTAAGTTGCCATCTTACAATCCAAAATGTTGCCTGAGGTCGATTATGGAACATATCTGTTACCACTAAAACCATTCACCTGCCAATATGGTTCCATTTAGTTGATTAGTTCGCGAGATGTGCAGAAATTTGTGAAGAAACACGTACTTCCGGAAGCGGGAGGGGCGTAAACCATTATGGACATATTTGTTACCTCTGAAAACATTCACATACCAAATTTGGTTGTATTTTCTTGATTGGTTCTTGACCTGTGCGAAATTTGTGTTTCATTTTCATGGGATCCCTCCCTTATAGAAGAGGGAGTCGGGTGTCAAATCATTATGTACATATTTGTTACCACTAAAAAACATTTACCTGCCAAATTTTGTTCCATTTGGTTGATTAGTTCTCGAGATGTGCACAAATTTGTGTTTCATCCAACTATTATGGAGATATGAATTACCCCTTAGAACATCCACATGCCAAATTCGGTTTCATTTGCTTGGTTTGTTCTTGAGTTGTGCAGAAATTTATTTCCACAAAATATGTGTCAAATAATAAGTCCAGCTGCCTCGTAACACCCTATTGAGTTTTACTGTAATCGGACTGTAACTTCGTCTGTAAAGTACCAAAATGTGAAAATCACGAAACTTCATTATCTCAGAAACTACACAACCGATTTGATCAATATTAATATAAGATGAGCGGGCTAGTTAAGGGTTAACTGATGAATTATGATTGAACACGTGGTTTCAAAGTTTGGCTGCCCTATACGTTCCTATTTCATTTGAATATAATCGAACTCAAGCAACCGTTATGTATTAAATTGTTGATAAAACAACGAAAGTCTATTTTTGCCTTTCTCCTAGAAATCACTTGCAAAACCGAAAGTATTAAAGTGCTCCAAAGGGCCGAATGGCATATATCACTCGACTCAGCTCGACGAGCTGAGCATTTTCTGTATGTGTGTGTGTGTGTGTGTATGTGCATATTTTTATTCTCACTCACTTTTCTCTGAGATGGCTGGACCGACATAAGACCCTATTGAGGCTGGACCGACATAAGACCCTATTGAATTCCATTGTAATCGGATTTTTAGTTTAGAGTTATGTGTCAAAATGTAAAAATCATGAAACATCATTATCTCGAAAACTACACAACCAATTTGAACAAAATTTGATCCAAATGAACGGGCTACCTAAAAAACCCTCAACTTTTGAATTTTAAAAAGATTGGACATGTGGTTCAAAAGTTATGAAAAGAAACGTGTTCTAGAGACCGTTTAATCTCACTCATGTTTCTCAGAGATGGCTGGACCGATTTGCATAAAATCAGTGTCAAATGGAAGCTCTAGTTGCCCCATAAGACCCTATTGATTTGTTTTGCAATCGGACTATTACTTTGCCTTTTATGTTTAAAAATGTGAAATCCAGCTATGAAAAGGAACATATTCCGAAGACTACTTGGACTCACTCACTTTCCTCAGAGATGGCTGACCCGATTTTCACAAAATGAGTGTCAATTAATAAGTCTAGCTGCCTCGTAACACCCTATTGAATTTTACTGTAATCGGACTGTAACTTCATCTGTAAAGTACCAAATTGTGAAAATCACGAAACTTCATTATCTCAGAAACTACACAACCGATTTGATCAATATTAATATCAGATGAGCGGGCTAGTTAAGGGTTAACTGATGAATTATTATTGAACACGTGGTTTCAAAGTTTGGCTTCCCTATACGTTCCCATTTCATTTGATTATAATTGAACTTAAGCCACCGTTATGTATTAAATTGTTAATAAAACAACGAAAGTCTATTATTTCAAAGATTACATGACTTATTTGAACATAACTAGTGTCATACGAACGAGTCATCTCTCAAACTGACAAATAACAAACTTCATAACAATTTGATATGTGGCTCAAAAGTTATGGAAAGAAAAGGAATTTAAAGACTATTGAAAACTATACCTGCTTTGATCGATATATGTAGCCTCAACATAATTTAAATGTGGTATCGTACTATTTGAACGTTCCAAATTCATTGATTCCTTGCGATGTGTTTCAGATCTGCAAATGCACGACGAATCGGCCATAGGATATGATCAAAGTCAAATAACAAATCGTTTAAAATGATTGGTTTTATCGAAATGACAACATCCTCGACTATTGGCTTCTGTACATCGCATTAATGCTGAATATATTCATATTGGGTTGTTTTCGGTCATTTTCAGCAGATTTTCTGGCATCAATCTGACACCGGGAATACTCATATTGGGAGGTATTTAGTTATTCTGGTTGTTTTCCAGAAACTTACAGTGGTCGTCTTTAAATTCAAAATGGTGTCAAGGGTCAATGTTTGGTTTCTATGCATTTACTCGATTACGGAATCATCTCGATTACGGATCAATATTGAGTATTATTCGGTCATCGACTGTTTCCTATAAGTTGCCATTCAGCAATTTAAAACGGTGCCTGAGGTCAATTGTTAGCTCATTGCATCATTCTGGTTCCAGAGATACTCATATTGGATGGTATTTGGTTATTTTAGGCTGTTTTTCACAAACCGGAAGTCGCCATCTTGGATTTCAAAATGGTTCTTAAGATAATTTCTGGCCTCTGAGCGTCATTCTGGTTGAAGAAACACCAATATTGGGTGTTATTCGATCATTTTCGGCTGTTTCCCAGGAACCGGAAGTCGCTAACCTAGAATCTAAAATGGGGTCTGTGGTTTATTTCAGCTGCTGTGTATCAATTCTAGATCCGGAGATACTCATGTTAGACGGAAATCGGCCATTTTTGGTTGTTTTCCAGAAACCAGAAAATGCCATCCCAAAATTCATAATGGTATCTGAGGTCAATTTTTAGCTTCTTGCAACATTCTTACTTCGGAGATACTCATATTGGGTGGTATTTGGTCGCTTTGGGTTGTTGTTTTTTAGAAACCGAAAGTCGGCGTTTTATTCTTAAAAATTGCCTGTGAAATCAATTTTTGTCATCTGGGCGTTATTCTGGTTCCGAAAACATTCGTATTTGGTCATTTTCAGCTGTTTTTCAGAAACCGGAAGTCGTCATCTTAGAATTCAAAATAGTATCTGTGGTCGATTTGAGCTCCTGTGTATAATTCTAGATCCGGATATTATAATATTGGGTGGAAATCGGTCATATTTGGCTGTTTTCCAGAAACCGGATGTTGCTATCTTACAATCCAAAATGTTGCCTCGATTATGGAACATATTTGTTACCACTAAAAACATTCACCTACCAAATATGGCTCCATTTAGTTGATTAGTTCACGAGATGTGCAGAAATTTGTACAGAACATGTGAAAAGGCAGGGGCGTCGAACCATTATGGACTTATTTTTTACCTCTAAAAACATTCACATACCAAATTTGGTTGTATTTTCTTGATTGGTTCTTGAGCTGTGCGAAATTTGTGTTTCATTTGTATGGGACCCCTTCCTTAGAGAAAAGGAAGGGGTGTCAAACCATTAAGCACATATTTGTTACCTCTAAAATCATTCACCTGCCAAATTTGGTTCCATTTAGTTGGTTAGTTCTGGAGATGTTGAAAAATTTGTGATTCATTTGTATGAAACCACTCCCTTCCAGAAGAGGGAGGGGCGGCCAACTATTATGGACACATTTGTTACCCCTTAAAACATCCACATGCCGAATTCGGTTTCATTTGCTTGGTTTGTTTTTGAGTTGTGCAGAAATTTATGTTTCATTTGAATGGGACCTCTCCCTTCCAGAAGAGGGAGGGGTCTCAAGCTATCATAGGAACCTTTATCGGCACCAAAAACCCCTACATACAAATTTTCACGTTGATCGGTTCGGTAGTTTTCGAGCCTATATGGATTAGACAGACAGACAGGTAGACAGACCGGACTGCATTTTTAAATGTATAGATTACAACATCAATTTTTTAGAACCTAAAGAGTGAATATACATTTATTGGATTGCAGCGTTCATGTAAATCTATTTTTACAAATAATAAGTTTTAATGAGAAAGGCTGGGTCTGACCGCTAGGTGGATTAATTAAGGTTTTTTTTTAACAATGTTTACCTTCTTCGGGCGAGGTAGTTGCCCAATAACTTTTTGCCTTTCTCCTAGAAAAGTATAGCAATCACTTGCAATACCGAAAGTATAAAAAAGCTTCAAAGGGCCAAATGGCATATATCACTCGACTCAGCTCGACGAGCTGAGCATTTTCTGTATGTATGTGTGTGTATGTGTGTGTATGTGTGTTTGTATGTGTGTGTGTGTATGTGTGTGTGTTTGTGCAGATTTTTATTCTCACTCACTTTTCTCGGAGATGGCTGGACCGATTTTCATGAAATTAATTGCAAACGAAAGGTCTTGTTGTCCCATAAGACCCTATTAAATTTTATTGTAATCGGATTTTTAGTTCAGAGGGTTATGTATCAAAATGTAAAAATCATGAAACATCACAATCTCAAAAACTACACAACCGATTTGAGCAAAATTGGATTCAAATGAACGAACTACCTGAAATACCCTTAACTTTTGGGTTTTATAAAGATTGAACTCATGGTTCAAAAGTTATAAAAAGAAACGTGTTCTGAATACTGTTTAATCTCACTCATGTTTCTCAGAGATGGCTGGACCGATTTGCATAAAATCAGTGTCAAATGGAAGCTCTAGTTGCCCCATAAGACCCTATTGATTTGTTTTGCAATCGGACTATTACTTTGCCTGTTATGTTTGAAAATGTGAAATCCAGCTATGAAAAGGAACATATTCCGAAGACTACTTGGACTCACTCACTTTCCTCAGAGATGGCTGACCCGATTTTCACAAAATGAACGTCAATTAATAAGTCTAGCTGCCTCGTAACACCCTATTGAATTTTACTGTAATCGGACTGTAACTTCGTCTGTAAAGTACCAAATTGTGAAAATCACGAAACTTCCTTATCTCAGAAACTACACAACCGATTTGATCAATATTATTATCAGATGAGCGGGCTAGTTAAGGGTTAACTGATGAATTATGATTGAACACGTGGTTTCAAAGTTTGGCTTCCCTATACGTTCCCATTTCATTTGATTATAATTGAACTTAAGCCACCGTTATGTATTAAATTGTTAATTAAACAATGAAAGTCTATTATCACAAAGATTACATGACTTATTTGAACATAACTAGTGTCATACGAACGAGTCATCTCTCAAACTGACAAATAACAAACTTCATAACAATTTGATATGTGGCTTAAAAGTTATGGAAATAAAAGGAATTTAAAGACTATTGAAAACTATACCTGCTTTGATCGATATATGTAGCCTCAACATAATTTAAATGTGGTATCGTACTATTTGAACGTTCCAAATTCATTGATTCCTTGCGATGTGTTTCAGATCTGCAAATGCACGACGAATCGGCCATAGGATATGATCAAAGTCAAATAACAAATCGTTTAAAATGATTGGTTTTATCGAAATGACAACATCCTCGACTATTGGCTTCTGTACATCGCATTAATGCTGAATATATTCATATTGGGTTGTTTTCGGTCATTTTCAGCAGATTTTCTGGCATCAATCTGACACCGGGAATACTCATATTGGGAGGTATTTAGTTATTCTGGTTGTTTTCCAGAAACTTACAGTGGTCGTCTTTAAATTCAAAATGGTGTCAAGGGTCAATGTTTGGTTTCTATGCATCATCTCGATTACGGAATCATCTCGATTACGGATCCATATTGAGTATTATTCGGTCATCGACTGTTTCCTATAAGTTGCCATTCAGCAATTTAAAACGGTGCCTGAGGTCAATTGTTAGCTCATTGCATCATTCTGGTTCCAGAGATACTCATATTGGATGGTATTTGGTTATTTTAGGCTGTTTTTCACAAACCGGAAGTCGCCATCTTGGATTTCAAAATGGTTCTTAAGATAATTTCTGGCCTCTGAGCGTCATTTTGGTTGAAGAAACACCAATATTGGGTGTTCTTCGATCATTTTCGGCTGTTTCCCAGGAACCGGAAGTCGCTAACCTAGAATCTAAAATGGGGTCTGTGGTTTATTTCAGCTGCTGTGTATCAATTCTAGATCCGGAGATACTCATGTTAGACGGAAATCGGCCATTTTTGGTTGTTTTCCAGAAACCAGAAAATGCCATCCCAAAATTCATAATGGTATCTGAGGTCAATTTTTAGCTTCTTGCAACATTCTTGCTTCGGAGATACTCATATTGGGTGGTATTTGGTCGCTTTGGGTTGTTGTTTTTTAGAAACCGAAAGTCGGCGTTTTATTCTTAAAAATTGCCTGTGAAATCAATTTTTGTCATCTGGGCGTTATTCTGGTTCCGAAAACATTCGTATTTGGTCATTTTCAGCTGTTTTTCAGAAACCGGAAGTCGTCATCTTAGAATTCAAAATAGTATCTGTGGTCGATTTGAGCTCCTGTGTATAATTCTAGATCCGGATATTATAATATTGGGTGGAAATCGGTCATATTTGGCTGTTTTCCAGAAACCGGATGTTGCTATCTTACAATCCAAAATGTTGCCTCGATTATGGAACATATTTGTTACCACTAAAAACATTCACCTACCAAATATGGCTCCATTTAGTTGATTAGTTCACGAGATGTGCAGAAATTTGTACAGAACATGTGAAGAGGCAGGGGCGTCGAACCATTATGGACTTATTTTTTACCTCTAAAAACATTCACATACCAAATTTGGTTGTATTTTCTTGATTGGTTCTTGAGCTGTGCGAAATTTGTGTTTCATTTGTATGGGACCCCTTCCTTAGAGAAAAGGAAGGGGTGTCAAACCATTAAGCACATATTTGTTACCTCTAAAAACATTCACCTGCCAAATTTGGTTCCATTTAGTTGGTTAGTTCTGGAGATGTTGAAAAATTTGTGATTCATTTGTATGAAACCACTCCCTTCCAGAAGAGGGAGGGGCGGCCAACTATTATGGACACATTTGTTACCCCTTAAAACATCCACATGCCGAATTCGGTTTCATTTGCTTGGTTTGTTTTTGAGTTGTGCAGAAATTTATGTTTCATTTGAATGGGACCTCTCCCTTCCAGAAGAGGGAGGGGTCTCAAGCTATCATAGGAACCTTTATCGGCACCAAAAACCCCTACATACAAATTTTCACGTTGATCGGTTCGGTAGTTTTCGAGCCTATATGGATCAGACAGACAGACAGGTAGACAGACCGGACTGCATTTTTAAATGTATAGATTACAACATCAATTTTTTAGAACCTAAAGAGTGAATATACATTTATTGGATTGCAGCGTTCATGTAAATCTATTTTTACAAATAATAAGTTTTAATGAGAAAGGCTGGGTCTGACCGCTAGGTGGATTAATTAAGGTTTTTTTTTTAACAATGTTTACCTTCTTCGGGCGAGGTAGTTGCCCAATAACTTTTTGCCTTTCTCCTAGAAAAGTATAGCAATCACTTGCAATACCGAAAGTATAAAAAAGCTCCAAAGGGCCAAATGGCATATATCACTCGACTCAGCTCGACGAGCTGAGCATTTTCTGTATGTATGTGTGTGTATGTGTGTGTGTATGTGTGTGTATGTGTGTGTGTATGTGTGTTTGAATGTGTGTGTGTATGTGTGTGTGTTTGTGCAGATTTTTATTCTCACTCACTTTTCTCAGAGATGGCTGGACCGATTTTCATGAAATTAATTGCAAACGAAAGGTCTTGTTGTCCCATAAGACCCTATTAAATTTTATTGTAATCGGATTTTTAGTTCAGAGGGTTATGTATCAAAATGTAAAAATCATGAAACATCACAATCTCAAAAACTACACAACCGATTTGAACAAAATTGGATTCAAATGAACGAGCTACCTGAAATACCCTTAACTTTTGGGTTTTATAAAGATTGAATTATGGTTCAAAAGTTATAAAAAGAAACGTGTTCTGAAGACTGTTTAATCTCACTCATGTTTCTCAGAGATGACTGTACCGATTTTCAAAAAATCAGTGTCAAATGGAAGGTCTAGTTGCCTCATAAGACCCTATTGATTTGTTTTGCAATCGCACTATTACTTTGCCTGTTATGTTTGAAAATGTGAAATCCAGCTATGAATAGGAACATATTCCGAAGACTACTTGGACTCACTCAATTTTCTCAGAGATGGCTGACCCGATTTCCACAAAATTAGTGTCAAATGAAAAGTCTAGCTGCCTCATAACACCCTATTGAATTTTACTGTAATCGAACTGTAACTTCGTCTGTAAAGTACCGAAATGTGAAAATCACGAAACTTCATTATTTCAGAAACTACACAACCGACTTGATCAATATTATTATCAGATGAGCGGACTAGTTAAGCGATAACTGCTGAATTATGATTAAACATGTGGTTTCAAAACTTAGCTGCCTTATACGTTCCCATTTTATTTGATTATAATCGAACTAAAGCAACCGTTATGTATTAAAATGTTAATAAAACAACGAAAGTCTATTATCACAAGGATTACATGACTTATTTGAACATAACTAATGTCATACGAAGGAGTCATCTCTCAAACTTAAAAATAACAAACTTCATAACAATTTGATATGTGGCTCAAATGTTATGGAAAGAAAAGAAATTCAAAGACTATTTGAAATTATACTCGCGTTGATCGATATATGTGGCCACAACATAATTTATATGTGGTGTTGTTCTATTTGAACGTTCCAAATTCATTGATTCCTTGCGATGTGTTTGAAGTCTGCAACTGCACGACGAATCCGCCATAGGATATGATCAAAGTCAAATAACAAATCGTTTGAAATGATTGGTTTTATCGAAATGACAACATTCTTGGCTTTTGGCTTCTGTACATCGCCTTAATTCTGAATATATTCATATTGGGTGGTACTCGGTCATTTTCAGCAGATTTGGCATCAATATGACACCGGAAATACCCATTTTGGGAGGTATTTAGCTCGCGAGATGTGCAGAAATTTGTGCAGAAATTTGTACAGAAACATGTGCTTCCAGAAGAGAGACGGGCGTCGAACCATTATGGACATATCTGTTACTTCTAAAAACATTCTCATACCAAATTTGGTTGTGTTTTCTTGATTGGTTCTTGAGCTGTGCGAAAATTGTGTTTCATTTGCATGGGACCCCTCCCTCATAGAAAATGGAGGGGTGTCAAACCATTAAGCACATATTTGTTCCCTCTAAAAATATTCACCTGCCAAATTTGGTTCCATTCAGTTTGTTAGTTCTCAGGATGTGCAAAAATCTGTGTTTCATTTGTATGGGACCCCTCCGTTCCAGAAGAAGGAGGGGTCTCAAATTATCATAGAAACCTTTATCGGCACCAAAAACCCCTACATACAAATTTTCACGTCGATCGGTTCGGTAGTTTTCGAGCCTATATGAATCAGACAGCCAGACAGACAGACAAAACGGACTGCATATTTATATGTATAGATTACAACATCAATTTTTTAGAACCTTAAGAGTGAATATACATTTATTGGATTGAAGCGTTCATGTAAATCTATTTTACAAATAATAAGTTTGAATGAGAAAGGCTGGGTCTGACCGCTAGGTGGATTAATTTAGGTTTTTTTACACGGTTTCACTTTACACGATTTTTTTTACGACGATTTTCGCAATAACACGATTTTTTTTACGTCGTTTTCCCAAATTACGCGATTTTTTTTTACACGGTTTTTTTTGCACGATTTTTTGTCTTCGCGTAAAATTGTTACAGTAAGTAGCAGTAACGGTAACAAACTATAATAGGCTGTTTTTTACAAAGTTTCATTTTTACACGGTTTTTGTTTACAAGGTTTTTTTACGACGGTTTTCCAAATAACACGGTTTTTTTACGACGTTTTTCCAAATAACGCGGTTTTTTTTACACTATTTTTTTTGCACGGTACGTGGAATCATGTAAAAAAGAACTTTACTGTAATAAATTTTCCAGTTTTGGCCCTGAGCTTGCTCAGCTAGATGTGGCTTCTGTCAGATGAGCATTTTTTTGCGACTTCTCATGTTAAAGGCCCATGCGATGCAATTGGTGGCATATTAAAACGAATAGCAGGAGATGCAAGTTTAGCTAAAGAACATGAACATCCCATTACAAGCGCAAAAGAATTGTATGATTGATCTAACCAGAAAAGTAATAAAAATTCATCAAAAATGTCATTTAGTTGGGTATCATATGAAGAATATGAACAAGGAGTAACAGAATGGAGCAATATTTTCAAAAAATCTATAATAATAGCTGCCACACAAAAGTATTACACTGCTGCTAACCCTTCATAAAAATAATAAAAATCAAAATATATGCAAAAATATATGCTTTCCTCAAATCCCTCTGATTAATATTCGCTGCGATATTGACAAATTTAAATTACTCACTTTGTTTTGTTTCTACCTTATGCCTTATTGGAATTTTCATTGGCCAGCACCCTGCACTCTAGTTTTGCTTACGTTGAAGTAAATTAAATAAAAGAATAAACAGGACATGTCTAGCGGACATAGTTCTCCTAAGTGGGTCATCTTTTCCTTCTACGGTGGGTCAATCACAACATGACCCATAAGGTGCCACCTATACCAAACCATTTAGTAGGGATGGGCGAAGCTGACAAAAGTATCGATACTTTGGTATCGCGATACTTCAATGAGCTTCAATACCAGGTATCGGAGTATCGGTTGAAGGAGTATCGATTATCGATGCTTCGGTAGTATCGGTATCAGACTTACAATTTTTTTCCGAAAATCGTCGTTTAGAAAGTATCGATACCGGTACTCATTTCTCGTGGTGAGTATCGATGCCAAAATACTCGATGCCACGACCCTTAGTATCGATACCGCTGGTATCGATGCTAGTATCGCCCATCCCCACCATTTAGTAAGGCAAACCAATTTCTTTGAAATCATTCATCGCGCCTTATTGCGAACATCTATGCTCGGATCATTGTGTTATGCATCATCGGTAGAATGTGCCGGTCAATGTACGGTACATACTTTACAGTTTATATTTTGTTTTAAGGTGTACTACGGTCGCTCACTGTTTGCTCGCAACCGTTCACTCTTTGTTATATCGAATGCCTTTTTAAATAACAAATGCGTTGATGCTTATTTGCCTCCCCATAACAAATTGAAATATTAGAAACTGTCTATATATATGTATGACTATATAACACTTAATCCATTTATGTATAACTCGGTACCCTCTTCGTTTGCATGCATATGCATATTTACTTTCCATAATAATACCCTATATATCAAGACCAGCCTTCACATGAATCTATTCCATTACGTAAAGTTCAAACAGGATCATCTCATTTTTTTTAAAAAAAAAAATACATTTACTAAAAAAACATACTTAATATCAACTTCTCCGCAAAGCCGCGCGCGCATGCGCTTTCAATGTTTGCATGCGGCGCTTGCCGGCTTGCTAGCGGCGCTCTCGTTGCTTTCATATGATGCTCCCGGTATGATATGCCTTCTTTCGCGATGAGGTGAAGCGCTCTTCGGTTCTATAAGTGTTAATATTTTGGTTCAATCATGATACCGTTTCAGGCGGTTATTATGAACCATTGCGAACTTGTTAAAGTTTTTGATAATTGTGGCCATCGCACTCGGGATGTCCACTACTTCATACGGTCCCGGCCATATGTTTTGAAGTTTTTGGCCGGGACCCATCTGCGTCATCTTGACCAACACGGGCTCTCCCCACATCGGTTTCCAGTCATTTGCTCTTCTGTCGTACGCTAGCCTGCGCTTTCTTTTCGAGTCCTTGAGGTTTGCTTTCGCGTTGGCGTGGAGGTCATAGAATATTATTTTTTATTTCCTGTGTATAGACCTCATATGTAAGGTTATCAGGCCGCCAATAAACCGACTAAAGTAAGTCTTCATTTCACGATTCGATTTCTCCATTAGGTTAGCCTGTGGGTGATACTTTTCTTCATGCAAGATCGCGTCTTTCATGAGTGCGCTTACAAAATTTGCCCCGTTGCCCGTAACCAATTCTAACGGGGCGCCGAACATACATATATAGTGTTCAACGAAAGTCTCAGCTACTGTGTAGGTTTTCTGATTCAGAATGGGCGCAAAGATCAGGTATCTAGTCCAATCATCTTGCATGACAAATGCATATTTATTTCCAAAGTCCGATTCGGGTAATACAACTATATCCATATATAGTTTCTCAAATGGTTCTGAGGCAGTAGTGGTAATCTGCATCGGAATCCTATTGGGATTACAAATCTTATTCTTTTGGCAGGAATCACACTGCCGTACATAACTCTCAATGTCCCATTTTATTGTAGCCCACGTAAAAAGTGTACCAATTCTCTAACGCATTCGTCGCGCTCCTACGTGCCCTCCTAAGGAAGCATCGTGAAATTCTCGCAAAATTGTTTCTACTCGGTCCGGCGCAACTTATGTACGCTCGCTATCAGCATTATATGATATAACTTGTTCTACAGCTTACCCGCCAGAAACTGGAAAATTTCCCGTTGTTTGATTTTCCTAAATGATATCAAATGAATGACCCCGGCAGCTTTCACGGCTGCGGGGCTCTTATTGTAACTTTCCAAAAATAGCGAAAAGAATTTCTGGAAGTCAACTAATGAAATTCCGCTGCCGTCCAATATGAAACCACCTACCTTCTTGGCTTCCGATTCAGGTACATGTTCTTTCAGTCCTTGTGACAGCTGATACAGTGTTTAAAGCTCTCTGGATGCCGTCCGACTGTTTAAAATGATAAGACGAGCTTCGGTACTTTTCTCGTCCATTATATTTTTCGAGACTTCTGCTGTCTCGCTCGGTATCAGGTGGAAAATCATTATATGAAGAGCTGACGAGTTGTTGCTCATCCTCGTCGTCGGTGATGTCCGCAATGTCTATGGCACTCAAATCCTGTATTGTGCCATTCACCTGAGGCGCTCTTCTGCTACTCTAGAAGGCGCTTCTGTTGACGCGTAATCATGGCTATCTGCCTGTGGGGTGAACTTTCTTGTTCCTGACACGTCCCATCTGACAAACGTGACAAAAAGTCTGCGACTATGTTCTCGCTTCCTTGTTTATACCTGATGCTGTATTCCAAGCCCTGCAGTTTCAGTCTCAATCTCGTTAGCGTTGGAGAGGTCTCTTTTAACCTCCAAATCGCTATAAGTGGCCTATGGTCCGTATACACAATGAACCTCTGGCCGAAAATATAATGTTCGAAGTATTCTACGGCCCATACAATTGCCAGTAGTTACTTCTCTATGATGTGGTATCGCGTTTTCGCCCCCACCAGCGTCCGGCTCGCGTATGCGATCGGAGGGTGCATTGATTTTTCGTTGAACAAGACGGCACTAATAGCATAATTGCTAGCGTCTGTTGTGATAACGAATGTATCCTGATAATCCGGTCGGTCCAACACCGGTTTGAAAACCAGGGCGGAATTCGAAAGCTTCGTGGCATTCCTTTCCCCACACAAAGTCAGCATCTTTCTTCAACAAATCATTCAGTGGCTTGCGTTTCTCCGCGATGTTAGGGATAAATTTCCCATAAAAATTCACTGTGCCCAAAAACGATCTTATTCCTTTCACTTTTGTGGGTGGCTTAAGGATCTGAATGGCCTGTCCGTTCACGTTTGTGGGTTTGATGCCTTCTTCATTAATGACATGACCCAAATATTCCAATTCCTTATTCAAAACTGGCACTTGGCCGGTTCGACTTTCAAATTGTGTCTACGCAATGCATTCAATACTTTGCCTATTGCCAAAAACAATAGTTTCGTCGAGGTAAACACATGCCTTCACCTCTCCGATCTCAAACAGAACAGTATTCATAAGCTTCTGGAAAGCTGAAGGACTGTTCTTAAACCCCATACCCCCAAAATGCTGTTTTGACCGCATCGCGGCGATGGATCGGAACCTGATAAAAACCTGATTTCAAATCAATGGATGAGAAATACTTCGCACCACCAACATTATCCAATATCTCATTTATAAAAGGATACACAAACGGTTTAGTGACTTCGTTCAATGACCTTAAGTCCAACAATTCGGTATCTCTTATTACCGTCAGCATCTGATTTCTTCGGTACACATAACACCAGTGCATTCGAAGGACAAGTGCTAGGTCTTATACCTTGCGCCCGCATCTCGTCAATTTCCTTGTTTATGTGCCTCTTGGTGGCCTCCGGAAATCTATACTACCTTTTATTAATAGGCACCTCCGATGAAGTTTCTATAGTATGTACGGCGGCATCCGCTATAGTCAGCCTGTCTCCGAGTCTAGGTCTACTGCGGTAACTGTCATATTGTCGACTTGAGCTGAAGTGCTATCATGCAATTTGTCCGGGCTTGTATTAGTTTCACAGATATCTAGTTCACTTAGTTCATTTTGAACTTGGACCCTGCTTCTGGCTGCCATATATACATTACGGCTTAGGACCTCCTCCTAGGGCACGCTCCATGGATCCAACTCGTCCGGTCCTCTATTTCCATGTTTTTGCTTCTCTCCTAGAAAGGTATAGCAATCATTTGCAAAACCGAAGATATAAAAGTGCTCCAAAGGGCCGAATGGCATATATCACTCGACTCAGCTCGACGAGCTGGGCATTTTCTGTGTTTGTGTGCGTGTGTGTATGTTTGTGTATGTATGTGCAGATTTTTATTCTCACTCACGTTTCTCAGAGATGGCTGGACCGATTTTCATGAAATTAATTGCAAATGAAAGGTCTTGTTGTCCCTTAAGACTCTATCGGATTTCATTGTAATCGGATTTTTAGTTAAGAGGTTTTGTATCAATATGTAAAAATCGTGAAACATCATTATCTCAGAAACTACACAACCGATTTGAACAAAATTGGTTTCAATCGAACGACCTACCTAAAAAAACCCTTGACTTTTAAATATTATAAAGATTGGACATGTGGTTCCAAGAGTTATAGAAAGAAACCTGTTCTGGAGACTGTTTAATCTCACTCATGTTTCTCAGAGATGGCTGGACCGATTTTCGTAAAATCAGTGTCAAATGGAAGGTCTAGTCTGCCTTATAACACCCTAATGAATTTCATTGTAATCGGACTGTAAGTTTATCTGTGATGTATCAAAATGTGAAAATCACGAAACATCATTATCTCACAAACTACACAACCGATTTAAACAATATTGGTATCAAATTAACGGGCTAGTTAAGTGTTAACTAAAGAATTTTATAATTGTTAGGCATGTGGTTCAAAAGTTGTGAAAAGACACATGTTCAGATGACTTTTCAAACTAATTCGTTTTCCCAAAGATGCACACTGTTTCCAAAGCCGCAAATACGTAATCGAAATTATTTTGACCCACAAAACTTGATTCTAGAGCCATAGTGAAAAGTTATTTCATTTATTATTCTCCATGTTATAGAAGTTACAGTTTTGTGATCAATGCACCTAACAGTGAAAAGCGTATTTTACTTTTTTTCATTTTTGCATATAAAAATTCATCGTGTTCGACAAAATTGCAGCACATTTAATAAGAAACAACTTTGTCAAAGACACCATACTTCTATCTGCTTATTCCAATGGACTTACGTGGAGTTTTTTCCAAGTTGCCACTAAAAATCAGTTCTTTCAATATAACTTTTAGTAGTGATTTTCTACAATTTTTCAATGTTCTATAATATTGTTTCCTATAACAAAACAAACAGTTTCTTCGAAGGAAGTTTATTTTCATCTCACATATTTTTTAGTTATTGACAATTTCTACTTAAATAATGCACTAATTCACACTAATTACTTTTCACTAAAAAAATCGATTTTGGAGCCATAGTGTCTTCAGCACAGTTGTTTTGTAAATTATTCTTCATTTTATGAAAGTTAGAGTTGTGGGATTAATCTACCCAAGAGAGAAATCAATTTATATTTTTCTCATTCTTGCATATAAAAATCCTCTTTGCTCTGGAAAGTTTTAGCATTATTTATACGAAACAACTTCGTCGAAGACACCATATTTCTATCTGCCAATTGAAACTAACTATTGTGAAGTTTCCTCTATAGTACCCCTAAAAATCATTTCTTGATATAACTTTTATAGTGATTTTCTAAAGTTTTTCAATGTTGTACAATGTTTTCCAGTACAATAAAACACACAAGTTCACCGAAGAAACCATTTTTTATCTTTTATAATTATTTTGTTATTGAAGTTTTCTATTAAAATAGTGCATCAATTTACTAACAGATATAAACACAGGAGACAGCGAGAGACAAATGCCTATATCTGGATTGAATGATGTTTTAGTTAAACTTTAATATAGAAATGGTTTAGTCTGCAGATATTTGCAGATTTTGAAGATATCTGTTAGTTTTATTTATATTTTAATAAAAATCGTCAATAACCAGAGAAATATGTGAGATAAAACATGTGATAAAACATGTGAGACATTGTTTGTTTTGCTATAGCAAAGAATATTGTAGAACATTGAAAATTTGTAGAAAATCACTACTAAAAGTTATGTTAAAAAACTGATTTTAAGTGGCAATTTGTGGAAAATTCCACATAAGCCCATTTAAATAGACAAATAGGTGTCCTTGACAAGTTTGTTTCTTATAAAATGTGCTACAACTTTAGTGAATACGATGAATTTTTATATGCAAAAATGAAAAAAGTTATATTCGCTTTTCCCTGTATTGATTCGCTTTTCACTGGATTGATCACATAACTGTAACTTCTATAACATGAAGAATAATTAATGGAACAACTTTACTGAAGGCACTGTGGCTCTAAAATTAAGTTTTTTGGGTCAAAATAATTTCGATCAAGTTTTTGCAGCTTTGTAAACAGTGTGAGATGGCTGAATTAATTTCAACAATCTTAGTGTCAAATGAAAGGTTTGGTTGCCATTCCATTTAATTATAATCGAAATTTTATTTCAACCTTTAGGTATTGAATTATGAAAACAACGAAGTCTATTAACTCAAAGAGTACACGACTTATTTGGACATAACTACGGGCTGTCTCTCAAACGTACAAACAACAAATTTCATAACAATTTGATACGTGGTTCAAAAGTTATGGAAAGAAACGAAATTGATTGATCAAAATATATTGTACTATTTGAACGTTCCCTGTACTGCCGTTCCAAGCATAGTTGTCCCAGCGTGCATAAGGTTTGTGTAGAACATGGGACTACTATGATTGGAACGGCAGTGTATTGCTCGTGATTAAAGTCTTTGAAATTAGGAGTCATTTTTTCATTTCGATATTTCATTAGCACAAATATAACGTGAAATTTCACAGTTTATACTTCAATTATCACTTCAAATACAACATCAATAATCTAGGACCCAAAGAGCGAACATACCTTTATCGAATTGAATTTGGCAATTTAAGGTTTTTTTTCCCAGAAACCATAAGTCGCAAAATCGGATTTCAAAATGAAGTGTGGAGTTAATTCCCGCCCTCTAAGCATTATCCCGGTTCCTGAAAACCCCACATTGGGTAATGAAACTTCATCAGGGAAAATTTTCTACTATAAAAAGTTTAATCTAAAATGATATATAGTCGAGTCCGACCTAGGGATACCATCCGTCCTGATTTAGCAGGACATGTCCTGATTTTGAAGTTCTATTTGGGCGTCCTGATTTATTTTTTATATTTTAGCATTTGTCCTGATTTTCTTAAGATATTTAATTTTGTTGTGTGGCAATGAGCAGAATATTTGAAAACTGCTCAATAAATCCAGATAAACTTTTCTGCTTCATCGTTTTTCTGGAGCGTCTTTTCATTGTGGTAATGGTTCAGCTTTAGTAACTCTCCCAAGCATGGTTTTCGTTCAAAAGGCTAGAGTGATCTTTCCGCTATCGACCCGTGCAAATAGAGTGTGTTAAAAGGTGTTTAATAAGTTGTGGTGATTAAATGAAAGTGATCGATCAAAAAATTGATCAAAGCAGATAGGACCTTTTGAAAAGTTACTCTTGAATGGTTTTCGATTCTAGGTCGCAACGCTCACTGCGATCGAATTTTTTTCATTTGTTGAATCTCAGAAGAATAATAAGGAGAATCTTTCACGCGTTGACCGTTACCATTAAGCATCTGGCATTTGTTAAGTTTAAGTTGAAACAGTTTACATGTGTTGAATTTTTAAAATATCTACTAATGCGTAACAATTTAAAGTGGTTTAATGAAAGTGACTCGTCAGAGATACACTCAGCTTTTTACTATGTATTTTTCTACACGGATTTGCGAATTAACGGGTTTTTCACGCGGATTTTTGAATCGAAGGATTTTTTAATTACCGCGTCTTTCCACGAGGTACATATCAACGCGTAAAAAAACTAAATTAAAAACTAATTTACTTAATGTACAGTAAATAAAAAAGTTTTATATTGTATTTTAAAGGGTAAATCACATATTATGTGTTATATTTGCTCATACATCGAAGAATAGAATAGAAGTCAAATTTTTGCCAAGAAAAGGTGTCCTGATTTCTAACTTCGACTAGATGGTATCCCTAGTCTGACCTATATATGTATGAGTACAGTGACGTTTCGATTATACCAGAAACAAAAAAAATCGCATATATTTAAAACTTATTTATTTCATGTTACTTCCAAAATATTCGGTATATGCTTTTGGCTACCAGAAATCCGCTATTAGGAGTGAAAAATAAATCCAGCAAAAATTATCAAGGTGTAATTTTTTCTATTAATTGGAGGTTTCATGTAAATTTATTCAAACAAATAATAAGTTCGAAAGAGAAAGGCTGGGTCTCACCGCTAGGTGGATTAATTTTGGGTTTTAAAAACTATGCAACTCATTCGGTACTCTATTACGGTGTTTTTTAAATACTATGTAATCAAAGTTGTTCCATATTTGCAGGGTGTGTGTGTCAGCAATGTTATCATCAAACGCCTGCTGACATCGAAATAAATCGTGAAGCGGATGATAACACACAGACACTATTATCTCTTATGCGGTTACGTGCGGTCTGTGGTAAAATATTTCCACGTCTTTACATTCCCACGCTTAAAAATGTAGCCTAGATCTTTACGATCCTGGTACTTAATTTACGGACTGTGAAATCTTGTTTTACAGAACCGTTAACACAACAAGTCATGTGTTTACTGCACTTGGTTCCTTGTTGTGTTCTCAATATCAAATATCAACTTTCAACATTTGGGCTTGTTTCTTTTCCGTATAGCAAAGAATGCAGGCCAAGAACAAGCACACCATTCGAACAGCAACAATATTGCCAGATGGCCTAGTTCTGTTTGTTTTGTTTTACGGCGACCTTCTTCGCGCTGCTGTCGCGCTGTTGTCGCGACGCGCGTTCGAAAGAGGCGTGCGTTATGAAGTTAACCAACACCTATGAGTGTTATGCGTGATTGGTGAACTCAGCTTGAACATTTGAATACAACTTCAAAACTCATGACTAGCAATCTAACGTTGTATGTGAATTATATACTTTGTGTAGAAAATAAGTTGTGTAGAGTATAAGTTTCCTAATTCCAAATTAACTCAATAAAAGTTAGTCCAAAACTAGACATGTTTGGTTTCACACCATGGTATCACAGTCCCGAGGAAATTGTAACGAAAATAGTTTAGTTCATGGCGACCGTTAAGCAGTTGACAGTGAAAAAGTTCATAAAGAATGTTGAAAAGTGAAAAACAAAAAGTGTCAGAAAATGGGAAATAACCCATCTCATGAAGAAACAGTAAAAACGGTGGGGGACCAAACCGTCACCATCGTGGAAAATCAAGAAGTGCATACTTCCGCCCACGAACAGCATGCGTGGAAGCTGAATATTATATTGGCAATAGTCACAGTGCAAATGGTGGCTATAATAATCAGACAATTAATAAATATTGTAAAAAAGGCCTTAGAGCAAGCGGCCAACCGAGCAGTGATACAACAAGTGTAGAAAAAAAAAACAGTAAATCAAAATGAAAAATTAAACCAACTGAAACAATTAGACAATGCCAGCTACAACAACTGTGTGAATATCGACGAAGCCCTGGACAGATTGATGGGTTCAATCATGATTGAAGAAATCGACCGGCCGCATCTCGAAATCTATTATGTGTTATTAGCATTTTTCGCTGCTGGAAGTGATGAAGATCCCACCAAGAAGACGACCAGCCGCATTTAGATATCGATTGTGTGTGATGAGCTACTTGCGGTGCTTGAAGTGATGAAGATCCCACCAGGAAGACGACCGGCCGCATCCTGACATCGATTGTGCGACGAGCAACTTTCGGTGCATAAAGGTAAAATAAAAAGCGATTGTTCAAACAATTCATTTTATCATAAACTAGCAAGTGCATATTGTTTCAAAAAGATATATGGTTGCTTACTGTATTTTTTCCCCTATGGAAAGTTATTTAGAATTAAGAAAATTGCATAGTTACATAAAAAAGGCGATTAACACAAAACTCAAAGAAGAGACCTTGAAGGCCAAATTAAAATTAGCCAATGAATTATTTAATAATATTTCGCAAGAAATCCTAGAAACCAACAATCAAATCGACGAATATCAATTCGAACTGGTGGTCACGAATGTCAATACATGGCATTGTGAAATTATTACGATATTAAAAATAAAACTAGGTTCTAAACACAAATCTCACATTAGACACGAACCATTACACATAGCTAAGCCGGCAAGAGTAACGAGCGAAATGCCGGATCCATCAACTTTCGATATTAAACAGGCGACGGCTATCGTGCAAACGTACGATGACAGCGCCGAAAATCTTGACGCATTTATAGATGCAGCTGAGTTGCTGCAAGAGTATGTAGAGCGGGTTCAAGTGCTAATCGCCATAAAATTTTTAAGAACCAGACTAACTGATAAAGCCAGAGTTGGCTTAAACGATAACTACAGTACTTATCAGTTGTATCAAAACGAGATGCAAGGATACAACCTCACCCGAAACCGTTATTGCACAAATAAAAGCGATAAACGTTAAAGCGAACGGTATGCGTGATTATTGCGATAACATTGAAAAATGTTGCGCAAAATTGAAGACAATATATATAGGTCAGGCTATACCGGCGCCAGTAGCGGAAAAATGGCAATAAAGACTGGTATTGATGCCATGATCGGTAATGTTAACCCGGAATTGAGGTTAATTTTGAAGGCTGGTACTTTCAAGACCCTTGCGGAGGCAATCACAAAGGTCGAGGAAAATAGTCAACAGGGGTCAGGTAACGAAACGCAAATATTATCCTTTGTAAGAACAGGAGGACAAGTGCCTCGTGGTAGCTTCAGAAGAAGAGGAAATTCCCGACATAACAAAAACGATGCTAGAAATTTCCACCAGCATAATAATATTAATCAAAATAGGTACAACAATAATTTCCGCCCTAGAGGAAATTTTCAGAGAAATTTTCAAGGGTTTGGAAATAACTATCGAGGTCGACGCGGTAACAACCGTCATGTGTATAACATTCAAGCTGGACAATTACCGCCAGGAATTGAACGACTACAACAGTTGCTACCTGGTATGATGATTGGTCCAGTAAACCATCAACAACAGGGAATGCAACAACAAGCTGTACCCCAAGTACAACAGTCAGTCTACCAGCAACCAATTCTTTTTGGTCAAATTCTAGAGAGGACTATGAATCTAAATGCATCGAATTATGTCACTATAAAAACACTAATGACTAATTGCAAATGTTCCTTCATTGTTGACAGTGGAGCGGACGTTTCAATTTTTAAAGGAGAAAAAATTTTACCCAATCAAAGAATTGATGTAGGAAGAATTGATGTAGGAATAAACGGTATTACAAATAATGCCATTGAGACTATTGCAGAGACAGAAACGTGTCTCGTCACAGAAGGAAATTTGTCATTTGTACATAATTTCCAAATTGTAAATAATGATTTTCCCATACCTACAGATGGTATACTTGGACGTGACTTCTTAGTCAAATACAAGTGTACTATCGATTATGAATATTGGCTTTTAAATTTAATTAAAGATAATCACATAATATCATTACCATTACAAGATAACGCAAATAGTGCTTTTACAACACCGGCTAGGTGCGAAATAATTAGAAGCGTGCCTAATTTTACAGTAACAGAGGACTCTGTAGTGCTTTCACAAGAAATACAACCAGGTGTTTTTTGTGGAAGCACTATAGTGTCTCCCATATCTAAATATATTAAATTTATAAATACTACTGAGAATCAAGTAGTTGTACATAATTTCAAACCGAATATAGATTCTCTTAATAATTACAATAGAATAGATAACAAAAATAGCAAAACTCGTCATGATGATTCAAGATTAAACGAGTCACATCTAGATTCATCTCAAATACCATTTAAAGGTAAACATAAGCTAATGAACTTGATTGCTAGATATCAAGATGTATTTTGTTTGCCGAAAGAACGCTATCAACCATTCTCAAGCGGATGAGATCAAAAAGCAAATTAATAAATTGATATCAGATGACATAACTGAGCCATCGATATCTAATTTTAGTTCACCTATTTTATTAGTGCCCAAAAAGTCTAAAAGCAATGAAAATAAATGGAGATTAGTTGTAGATTTTCGACAACTAAATAAGAAAATACTGGCAGATAAATTTCCATTGCCACGTATAGATTCAATTTCAGATCAGCTAGGTAGAGCAAAGTACTTTACTACTCTTGATCTAATGGCTGGTTTTCACCAGATACCTTTAGCGGAGGAAGCTAGTAAATTTACAGCATTTTCTTCCCCCGAAGAACATTTTCAGTTCAAACGATTGCCATTCGGGTTGAACATCAGTCCAAACAGCTTTCAGCGAATGATGAACAGGCTTTGTTTTGCTCATCTTCATCTTAAAGAGAAAGAGTTTTCTTCCCTCTTAACAACTGCGAGCTTACATTCAATGTGCATCACACCATCTGCTGTAGAGAGAGCGCAGAGTAATAGTTTCTCTGACGAAAAAACGCTCCTAATTTAACAGAGCATCCGCGCACGCAAGAAAAATGAAATAAATTGATCGGCGACCAACTAAGCATTGCGTTACCGTTCTCATCGCTCTGGGTGCGGCAAAACAGTATAAAATCGAACTTTCTGCAGAATATGCACCCATGGTGAGTTGTGAATCTTCCTATAATATTAAATTCGAAAACGGTTAGGATGTGGCTTCAATATGAACCTAAATGTTTTGATATTTGGCCGACTTCTCTTCTAGTGAAGGAGAAGCTAACGAAAACTACTCCCTCTTAAACTGAGAGAGCAAATAAAGGTTTATCCCTAACACGTGATGATAAAGAGTAAAAAGGAACTCTGCGACTGAAATACTCTACGCCTAAATGTGGATAATTACTCACTCTGTGTTAGAGAAAGTCTAGTTCTCCAAGAGGTTTGGCATGTAAAAAAGGAAATTTGGGCAAAAATCAAGAGAACGGAAGAAGCCTGATGATGAATCGTATGGTGGCGAACCAGCCTGCGGCTGAAAGCCACCTTAATAAAGTTATAAAAAAAAAGAATGATGAATATCGCTTTAGCAGGATTGACGCCTGAATGTGCGTTTGTGTATATCGACAATATAGTCGTGATTGGATGCTCGATTGATCATCATTTAAACAATCTAGAGCAAATTTTTCTAAGGTTAAGGCATTATAATTTGAAACTTAACCCACAAAAATGCAAATTTTTTAGAACCGAAGTTACTTACTTAGGTCATAAAATAACAAGTAATGTTATTTTACCGGATGACTCTAAATTTCAAACAATTAGAGATTATCCAGAACCTACAAATAAAGACGAAGTGCGTCGTTTTGTAGCGTTCTGTAATCATTATCGCAAATTTGTTCCAAATTTTGCACATATCGCTAAACCTTTAAATAATTTACTAAAAAAGAATACAACATTTTCATGGAACGATAAACGAAAACAAAGCTTCTTACGCCTAAAACGTCATCTCTTATCTCCTAGGATCGTTCAATATCCTGATTTTACAAAAGATTTTATCGTAACAACAGATGCGTCAGATGTTGCATGTGTAGCAATTCTGTCACAGTTACATGGAAGCTAGGATTTGCCAATTGCATCCGCTAGCAAAAGTTTTACAAAAGGAGAAAAATCCAAACCAGTAATTGAAAAAGAGTTAACTGCCATACATTGGGCAATTGACTACTTTAAACCATATCTTTACGGTCGAAGGTTTAAAATTAGAACAGACCACAGACCGTTAGTTTATTTATTTGGTATGAATAAGCCAACTTCTAAACTCACAAGAATGAGACTTGATTTAGAAGAATATGATTTCGATATTGAATATTTGCCAGGAAAAGCAAATGTCGGAGCCGACGCGCTGTCTAGGATGCCAACAAAGTCAGAAGATCTAAAGTCTATGATATTGACGGTAAATACACGCTCGATGACGAATAAACTCAAGCAAGATAATAATTCCAGACGTTTGAACGAAACCAACAATGAGATTGATCACCCCATTGTTTGGCGAATTGAAAACCCGTCTGAAGTCAACAAATTACTCAAACTGCATTGTGAGGTGCACCAACGCAATCAGTTGAAAATTATTTTAACGAACCATAACCAAAAAAATGCTTAGGTTCAGTAATAGTACCATTGAAATATAATAATGGAAGTCGAACATTAGAGTTTGCACTTCTGGAAATCTCTAAACTATTCAAAAAAGATTACAAAAGAGATAAGGTAGCGCTACCAGAAGATGATATCTTCTTCAAATATTATTCCCTGCAAGCATTAAAGGAAATCGTAAAACATGCCATTTCCAGCTATTACATTATTATTTACAAACCGCCACGGTTCATAAATGAGCAGGATGAAATTAAACAAATATTGACGCGTCACCATATGACCCCTACGGGAGGACATATTGGACAACACCGGTTATATTTAAAGCTAAGAGAATATTACAAATGGAAAAATATGAAAAACGATATAAGTAATTTCGTTAGAAATTGCGAAAAATGCAAAATCAATAAGGTTAGAAGACATACAAAGGAAGCGACTGTTGTGACGACAACACCTTCTAAACCATTCGAAGTTCTGCAGACACCGTTGGATAATGGCAATAGATACATACTTACAATTCAATGCAACTTAACGAAATATATTACTCTCATACCGATACCAACAAAAGAAGCAGCGGTGATTGCAAAAGCACTTGTCGAAAATTTTATTTTAATATATGGTAATTTTATGGAACTACGTACAGATCAAGGAACTGAATATAAAAATGAAGTTCTTGATCAGGTATGTAAGCTTTCAGAAATTAAACAAACATTTTCAACCCCATACCAGCCAGAGTCAATAGGTGCATTGGAGCGAAATCATAGATGCTTGAACGAGTATCTACGATCTTTCACCAATGTACACCAATCTGACTGGGATGAATGGATAAAATTACACAATTACACACCGTATGAATTGATATTCGGACGAAAAGCTGTACTACCTCAAGATTTAGAAACAAACAAAACACATGTTGAGCCAGTTTACAACCTAGAAGATTATTACAATGAGTTGAGATTTAGATTACAAAATACCAACATGTTAGCACACCAAAACCTCGTGAATAAAAAAGAGCATAGACAAATAACATTAAACAACGAAACAAATCCGATTCACGTGAAAATAGGAGATCAAGTCTATATAACTAACGAAAATAGATGAAAGCTTGATCCAATTTATATAGGTCCTTTTGAAATACAAGAACCAAATTGCACAATCAAAAACACAGCTACTCAAAAGCAAATGGTAGTTCACAAAAACAGAATTATTAAAGCCTAATACCAAAAGAAAGGATTACCACTATAAAAATAATTCAATTTATCAAGATTGTAGAGGAAGCTGCATGAGTCAAATTTTTTCCAAATTTCTATCTAGCTCTTGACAACAATTTATTAAAAAAATACTTTCTTGCGTGCAGCATTTTTTTTTTTTTGAAGGGTGGGATGTGGTAAAATATTCCCACGTCTTTACATTCCCACGCTTAAAAATGTAGCCTAGATCTTTACGATCCTGGTACTTAATTTACGGACTGTGAAATCTTATTTTACAGAACCGATAGACCCTCTTTTCCATTAACACAACAAGTCAAGTGTTTACTCCGTTGATTCCTTGTTGTGTTCTCAATATCAAATATCAACTTTCAACATTTGGGCTTGTTTCTTTTCCGTATAGCAAAGAATGCAGGCCAAGAACAAGCACACCATTCGAACAGCAACAATATTGCCAGATGGCCTAGTTCTGTTTGTTTTGTTTTACGGCGACCTTCTTCGCGCTGCTGTCGCGCTGTTGTCGCGACGCGCGTTCGAAAGAGGCGTGCGTTATGGAGTTTACCAACACCTATGAGTGTTATGCGTGATTGGTGAACTCAGCTTTAACATTTGAATACAACTTCAAAACTCATGACTAGCACCTAACGTTGTATGTGAATTATATACTTTGTGTAGAAAATAAGTTGTGTAGAGTATAAGTTTCCTTATTCCAAATTAACTCAATAAAAGTTATTCCAAAACTAGACATGCGTGGTTTCACACCTAAAAATTATGGTATCACAGTCCCGAGGAAATTGTAACGAAAATAGTTTAGTTCAGGTCTCCCAGTCCACTATTTCTATGCCGCTGAGCTCATCTGTAATCTACTGCCGATCGGCATCCTGGCATATCTCTGCATGGTCATCGTTGAAGTATTGCTGTGCGAACAGGTTTTTTATGCCTCGTTTTCCGCCCCTACAAAAGTTTACATCCCTCTCGGGGTGATTTATACTGAAGAGCTATGGTGGGTGGCCGTAAATTTGAATGTTGTTCCACCCCCTTCGTCTATTTTGATTTAAATAATTATAATGCTTGGTGTTGGCGTTTCCGTTTACATTGCCGAAACGTCCGCTTATGTTACTTGTGTTTTCATTTGTGTTTGAGAATTTGTGGGGTCCTCGGCTAGCACTGCCATCGAGCCCCCAGCAATCTAGTTTTTCGACGGTTGGTACCCTCGTCCGTATGAATCGTCGTCGGCTATAATTAGTGTTGTTGTTTCTATCATTATCATTGTTGTTGTATCTGCCCGCAGGCAGGTATTGGTCATACTTGCGGTTGACACCATTGACGTCATTATCGTTTCCGGCATTATTGTTTTACCGATTTCTGCCTCCCGGCGATCTACCTCCGCTTCCACCGCCATTATCATTACGATCGTTATTATATGCGTCACTGCGCCGGCCATCATTTCGGTTATTGCCATAACCGTCATCATTATAACAATTTTGGGTACTCTGTTGGTTGTCGTCGCGTTAACCGTCGCGTCGATCCTGCGAACCGGATCTGTACACTAGGCCATTCTATCGTAGCCCCTGCGTATTGTCATAACGTCCATTATTGTTACTTTGGTTATTCTGATTGTTGCGCTGGCTTCTACTTTGGTTGTGATTGGCCCAGCCCGCACCTGGTTGCCTCCGTAGTTATCGTTATTCTGTTGTCGCTCGTAGCCCCTACTCGTGTTTTCTCTATAGGCGCGACCTTTAGGGTAAAGGCACCATATTTCGTCCGGGCACCATATTTCGCCCTGCCTATGGATCCTCACGATATTAATACTTTTTAATGTTCAAAGACAGAAAAATGTATATTCGCTACTCTAAAGCTAGAAATTACATGATATCCTTAACGCTGGTACGTGATTCATGGTTATAATATTTCACTATTTTACGAGCTATCAATAGAGTGTCTGCTAGTTAGACTGATTTTCTTTTGGTTTCCAGAAACGAGTGCTAAATATTTCTAAGCGGAAATGTACTTCAAACTATGAGCATATTGCATTTTTTATAGGCATTTGAAATTTCCTGAATGTGATTTTAATGATTTGATGTTAGTTATAACAAAAATATTGATTTTCTGAAGATTTTTATAATTATTAAGAGGCGAAAATGGGTCACATAACTTGCCTCGGTTCCATATTTCGCCCTGGGCGAATCTCTATACACTGTTTTGGGAATATGATGTGTGCCTAATTTTCGCCCAGTCTGTGAATAACAATTAAGTGGAAAATAATAACAACGTTTCCGTCACAAGCTTGATATGGTCTTTTTATAAAAAAATCAAGTTTTGTATGCATGTATATTTCAACATAACCTTTGAATGCTTGTATTGATATCCATCAAACTTGGTATACGTGTGTTTTTCACAGAGCTGATGGTCATAGAATTGAAAGGAAAGAAAGAAATAACCATCTAGAAAAAAAATCATGCTCAGAAACTTAGAATTGGTGTCCGATGCCATTTCGAAGCCCGACACGGCGATTTCCAATTTACGAAAAGTAAATCGACGTTTTCCGGTACTCTGCATACATAATTAACCACCGTTATCGATTACTAATTGGATGTTTTAGGAATATCTGTGGCTGATGTTGCATTTCCAGCGATTTTTGGACTTTCATGAAAACATTTTTAGAGAAGCACTTCAAAAATTCGCTCTGATCGCTTGTTTATTTTCACCTCCCGCTTCTTGATGTAGCAATAATAATAATAATTTGATAGCGGAGAGTTCAAGATACGTTTCGAAAAGTTGCTGGAGCTGGTGCATTTTTTAAATTGAAGATTTATCAAGACCATCATTGAAACAAATAAGAGCTTTCAAAATCTTTTAATATAAAAATAGCGGTGGATTTAAATATATGATTCATTTTCATTGCGGAACAGCTAGACCAAACTTGACATAGGTATTTTTCGATATAAGATTGATTGTTATAGAAGAATAAACCATAGATTGACTCATTATTGACAACACGATCTTTTTACAATCCAGTTTGAAATGATAGGTTCAATAGTGTAGAGTCTTACCTCGCACTCCGATTATCTTAGTTTAGGTTTGCTCGCATGGCAAGAACCTGACTGCCCGCTACCTAAAAGCCCTCTCCTTCTTCTCTTGCGAAAATCTTCAACAGAGTCGTTCTCTCATTCTACATCTCTACATCCTACCTCTACTCTGAAATTAATAATCACTTTTGGTAATGGACTGTATGTGTCGCCGTGGCAGCCTTTTTGCCTTTCCTCTAGAAAGGTTTATGAGCAAGATCGCGCCAAATGACCTATGGTCGAATATCGACCATTTTTTATTTGAATGAAACTTTGCACACGTATTTGGCTTAGCAAACTAAGCATTTTTCACAGATGGAGAGACTTTTTACACCAATGATTTACATTCTAAAAGGGCGTATGCTTTTTGGCATAGGTTTTATTCGAAGCATTGTGGCCCAGAAACCGTTGATTGTATAGAAAACTGTATGAGAATGAGTTGTAGAGAATTGAAAAAGCATCATAAAAAATATATACACTGTACAAAAAAATTTTTTCACCAAAAAAAATTTAAAATAAACATTAAATTTCAATTAAAAAAAAAAGAGTTGAACTGTTTTTTTAATTTTTTTAAGAAACTTGACGTTAACACGCAAATTTTTAAAAAAAAAGTCCAGGATGGAGAAATGAAAAATAATTTTTTTATGGTAGATTAATTTTTTTATAAAAATTCTAATTTAAACATTTTTCAAAATATTTGTATTCTGATGATTTTAAAAGATGCAGAGAGTCATTTTGAATCAAAAAGCTCATAATAGTAAACATTCTAAGGGCATCGGTTTTCGAGTTATTTTTATTTTAAGCTCGAAAAAATATTAATATTTCGGAAAATACACGTTTTTCTTAATTTTTCCATGGTTCTTCAGCAAAAACCATACATTCATTGGAATGCTTGATCAAAAATATACAATTCTTTCTTTGACAACAAAACGATTGGATAAATAACTCGAGCGCTAAACCTTAGCCTACCTACACGTTCCCCCATGTCGAATGTTTTATAAAAAAATATGTTTGCCGTGCAACACTACCTACTTGTTTACTAATAACAACTGTTTGTAAAGTACGCAACCAATAACTACTGGGTTACCTATAATTTCTGTTTTCGTATATAAATACGATTGCATTACTCCAGATGTGTTAGTAACAGTTTGCATTTTGTGAAGATGAATAAAGTGAAAATGGAATACACCAAGCCCAAATGCTGTAAACCCTTTCCTGATCATCGGTGCTCATCAAGCTTACGCAAATTAAACGAAAACGTTATTGCAAAATTAAAAATATTGAACAGTCAAGCTCATTTTAATACGTCTTTATCAATTTGTGATTCGTGTAGTTATTGGAATGATAGTCAAGCTACCATTCCTCCCTTCGTTGTTTACTATTCAGAATCTGGAACACTTAAAAACATCAGCTTCATCATAATATCGGAAGTACTCCTTCATGATACTGTTGCGGTTCAGGTGTTCATTGCCAAATCAATGAGTTTTTTGAAAACAACAATAGAGTTGAAAAAAGCGATATTAATGTCTGATGAAGCTGCCTCACAATATAAAAATAGAAAAAACTTTGCTAGTCTTTGCAAGTTCAAAACAAAATATAACGTCGATGCAGAGTGGCAATTTTTTGCGACTTCTCATGGTAAAGGCCCATGCGATGCAATTGGTGGCATATTAAAACGAATGGCAGGAAATGCAAGTTTAGCTAAAGAACATGAACATCCCATTACAAGCGCAAAAGAATTGTATGATTGGTTTAATTAGAAAAGTAATAAAAATTCATCAAAAATGTCATTTAGTTGGGTATCATATGAAGAATATGAACAAAGAGTAACAGAATGGAGCAATATTTTCAAAAAATCTATAATAATAGCTGCCACACAAAAGTATTACTCTTTTGTTCCGATTTCAGAAAATCAGATACAAACGTAGCTGTTTTCAAAAGATGACGAATCATTTACTTATGATGTATATAAAATATAAGGTGAAAATAGTTCTGTAAAGTATCTATGTCATAGAAAAATATGTTCCCAAGATAATAAAACTCGAAAATAAATATTTGATTCTTATATAGATTTATATCACTTAGAACATTTAACTCTTTTCTTGAGAACCTGGCCGAACGGTTCGTTTGTTCGTTTTGTTGTCGTGTTTGTTTGTTTGTTGTCGTTTTGTTGTCGAAGAATGAATTGTATATTTTTGATCAAGCATTCCAATGAACGTATGGCTTTTGCTGGAGAACCATGGACAAATTAAGAAAAACTTTTCCTAAATAATTATAATTTTTCGAGCTTAAATTAGAAATAACCTCGAAAACCAATGCCTTTAGAATGTTTACTACCAAGAGCTTTTTGATTCAAAATGACTCTCTGCATTTTTTAAAATCATCAGAATACAAATATTTTGAAAAATGTTTGTATTAGAATTTTCATAAAAAAATTAATCTACCATAAAAAAATTATTTTTCATTTCTCCATTCTGGACTTTTTTTAAAAGTTGCGTATTAACGTCAAGTTTCTTAAAAAAAATCAACTCTTTTTTTTTAAATTGAAATTTAATATTTATTTTTAATTTTTTTTGGTGAAAAAAATTTTTTTGGTACAGTGTATATCATTTTATGGTGCATTTTCGATTCGCTACAACTCATTCTCAGACAGTTTTTCTATACAACCAACGGTTTCTGGGCTACAATGCTTCGAATAAAACCTATGCCAAAAGGCATACGCCCTTTTAGAATGTAACTCATTGGTGTAAAAAATCTCTCCACCTGTGAAAAATGCTCAGTTTGCTAAGCCAAATACGTGTGCAAAGTTTCATTCAAATCAAAAATGGTCGATTAAATTTTCGCGTATTTCCAGGTGATTTGAAATAATTTTGCTCTATAGCAATCAGTGAAAAACCTAAATTAATCCACCTAGCGGTCAGACCAAGCATTTCTCATTCAAATTTATCATTTGAAAAAATAGATTTACATGAACGCTTCAATCCAATAAATGTGTATTCACTTTTTTGATTTTAAAATAATGATGTAATAATAGAAGTATAAAATATGAAATTTGACGTAATGTAAATGCTCAAGAAATAGCGAAATAAAAGAAATGACTCTTAATTTCGAACAATTCAATCACGAGCGATACCGGGAACATTCAAATGGTACGATACCACATTTAAATTATATTGTGGCCACATATATTGATCAAAGCAGGTATAGTTTTAAATAGTCTTTGAATTTCTTTTCTTTTCATAACTTTTGAACCACATATCAAATTGTTATGAAGTGTGTTATTTGTAAGTTTGAGAGATGACTCGTTCGTATGACACTAGTTATGTTCAAATAAGTCGTGTAATCTTTGAGATAATAGAATTTCGTTGTTTTATTAACAATTTAATACATCACGGATGCTTAAGTTCGATTATAATCAAATCAAATGGGAACGTATAGGGCAGCCGAACTTTAAAACCACGTGTTAAATCATAATTCATCAGTCAACCCTTAACTAGCCCGTTCTTCTGATAATACTATTGATCAAATCGGTTGTGTAGTTACATTTCGGTACTTTACAGACGAAGTTACAGTTCGATTACAGTAAAATTCAATAGGGTGTTATGAGTCAGCTAGACCTTTCATTTGACACTAATTTCGTGAAAATCGGTTCAGCCACCTCTGAAAAAAGTGATGAGTGAGTATTTGTATTCTTCGGAATATGTTTCATTTCATAGCTAGATTTCACATTTTTAAACATTACAGGCAAAGTAATAGTCCGATTGCAAAAAATCAATAGGGTCTTATGGGGTAACTAGACCTTTCATATGACACTGATTTTGTGGAAATCGGTTCAGCCATCTCTGAGAAACATGAGTGAAATTAAACAGTCTTCAGTAGACGTTTTTTTCATAACTTCTGAACCACATGTTCAATCTATATAAAATTCAAAAGTTAGGGGTTGTTTTTTTTTTCATTTGGCCAATTTTATTGAAATCGGTTGTGTGGCTTCTGAGATATTGATGTTTCGTGATTTTTACATTTTGATGCATAGCCTCTAAACTAAAATCCGATTACAATGAAATTTAATAGGGTCTTATGGATCAACGAGAACTTTTATTTGCATATAATTTCATGAAAATCGGTCCAGCCATCTCTCAGAAAAGTGAGTGAAAATAAAAATCTGCACATACACACACATACATACACACACACACACACATACATACATACATACATACATACATACAGAAAATGCTCAGCTCGTCGAACTGAGTCGAGTGATATATGCCATTCGGCCCTTTGGAGTACTTTCATATCTTCGGTTTTGCAAGTGATAGGAGAAAGGCAAAAAGTTAACAAAAATATTTATTAGGAGTGAAATATTCGTGCTGAAGAAATAGCGAAATAAAAGAAATGACTTTGAATTTTTCACTTCAATACATAGCAATACCGGGAACGTACGAATAGCACTATACCACATTCAAATTTTTTTGAGGCCATATGTTTTGATCAAAGCAGTTACAGTTTTAAATAGTCTTTGAATTTCGTTTCTTTTCATAACTATTGAACCACATATCAAATTGCTATGAAATTTCTTACTTGTGAGTTTGAGAGACAACCCGGGGAAACCTATAGGAAAGCCAAACTTTTCATTTGACACTAAGGGTGTTGAATTTAGTCCAGCCATTTTTGGGAAAACGAGTGAATTTGAAAAGTCACCGGAACATGTTTATTTTCACAATTTTTGAACCACGTGTTTAATCACTATAAAATTCATCAGTAAACCTTTAACTAGGCCGTTCATTTGATACCAATATTGTTCAAATCGGTTGTGTACTTTCTGAGATAATGAAGTTTCGTGATTTTCATATTTTGATACATTACAGACAAAGTAAGAGACCGATTACATTGAAATTCAATAGGGTGTTATGAGGCAGCTAGACCTTTCATTTGACACTGATTTCGTGGAAATCGGTTCAGCCATCTCTGAGAAAAGTGAGTGAGTTTCAGTAGTCTTCGGAATATGTTTCTTTTCAAAGCTGGATTTCACATTTTTAAACATAACAGGAAACGTAATAGTCCGCTTGCAAAAAATAAATCAATAGGGTCCTATGGGGCAACTAGACCTTCCAAGTGACACTGATTTTGTGGAAATCGGTCCAGCCATCTCTGAGAAACATGAGTGAAATTAAACAGTCTTCAGAACACGTTGCTTTTCATAACTTCTGGACTACACGTTCAATCTTCATGAAACTCAAAAATTAAGAATTCTTTAACTAGCTCGTTCATTTAAACCCAATTTTGTTAAAATCGGTTGAGTAGTTTCTGAGATAATGATGTTTCGTGATTTTCACATTTTTAGACATAACCTCTAAACTAAAAATCCAATTTCAATTAAATTTGATAGAGTCTTATGGGGCAACTAGACCTCTCATTTGCAATTGATTTCATGAAGATCGGTCCAGCCATCTCTGAGAAAAACGAGTGAGATTGGGAGAGCGTTACATACACACACACATACACACACACATACAGAAAATGCTCAGCTCGTCAAACTAAGTCGATTGATATACGAGATTCGACCCTTTAGAGCACTATTATACCTTTGGTTTTTCCAGTGATTGCTATAGCTTTCTAGGAGAAAGGCAAAAACCAAAGGTATAAAAGTGCTTCAGAGGGTCGAATCTCGTATATCAATCGACTTAGTTCGAAGAGCTGAGCATTTTATGTATGTGTGTGTGCGTGTGTGTGTGTGTGTGAGTGTATTTATGTAACGGTCTCCCAATCTCACTCGATTTTCTCAGAGATGGATGGACCGATTTCCATGGAATTACTTGCAAATGAAAAGGCCAGATGCCCCATAGAACCCTATTGAATTTTATCGTAATCGGATTTTTAAAATTAGTGTCATATGGAAGGTCTAGTTGCCCCATAAGACCCTATTGAATTTCATTGTAATTGGACTTTAACTTTGTTCGTTATGTATAATAATGTGAAATCAGGCTATGAAAGGAAACATCATCCTGAGACTGTTTGAACTCACCCACTTTTCTCAGAGATGGCTGGACCGATTTTTACGAAATAAGTTGCAAATGAAAGGTCTAGTTGTCTCATAATACCCTACCAAATTTTATTATAATCGGACCGTAACGTTGTCTTTTATGTAACGAAATTTGAAAATCACGAAACGTCATCATCTCAGAAACTACACAACCGATTGGAACAAAACAGGTATCACACGAACATGCTGTATTCAAAACCATCGATGATTTTCACAATGAATAAACAAGTGATCCAGAAGTTATAAATATAAACGTTTTCCGATGAGTTTATATCATTCACTAATTCTTGCCTTTCTTCAAGGAAGGTATAACTATCATTGGCAAAACCGAAGGTATAAAAGTGCTCCAAACAGTCGAATGGCATATATCACCCAACTCAACTCCATGAGCTGAGCATTTTCTGTATGTGTGTATGTGTATGTGCAAATTTTCAACCTCACTCGATTTTCTCAGAGATGACTGGACCGATTTTCAAAAAAATATATTCATATGAAAGGTCTAGTTGCCCCATGAAACCCTATTAAATTATATTGTAATCGGATTTTTAGTTTATATGTTATGTATCAAAATGTGGAAATAACCGAAGGTCATTATCTCAGAAACTACACAACCGATTTTAACGAAATTGATTCTAAATTAACGGGCTACCTAAAAAAACGCTTAACATTCGAATTTTATAAAGATTGGACATGTGGTTTCAAAGTTATGGAACGAAATGTGTTCTGGAGACTATTTGATCTTACTTATTTTTCTCAGAGATGGCTGAACCAATTTTCATAAAATCAGTATCATATGGAAGGTCTAGTTGCGCCATAAGAATATTGATTTTTGCCTTTCTTCTAGAAAGGTATAGCAATCACTGCAAAAACCAAAGGTATAAAAGTGCTCCACAGGGTCGAATGTCGTATATCAATCGACTTAGTTTGACGAGCAGAGCATTTTCTGTATGGGTGTGTGTGTGTGTGTGTGTGTGTGTGTGTGTGTATATATATATATATGTGTGTGTATGTATGAATGTAACGGTCTCCCAATCTCACTCGATTTGCTCAGAGATGGCTAGAGCGATTTTCATGAAACTAATAATGCAAATGAAAGTTCTAGTTGCCTCATAAGACCCCATTGAATTTTATTATAATCTTATCTGTTATGTATCAAAATGTAAAAATTTTGATACTTCATTATCTCAGAAACTACACAACCGATTTGAACAAAATTGGTTTTAAATAAACGGGCTACCTAAGAAACCCTTAAATTTTGAATTTTATAAAGTTTGGACTTGTAGTTCAAAAGCTATGGACAGAAGCGTGTTCTGGAGACTATTGAATCTCACTCATGTTTCTCAGAGATGGTAGGACCGATTTTCATAAAATCAGTGTTATATGGAAGATCCAGTTGCCCCATGATACCCCGTTGTTTTTTTTCTGCAATCGGACTATTACTTTGCCTGTTGTGTTTAAAAATATCAAATCCAGCTATGAAATAAAAATATTTCGAAGACTACTCAAACTCACTTGCTTTTCTCAGAGAATGTTGAACCGATTTCCACAAAATTAGTGTCAAATGAAAAGTCTGGCTTCCTCATAACACCCCATTAAATTTTACTGTATTCGGACTTAAACTTCGTCTGTAATGAATCAAAATGTGAAAATCACGAAACTTTATTATCTAAGAAACTACACAACCGATTTGAACAATACTGATTTCAGATGAACAGGCTAGTTAAGGGTTAACTGACGAATCATTATGATTGTACACGTGGTTCAAAAGTTGTGAAAAGCAAGTCATATTCGATATAGAAAAAAAATCTTAATATAAACAATCGAATCAAAAATTATATTTTAACGAATGGTATGTCGAGTCTAATCGAGTCAAACCTATATATGAGTGCAGTGACGTTTCGATTATACCATGATCAAAACGTTTCGATTATACCATGATCAAAAAAAATTTCGCGTCATATATTTGAAACATATTTATTTCATGTTATTCGCATGTGTTAATGCATGTTCATTATGTTTGAAATTTATGTTTTCATTGTTCGGTATGGTTTCACTGCTACCAATGATTTGTTATTTTAGAGCGATTAATAAATCCAGCAAATATTACCAAGGAGTTTTTTTTTTTAAATGAAGTGTGTCGTGTAAATCTATTTTAACATACAATAAGTACGAATGAGAAAAGCTTGGTCTGACCGCTAGGTGGATTAATTTAGATTTTTTCTCTAACCGGACGCTTTGCAGAAACTTTATCCGGCTCCTCAGAGTGTTTGCGCTTTGATGTCAATGGCTCCGATAACCTTGGTATGAATCCATCAGCTCCTTTCAAAGAGTCCTGATTAGGCGTTTCTGGCATACGTAAAGTTGGCGAGAAAGTTGAGTGTGACGGGGAAGAAGGTCGCATATGAGTCGGTATTGAAAGCTAAAATGTAGAGTCTTACCTCGCATTATCTTAGTTTAGTTCTTGAAATGAAACCACACCAACTCCTTTACTGCAAGTTTCTTTATTTGCACATCCGTTTGCTCGCATGGCAAGAACCTGACTGCCCGCTACCTAGAAGCCCTCTCTCCTTGGAAGGAGTTGTAGTCTATATTGATGATATAGTTATCGCTGCAGGAACACTCGAGGAGCATGACAAACGACTCAATCAGGTTCTAGCGATACTCCAACAGAATAATACAAAACGAATAAAATGTCTATTCCGGGTGAAGGAACTCGAGATTCTAGGATTTAAGTTCTTCTTCGAGTATAAGCCCTTCAGATGATAAAGTGACAGCAATTAGAAACTTCAGGGTTCCTGAAACAAGAGAGGAGGTCCGAAGTTTTTTGGGCCTGGTTTTGTAGGGCATTTCATTTCTTGTTTGTCAACAAAATCAGAACCTCTTCGACAGTACATTCGTGAAGACGTTTCAGAATTTGGAATCGAAAAAAAAAGAAAAGAAGGCATTCGATGATTTACGGAACGAATTGTCCGAAGGCGTCCGAAAACTTGGCTATTTTGACCCGAAAGATGTGACAGAACTCTATATAGATGCTTCTGCGGTGGGCTTAGGAGTGGTCCATGTCCAGCGAGATTCATTTAGTGTTCCAAGAATCATATGTTTTGCTTCTAAGGGACTAACTCCAACAGAACGTATCTACCCACAAACCCAGCGCGAAGCCCTTACTGTAGTTTGGGCTATCGAAAAGTTTTATTTGTACTTGTTTGGCCTGCATATCAGGATTTTCACCGACCACAAGACGTTGGAATACATTTTTGGTGGTAAACATCAAGAAGGCCGTCGAGCAACCACCAGAGCAGAAGGTTGGGCGCTCCGGCTCCAGCCGTATGATTTTGACGTGAAGCATATAGCAGGGGTATCCAATATTTCGGACATACTGTCACGGTTAAACGGCAACGCGGATCTCCCTTTTTACTGAAAAAAAAAACTGAAACTAAAAGGAAAAGAAGATTACAGAAGATAACTAAAAAAGGCGTTTAGTTCTTAGTCCAAGCATGCTGTTGATAAAGTCGCATATCGACAACATAGAAAGCCAAGACAGTAACTGCAGCATCATTGCTGATTTTTGAAAAACCATCAATATTTAGTTCCTCTTTTTCAATCAATTCGCAATCCAAATCTTCTCCACATGTTACAATAGCCAAGCATTTTTATTTACGTTTTGTCACAATTTTTGTATTGATTGGATTGAGAGACACTAAAAAAATTAATGAACGAACATGCACGATAAAACAGAATTAACGAACATTATGCTTTTTAACGAGAAAAAAAAATTGTCATTTACTTTATCTAAGGCAAATCTTAAGCAAAAAAAGGATTCGTAGAACAATAAATGAATGATGCTGTGGTTAGGTATGTGACTTTTTTATTATTTTTTTTTTTTGAGTTGAAATGTGATGTCACAAAATGTCACAATAATTGCAACTACCTCCCCCCTCTAAACGCGTGACATCATTAATGGATGGTCCCTAATCAGCTGGTAATTTATAAAATAAATGCTTTTCGTGGTTAACCAATTGCATTACATAATTAAGCTGATGTTCTTTTTGTTTGTCGTAACCTGACATTGCCATGGTGCCCAATAAAGTTATCCGACACAACAGAGCGATCCGTATGATCACCGCAAACGGTCCGTCGAACGAGACTCAACTCGATATATCCTCCTTCGCAGGCACGCAAGTCCAAAGTAGTATGTGCTCCCTAGTTGCAGCAGTTTAAGAGACCTCTCGCTCTTTTAACTGTTCCGCTCCGCTCGATCCAATATGCTTCCTAGTAGCAGCAGATTAAGAGACCTCTCGCTCTTTAACTGTTCCGCTCCGCTCGATCCAAAAGTCGCCAACAGAATGAGCAGCTGCCAAGCGCCGCACTGTTTTCATAGCTACGCGCCGCAACAAAGGAAGAATGAATAGCAAATACTGTCAGGGGAAGTTTCCCCTCCTATTCTAGCGACGATGTGATTTAGCAGAACTGAGCTGTTCTAAAACCCTAATAAATAGGAATCATGAACGGACGATAATCTATATGGTTTAACGACAACCCAGACAGTTCGGATTTTTCCCCGAATATGCTGTTGTTATGGTTATTAGATATGCGGGAAGTCAAATATGATTGATATAGAATTTATGTGTTTATTCGGTTTATTCATTTTCTCTACAACATTGTTGATTTGTTTCATTTAACAGCTGTTTTCGTTATATTTCCGAGGTGGGCGAAAATGGATCCTTAGTCGAATTTGGGAGTTCGGACACCCATCAGGAAATTTCTATTTAACTCGACTAGATAAGATATTTTGGCTGTAAAGCAACCCGAATGTGCAACACAATGTTTATTGTGCACTATACAGTAAATACTGCACATCGTCGAAGTAACAAATGAAAATGTATAACGCTTGACTGGTTAGTTATGAATCAAGTGGGCGATTTATGGATCCGTTACCCTATTATAATCATTATTGTGGCTATTATTATTATTGTTATGCTACTGATTAATCGTTTGGCGCCTGTACCTGCGTGCATCCTCGCTTCTGTCGTAAGCATCGCGCCTCTGATTATTGCCTGGCTTGCCATCCCCTTCCGTTACCCTCCTGTCGCCGGTCCAATAAATCCAGACCCCGCATTGTGCTTTCTATACCGGCCAGTTGGTTGCACTCTTCGACTCTTTTCTCTAGGCATGCCCTAAGTCTCTGCAGGATCAGCCCCTTTTTTTCACAGGCCATTTGTTTCAGATTGGCGTTGTATATATACCTATGAAATGTAATCGAAGGCTTTTCTCTATCACTGCTATGCCTTTATTTATTTATTTACTACGTCTTCAGGCCAAGCTGTACAGACTGACTTATCCCTAACTAATTTAAATACCTAACACTTATTTTAAAACGATGTCTAGTTACATTGAAATCAAACACATTAATATTATTTAGTAGGGCAAAACATCTTTCCAGTGGGTGATTTTGTCCGAATACAGTCCGGTGCGTAGTTGTCAGGAGTTCCTTGTTGCAAGGATTCCAATCTAATTAAACGGCATCGCTGGTCATACGGCGGTAATCTTTGTGGGTCGTTCCAAGGTAGTCGTCGTAGTGCGAAACGGAGAACACATCGCTATAACGGGTTTCGTGGTAGGGAGCCCAAATTTGTACACCGTACTCGAGAACACTTCGAACAATAGAGCCGTAAAGCGTTTTGAGTGCGTATACATCGCTAAAATTGCGTGTGTGTCGGCGGATGAAACCGAGCGAAAGCCTTACTCGTAGTCGCTGTGATGTGCTCGTTAAAACTGAGCTTGCTGTTCATGATCACTCCTAAGTCGTTCATAGAAGAAACACGTTCCAGATTCAAGCCATTCGCTTTATACTCGTAGCGCCACTGCGTCCACATTCCAGCAAAACTGATTACCTTGCACTTCGTCCCATTTATCGCCATCCCGTTCAGAATACACCAGCTTTTCACGATGTCGATGTCCTGCTGCAGAGCGGCACAGTCGATCAAAGAACTGATTACTCGGTATATCTTCAAATCATCGGCATACATCAGATGATGAGAGTCAAGGCGGTTGGTCAAGTCGGTCACAAATAAAATGAAAATTAAAGGACCAAGGTGGCTACCTTGCGGCACACCAGATGGTGTCGGAAACCGGCCTGATTTTACGGATTTATATTTCACGAAAGTGGATCTGTCCTGTAGGTAGGAGCGCAAACACAAGCTTTTTCAGCGTCAGCTCGTGGGGTACCTTATCGAAGGCTTTGGCAAAAACTACGTAGACACTGTCCACTTGGCAGCGTTTGTCCAAACTAAAGTTAAGAAAACTTGCGTATGCCATGAGGTTCGTAGCAGTAGAACGATTTTGGACAAAGCCGTGTTGGTGTTGGGATATTATGGACTTAGCGGCTGCGTAGAATTTATCGTGAATTAGAAGCTCGAGTGTTTTGGCGAGGCAACAGAGAATCGAGATTGGTCGGTAGTTAGTGACGTTATGAGAACTTCCGGCTTTGTGAATGGGCATGACAGCAGACATTTTCCATGCCTCCAGGAATCTACCATCTGATAACGACAGGTGGAAGATCTGACATACCGGTGATGCAAGTCCTTCCGCGCAGCGCTGAATGAATACAGGGGACAGTTTGTCCGAACCAGGGCCTTTCAACGTGTCAAGAGATTTCAGCGCGATGGTAACCTCGGCTGCGGTGAAAGTTGGACGTTGCAAGTGTATATCGAACGATGGCAAGGAGTTTAACAGGAGTCCGGGGAAATAGCTGGAGTGTTAAAGTTGTACACCGATTTGAAAAAAGCGTCAAAAATTTCGACTGAAACTACATCGTCGTTACTGGTTGTGCCTTCGTAAGATATCGCCGATGGGATAGACTGTATGCCTTTTTTGCTTTTGAAGCAACGCCAGAAACAGGACGGATCCGCCTTAGCCTCACTTTCGATTCGGAAGATATAATTACGGTAAGCAGAAAGTAGGCATTCATTATACTTGTTTGAGTTCGGCGAGTCATCACGAAAGTTTGTGCATAGGTTAAACCTGTCAAATATGTTTTAGACTTGACTCTGATTTTGTTATTTATGAAGACTATTGTCAGATAAATTATAGTAAAATATACAAATATACTCTGTCTCCAGCATGCGGAGGGTTAATCTGTTTCCAGCGGTACGATGGCGCATAAATCGGCGGCGGGCTTTACAGAGGACATTACGTTTGTGTCGAAGTGCGGCGTTCCACCACTGGTGATTGTACGAGTGTCGGATGTTAGTTGTGCGAAAAGGTGTATTTCTGGCAATTATTTTAAATAGCTCGTCTTAAAAAATTGCAACGACCTCATCAGTATTAGCTCCATAGCTTCATCCCAGCTTAGCAAGCTGAGCTCGGTGACAACAGCGTCATAGTTGCATCGATTGAAATCGAGGTTACGGTTTGCAAGAGTTCCAATAGGATTTTCTGATAAGCATGGCATTGCTAGGCGTAAAACGAAAGGTTTGTGGTGACGATCATAGGGTAGAATAGTAAAAGGCACGCCGATCAGTTCAATATCGCTGCTGTTGCCTACAAAAGCCAAGTCTAGTAGTCTTCCGTGGGTATTCGGTAAAACGCAAATTTGCTGCAGTCCACTAGCGACCATGTTTCCCGTGAAAATAAGCTCCTGTTCTGAGGATGCGTTCGTTGGCAGGAATGAGTCCACATCGTTATCGTAAGACCAATTCAGGTGTGGTAGATTGTAGTCGCCGACTACTATCACTGAATCGCCGCTTGCTGTTTTGGTCGCTAATTGCTGCACACAGTGAGCGTGGGCGACATATCTATCAGGTTAGCTGTTGGGTCTCAAGTTGATTCCGCACAGATAGATTGATTTAGTCGAAAGGGAAGTTTTCACAGCAATTTGCTCGAGTGCATTACATCCTTCAAGCTGCCCATTTTAACAATAGCTTTAACATTTTAACCGTTGGGTAGAATTCAATGAAAATTTGAGTGTATTTAGTTCATAGTGCAATATTTACATCCTGCAAGTTTTAAAGTCATGTGATCAAAAGTCGCGGAAATGGGATCGAAAGAACAGCTCGTGCGTGATAAAATCTTGCGCATTCATCACGAGAACAAGGATCTCTCGCATCGTTCCATCGCTAAAACGTTGGGAATCGCGAATTCTTCGGTGTCACGAGTGATTAAGCAGTTCGAGGAACGATTGACCACCGATCGGAAGCCCAGAAGTGAAGGAAAAAGTATTCCGTTCAACACCAAAAATCACAACCGCGTAGTTGGGGCCTTCAACCGAAACCCGAACGCCTCCGTTCGGGATGTGGCTAAGAAGCTGCACCTAAGCCGAAGTTTTGTCCAGAAGGCTAAAACTAAGGCTGGACTACGAACGTTCAAGGTACAAAAGGCCCCTAATCGCGACGAGAAGCAGAACAAGTCCGCCAAAACCCGTGCCAGGAAGTTGTACCTCAACATGCTGACGAAAGTTTGATGCTGCATCATGGACGACGAAACATATGTGAAGGCCGACTTCAAACAGATCCCCGGCAACCTGTTTTTCACGGCCAAGGATAAGTTCAGCGTTCCGGAGCATGTCCGCACTCAGAAGATGTCCAAATTTGCGAAGAAATTCCTGGTTTGGCAAGCCATCTGCAGGTGCGGGAGGCGGAGTGCACCTTTCGTGACCCAGGACACGATGAACGGACAGGTGTACATGAAAGATTGCCTCCAGAAGCGGCTGCTTCCTCTCCTGAAGGCCCTCAACGTCCCAACAATCTTTTGGCCGGATTTGGCCTCATGGCACTACTCCAAGGACGTGCTGAAGTGGTATGCGGACAATAAGGTCAATTTCGTGCCGAAAATGTTCAACCCTCCCAACACACCGGAGCTCCGCCCCATCGAAAAGTACTGGGCGATTATGAAGCGGCACCTTCTTAAACAACCTAAGGTAGGGAAGATAGTCGAGGAACTGAAGTAAGTATGGGTTTACATGCAAAAAACGGTTGATTCACAGGTTGTGCACAATCTTATGGCCGGGGTTAAGGCCAAGGTGCGGGCATTTGCGTATGGACTGTAAATAAAATACGAGTAAAATGGTTGAATAAAATTTAATAGTTATTTTTCAATCCCTGAAAATTCGATGGCAATCGGATGAAAACTCGAATTTTGCGAATCAATTTTGTGTGTGGCAATTTCATCGTGGACACCCTTTAGATGACAACTCGGCATTTTTAATATCATTTTGAAGCCACGTTTCTGTAAGTATTATTACATCGCAGTCACAGGAAGCGATCCTCAAGAAAAAATCATTAACCTTCGTGCGCATCCCGCCGGCGTTTTGATAGTATACCGTTAGTGGTTCGTTTACATTTCGCGGTGGTGCCCACGTGATGAGGAGCGAGGGTGTGGAAAAGTGTGATGGTGGGCTGGGCGTTCTTACAGAGTTAGAGGAGTTTAGTATTACTGGGGCAGACGATGAAAGATCGATGGAATTCTCGGTTTCTCGGTTGCGGTGGTTGGATCGTGAGTCGATGCTGTCGGTTTCCAAAAAAACTGATTCTGTTTACTAGTGTCAACAAATTCGCGGAATCGAATTCCCCGCGGCCAAGTTTCCGTGGCAAGAGCGGTAGACTTTAGTTGCAGCGGCATTCCAGTTTTATACGAAACGAATGTAAGTGATCGTGTGTCTTTGCCGCGTGGAACAAGTGTAAGCATTTCATTCTTTTATCATTGTCCTTCTTATTAACATATCGCCCACCACGCATACAATCCTTCCTAGAATCACGGACATTGCGCGTACCCAAAAGTATTGCTCAATTGTCATCCAACACTAGGTCATAAATTGCAAGGCCCCAGTGACACCCTTTTTTATATTTTGTTTCCTCTGCTTTCCGTATTCCGCATGGGCAATTGCTTTGCATACGCTGCATTGCCCATGCCAAACATTTGGCCAACACATTGACTGTTTACCAATTAGAGATGGTTGGGTACGGGTATTTTTACCCGAAACCCGTACCCGACGGGTTCGGGTCGGGTTTCGGGTAACGCCAAAAAATATTGTATGGGTTCGGGTCGGGTACGGGTAATTAAAAAACCAAGGCTTCGGGTTCGGGTCGGGTACGGGTTTGAAAAATTCTCAATTGGTCGGGTACGGGTCGGGTACGGGTAATTCAATTTTCGTGCATTGTGAGAATTCAATTTTTATCATTTCAAGCCTTGGTGTTTTCTTAATGTCGATAATCGGTAATATCGGAGAGAAAGTCGCCCATCATCACTCAACGAGAGATCGCCCAATACCTATTCTGACAGTTGTCGGCAGTCTATGCACCAAGGGAATGACATCATGCTATCGCTTTCTAATGTTAGATTGAATAGTTCTTCCTGCAACGGTTTTGATTTAAATGGAGTTTTTGTCGGGCTTTTTTCATAACTGTCAGGAAAACCGCGGAGCATTGCACACTGGGGCGACTTAATACAAATTCTTGCCAAGTAAAAAAAAGTGTCGATGAATACGACAAAAATATGGTATATACCTAATTTTAGGGTGCTGAACACGAATCTCCATTCCACTTTTTATTTGGAGACGTTCATAAAGCACGTGACTTAATTTTTCATGATTTTTTAGCACTTCTCCCCTAACTTTTTTATTAAACTGAATTATATGATCTTCAACCACAAGCAACGCCACAGGGCGTCCTCTTTAGAAAAACAGCTTACGTAGTTTTTGCAAAACTCCTCAAATCAACCAAATTTCGCAAAAAAAATGTTTTTTTTTAAATTAAAACAATATTATATATTTTAAAAGGTAATAAAAACTAACTACAAATCAACTTTTTCTTCGAGGCCAAAAAAAAATCAAGCTATCATTGAAGCTGCAGAGCGTTTCAAAGTAATGATATATTTTTTTTTAAATATGTCAAAAAACGTCAGTATGCCGAGTTTTGAAAAGTTATAAAAAAATCAAATTTTATTATTCTGCACCCATATTTTGGACTTAAGCACTTAAATATTTATTTATTTATTTATTTATTTAATATCTGTTTTTTACTGATTTTTAGAATTTATCAATGACACCGAATCTATACTCAAAATTACAGGTTTTTGGCAAATGCAGTGAACTATCAAATTTTTCTCAAGTTATAAACTATAGTTCATTAAGCAGACAGTATGTGAGTAGAGGAAGAACGAAATATAAGCGAACTGGAAATATGATACAGATTTGGAAAAATATACCGCATCCCGACGGGACTTGAACCCGCAATCTCCCTGTCTCCGGCATGGTGTTTTGACCAATTAAACTACGGGGGACGGTGGTACTGTTCCACAATCTATATCGTATCACATTCCGCTTTCGACTTATTTTATTGCTCATCCCTAACTACACACAATGCTGTGCAAGCGTTATTTATAGACTGAAAGGAATGTCTCATCACACACAGAAGAGTCAGCTGATGCTGATTACTCTTATAGACCTGTGTGATCGAGACCGAAGTCAGTCTGCGTCGTGCTTGCAAGTGCGACACAACTACGGAAGGTGCTCCGTACGGCTAATTTTTTCGAACTGAATTTCTATTTTTAACAACGGCTTTTTCCCGTTAACACGCAAGTTCATTAAGCAGACAGTATGTGAGTAGAGGAAGAACGAAATATAAGCGAACTGGAAATATGATACAGATTTGGAAAAATATACCGCATCCCGACGGGACTTGAACCCGCAATCTCCCTGTCTCCGGCATGGTGTTTTGACCAATTAAACTACGGGGGACGGTGGTACTGTTCCACAATCTATATCGTATCACATTCCGCTGTCGACTTATTCTATTGCTCATCCCTAACTACACACACTGCTGTGCAAGCGTTATTTATAGACTGAAAGGAATGTCTCATCACACACAGAAGAGTCAGCTGATGCTGATAACTCTTATAGACCTGTGTGATCGAGAGTGATAAATAACGCTTGCACAGCAGTGTGTGTAGTTAGGGATGAGCAATAGAATAAGTCGACAGCGGAATGTGATACGATATAGATTGTGGAACAGTACCACCGTCCCCCGTAGTTTAATTGGTCAAAACACCATGCCGGAGACAGGGAGATTGCGGGTTCAAGTCCCGTCGGGATGCGGTATATTTTTCCAAATCTGTATCATATATCCAGTTCGCTTATATTTCGTTCTTCCTCTACTCACATACTGTCTGCTTAATGAACTTGCGTGCTAACGGGAAAAAGCCGTTGTTAAATTATAAACTATATTAATTTTGACCTTTTAAAATTCGTTTGACCCTTTAATGTGTTTATAAAACTCGTCGTTTATTTTAAACTTTACCAGACATGCACTTTTCATAGTGGACCGATTCCTTATAGTGGACCACCCGCCTGAAACTCTGGGTTCATTATCATTCGTTCACACGCACACTCGGTTCTAGCCTGGCTCCGGCCATCATCTCGAGAAACCACATATGACAATCAGTGCATAAAATGTACGAGGTACCCAGGCATGTTGAACAAAAAAAATTAAAAAAAAAAACAGGACGGGCCGGGTACGGGTCGGGTACCGGCAATTTCGGCGTTTTTTTCTATCGGGTACGGGTAGTTAGAATAGATATTTTTCGGGTTCGGGTCGGGTACGGGTATTTTAAACAAACCAGACTTCGGGTTCGGGTCGGGTACGGGTTTGAAAATTTTCGATGAGTCGGGTACGGGTCGGGTACGGGTAACAAATTTCCCATACCCGACCATCTCTATTACCAATAACGCGCCTGAGCTTGGGTCTAGGAAATGAGCATAGGTCGTAAGCTTTTTGGTAAGAGAAATACATTCATTCTATGTTGAACACTTATATGAAATAGTCCGTTTCTCTCGAACTAAAAGAACTCCACGACAGCGGGTCTGAATGGCGACCAGTGCCAACGGTCAACAAGAGTAGAGAAATGTGCAAAGAAAGTGACTCATCCGAACGAAAAAAAAACTCTGAAAACAGTACAAAGTGAAGCGTAATTTTCGGCGGCTGGTGCAAACAAAATGACTTACATTCGGTCGCATGGTAAACTAGTGCTTCGCTCTCATTACGTGAACACTGAAAAACAGTATAAAGTGAATCTAAGTGTATAAGTGAATCTAAAGACTCTGATAACAGTATAAAAATAACTAACTTGCGGCAGCTTGTGGTGATGCTGGGGAAGCGTGGTTAACGAACATGGAACCTACTTGTTTATTTCGATCAGCCAGTTTTGGACGGAAAGAATAAACCTGCGTATGGTGGAGATAAACAATAATGACTATAAAATAGTGAAGTGAAAAGCAAATAAACTCAAACACGAAGACGGGCACGGGCAATTAGCCTTAATAAGGTTACGACAATCTAATCGCGATTGCTATACCTACTAGAAGAAACAGCAGCAAAGACGGCAGAGAAACGAACAGCAGAAAAGACGACAGAGTAACGAACAGCAGCAACAACGGCAGCGGCAACAACAATAGCAGCCACAACAGCGGAGCATAATTAATGTAAGTGAAAAATTAATGTAAGTGTAATAATTGATGTAAATGAAAAATTGTTAAAAAAAAACAGAAAACAGCGTAATAAACCAGAGTTTACCCTGAAAAAAAGTAGCAAAATTAATAATACTAGGCAGACGACTATCACAGGCGGCCAGAATGACGTCCTTAATAGAAGTCATCAAAATGGTCACGGCACTTTTGCCGACTTACGACGGCACGCCCGAAAAAATGGGTAATTTCTTGGACGCACTTAGCGTGGTCAAGCAGGTGACCACAGAGCCCGAATATTTACCCACCGTCATCAGCATAGTGATGACGAAACTAGAGGGAAAAGCAAGGCATGTTTTTTCAACGCCACCCGCGACATCGACGCGGAGACTAATAAACTAAAATAAATAACGGGTGTGTGTGTCACCCCCGCAAGCAATAATCGCAAAGCTTGCAAGCTGCAAAGGTCAAATAATGCCGGGTTTACTAAGGAAATAGAAGAGCTGACCATGCAGTTAGAAACCACGTACATTGCGACAAAAATACCAGCGGAGGTAGCAAAAACAATGGCTACAAAAGAAGGGGTGCAGCATATGGATACCGGACTAATAGACGATAAAACGGATATAATTCTCAAAGCAGGCAAATATACTAATATTTGCGAGGCCGGAAATAAGGTTTTGGAAGAAGCACCCCAAAATTCAAATCAGGCGACAGTAAATTTTGTTAGAAACCAAAGTAGTGATCAATGGTCTAGATGGCAAACATCTGGAAACTTCCAAAATAAACAAAATTATAGAGGTTATAATAGAGGCCAATATAATAACAATGGTAATCGATACTACCAGAACCGCCGCGCTTACGATTCAAGTCGTGACCTCCGACCAAATACCGGTAACTACCAGCAGAGACGTGTCAATTTTCAGCAAAGAAACGACAACAATCTGCCACGAAATAATTATAACCAATCACGGGGCAGAAATAACTATAGAAACGTTTATGTTGCGGAAAACGGAAGGGGGCTTCTGGAAAATCCTCGCTCCGAGGCGCAACAAAACGACGGGGAGACAGCATACCCCAATATAGAGTAAATGTGTATAATCTTAACCTGACATACACAAACTTCGTGAAATTAAAGCTCGATATGTGCGAAAAACTTGTTAACCTTATTGTGGATACAGGAGCGGACATATCGATAATTAAGGAAAATCTGTTAAAAAGATTTCAAGAAATATTTATAAAGCTAAATTGTACCATTAATGGAGTGACTGATGGGAAAGTTGAAACCATTGGTCACACTTTCACAAATATTATATTAGATAACACATTAATACCGTATCAATTCTAAGTAGTAACTAAAAATTTTTCAATTCAAACTGACGGAATACTTGGGAGAGATTTTTTGGCAAAATACGAATGTAATATGTGCCTCAAAATATGGTTACTATCATTCGAATATGAAAAGAGAATTTTTGAATTACCGATAGAAGATAAATATAACGGCAACCTAGTTATACCACCTAGATGCCAGATAATTGAGCAAGTAAAATTCACAAATATTAAGGAAGATAGCGTAATCTTATCTAAAGAAATGGAGTTTTCTGCGCTAACACGCTAGTAAGCCCAGGAGCACAGTATGTAAAATTCGTTAGTGTAAATAATAATGCTGAGGTCGCTCCATTAAATTTCGATCCAGAAATATGTCCAGCTAGTGATTTCGTAATGCTACCCACTGACAACGCATACAATAATGAGGACAAAAGATGGGAGAAATTACAACACGAAATCAAAACACCTGGCTTGTCAGTCGAAATAAAAAATAATTTTCGCGCTAAGCGATGACCCGCTAACGGCAAATAATTTCTACAAGCAGACAATTAATTTAGAGAGCAACGCTCCGGTGTATATAAAAAATTATAGGTTACCAGAGGTACATAGAGAGGAAATAAAAAGCCAAATTGACAAAATGCTTCGTGGAAAAATTATACAACCCTCTACGTCAATTTTGCTCGTTCCGAAAAAATCATCCACAGAAAAGAATAAGTGGCGATTAGTCGTTGATTTTCGTCAATTAAACAAAAAAAATAACGCCGGATAAATTTCCTTTACCGCGTATAGAAGAACTTTTGGACAACATTGGACGAGCGAAATACTTTTCAACATTAGATTTAACGTTCGGGTTTCATCCGATTGAACTGTACAGAAATTAAAAAAAAAAAATACACAGCTTTTTCCAGCCCGGCTGACGTTCGGGCTAAATAAATTGCCCAACAGTTTTCAGCGGATGATGACGATAGCACTCAGCGGACTACCACCAGAATGCGCATTCCTGTATATAGACGATATTATAGTCATGGGATGCTCCGTAAATCATCACCTGAAAAACCTTGAGTGCGTATTCATATAACTTCGAGAACACAATCTGAAGCTTAATCCCGAAAAATGCAATTTTTTTCAACCTGATGTTACGTATCTGGGACATCATATCTCTGAGAAAGGCATTCAGCCGGATAAATCAAAATCTTCTGTTATCGAGAATTATCCAACGCCAAATAACGCTGATGATGTGAAACGGTTCGTAGCATTCTGCAACTATTATAGACGATTTATTGAAAACTTTGCAGAAATAGCCAATCCGTTGAATAAATTGTTGAGAAAAAACACAAAATTTGAATGGAAACTAGAGTGCCAGAAGGCGTTTGACACACTGAAAAGTCAACTATTATCACCCAACGTATTGCAGTTTACTAAATTCAAGGAACATTTTACATTAATAACCGACGCATTCAAAGTTGCCTGTGGAGCAGTACTTACTCAAAAGTATGACGACATAGATTTACCGATCGCATACGCTAGTAAATCTTTCACAAGAGGCGAAGCCAATAAATCGACTATCGAGCAAAAGCTCACAGCGATTCATTGGGCGATTACATATTTTCGACCATATTTACACGGGCGTAAGTTTACAGTCAAAACAGACCATAGACCACTCGTATATTTATTTTGATGAAAAACCCTTCATCCAAACTAACCAGGATGAGAATCGATCTCGAAGAATTTGATTTTGATGTACAAAATGTACCAGGAAAAACAAACGTCGGAGCTGACGCTTTGTCTAGAATCAGAATAGACTCCGATGCGTTAAAAGAAATGTCCGTTCCTATGGTACAAACCAGAGCATCTGCTCGGAAAAATATAGGAAACGATGAACCGGAACAACATCAAGTGAATTTCGAGGATGTAGAGACTGATCACCTCAACATCCGGGAAGCACTAAATAATAGTGAGACATTTAACTTGCCGAAATTAATAATTGAGCGCGCAGCCACACGCGATGGCATACAAATACAAATTATGGATAAAGGTGATAAAAGGGAATTGACTCGAGCATCAAATGTCCAAACCAAGCTATCCAATGTTAATGAAAACCTAGGTAAAATAATAAGCAAAATAAATGAAATGGCCAGTAAACTGAAAATAAACACCTTAGATCTAGCGCTAACAAGTGAAATATTCAGAATTACAAATTTAGCAACTTTAAAACAAGCTTGCAATAAAGGATTAAATCAAACGAAAATTTTACTATCTCAACCGGTCGAGATCGTTGAAGATAAAAACGATATCATTAACATTATAAAGCAATATCACGACCTGCCCATGGGAGGTCACGTAGGAGCTGATAGATTATTATTTGGTAAGAGAAATACATTCATTCTATGTTGAACACTTATATGAAATGGTCCGTTTCTCTCGAACTAAAAGAACTCCACGACAGCGGGTTTAAACAAGCTTAATTACTTGCTGAATGGTAGTTTTCAGTTTAGAATCTGCCAATTCTGAAACCTTACTTTCGGGAACAGAGTTGATCAAAGTTTTAAGATTGGAGCGAATTTCGTTTCTAATGTCCGCCAGAATACTGTCACGGATTTCAGTTTTCATCGATTCGATAACGGACTCACCTGCTTCATTAACTGACACTAGTGAGTTTGCGAAGCGCGCTTTAGACATCAGATTTTTGCATACATTGCACATCCAAACAAAATGCGGATTTGCTCTAATTGAGGCAAAGGCATCTTCAGCTACACCGGTGCATCGCATGCAAACTGTCGTCGAGCAGAAAGCACCACATTTCAGCGAGTTGCCGGTAACATCCTTTGCACATTTTTCACAAGTAATTGCCATTGCGTGCGGCCATGCAACACTCACTGGTCAAGTGGTATGAGTGGTGATGATGGTAATTCACCAGGTGAGCAGTAAGATCAGATCAGTGAATGATTTGGGGATAGCTGTAGCTGTCGTGCGAGTGAGACGCCCAAATAAAAGCAGCAAACGATGAGCGAGACGGCCGGGATTCAGCAGAATGTATCCCGCGCTTGGGCCTTGGGTAAAAAAAATATATTTGTCGATTTTCAAACCCTACCTGCATGGAATTTACAGAATGCGCAATATAAGATGATCGAACGTCTGGGAGAGTGATCAACAGTGTATTTATCCAGCGGCAGCGAGGAATTGCAGTACAATAGTTGATATTAATATAGAGCGATACCGCCCTCGTACGCATACAAAGCGTCCTGCAACTTGAGAATCCTTTTCCTTGTACCCTGAGAATTCATCATTCTGCCCTTGCCGTAGTTCTAATATTTTTTTAATTGCGGACTCGATCGACTCGCTCGTTCCGAATTGAGAAATGAGGTTTTCTTTTACCTCACCTTTTCCTTTTAATTTCTGCAGCACCACGTACACCGGTTGATCCTCCGGTCCATCCTTTAGTATTTTATCGGCAAAGTGTTGTATGCGGAAGAAAAACACCTCCAATTCATCCTTCGAACATCTATACTCCGGGATGCACTGGATCGCTCGGTCAAGTGGGAACTCCGTCATATTTCTTCTATTCAGCTTCTTCCAATTATAAAGCTGCTCCGGCAGAAATACTTTTTTAGGTTCTCAATACGCCCTGCGAAGCTAGACTTATCCTGTGTGTCTACTTTTTTGATTAGCAGACTCTCTTTTACGAACGCTTTCTCTAATTTGTCCAACTGTTTCAATACACTTGAGCAATTCTTCTGCTTTTCCTATATCCTCTTCCGTCCCGCGAGCCTCTACAAGGGTCGACAAAAGTGGTGGGTTTTCGCACCTCAACGACCGTTCTAGGTCGGTTAGGTAATTCTCTTCTAGCTTCGAAGTCTCAAGCTCTAAGCAATTTTCTGAAAATCTTCTGTCCCGGTTAGCCTCGGGAACAATCGCCAAATTGTTTAAAATCCCCAGTGCAAGACACGCCTTCAACTGAACATGCATGTATTGGTCGGTCAGTATATTTCAGTGCTCCGATGGCAGTTTAGAACTTTTGTATCCTTTTATTATATCCGTGCATTCATTGACGGTGTCGCTTATTAATTTCTTTCTATTTGCGACAACTGCTAGCGTTCGCGTTCTATTGATATTATTGCTAAGATTATGATACTCTTGGCATACATAATCTTTTAGCTCCTTTAATCTTGACATTAGTAAAAGTTACCATTACTAAACATCATCTCTCCCTCCATTCGCTTGGCCACGGTCATTTGTAGAAGAACAAAGAACGGAAATTGCGTTAGAACACAAATGCAGTCAGTGAATTTTCCCGTCGATGCAACACATTCACACTACCTACGGACCTACCCCCAACACTTAGTCAGTAAGGCATCAGTCAGGCAATAGAAATTCGCGGAAAGAAAAGAGATAGTTTAATTAAACCAAATTAGTACGACTATCCGAAGTTGATCCGTACTTACTGGTATCTCACGAGCGCGTTATTCGCTCTCGTTCTCTTACTGGGGCTTTCCGCGATCTTTCTTTCACTGTGTTGGTCTTGATAATATATCTAATGGGTAACAAATACCTATGCGCTTCTGAATACCTTGTTGCAAATTACCATTCGTTATAATCGCAGCTGTTAAAGACGAAGAGGAGAGAGTCTAACAAAACAAAAGAAGAAACTTCAACTCATTAACGTACCGGCGCTAGTTATAGTTCTCGCGAGAATTTTCATGCAACTGAAACTGCGACACCTGATCGTGTTTAAGTGCTCACTCTCTGGAATGGTACTCGATCGATGCCTCTGGTGTGGCAACAGTTATGTGCTAGCTAGGCTAGAAGCCTTCTGCGCTGCCGCGGTGGCATGCAATTAAAATAAAGTAACGAACGGTCAACAAATACAAAGTGGAGGCCCGCGGGAAAAATACTCGCCAATGCGTATACTTACTGCATATTCTCTTCCCGAAAAGAAAAACTTACTACTTACCTTACCGGTTTAACAAATTCCGTTTTTTTATCTTTTCGTTTCCTTTCTCGATACCCAGGTGACATATTAATTTTTTTTTCATAGTGTGCAGAGTCTTCAATGTCATAACTTTTTTATGCATTATTATTTTTTGCCTTTCTCCTAGAAAGGTATAGCAAAACCGAAGGTATAAAAGTGCTTCAAAAGGCCGAATGGCATATATCACTCGACTCAGCTCAACGAGCTGAGCATTTTCTGTATGTTTGTGTGTATGTGTGTGTGTGTATGTGCAGATTTTTATTTTCACTCACTTTTCTCAGAGATGGCTGAATCGATTTTCATGAAATTAATTGCAAATGAAAGTTCTCGTTGTCCCATAAGACCCTACTCAATTTTATTGTAATCGGATTTCTAGTTTGGAGGTTATGAATCAAAATATAAAAATCATGAAACATCATTATCCCTAAAACTACACAATCGATTCGAACAAAATTTGTTTAAAATGAACGGGTTACCTAAAAAACACTTAACTTTTGAATTTCATGAAGATTGAACTTGTGGTTCAAAAGTTATGAAAAGAAACGTGCTTGAAGACTCTTTAATCTCACTCATGTTTCTCAGAGATGGCTGGACCGATTTGCATAAAATCAGTGTCAAATGGAAGGTCTAGTTGCCTCATAAGACCCTATTGATTTGTTTTGTAATCGTACTATTACTTTGCCTGTTATGTTTGAAAATGTGAAATTCACCTATGAAAAGGAACATATTCCGAAGACTACTTGGACTCACTCACTTTTCTCAGAGATGGCTAACCCGATTTCCACAAAATTAGTATCAATTAATAAGTCTAGCTGCCTCGTAACACCATACTGAATTTTACTGTAATCGAACTGTAACGTCGTCTGTAATGTACCGAAATGTGAAAATCACGAAACTTCATTATCTCAGAAACTACACAACCGATTTGATCAATATTATCATCAGATGAGCGGGCTAGTTAATGGTTTACTGATGAATTATGATTGAACACGTGGTTTCAAAGTTTGGCTGCCCTATACGTTCCCATTTCATATGATCATAATCGAGCTTAAGCAACCATTATGTATTAAATTGTTAATAAAACAACGAAAGTCTGTTATCTCAAAGATTACATGACTTATTTGAACATAACTAGTGTCATACGAACGAGTCATCTCTCGAACTTTCAAATAAAAAACTTCATAACAATTTGATATGTGGCTCGAAAGTTATGGAAAGAGAAGAAATTCAAAGACTATTTAAAACTTTACCTGCTTTGATCGATATATGTGGCCTCAACATAATTTAAATGTGGTATCGTACTATTTGAACGTTCCAAATTCATTGATTCCTTGCGATGTGTTCAAATCGGCCATAGGCTATGATCAAAGTCAAATAACAAATCGTTTGAAATGATTGGTTTTATCGAAATGACAACATCTTCGACTTATAGCTTCCGTAAATCGCCTTATTTATTTATTTATTTATTATTTTAACGAGGTTTTAACTATTTGTTGGTCATTCGCCTCGAACGTAAATCGCCTTTATTCTGAATACATTCGAATTGGGTGGTATTCGGTCATTTTCAGCAGATTTTCTGGCATCAATCTGATCGCATACTGGAAGGTATTTAGTTACTTTGGTTGTTTTCCAGAAATTAAAAGTGGTCGTCTTTTAATTCAAAATGATGTCCAGGGTCAATGTTTGGTTTCTATGCATCATCTCCGTTACGGAAATATCCATATTGAGTATTATTCGGTCATTTTCGACTGTTTCCTAGAAGTTTCCATTTAGCAATTCAAAATGGTGCCTCAGGTCAATTGTTAGCTCATTGCATCATTCTGGTCCCAGAGATACTAATACTGGATGGTATTTGGTTATTTTAGGCTATTTTTCACATCGCCATCTTGAACTTCAAAATGGTATTTAAGAAAATTTCTGGCCTCTGAGCGTCGTTTTGCTTGAATGATTGTAGAGGCAACATATATGTCCATAATGGTTCGACGCCCCTCCCTCTTTTGGAAGCACATGCTCCTGGGAAACAGCCGAAAATGATCGAATAACACCCAACAACGGAAGTCGCCATCTTAGATTCTAGCTCCTGTGTATCATTCCAGATCCGTATATTGTTATATCGGGTGGAAATCTGCCATCTTTGGCTGTTTTCCAGAAACCGGAAGTTGCCATCTTACAATCCAATATGTTGCCTGTGGTTATGGGAACATATTTGTTACCTCTAAAAACATTCACCTGCCAAATTTGGTTCTATTTAGTTGGTTAGCTCTCGAGATGTGCAGAAATTTGTATTTCATTTGTATGAAAGCCCTTCTTTCCAGAAAAGGAAGGGGCGTTCAACTATGATGGACATATTTGTTACCTCTTAAAACATCCACATGCCAAGTTCGGTTTAATTTGCATTCCATTATCAAGAATAAACCTCGAGTTGTGCAGAAATTTATGTTTCATTTGTATGGGACCCCTTCCTTCCAGAAGAGGAAGGGGTCTCAAACTATCATTGGAACCTTTATCGGTACCAAAAATCCCTACATACAAATTTTCAGGCCGATCGGCTCGGTAGTTTTCGAGCCTATTTGGATCAGACAGACAGACAGACAGACCGGACTGCATTTTTATATGTATAGATTGCAACATCAATATTTTAGAACCTAAAGATTGAATATACATTTATTGGATTGAAGCGTTCATGTAAATCTATATTTACAAATAAAAGTTTGAATGAGAAAAGCAGGGTCTGACCGCTAGGTGAAAAAATTTAGGTTTTTTTTTTATTCCAGAGATATATTTTTTCTGATTCGTGTATCTATTTGTTTTAAATACTCTTTTTTCCAATGGACTTTTTCAAACTTATTTTTTTTTTTGTTCATCTTTTTTTTGTATCTTGCGGAAATGTGGAACAACTTCAAGAAAACTCTAGTTGATGATTGTACATCCGAACAAGTCCTCCAGTATAAACTTTAGATTGACTACGAGTGAAAAAGACCTTGCTCCCGCGAGCATATGTCTTTTCCTTTCTCCGCTTGACAGACATTCAATTTCTACGTTTTCGCAACCCGGCAAGCTTCAACATCGAGCATGCTTTTGAAAAAAATTTTTTTTTGTAAATTACTGCGACGGACTAATCTCACCGCATTACTTACTTCAGTATTATATATAGATAATTATAGTATCATTTCGAGGCACAGAAGATAAAAACAAAAAATTAATAAAAATAGAAATCACCCACCCTGTCAGCATCCTCATCCTGAAACCCGAAAGTTTGCACCGCTCTCTCTTTTGATGGCGAACAGAGTAGTTGATGTTATTTTGTGGTGATATAAATTCGTTAATTTACGTGTGAAATAGTGAAGTGATTCACGGAAGATATTTTCTAACGTGTGTTGGTAATGAATCTACAAAAGGCTAATTACACGAACAGTTGCTTCAGCAGCAAGTTCGCATTAAAGTTTGATTAAAATAAAATCCCCCAGCGCATTTGGCTGCGGTGGTGATCATTTTTTCTTGCCTCTGTCTCTTGTTTCTCTGCATGTCTATTGGTTTAGCATCCCGTGTTAACGTGGGTTTCAACTGTGCACGTTTGTTTCATTACAAGTGTACTGGACTCATCAAGGCAACGGCAAAGATAGTTACAGATAACGATAACCTTTGCTTCAAGTGTGACGATTGTTTATCAAACCAGTGTTGTGGTGGGCAACATTTGATACCGGACATCAAGTATTGAAGAAGAGTTGAAGAAATTATCTTCTCTCTCTGATTCGGTCATTGAAATGCGGGATCAAACATCTGCCCAGATAAACAGCGCGTTGAATTTCGGTATGGAACAGTTGAGATTAAAAGTAAATGAATCTCTTGAAAAATTATTCTGTGAGATATTTGATAAATTGAACAATTCGGTTTTGGAATTAAATACGCATCTTCTGATGCGCAATAAATAAATCCGCAATTAATGATGATAATGATGAATTTGATGTTGTAGTGAAAAGATGAGAAGTCTACAAAAGTTTGATAATCGCGCGCGTTGCACAGTTATAATTGACTACCTTTCTGAAATTGATATATGTTATTTTGAAAAATAAAGGTTTTTTATGTACGTATATACAGATATATTATGCTGATGTATGTTATCAAAAATTGAATTTTTATGGTACAATAAACTTTTATGTAGTTCTGGACACACGTCAAATTACTCGGGAAAATTATGACACTTTTGATTGTGTTTGGATGTTGAATTTCCTAGCTGTTCTTTTTCGGGTTGGGAATTTTCTAGACTTCCTTAAGTGGGGACATCCTCATAAGTCTCACGTTAAGTTCACGGTTTACCTGTGCTTTGTTTGCTGAGTTGGCTCAATTTAAATGTGAATAATGTCCAATTGATTGACAGTAGTGAAATAATTAGAACTGAATAATCGTGTCGTTGTACCACATGAATTTTTTTTAAATTAATTTTTATTGTGGCGTGTCAAATAAACATTGTTCAAAAAATACTACAAGGTATACAGCCCTAGGGGTTGTATGAAATGGTCCTACGTCACCATATATAATATATGCTATACATAATATATGCTATATAATATATGCTAAACTAAATATTATTATCTGCTGCGCTAAACTGTTCATAGGTAACACTACCGTTTATTTTTGATAGTCGTTATTTTAAAACTAACGATGCATGAATACATGAAAATTTTACACTAGTAGTAGTTGCGAAAATTCTCATAACTCTTATCTTCAAGCATCAATAGTTCTGAAAAGAACCGATTCCATAATATCCAGTTAGAAATTCGTGCTACAGAACGCTGATAATCGCACCATGAATATTTTGTTGGCCGTGCATAAAATTTGCTCTCCGCTGTGCCCTCCGGTAGCTGTGCCAGCAAAATATCCTGCAGCGAACGATGGTAACTGTTGCTGCCGTATGCAAAATAAAGGTGTAACATGTTCCGCAGTGCCTGGAAGTTGACTCGTATGCAGCTCTCGTTTCTCAATGTCGCGTACCTTTAACAGCTGCACTGCTCTCGCTTATGTGTAACAAACTAAACTGAAGCTGAATTTTCTACACGCAGTCTTTTGTATCGAGTTCAGAGCAGATTTTTGCAATTAAGGCGTGGCTTCGTAGCTTATAGAAAGAAAGAGAAACAAACCAAAACATCTTCAATACTACTGAGTGATTTTCATAAGCATCAAAAGAAAGTTTTTGCTTTCCCGATGCGCAAATCACTGTGGTTCTTAGATTAAATAATTTTCGTTTCTAATATTTGACTGATAATGGTGTTCGAGTGAACACAAACAAACAATTAAACCGGAAAATCACTCAATTTAGCAGTGAAAATTCTTGAAATGAGGGTTATGTCTTGTTGTGATAAACTATTCATAGGCAACACTACCGTTTATCTTTGGTGCGTCCTGGTCGTAATTGTAAAAATTATTTAGAAATAGATGGACTAGCACGGGCGATATTGTATTGGTATCGGAAATATCGATACTTTTGAGACGATATTTCGATTTTTTAAATCGATACACCTGAGTCGGATACTCAACTGTATCGATACTGAAAACCGCGATATTTGTATCGATATTCTTTTATGCATACGAACCAGCTAGCTGAAATCGCACCATGTTTCTGTTGGACAAAAATGACTACCTTAAGATACACACCTTGTTTATACAAGATGATCGTTACCTTCTAACATACGTTACATTGATTTGTTCTTTCTTCATTCTTTCGTTACCCTTGCTATATGAAATACACGTTTCTTTTATTCGCTCAGCAAACCGCGTGCTTTATTGGTTTTTCATCACAGTTTTCCTTTTTCGTGTGATCCCACGGACTCTGCAGGTGGATTAATTCTACAGGTTAGCGGTCCCAGTATCGATTAAGTTAAATCTGGTGAATAAACGTGAAAAGCTGTGTACCGGAATAATCATTATTTTCCGAGGACTGTGTGCGGAGAAAAGGAGCAGATAATAAGATGGCGGAAAGCGTGAAAATTACGTTTGCCAAACTCAACAACAGCAATTATGTATCTTGGAAGTACCGAATGCAAACGATGCTTGAACGAGATGACATTTGGGAAGTTGTTAAAAAGATCAAACCAGAGGAAATTGACGGTGCGGCGTTGGAGCTGTGGAATAAAAATGACCAGAAGATAAAAACAAAAAATAAATAAAAATAGAAATCACCCACCCTGTCAGCATCCTCATCCTGAAACCCGAAAGTTTGCACCCCTCTCTCTTTTGATGGCGAACAGAGTAGTTGATGTTATTTTGTGGTGATATAAATTCGTTAATTTACGTGTGAAATAGTGAAGTGATTCACGGAAGATATTTTCTAACGTGTGTTGGTAATGAATCTACAAAAGGCTAAGTACACGAACAGTTGCTTCAGCAGCTAGTTCGCATTAAAGTTTGATTAAAATAAAATCCCCCCAGCGCATTTGGCTGTGGTGGTGATCATTTTTTCTTGCCTCTGTCTCTTGTTTCTCTGCATGTCTATTGGTTTAGCATCCCGTGTTAACGTGGGTTTCAACTGTGCACGTTTGTTTCATTACAAGTGTACTGGACTCATCAAGGCAACGGCAAAGATAGTTACAGATAACGATAACCTTTGCTTCAAGTGTGACGATTGTTTATCAAACCAGTGTTGTGGTGGGCAACATTTGATACCGGACATCAAGTATTGAAGAAGAGTTGAAGAAATTATCTTCTCTCTCTGATTCGGTCATTGAAATGCGGGATCAAACATCCGCCCAGATAAACAGCGCGTTGAATTTCGGTATGGAACAGTTGAGATTAAATGTAAATGAATCTCTTGAAAAATTATTCTGTGAGATATTTGATAAATTGAACAATTCGGTTTTGGAATTAAATACGCATCTTCTGATGCGCAATAAATAAATCCGCAATTAATGATGATAATGATGAATTTGATGTTGTAGTGAAAAGATGAGAAGTCTACAAAAGTTTGATAATCGCGGGCGTTGCACAGTTATAATTGACTACCTTTCTGAAATTGATATATGTTATTTTGAAAAATAAAGGTTTTTTATGTACGTATATACAGATATATTATGCTGATGTATGTTATCAAAAATTGAATTTTTATGGTACAATAAACTTTTATGTAGTTCTGGACACACGTCAAATTACTCGGGAAAATTATGACACTTTTGATTGTGTTTGGATGTTGAATTTCCTAGCTGTTCTTTTTCGGGTTGGGAATTTTCTAGACTTCCTTAAGTGGGGACATCCTCATAAGTCTCACGTTAAGTTCACGGTTTACCTGTGCTTTGTTTGCTGAGTTGGCTCAATTGAAATGTGAATAATGTCCAATTGATTGACAGTAGTGAAATAATTAGAACTGAATAATCGTGTCGTTGTACCACATGAATTTTTTTTAAATTAATTTTTATTGTGGCGTGTCAAATAAACATTGTTCAAAAAATACTACAAGGTATACAGCCCTAGGGGTTGTATGAAATGGTCCTACGTCACCATATATAATATATGCTTTATATAATATATGCTATATAATATATGCTAAACTAAATATTATTATCTGCTGCGCTAAACTGTTCATAGGTAACACTACCGTTTATTTTTGATAGTCGTTATTTTAAAACTAACGATGCATGAATACATGAAAATTTTACACTAGTAGTAGTTGCGAAAATTCTCATAACTCTTATCTTCAAGCATCTATAGTTCTGAAAAGAACCGATTCCATAATATTCAGTTAGAAATTCGTGCTACAGAACGCTGATAATCGCACCATGAATATTTTGTTGGCCGTGCATAAAATTTGCTCTCCGCTGTGCCCTCCGGTAGCTGTGCCAGCAAAATATCCTGCAGCGAACGATGGTAACTGTTGCTGCCGTATGCAAAATAAAGGTGTAACATGTTCCGCAGTGCCTGGAAGTTGACTCGTATGCAGCTCTCGTTTCTCAATGTCGCGTACCTTTAACAGCTGCACTGCTCTCGCTTATGTGTAACAAACTAAACTGAAGCTGAATTTTCTACACGCAGTCTTTTGTATCGAGTTCAGAGCAGATTTTTGCAATTAAGGCGTGGCTTCGTAGCTTATAGAAAGAAAGAGAAACAAACCAAAACATCTTCAATACTACTGAGTGATTTTCATAAGCATCAAAAGAAAGTTTTAGCTTTCCCGATGCGCAAATCACTGTGGTTCTTAGATTAAATAATTTTCGTTTCTAATATTTGACTGATAATGGTGTTCGAGTGAACACAAACAAACAATTAAACCGGAAAATCACTCAATTTAGCAGTGAAAATTCTTGAAATGAGGGTTATGTCTTGTTGTGATAAACTATTCATAGGCAACACTACCGTTTATCTTTGGTGCGTCCTGGTCGTAATTGTAAAAATTATTTAGAAATAGATGGACTAGCACGGGCGATATTGTATTGGTATCGGAAATATCGATACTTTTGAGACGATATTTCGATTTTTTAAATCGATACACCTGAGTCGGATACTCAACTGTATCGATACTGAAAACCGCGATATTTGTATCGATATTCTTTTATGCATACGAACCAGCTAGCTGAAATCGCACCATGTTTCTGTTGGACAAAAATGACTACCTTAAGATACACACCTTGTTTATACAAGATGATCGTTACCTTCTAACATACGTTACATTGATTTGTTCTTTCTTCATTCTTTCGTTACCCTTGCTATATGAAATACACGTTTCTTTTATTCGCTCAGCAAACCGCGTGCTTTATTGGTTTTTCATCACAGTTTTCCTTTTTCGTGTGATCCCACGGACTCTGCAGGTGGATTAATTCTACAGGTTAGCGGTCCCAGTATCGATTAAGTTAAATCTGGTGAATAAACGTGAAAAGCTGTGTACCGGAATAATCATTATTTTCCGAGGACTGTGTGCGGAGAAAAGGAGCAGATAATAAGATGGCGGAAAGCGTGAAAATTACGTTTGCCAAACTCAACAACAGCAATTATGTATCTTGGAAGTACCGAATGCAAACGATGCTTGAACGAGATGACATTTGGGAAGTTGTTAAAAAGATCAAACCAGAGGAAATTGACGGTGCGGCGTTGGAGCTGTGGAATAAAAATGACCGAAAAGCTCGCACGACCATTGCACTTTTCGTGGAGGATAGTCAGTTACGTTTTGTGAAAAAGGCTATAACTGCACGGGAGATGTGGCAAAATTTGCAATCTCACCACGAGAAAGCAACGATCGGGAACCAGGCGTCACTCCTTCAGCAACTGTGTGGTTTGAATTTGGATGAAAACGGCGATGTAGAAAAACATATCGAGCAGGTGGAGGACTTATTCGAAAGACTCGATAATGTTGGTGTTGAACTGGGGGAGCTGGTACGAATAATAATGCTGTTACGCAGCTTGCCGGCATCGTATAGTAATTTTGTTACCACATTGGAAAATCGACGTCAGGATGAACTTACGATGGATCTTGTGATAGTGCGATTGCGGGATGAATACCAGAACCGCGAAAGCTTATCGGGAAAGCAAGCAGCATCAGAGAAAGCTTTGAAAACGAACGTGTTTCAGAAAACTGAAAGTAAAAAGTGTTTTTACTGCCACCAGTCGGGGCATTTCAAAAGAAATTGTCGGAAGTTTCTCGCATCGAAGAAAGAAGAAAACTCGGAGAGGTCGAAGAAACATGCTACAGAGCAACAAGCGAAGCACGTAAAGGCTCAGCCAGTGTCACAGAATCGAGCAGGAAAGAGCAGTTCAGTGTGTGGCGCGGTATGTTTTCTGGCAGGTAATGTAATTCCTGGTGCTTGGACCATTGACAGTGGCTGCACTTGTCATATGACGAATGACCGCAGTTTCTTCAACGTATTCAAGAGAGATGTCATAATCGAGGTTACGTTGGCTGATGGAAGCAAAACTAAATCTGCTGGATGTGGCAGTGGCATTGTCTTCGGTGTGAACGATTTGGGAAATCGTGTAGCTATTACACTGGAGAATGTCTTAAACGTGCCTACGTTGGAAGGAGGTCTCATATCAGTCCGGAAATTAGCAGTAAAAGGTTTCAATGTTATCTTCAGAGCGAATCACTGTGAAATTAAATCAACTGATGGTGTTGTTGTTGCGGTCGGTGAGACGGCTGGAAATCAAAACAAACTGAAAATAGCAGAGCGTTGCATGGTAGCTGCTTTGAAGCACCATGGGCTATGTCAACACACTTGGCATCGTAGAATGGGACACCGGAGCGTGGATGTTATAAGCGATATACAGTCTAAGGGATTGACGAATGGTATGTCGTTAACAGATTGTGGAGAGCGGATCGTGTGCGAATGTTGCCTCAAAGGAAAATTAACACGAAATCCTTTTCCTCAAATAATAAAGCGTCAGTCAAAGCAGCCTCTAGATCTCATACACACCGATCTCAGCGGTCCTATGGAAAACCTGACACCAAGTGGCAATAAGTATTTTATGGTCGTTATCGACGATTATAGCCGGTTTTGTGTAGTATTTTTGCTAAAGGCTAAGAGTGAAGCTGCTGACAAAATAATAGAGTACGTACGTTGGGCGGAAAATTTGTTTGGTCGCAAAGTTTAAGTTGTGCGATCAGATGGTGGTGGAGAATATACCTGCGAAAGACTGAAGGAATTTTATAAAGCTGAGGGGATCAGAGCACAGTATACAACTCCGTACTAACCTCAGTCCAACGGTACAGCTGAAAGGAAAAATCGAACGCTACAAGAAATGGCAAATTGTATGCTATTGGATGCAGACATGGATAAACGATTTTGGGGAGAAGCAGTTCTTACAGCTGCCTATATCCAAAACCGAATGCCATCGAAAGCAGTAGACCGTACTCCGTTTGAGTTGTGGACCGGATCAAAGCCGGATCTTTCGAAACTGCGTATTTTCGGATGTCACGCTTATGTGCACATTCCAGACGTAAAAAGGAAGAAGTTCCAGCCAAAAGCACAAAAGTTGGTCTTTTTGGGATACGCTGATAATCATAAAGCGTATCGTTTCGTGGATTGTGAAACTGATAAGATTGTTATTAGTCGAGATGCACATTTTTTAGAATTAGGCAATGGATCAGAGCAACAAGAGGAGAAGATGAAGGAACCAGAGACTGAACAGAAAGCTAAATCGGATACTGAAAACGGAAACCAAAATGAAATATTTATAGATAATGGTCATCAGGAAGCGGTAGAGCTTGATACTCGTGAGGATTCGGTGTATGAAGATGCGAGTGACACGAGTGATTTTCTTGGTTATGACGATTACGAAGCAGAACAATCAATGAGGAGAGAGGACCGGCTTGGACGTGGAGTATTACCAAGTAGATACGACGAATTCATTGTCGGACAAGTATCGAGTGATGAAGAACCCTACGACTTCGAAGAAGCCATGGCTGTTCCCGAATGGAAGGAAGCAATGCGTGAGGAAATGAAAGCACATGAGATAAACAAAACGTGGAGCCTTGTTGTTTTACCTATAGGAAAAAGAATTATTGGATCAAAATGGGTATTCAAGCTAAAAAGAGATGAAACAGGAACAGTGGTCAAGCATAAGGCGCGTATTGTAGCTCAGGGCTACGCACAAGCATTTGGGATCGATTACTCGGAAGTATTCGCTCCAGTCACTCGTCAGTCGACTCTTCGTGCGCTATTGGCTGTTGCAGCTAAACAAAAGCTGTTGTTAAAGCAATATGATGTAAAAACGGCGTATTTAAATGGTACGATCGAAGAGGAGCTGTATATGAGGCAGCCACCTGGGTTTGAAGTGGCAGAACAAGGTATCGTATGCAAGTTACAAAGAAGTATATACGGGCTCAAACAATCTGCACGTTGTTGGAATAAGGCACTACACGCAGTTTTACTCGAGCTTAAATTTTCTCAGTGTGATTCCGATTCGTGCCTCTATGTACGTCAGAATGCTGGCGTTACAATCTATTTGCTTGTGTATGTTGATGATTTGTTGATGGGATGCGTCGATAAATCAGAAATCGATAAAATTTTCATTGAATTAAGAAAAAGATTTGACATTACGTCACTTGGTTTTGTAAGGCATTTTCTCGGTTTCGAAATTAAGAAAGTTGGCGATTATTACACGTTACGTTTAACAGCCTATATTGAAAACCTCATCAGAAAATTTAGGATGCAGAATGCTCATTCTGCACGGACGCCGATGGATCCTGGTTACACCACAGCGAACGACAATAGCGAAATGTTTACTGATACGACTCTATATAGAAGTTTAATTGGAGCACTATTATACCTGGCTGTGAATGCAAGGCCTGATCTATCCGTTAGTGTGGGCTTGCTTGGTAGAAAGGTGAGTGAGCCGAATACGAGTGATTGGTCCGCAGCAAAAAGGATTTTACGATATCTGAATTCGACAAAAGACTACAAGTTGACGTTTGGTCCTAGAGATGGTTGGAATTTGGGCTGGAGATAGGCAGACTCGACGTTCTACAACGGGAGTAGTGTTCTTTTTCGGTGGTGGGCCACTCTTATGGATGAGCAAAGGCCAAGATAGCGTTGCTTTGTCTTCTTTAGAGGCAGAGTACAATGCACTCACGGTAGCCTGTCAGGAGGTAGTCTGGCTACGACGTTTGTTACGGGATTTAAACGAACCGCAGAGTGGTGCAACGATCATCAATGAAGACAACCAAGGATGTCTTAGCTTTTCTAAAGCGGAACGGATCAGCGGTCGTGTTAAACACATCGATACAAAAAGTTTCTACATTCGTGAGCTTTGCGAACGGCAAGAAGTGAAACTTATCTTTTGTCCTACAGGTGACATGATTGCGGATGCACTTACGAAGCCTTTGGGACCAGCATTGCTGAAGAAATTTGTGGATTCAGTGGGACTATCTGACTAACTGTCGGTAGTCATTCAGGAGGAGTGTTGGACAAAAATGACTACCTTAAGATACACACCTTGTTTATACAAGATGATCGTTACCTTCTAACATACGTTACATTGATTTGTTCTTTCTTCATTCTTTTGTTACCCTTGCTATATACAAATACACGTTTCTTTTATTCGCTCAGCAAACCGCGTGCTTTATTGGTTTTTCATCACAGTTTTCCTTTTTCGTGTGATCCCACGGACTCTGCAGGTGGCTTAATTCTACAGTTTCAAGGGCTGACATCTCAATGTGTAAACGAGATCACCGCCACTTTTCATACGCTATGTTATGCTGTCTGTCAGTGTCAGTGGGGCCCACACTTCGTGGATCCGCTGCGATGTTAGCTGCGATGAAGGTGAAACGGGACGTGGTCGCGATCAACTCGAATTTTGCAGTCTAATTTTTTCGTACATGAAACTTTGATTAATTGTTTTCACAACTGCTGCATACCTGAAGTAGCAATTTGAGTGCTGTTTATTTAGTGGAAGCCGATTTTTTTACGCTCAAACTACAAAATTAAAAGAACTCTAACCTCAAAATTGTATAGGAAAAGACCACAATCCCGTTTCACCTGAAGCAAAGCAAATAAGATAGAGATGCCAGCTAGTTGATACGAGCTGGAAGCTGGAACCACTGAAAAGCTGCCACTGTCAGTATAAAAATCGCACGAGTCTATTTGCACTAGCAAAACTTAGATGGATAAATAGACAGAGAGAATATTGTGAGCCAAACGAACTGTCAAAATCTGAGACAAACGAAAAAGAAAGATAACAACAATATACAATATATACAATATAGAACATGTTTATTGCCATACGTTTTTCTTGTCCTATAGAGCTTTCTGACAACTTAGTCACAAACACTTAATTCGGGTTGTTTGCCTTATGGTCCCCGTGGCTCTGTGGTTACCGATGTCGGTCGGCTAGCTCTCCCACACGGTTGTGATATCGGGTTCGATTTCCAATCGAGTCGAGGAACTTTTCGAGCTGGAAATTTTCTCGACTCAGCACTGGAGCACAGGGTATCGTTGTACTTATCTTACACATGCAAAATGTGCCAAAAACAATATCGATAACGAATTCTCTCAACTGATCTAGTTGATCGAGACCGCTATTAGCCTCAAGGCTAAGCGTGCAATATTGTTGTGTTTGCCTCATGAATGATTCTTGCTTTACTTTACCGAGGTTAAGTAAATCGAATAATATAGTCTATATATATTTTAAAGTAACTTTCAAGTCAGCGAAAGTAAATAAAAATTTCGCAATCAATGCAAGTATTTTGACAGCACTTTGTTTGCCTCGTTTTCCATCCGACTTACATGGTGTAAAGTGCACCAATACATGCACGAATGTAGAGTACTATTGCTAGACAATTAATAAGAATGTTTCAAAATTGCATTATCACAGTGATTTTTAGCCGGAGGTTGACAAGTCTCTAATAGCTAACAAAGTAATTATCTATTGTTTTGGTGAAAGCATTTAAAATTAAACATAAACATAGAATTAAACACCTTAACGGTTTTTGCGATGCACTTTATTACTCCCCAGTACTTTTATCGTCACCACCGGTTATACGAATCAAATAAAAATTCATTCAACATTGCGTTTTGAGAAGAGATCTGGCACCTTTGACATGTAAAACCCAGTTGCAAAATTGGTGGTTTTTTCATTGTCTCTTTCTCTCTCTCTCGCTCTTAGACGGCATATGACTGTATGACGTTTTGACACAGGGCAAAAGAAAAAAGATTTGTATTTTAAAAACAAATATAAGTTTTCTGGTTTACATTGTTCAGATCGAATATTGGCAAGCGGAAACTAACTCATGCTTTCCGTCGACACAAGTTCGAGTACAAGTGAAAAATATAATTGCAATATTGATTAGCAAGAAACATTCAGCGGTAGACTTCACTATCTTATTTTCGCTGACATATCTAACTTTTTTATGTCATCAACTTTCTCATCAATTTATACGGAAGTGTGTCAATAATTTATACAAATAAGACGGGAGCTTTACAGCCCATTAGGCCAGTGAATACAAATATTGAAGATATAAGTTGTTTAATTCATTTGTTTGCCAAAGCTCAGAGTTTCTGCATTACCTGTATGTATTTGTTTGTGAAGTCATTTGATTCATGCTGCCCTAGAGAATGCGGATAGATACCAGAAAAACAACGAATAAGTCCTCATTATTCACCTTGTGTTTACAAAAATTCAAAAAAAATTCTTAGCTATTGTATCGATACTTTTGGTATCGATACTTTTGGTATCGATACTTTTTGGCCGATATTTCGAGTATCTCGATACTTTTGGCTCTTTGGGTATCGAAACTGAAGTATCGATACTCTCCATCGTATCGCCCAATACTAAGACGGACATTTCACACTAGTAGTAGTTGTGAATATTCTCATAAATCTTATCTTCATCATCTTATAGTTCTGAAAAGAATCGATTTCATAATCTTCAGCTCGAAATGTATGCTACAGATTGCTGATAATCACAGCACCACCGGTAGCATTGATTATTTTTTTGGCCGCGTATAAAATTTGCTCTCCGCTGTGCCCTCCAGCAGCTGTGCCAGCAAAATATTCTGCAGCGTACGATGGTTATTGTTGCTGCCGTGTGCAGAATACAGGTAACATGCTCCGCGGTGCCTGGAAGTTGACTCGTATGCAGCTCTCGTTTCTCAATGTCGCGAAGCTTTAACAGCTGCACCGCACTCGCTATTGTGAAACAAACTAAACTGAAGCTGAATTTTCCACACGCAGTCTTTTGTATCGAGTTCAGCGTAGATTTTTACCATTAAGGCGTGGCCACGTAGCTTATAGAAAGAAAGAGAAACAAACCAATACATCTTCAATACTACTGAGTGATTTTCATAAGCATCAAAAAAAGTTTTTGCTTTCCCGCTGCGCAAATCACTGTGGTTCTTAGATTAACTAATTCTCGTTTCTTATGTTTGACTGATAACGGTGTTCGAGTGGGCACAAACATACAATTAAACCGGAAAATCACTCAATTTAGCAGTGAAAATTCTTGAAATGAGGGTTATGTCTTTTCGTGATAAACTATTCATAGGCAACACTACCGTTTATCTCTGGTGCGCCCTGGTCGTTATTGTAAAAAAGATTATTGAGAAATAGATGAACATTCCACACTAGGAGTAGTTGTGAAAATTCTCATAACTCTTATTTTAGGCATTTATAGTTCTAAAAAGAACCGATTCGATAATCTTCAGCTCGAAATGTGTGCTATAGAACGCTGATGATCGCACCACAACCGGTAGTATTGAATATTTTGTTGGCCGCGCATAAAATTTGCTCTCCGCTGTGCCCTCCAGTAGCTGTGCCAGCAAAATATCCCGCAGCGAACAATGGTAACTGTTGCTGCCGTATGCAAAATAAAGGTGTAACCTGTTCCGCAGTGCCTGGAAGTTGACTTGTATGCAGCTCTCGTTTCTCAATGTCGCGTACCTTTAACAGCTGCACTGCTCTCGCTTGTGTGTAACAAACTAAACTGAAGCTGAATTTTCTACACGCAGTCTTTTGTATCGAGCTCAGAGCAGATTTTTGCAATTAAGGCGTGGCTACGTAGCTTATAGAAAGAAAGAGAAACAAACCAAAACATCTTCAATACTACTGAGTGATTTTCATAAGCATCAAAAGAAAGTTTTTGCTTTCCCGATGCGCAAATCACTCTGGTTCTTAGATTAACTAATCCTCGTTTCTTATGTTTGACTGATAACGGTGTTCGAGTGGGCACAAACATACAATTAAACCGGAAAATCACTCAATTTAGCAGTGAAAATTCTTGAAATGAGGGTTATGTAAACTATTCATAGGCAACACTACCGTTTATCTCTGGTGCGTCCTGGTAGTTATTGTAAAAATTATTTAGAAATAGATGAACATTTCACACTAGTAGTAGTTGTGAATATTCTCATAAATCTTATCTTCATCATCTTATAGTTCTGAAAAGAACCGATTTCATAATCTTCAGCTCGAAATGTATGCTACAGAATGCTGATGATCACAGCACCAGCGGTAGCATCGATTATTTTGTTGGCCGCGTATAAAATTTGCTCTCCGCTGTGCCCTCCAGTAGCTGTGCCAGCAAAATATCCTGCAGCGTACGATGGTTACTGTTGCTGCCGTGTGCAGAATACAGGTAACATGCTCCGCGGTGCCTGGAAGTTGACTCGTATGCAGCTCTCGTTTCTCAATGTCACTAAGCTTTAGCAGCTGCACCGCACTCTCTATTGTGGAACAAACTAAACTGAAGCTGAATTTTCCACTTGCAGTCTTTTGTATCGAGTTCAGCGTAGATTTTTACCATTAAGGCGTGGCCACGCAGCTTAGACAAAGACAAACAAACCAAAACACTCTGTTGAGTCAAAATATGTAGGCAGTGGAATTTATTTCGTCCATGTTATTGTTATCTGTGCTTGGGAAGCAAGCCAAGAACAAGGGAAATGTATGGGAAAGCTTGACCTTGGAACTTTTCACCTTTTTCCACCATTAAGCAGTAAAGCAACAATGTTGAACATAATATCAAAAAATTGTTACACATTTTATCTATCCACCGACATATAAATGACTAAGATGCATTAAGTCGTTCGCTTGCTATAACCGTTTGAAATCTGACGCAACATTTGCCAGTTTCATTTTCATTTTCACAAAGTGTAATCTAGTATAGAAAACAAAGACGTAGTCCTACGTCAAAAAATGTTTATGCACTTCAACTTGTGGTTTTTTATCGAGGATGGGGCACACAGTACCTTTTATCCTCTCTTCCGGTACTCGTTCTTCCCTCCAAATTTTGGTACCCAGTGCACGGCTCTAGCCAGTATTTCTCCTCCATATTCCAGCAGTTTTCTGGGTTGTTGCTCGACCACAGCAGCTTTATTGTTTTCCAGCCGGCCAATCTCCCCCTCCACTTCCAGGAGATCAGAGCCCTCGCACACAAACAATCACACCGTTTCCTTGGTGATAGTTAGCCCTTTCGAAGAAAAGCGCTCCGCCAACGGATGAAATGGCTGCTTACAGGAATCATTAACATTCCAATTTTACTGAATCATCTTCACACATTCATGATTGCAGGTTCCAGATAACGACTTTCCTTACTTGGCACCAGTTTGCAGCTTACATTTCGAATTGCATAACAATATTCATAACTAAATAGCCCACTTTTCCTCTGCAGATGGAACTTAACGGTCCAAAAACAGTGATAAACGAAAACAGATCCACGCACAACAGTGTAGAAATTGGGGATTGAAATTCTCTTCAAGTTCTAAAGCACTTTAGTACAATAAACCGGAAAATATTTGCGAATTTTCAAGAATTACACAAAAAAATCGCAAGCGAAATCTATTTTGCACCCACTCGCGGTTCTTTATATAGCCCAAAGAATGCATTCCAGGTAAACTAGGTATGATACTGTCGACCGTATTAGGAAAATCAAGCATTAAGCGACAAAACAGAAATCTGAATCCGCGTTCCAACAACACAATTTTTCGATAGTACAATAATTTAAATAATGAAACTGAAGTTTTCTGCATTTGGGTTGATACATGGATATTTTTTCAATTGTTTGCCACGAAGGAAATGCGTTAAAAAATATTTCATATATCATACATATTGCGTCCCCTTTTCTCGTTTTTATATTTTCATTTTCGCCCCTATGTAGCCGATCTTTCTGAGAGACGTAGTTCTACGTCAAACAAAACCAAGTCTTCATACTTCAGTGATGTGCAAGGATAGCTTACAGTTCAGGATTTTCGCTAACGAAATTTGTCGTGAAAAGCCGGTTGTGAAGCACACAAGTATTTCACCAGCCTACAGTTTACAGTTCATGCGAAGCCAAATTCACGAGTTTACATTTTATTCTAAGGAACTCTGAACAGAGCTTCACGAAAATACAAAGTTTACAGCCAGCTATTTGTATATGAGCACTACGTTAATAACCAAAGGTATAATATTATAAATCCTGGTACCTGAAGTTATTTACATTTTTCTGTCAGCGCAAAATGTATCCTTCTAGATCACCAATCCGAATTTTCTATCAAAGTATATTGTCTGCCACAGTTGTTTTAACTTGAAATTATTGTATTAAGTTAAATCATGCGGCCGGACACTCGTCATATGCTTCATAACACTTTTACTCCCGGAAACATTCTTTTTCACCTAAAATACGCTAGTCCACCTACGGTATTAATGACGGTTTCTAAACTTGCAATCACCGAATACACCGGCACGCAGTTTGACAGCTAGATGTTACACTTATAGCAGTCGTGAGTCGTATTCATATAAATGCTCTTAAAAGCTCATGATATTCAGAGTCCAAAACATGGTATCATAAGTCATGATGTGTATGTGAGGCATGATGTGTAACGCTTGTAGCAGCCATGATTCATATTCATGAAAACGCACTTCATAGCTAATGATAGTTCAAATCATGATATCATGAGTCATAGATCATGATTCTGTAAGAAATCAAGATTCATGATTTCATAACTAAAAAGATAATGAAAACGGGAAGAGATTTTTACCCGTGTTGTTTCAAAGCTCTCTTTATAGTGTCGTATACAAACTGCGTAGCGGTATGACTCTAGATTTCAAACTATCTGACAATAAGTAACGTTCGTGACTTCCCATTCACAAATACGTAACGCGAAAGATCCTGCCCATTGCCGCAATTTTACAATTTTGAAAAAATATCACAGTTACTAAACTGTCACTCAAACTCTTTCGAACACCGTTTTGTGGATGTGCAACCTCGTGTTATAAATAGCACTTCAAAATAACTATCTTTCAAAGAATATTTTTTTTAGCGAATAGCGAGCTCAATTTTCCAGTTGAGCAGAATCGCGCCAAATGATCTGGAAATACGCGAAAATTTAATCGACCATTTTTGATTTGAATGAAACTTTGCACACGTTTTTGGCTTATCAAACTGAGCATTTTTCACAGATAGAGAGATTGTTTACACCCATGAGTTATATTCTAAAAGGGCGTATGCTTTTTGGCATAGGTTTTATTCGAAACATTGTAGCCACAAACTGATGGTTGTATGGAAAAATTGTATGAGAATGAGTTGTAGGGAATTGAAAATGCATCGTAAAAAAATATAAACTGTAAAAAAAAACTTCTGAACAAAAGAAAATTATAAATAAACATTAAATTTCAATTTAAAGAAAAAGAGTTGAATTTTTTTTAATTTTTTTTTAAGAAACTCGAAGTTAATACGCAACTTCTGAAAAAAGTCCAGGATGGAGAAATGAAAAATAATTTGTTAATGGTAGATTAATTTTTTTATAGAAATTCTTATTCAAACATTTTTCAAAATATTTGTATTCTGATGATTTTAAAAACTGCAGAGAGTTATTTTGAATAAAAAACTGCTGGTAGTTAGAATTCTGAAGGCATCGGTTTTCGAGTTATTTTGAATTCAAGCTCGAAAAATCATTAATATTTAGGAAAATACACGTTTTTCTTAATTTGTCCGTGGTTCTCCAGCCAAAGCCATACGTTCATTGGAATGCTTGATCAAAAATATACAATTCATTCTTAGACAACAAGACGATTGAGCGACCGGTTCTCAAAAAAGGAGTTAAAAAAAAAAGCTTTTTTTTTTATTCAGGTGAAGGAGAAATTTGCATCCAAACCCCTGAGGTGACCAACCTCAGGGTGTGTGGGGTTGGTTTGAATCAGTGACCGGACCCACTAAAACCCCTCCAGTCTCCAGCCCATAATACTCCCCGGAACCACCGCTAGGTATTGCTTCGGGGAGCGGCTTTTGTGCTCTGTGCACCCTCTTGGTTCTTTAGGTCTCTTTGCTAACTTAGCTAACTAACCTGGAGACTGGCCGTTAGCTAACACTGGCGTGTCGGTGGTCAACCTGTCGCCTGTTTTGCAATTCTAAAACTATTTGATAGGCGGCTGTACAAACCGCCCTCCAAATGTTTGGGTCTTTACACATCCTCCGAGCTAAGTTGTCCGGAGTGGTGTCTGGCCCGCTCACTACCATCATGTCGCTCCGTGCATGCACAAAACGAGGGCACACGAAGAAGACATGCTCAGCAGTCTCTTCCGCATCCGCGCACTCGGGACACATGGGGGACCCCGCATGCCCGAATCTGTGCAGATACTGCCTGAAGCAACCATGACCTGACAGAATCTGTGTCAAGTGGAAGTTAACTTCTGCATGGCGCCTCCCGAACCATCCGGATACGTCCGGAATAAGTCGATGCGTCCATCTAACCTTTACTGAATTGGACCATTCCTGCTGCCATCTAATCATTGAGAATGACCTTCTGGTGCCTCGTATACCCCTTGTGTCACGTTGATCGAAGCATTCTACGTCCTCCTTACTGGCTATGCCGATAGGCATCATGCCGGACAGGACGCAGATTGCGTCGTATGACACTGTACTGTACGCGCTCACAACCCTCAGGCACATGAGCCTGTAGGTACTTTCCAGTTTACGACGATGACTGTTGGTACCTAACGCTTTGGACCACACTGGCCCACCATACCTAAGTATGGACGAAACCACGCTGACAAGAAGTTTACGCTTGCTGCCATATACCGCTAAGCTTTTCGACATCATTCGAGATAGTCCTGCAACGGCCGTTGAAGCTCTTTTACAGGCATAGTCGACGTAACTTTTAAATGTGAGCTTATCGTCAACCATAACCCCTAAGAGCTTCAAGGAACGCCTTGAGGTAATGGTGCAGTCGCCGACTCTGACCACCGCCTGTTGCTCTAATTTGCGGTTGTTCACAACCGTAACCTCCGTTTTATGGTGCGCTAACTCCAGTTTCCTAGAGTGCATCCAGTCTTCGACCTTGCGTATGCAGAGCGCGGCCGTCAACTCGACCTCTTCGATCGACTCGCCGTAGACCTCTAGCGTGATGTCGTCTGCGAAACCGACGATCACAACCCCTACAGGGAACTTTAGTTTCAACACCTCATCATACATGACATTCCACAAAACCGGGCCCAGGATGGAACCTTGCGGTACCCCTGCGGTGATTTGGACGCACTTCTGACCCTCCTCCGTGTTGTAAACTAGTACCCGATTCTGGAAATAATTTTCCAAAATCTTGTACAACGACACCGGTACGTGGATGCTTCTAAGCGCGAGCGCTATGGAGTCCCAACTGGCGCTATTGAATGCATTCTTCACGTCAAGCGTGACGATTGCGCAATAGCGAATGCCCCAACTCTTACGCTGGAGTGCTACCTCTGCCGTTTTGGTGACAGAGAGAATAGCATCCAGCGTGGATCTACCTTTCCGGAAGCCGAACTGGTTACTTGCCAGACCGTTTACACCCTCTGTGTTCTTCACCAGTCCGTTGAAGATAATCCTCTCAAGCACCTTGCCCGTAGTGTCCAGCAGACAGATAGGTCTGTATGCCGATGGGTCCCCTGGCGGTTTCCCAGCCTTCGGCAACAACACCAATCTCTGTCGCTTCCACCTGTCCGGAAAGAGGCAGTCATCCAGGCACTTCTGCATGACTGCTCGAAATAGATCAGGGGCCACTTTAATGGCCGTCCTGATGGCCAAGTTCGGGACTCCATCCGGTCCCGGTGCCTTGCTCACCTTTAGGGAGTTGGCGATCACGATGAAATCCTCATCCGTAACCCTTACCTCCTCCACAACCTCGGCACGGCTGCCGTCTCTCACGGATTGGATGCCCAACAGGTTGGCCGACCATCCCTGGTCTGTGTCTGAGATACTGGAACGTCGGACGTGAGACTCAGCAACCGAAGGCCAAGGATTTGGCTCGTGGCGTGGAAAGAGTCCTTCGATGATACGCTCCAGCATCGCTGGTGATCGCTCTGCAGGCGCCAACACGCCTTTGGTCTTCGCCATTAAGACTCTGTAGGCGTTGCCCCACGGATTCGTATTGGCACTCGCGCATAGCCTATCAAAGCAGGCCCTCTTGCTCGTGCACGTTGCAACATCCGTCTTGCACGGAGGCACGCGCTACGGAGGTCCGCTATCGCGTCGGTCTACCAGTATACCGGTGACTTACCATTCCTAGGTTGGCGGGTCCTAGGCATGGTGGCATCGCACGCCCGCGATAATGTGGTAGCTAATTGGTCAGCACTCGGGTGAAGCCAACTGCCCCCCTCGCGCTCTCTACTCATTGCTTCTGCAAATACCTCGGCATCGAAATGCGATGTCTTCCACCCGCGGACGGTCGGAGTATTGGCTCTACCCGTCGCCTGCCGCCTCGCGTTATGGACTACGCTATAGCAGACCGACTGGTGGTCACTAAAGGTGTAGCCATCGTCTACCCTCCAGTTCACGATCAGTCCTGGGCTGGAGAACGTCACGTTGATGATCGACTTCGCACCATTTCTGCTGAATGTACACTTGGTTCCAACGTTGGCCAGATCTAGGTTGAGCTTTGCCAAAGCTTCCAACAAGATCTGACCCCTCAGGTTCATGCGGCGGCTTCCCCACTCAACAGCCCAAGCGTTGAAGGGTGTTAGTCCCGTCACTACTAAGGGTGTTAGTCCCGTCAGCTCCATAGATAACAAGTCGACCATCTGGGTGAACCTTTCGATAGACCAACGCGGCGGAGCATAACAACTGCAGTAGAATACTCCGTCCACCTTGGAAACCGCGTATCCTTCATTTGAGGTTGAAACAACCTCCTGAACCGGGAACTTGCTGGTCGTGCATATGGCCGCCGTACTGGACTTATCTGCAACCCAATTACCGTTTCCGGGAGGAATGCAGTAGGGGTCCGAAACGATTACAATGTCCTACCGCGACTCAGACGCTGCTTGGTAAAGCAGCTGCTGTGCCGCATGGCAATGGTTCAGGTTCAATTGTATCACCCTCACGCCCGTGGTTTCGTGGCCGCCTTACCAGCTGGGCACCATGGGCCTCCCATAAAGTGCTTGGCGTCCCGTTTTCCAGTACATACCAAGCACTTGGGAGGCTCCCCGCAGTCTTTAGCTTTATGGCCAGCACCACCACAACGCCTACATAACTGGCTCCAATCGGGCCCCTTGCAGGTCCAGGACTTGTGTCCTCCCTCGAAACATCAGAAGCAAACGTCCGGCTGCTGGAGTATGCTCAGGGGACATACTGACCAGCCAACCTTAAGTTTGGCTGTCTTCAGGGCCAGGGTTGCATCGGCCGATGCAAGCCGGAAAGTGGCCACCTGGGTACCCGCTTGACCCTTACGGAGGCGAATTACCTCAGTGGCTACTTCCACTCCGCACTTCTCCTTGAGGGCCTGTGCAATATCGCACCTCTCGGTGATTTCGTCCAGGTTTTTGAGCTGGAGAGTCACCTCTGAGGTGAGTGCCCGAATTTGCACAACTTTCCCGAGGACCTGCTCGGCTACCGTCTTGTAGGCAGCGCCCTTGTTTTTAGCATCCTTACGGAGCTCAAGGATCATCTCGCCGGTGCGAGAACGACGGATGGTCCGCACATCTGCTCCCAGATCCTTGAGCTGGGTTTCGCCTTTCATTTTCTTTAAGACTTCGGAGTATTTGGACCCATCCGTCTTGAGTATGAGGGCGTCTCCCTTGCTTCGCACCTTCTTTCCCATTTTTGGACGATTTTTCGCCTTCTCGTCGTTGTACTTGCTGCCTTTTTGGCGCCTTCTTCCTCCCACGGTAACCCAAGGGTTTCCCGTAGCTGCCACTTCGGCAGACTTTTCGGCGAACTTGGAGGCCGTTGGTGTGCTGTCTCGCGGGCTTAGCACAACCAACCGTTTCTTGCTGTTCTCGGGGGCTTCCCCGGAGACTGCCTTGCTCTTTTTGCGGCTGACCCGGAGGCGCAAACCGCTGCAAACGTGCAGGTGTCCGTTTGGACCGACTTCGTCACCCTTTCGGTCACCTCCGTTGCATTATACTCTGCAGCCACCGCTCTTGCCTTGAGTTCGGCGTGCTCCTTCTTCGCAGCATCGACGGAGGACCGAAGCATGTAGAGAGCCTGCTTCAGGTACTTCGTCGTGTTGGTGCGACTTTTCGCAAACTCGCTTATGGCATCGAGGTGCTCCGACAACGCTACTACCTTCGGTAGCGTGTCTCGCTGTCTTCCGACCGCCTTTATCAACAGTGGACCAGCCACTGAGATGTCTTGCGTCGATCCGGTAGGCGTACTGCCTTTGCCGTCTTCGCAGGCGTCCTTTACTGCATCCGTCTCCGCCCCTCTCGGCGGAGACCTCTGGATGCCTCCTCGTGCAAACGGGTTTTTCAACCCATCTGCGCCCATTTGTTGATGTCTATTTTCATTCAAATCCATTTTTGTTAAGTGGGTCCCCCTTCCAGCCGCTATCCTTATCCATACTGGAGTGGTCGCTTATCTGTTTCCAAGGTAATCTATGCCGAAGCAGTGAGGCCATGGCTAGGTGCGGCTGCCATAGCGCCTTATGAGCAACTATGACACCCCCGACCGGCGCAAGACAGGAAAGGACATCTGATCCCACTTCTGCCCGGTTCCCACCGGGCAATGAATTTGGAACGTACTGGAAGGCCTGCCAGGTTTTACGGGACGGAGACCCCTGCACCGGTTGTTGTCTCGCCGTTTCAAGCCGTTGTCACACGACCTTACTAAAGGAGCCCGGCGCAGGTGCCAGCCCAGAATCGTGGTACGAGAACAAAATCCGACTCTTATCATATGGCGTTGCGACCAGTTGCCGTAATTGGGAACTTACTGGCATCAATCCCAATGGGCGAATTAGTGCATTTGGGTGGTGGGAGCGGCACTATTCGCTCCGTTAGAGCTGCTTCCAGATAATGTGGCTTTTGCGAGAATTCGGCGGCCCAATGCCTGAGTATCACCACAACCTAGGTTAGCTCTCGATGATGGTCCGGGACTGCTTGCTTGCAGTGAACACTTCCGTGGCCTACGGTAATCGCCAAATACCGACCCGTGGTGGCATACAGCTCTGCCAAATATATATATATATATATATATATATATATATATATATATATATATATATATATATATATATATATATATATATATATATATATATATATATATATATATATATATATATATATATATATATATATATATATATATATATATATATATATATATATATATATATATATATATATATATATATATATATATATATATATATATATATATATATATATATATATATATATATATATATATATATATATATATATATATATATATATATATATATATATATATATATATATATATATATATATATATATATATATATATATATATATATATATATATATATATATATATATATATATATATATATATATATATATATATATATATATATATATATATAGGTCGGACTCGATTATATACAGACTCGATTATATATTGACTCGATTATATATAAAATTGTATATAATCGAATCACAAAAAAAAAATTCCTTTCAATTTTAAATATAACTTACCTAGAGCAGCAATGTCGTTTAGGGATCGCCCAAAAATACGTAAAGCTTAGGGGGAGGTAGAGATCTGACAAAACGTCGCAATCAATACTAAACATTTTGAAGATCTATACAAAGAGTGTTACCTAGAGGAAAGAGGGGGTCGATAATAGTTTTTATTTACGGTTCGTAATTAATGGACGTTCCCTTCAATCCAATATGACATAACGCAACATTTTTTGAGCCATAATGTTTCAAGTAAAGTAAAGCTGATCTAAAACAGAAATATCGCGAGGGAACGTTTACAAATTATTTAACGCTCAGGAAACGGGAAAGAATGTTGGGTTGGCAAAGTGTTGCAACCCATACGGAAAATTTAAACAAAAAGCGGGGCAAAAAGGGAAAGGAGATCAACAATAATTATTCTGGCGTTACGTTATAAATAAGCGCTTCCTTATTGATTCATAAAAGTCAGGTCAAATGTTACATAACGCAAGCATGGCTGAGCAAATTTTTTATGCCTGGTGTGCCGAGTATTGGAAACATGCTAGTGGTGAGGGTTTTCCGGAAGTCCAATATTTATGTCACGTTAAAATTGTATGGACCCTAATATTATTATTTCAATGTTAAGGTTGAAGTTGAAATCAATACTGGTGAGCAAAAATTTAAATAAATTTAAGGCAATGTTTTCAGCTAATCTACTATCTACCCAATACGCAAGTCGCTAATCTAGCTAATCTACTATCTACCCAATACACATCACGCAGTGCAAGTTGCAATACACGCCGTGAAGTGTTTCTATGCAAAAGTGGCACCCGTGCAGCACAATGTAGTGTTCTTGCCATGGCTGACTGCAATAACATAAAGAATAACTACGAAATCTATACATACATATATTTTTGTAAGAAAGCTTTTTGCGACTTTAAGGGTGTTAGTCAAAAAAATCTACTTATTTATTTAAAAACAACAAAAGATGTATGCAAAATAAACAAAAAAAATTTTTTCTGATTCGATTTTATATATACATATATTTTTGTAAGAAAGGTTTTTTGCGACTTTAAGGGGGTTAGTCAAAAAAAACCTACTTAATTATTCAAAAAACAACAAAATATTTATGCAAAACAAACAAAAAATTTTTTTTCTGATTCGATTATACACAGGATTCGATGATATGTAGTGAAAAATTTTCGGAGACTGTATATAATCGAGTCCGACCGGTATATATATATGATTAATTTCTTATGAAAATTCTAATTCAAACATTTTTCAAAATATTTGTATTCTGATGATTTTAAAAGATGCAGAGAGTCATTTTGAATCAAAAAGCTCTTGGTAGTAAACATTCTAAAGGCGTTGGTTTTCGAGTTATTTCTAATTTTAGCTCGAAAAATTGTAAATATTTAGTAACATACACGTTTTTCTTAATTTGTCCATGGTTCTCCAGCAAAAACCATACGTTCATTGGAATGCTTGATCAAAAATGAATTGTATCATTCTTTGACAACAAAACGATTGGGCGAACGTTTCTCAAGAAAAGAGTTAAATGTTCTAAGAGATATAAATATATATAAGAATCAAATATTTATTTTCGAGTTTCATTATCTTAGGAACATATTTTTTTATGACATAGATACTTTACAGAAGTAGTTTCACCTTATATTTTATATACATCATAAGTAAATGATTCGTCATCCTTTGAAAACAGCTTCGTTTGTATCTTATTTTCTGAAATCGGAACAAAAGAGTGATACTTTTGTGTGCCAGCTACTATTTTAGATTTTTTGAAAATATTGCTCCATTCTGTTACTCTTTGTTCATATTCTTCATATGATACCCAACTTAATGACATTTTTGATGAATTTTCATTACTTTTCTGATTAGCCCAATCATACAATTCTTTTGCGCTTGTAATGGGATATTCATGTTCTTTAACTAAACTTACAATTCTTACCATTCGTTTTAATACCTCGGTTTTTACTTCCAGGGGCAATCCATGTCCAAGCCTCACATCAGGAATAGCCAATATTTCACTAACCTCTGATATGCGTCGAGCCTGTTTCACAATGTATTTCGTTGTTTCAAACGTTTCGGTTACCGTTTGTTGGTTCCAAGATTTCGGTAGAACCGAAAGTATTCTTACTTTATCTTCCCTCGAGCATTCGAGCGCAGAAAATTTTTCTTTTAACTGCAAAATCATCTCGTCGAAGTCTCTAGCTTTACGTTTCAATAAATCCAGGTCATCTTCAGCATCAAAATCGAAAACGTTTTTTCTCATACTCTCAGTAATTTTCAGATACTTTTTTAAGGATATTTTTCCTGATTGAGCTTTGCCAGTGATATCCACCGAACGTTTCACCAAACGTTGATTCCAGCTAGGCCTTTGTTGAATAACTCAATTTTCTGTGCTCTGGAGTATTCTTTTTGAATGCTTTCTTGAGAATATGATGATACGATTGTTGTAGTAGACGGTATCTCCGCCAATTCGTATACAGATGCAGATGGTTGCAACTCCGTCGATAGAATGTTTCTTCCACATCCTGATGTTGATGAATGAATGAATTGAGTGAATGCTCTTTGAGATCAAATCATCTTTCACTTTGATACAATATAATCTACACGAATCACAAATTGATAAAGACGTATTAAAATGAGCTTGACTGTTCAATATTTTTAATTTTGCAATAACGTTTTCGTTTAATTTGCGTAAGCTTGATGAGCACCGATTATCAGGAAAGGGTTTACAGCACTTGGGCTTGGTGTATTCCATTTTCACTTTATTCATTTCCACAAAATGCAAACTGTTACTAACACTTCTGGAGAAGTGCAATCATATTTATGTATAAAAAACAGATATTATAGGTAACCCAGTAGTTATTGGTAGCGTTCTTTACAAACAGTTATTATTAGTAAACAAGTAAATAAAAACATTCGGCAAGGGGGAACGTGTAGGTAGGCTAAGGTACAGCGCCTGAGTTATTCATCCAATCGTTTTGTTGTCAAAGAATGAATTGTATATTTTTGATCAAGCATTCCAATGAACGTATGGTTTTGCTGGAGAACCACGGACAAATTAAGTAAAAAAACGTGCATTTTCCTAAATATTACTAATTTTTCGAGTTTAAATTCAAAATAACTCGAAAACCGATGCCTTTAGAATGTTAACTATCAAGAGCTTTTTGATTCAAAATGACTCTCTGCATCTTTTAATGTTACCAGAATACAAATATTTTGAAAAATATTTGAACTAAAATTTTTATAAAATAATTAATCTACCACAAAAATTTATTTTTCATTTCTCCATCCTGGACTTTTTTCAAAAGTTACGTATTAACTTCAAGTTTCTAAAAAAAAAAAATCATTTTTTTTAAGTTGAAATTTAATGTTTATCTTTAATTTTTTTTGGTCAGAATTTTTTTTTGTACAGTGTATATTTTTTATGATGCATTTTTAATTTCCTACAACTCATTCTCAGACAGTTTTTCTATGCAACCAACGGTTTCTAGGCTACAATGCTTCGAATAAAACCTATGTCTAAAGGCATATTCGACCATAGATCATTTGGTGCGATGCTGCTCAGTTAGTAGATTAGCGATCAGTGTCGCTGAATTTTCGGTTAGCTGTAACCATCACTGCACATCTTTGTTATAATTTTAAATGTTAAATAATTCTTTCCCTATTTTCAATAACGTTTGTTAATGACATTTCAAAGTTGAAGCTGTTTTGTAAGCTTGAATTAGCCATTGACGCAAGACGGTATCATATGGGCAAACTGTTTGCAAGACATTTGATCAAAATATAGCGTTTGCTTGTCCGCTATGATAATTGTACTCATTAAATTATTTTTTATATTTCAGGTTAAAATATGGTTCCAAAATCGAAGAATGAAATGGAAGAGATCAAAAAAAATTTCTGAACCAAAAAAAATTCGACGAAACAGCCAATCCGGTTCACGTTCTGAAGACAAAAGTGTTTGTTTAGACGGTTTTGTTATAAAAAACAATGATTCATCAACACAACAGGAATCCCTAGAATCTAAATTTAGTGTAGTTGAACACTGTTTAGATTCTGACCAATGTACAAAAGATATCCTGATTAGATCTACTATAACATTAAATAGAAAGGATATTAATGTTTTTAAACCATATATAACCTAATAAAGATGATCAAAACTTGAGTTATTGTTCGATTACTTTTAATATCTTATTCTAGATTTTCAACAGTGCGAGAATTGTACCTCGTTACGATGTTCAGGCGCCCTCCACATTCCACGTGAACAGCTTTGTGGGGGAGGAGTGTAATGCCCAGGGTCCATACAAATATTTTATTGTTTGTTTTTATTGTTGTTTATTTATTGTTCATTTATATAAAATCGGTTGACTACACATGGTACATAGAATACCTAATGCTGCTACAAAAACGCTTGTTGACTTTTTGTTGACACGTTAAAATCGAACGTGTGGTACACCAGTATCATAGGGTCATTGTCGCCATATAAGAGTGTGTGAAATTTCGAGTTTCACGAAATTAACCGAAATTTACCGAAATTGAGAACATTTTTTTAATAAATAGATACAAATTATGATTTTTGAACCAACATTTTTGCTGTTATTAACTCTAATTAAGGTCCGGAAATGCTTGAAGCAGCTTTGACCGTATGAAGTTTTAAAAAATCTATAGTTCACTAAAATTTTCCTAATTTCCGGAATTTTCTTGAAAATTTTCCACCTAAATAAACTCAAAATATCTCTATGCCTTCTGTTTAAATCTGAATCAATAAACAGATTTACTTAAAATTTATAAATTTTAGTCATTTTTTGAAGAAATTCGAGAAAAATTTCGTTCAGTTTCGGAAACCTCAAAATTCGCACAGTCTTATCGCCATACACGGTATTTGTAGTACACTTTAAAAAAATGTAACGATTACTTCAAGTGTTTTTTCACTTGATTCAATTCGTCAAATCACACTGCAAGTTGAAGTGATTTAGTGTTGATTTCTAGAAGATTAACACTTTCCAATGAAATGATCTTGCGTTGAAAACTGGTTAATGGAAATCACCATCGTATTGTAATGAATATCTCTTGTATTATCACCACTGTTTAAATCAATTGAATTACAGCTACAATTCCGATTGACAAACGTCAAAACCGACAAAACAAAGCGAAACAAAAAAAGGGACGATGACGAACGGCGCAAGCAACACTATCACCCAGAGATCAAAAATTTGTTTAAGCGTAAGTTTTATTGAATCTTTTAAAATAGAATAACAAGAAAGCGACTCTTTTACAGATCCTGAAATGAGATTGTATCGATACAGTGACAGGGATCATCTCTAGGATCATCTTGTTATTGAATTAAAAATCTAAAACAAAATAAAAAAATGAAAAATCGAAAATAAAAAAGAAGTCTCATGAATTTATTGTGAATTTATATAATTATCCAACTGACTGACATTCCGTATCTCAAACATAGGCATATCAACAAAGATGAACATAACAACAGAGAATAGAGTGATTTGCTGTTGATTTCATCGTTTTTGCATTAATATATTTCGAAAGATTTTCATTCAACTCTGAAATGTTCATTCTGTGCCGAACACGCATCAGTACTGGACGTGTTTGGTGATCGGTCCGATAGAGTATAAAACAAAAGACGTGTGAACAAGTGTTGGCATTGTTTGCCTGGTCGAGTGATATAAATCCGGGTTCAAGGTCGTGCCTTTGTGCAACTGTTTCGCATCGTGACTGCCAGCTGGTGCGTAAGCCGATTTGGCTGCTGGCTGGATTGTGCTACAGCAGTGGACGAGACACAAACGAGGAAAAAGAAGAAGCCATCAGTGTCAGCGAGTTGTATCGCTGTGTGGAGTGATCTCACACCTGGCTCGCTGCTGGTGGCTGTTTGGTGCTGCTGTATTGGTGCTGCTGGCTGTAACGGCTGCTACTTCGAACGATCGGACAACCAACCTTACTGGAAGGGAGAAATAAAAAGGTACGTGTTCTTGTCAGCGCTAGTGCGCTAGACTTAGCGCGATGGATGTAGATCCATCGCCTCCCGCGCCACCATCCCCGAACCCCTCTGACCCTGACCCTTCTGTTACCCCCTCCCCTGTTCATTCTTCAGTCCCCCCTCGCCCCAGGCTTTACCCAGACGGAGCCCAGGGCAGCTATACTGTTTATTTTCGGCCAAAGGCAGGACCGAAATCGAAAAAGTTGAACCTCTTGCAGATTTCTAAAGACCTGACGAAGGAGTACAAGGGCGTGACCGAAATTTCCAAGGTCCGGCCTAACAAGCTCCGTGTCGTGGTCGGTAACCTGAAAGAGGCCAACGATATAGCTTGCTCTGAGCTCTTCACACGCGAGTATCGCGTTTACATACCCGCACGAGACGTGGAGATCGACGGTGTCATAACCGATTCGAGTCTGTCCGTCGAGTGTATACTGGAAAGTGCCAAAGGGTGCTTTAAGAACAAAACGTGTCCCGAAGTAAAGGTGCTCGACTGCAAGCAATTGCGGTCAGCATCGATCATCGGTGGCAAAACAGTATACACTCCGTCAGACTCGTTTCGAGTTACGTTCGCCGGGTCTGCACTACCAAGCCACGTCTCGATCCACCGGGTTCGTCTCCCTGTGAGGCTCTACGTGCCCCGCGTCATGAACTGCCTGAATTGCAAGCAGTTAGGCCATACAGCCGCCTACTGCTGCAATAAGGCACGTTGTGGCAAGTGTGGGGAGTCTCATGCGGAAGATTCTTGCAGTGTTAACGCTGAAAAGTGTATTCACTGCGGAGAAAATCTGCATGAGCTCTCGACATGTGCGGTGTACATGCAGCGCAGGGATAAAATAAAACGGTCTCTCAAAGAGCGTTCAAAGCGTTCCTACGCTGACATGCTGAAGAAGACCGTTACCACTTCTCCCGTTACTTCGAACCCCTTCGATCTGTTGTCCTCTGATGAAACCGATTCTGACGATTCACCAGCGGGAGCATCTTACGCCAATCCTGGGGAGTCTAGAAAGAGGAAAAATATTTCCTCTCCTAAACTTCCCAGAAAAGGTCCTAAGATTTCTCAAAGTGAAATGAAAGTTACAAACAAACCAAACAGTGCTGCGGAAAAACCGAAGCAAACTCCTCCTGGGCTGGCAAATTTAAAGTCCCAGAAGGAGTTCCCAGCACTGCCAGGAACATCTAAAACCCCAGTTGCTCCTTTTACACTCCCAGTTGATGAAACAAACTCTGGATTAGTGAAATTTTCTGACATTGTGGACTGGATTTTTGAAACTTTCAATGTACCCGATCCAATTAAAATTTTTCTTACAGCATTCCTCCCAACAGTTAGATCATTTTTGAAGCAGTTGACTGCCCAATGGCCTCTCCTTGCAGCGATTGTATCCTTCGATGCCTAATTCAACTGCGTATATGAAGGATTCTATCTCTGTCTTACAGTGGAATTGTAGAAGTATTTTACCAAAAATTGATTCGTTTAAAGTTTTGATAAATAAAAACAAATGCGATGCATTTTCCCTTTGTGAAACTTGGCTTACTTCAAATATTGATCTCAACTTCCATGATTTTAATATTATTCGCCTTGATCGAGACACCCCATATGGAGGAGTACTTTTAGGGATTAAAAAGTGCTATTCTTTCTATCGTATTAACCTCCCCTCGATTCCAGGCATCGAAGTTGTCGCATGTCAAATGACAATACAAGGTAAAGAGCTTTGTATTGCCTCAATATATATTCCCCCCAGAGCACAGGTTGGGCAACGGCTGCTCTTTGATTTAATAGAACTTCTTCCCTCGCCACGTTTGATTTTGGGAGACTTCAACTCTCATGGCGTGGCTTGGGGTTCCCCATACAATGATAACCGCTCCTCTTTAATCTATAACCTTTGCGATGACTTCGACATGACTATTTTAAACAACGGTGAAATGACACGTATCCCGAAACCTCCAGCGCGCCCAAGCGCTTTGGATCTATCCTTATGTTCGACGTCGCTACGGTTGGATTGCACATGGAAGGTAATCCTCGATCCTCACGGTAGCGACCATCTGCCTATTCTTATTTCAATTACTAACGGGTCAACTCGCATGCGACCAATTGACATTCCGTATGACCTCACACGAAATGTCGATTGGAAGTTATACGAGGAAATGATTTCAAAAGCGGTCGAGTCGATTCAACATCATTCACCACTTGAAGAATACAACCTCCTCGCGGGCTTGATTCTCGACGCCGCGTTGCAAGCCCAAACGAAGAAATATCCCGGCGTAACGATCAAAGAACGGCCTCCCATTTCGTGGTGGGACCAAGAGTGCTCCGATGTCTACACGCAAAGATCCGACGCGTTTAAGGCCTACCAGACGGGAGGTATACCTGGCGACTATTTACGGTATTCGGAGCTTGATACCAAGCTTAAAAGCTTGGCTAAAGCAAAGAAACGTGGATATTGGCGTCGGTTCGTGAACGAGACGTCGAGGGAGACATCGATGAGCACTCTTTGGAACACAGCCCGAAGAATGCGGAATCGCGTAACGGTCAACGAAAGCGAGGAGTCTTCAAGTAGGTGGATATTTGATTTTGCCAGGAAAGTATGTCCGGACTCTGTTCCTGAGCAAAATATTGTTCGCGATGCGTCTCCGGGCCACGACGCGATAGAATCACCTTTTACGATGGCAGAATTTTCAGTTGCCCTCCTGTCCTGTAACAATAACGCGCCTGGATTAGATAGAATCAAATTCAACTTGTTGAAGAATCTACCCGGCAATGCCAAGAGGCGCTTGTTGAACTTGTTCAATAAGTTCCTGGAGCAAAACATTGTACCGCAGGATTGGAGGCAAGTGAAGGTGATCGCCATCCAAAAACCAGGGAAACCAGCTTCTAATCACAACTCTTATAGGCCGATTGCAATGCTATCCTGTATCCGGAAATTGATGGAAAAAATGATACTCCGTCGTTTAGACCACTGGGTCGAATCAAATGGTCTACTATCAGAAACTCAATTTGGCTTCCGCCGTGCCAAAGGGACGAATGATTGTCTTGCGTTGCTTTCAACAGATATTCAGCTGGCGTATGCTCGTAAAGAACAAATGGCGTCTGCGTTCTTGGACATTAAGGGGGCTTTTGATTCCGTTTCTATTGACATTCTTTCGGGTAAACTTCACCGACAAGGATTTTCTCCAATTTTGAACAATTTTTTGCACAATTTGTTGTCCGAAAAGCACATGCATTTTACGCATGGCGATTTGGCAACTTTTCGCATTAGCTACATGGGTCTTCCCCAGGGCTCATGTTTAAGCCCCCTTCTTTACAACTTTTATGTAAATGACATCGACTAATGTCTGGCAAATTCATGCACGATAAGACAACTTGCAGACGACAGTGTAATCTCTGTTACAGGAGCCAAAGCTGCCGATTTGCAAGGACCATTGCAAGATACCTTGGACAATTTGTCTGCTTGGGCTTTACAGCTAGGTATCGAATTCTCTCCGGAGAAGACTGAGATAGTAGTTTTTTCTAGGAAGCATGAACCTGCTCAGCTTCAAACACAATTAATGGGTAAAACGATTTCTCAGGTTTTGGTACACAAATATCTTGGTGTCTGGTTCGACTCTAAAGGCACCTGGGGTTGTCACGTGAGGTATCTGATGAAAAAATGTCAACAAAGAGTAAATTTTCTTCGTACAATAACCGGACAATGGTGGGGAGCCCATCCAGGAGACCTTATAAGGCTTTACCAAACAACGATATTGTCTGTTATTGAATACGGGTGTTTCTGCTTCCGCTCCGCAGCAAACACACATTTGATCAAACTGGAGCGAATACAATATCGTTGTTTGCGTATCGCCTTAGGTTGCATGCAGTCGACCCATACGATGAGTTTGGAGGTTTTAGCTGGAGTACTACCATTGAAAACCCGCTTCTGGAGCCTGTCTTCTCGTATTCTAATCAAATGTGAGGTCTTGAACCGTCCCGTGATTGAAAATTTTGAAAGGTTAATCGAACTTAATTCTCAAACCCGTTTTATGACATTGTATTTCAATCACATGTCCCAAAATATTAACCCTTCTTCGAATATTCCAAATCGTGTCGACTTATCAAATACTTCTGATTCTACTGTGTTTTTCGATACATCCATGATAGAAGAAACTCGTGGAATCCCGGATCATTTACGCGTGCAGCAGATCCCTAAAATTTTTTCCAATAAATATCGAAACATCAACTGCGACAATATGTACTACACTGACGGATCACTTCTTGATGGGTCCACTGGCTTCGGTATCTTCAATAACAATTTAACCGTCTCCCATAAGCTCGATAATCCTGCTTCTGTTTACGTCGCAGAATTAGCTGCAATTCAGTACACCCTAGGGATTATCGAAAAAATGCCCACGGACCATTATTTCATCTTTACGGACAGTCCCAGTTCCATTGAGGCTCTCCGATCGATGAAAGATGTTAAGCACTCTCCGTATTTCCTGGGGAAAATACGGGAACATCTGAGTGCTTTATCCGAAAAATCTACTCAGATTACCTTAGCGTGGGTCCCTTCTCACTGCTCGATACCGGGTAATGAGAAAGCGGACTCTTTGGCTAAGGTGGGCGCAACAAACGGTGATATTTATGAAAGACCAATTGCTTTTAATGAATTTTTCGCACTTGTACGTCAGAATACGATCATCAGTTGGCAAAATGCTTGGACCAGAGGGGAATTGGGAAGGTGGTTACATTCCATAATCCCCAAAGTATCGACGAACCCGTGGTTCAAGGGGTTGGATGTAGGTCGGGATTTCATTTGCGTGATGTCCCGGCTTATGTCCAATCACTATAGATTTGACGCGCTCCTCCGTCGTGTTGGGCTCGGGGAAAGTGGTATCTGTGCCTGTGGTGAAGGTTATCACGACATAGAGCACGTTGTTTGGTCATGCCCTGTACACCGTGACGCCAGGTCTAAATTAATAGCTTCCCTGCAGGCCGAGGGTAGACAGCCGGCTGTTCCTGTTCGTGATGTCTTGGCGAGCCGTGACCTATCCTACATGTCCCTTATATACGTTTTCCTGAAATCCATCCACGCCCCAGTCTAGTCCCGTTCCCCTCCGTCTACACCCAACAAAACGACAAGAACACGTTTGAACCTTAAGCACAAAACCAGCAACCAGACCCCGCACAATAGAACCAGGACCCAAGGACTACGAGCCTCTGTCCCAACTCACGACATCTTGGCTCAGCAGAACGAATCCATACATGCCATTCGACGATTATCAGACGACCATTGAACAACAAAACACTGATTGGAAATCCCATGCTAGTTTTAAGTTAGACTTAATTTCAGCTCGTAGTCGGCAGCGAGGATAAAAAATTTGCTTTAGTTTTTAAGTCATCAGATATAATTGGCGCCGTTAAACATTAAATTGTATTTGTGCCGTGTCAAATAAATGTTATGTGAAGAAAAAAAAAAAAACTCTGAAATGTTAGGCAAGTAGTGCGAATTCAACAGCAAATCACTTTACTTCGACGTGATTTTTATTTACAGTGTAGGTTGTCGTAGCCATTGTCTGGACCTTAAAGTGCGTTGCGGTGCGTAGATTTGGAGTTGGTGAAGTGATATTCATTTATTAGCTCTACCAACTGACATTTTGAGACTAGTCCTAATTGTTATTAATATATAAAACATTACGAAACATCAAATAGGCCATGTACTAGAAACATGCAACAGCTATAATGAACATATTCAATTCACATATGAAATGGAAAAAAACAAACGACATGACACTGATAAGACAGGAAAACCAAAAAATCCAAACAGAATGGTATATGAAACCGATAGCCAGTGGCAGGTTCTTGGATTAAAATTCGTTCCACCCGCTCCATTCCATACCTGTCGAACCGAATCGACAAACACCTGAAAAACGAATACAAAAACATACGACTAGCACACCGCAACATAAAAACAGTTAGACAATTACTCACAAAAGTTTAAGACCCCGTCCCCCAGGAGCACCAAAACAACGTCATATACAAGATACAATGCAAAAACTGCGACGCCTGCTACGTCGGAATGACAACAAACATGCTTAAAACAAGAAACAGCGGACACTGAACCTACAACAACACTTGGGACAAACTACCACAGCAAGGTTACAACGCAACAGATCCACAAATTAGTTCACCAAAGGAAAAGAAGTATGCCATATTGCTAACACAGAAAATAGTATTAACAAACGCACAGACACTGAGGGACTCAACACTGTATATGCAGGTATTATACACACAATAAGAAATATCAATCACAACAAAACCGATAAACACGACAACCAATATGCAACCACAACCTAAAGTTTTAGCGTAGCTCCCCAACACACTCACAACAAACTGTCAAGAAATAGTAGACTACTGGAAAAGACACAAAATCTATTGCTCTGATTAATCAAATACCGCTCGAAATTTTATAGTGCTGGAAAAAGCAGTGCTAGAAAAAAGTGGTAACTGTTATACAGTATTGTGCACACAAAAATAGAGACATATGCAGTGCAGGAAAACTACACGTATTGTATATTTTTAGCCTCCTTGAAAAAGGTGAAATAAAGTCACCGAAACTGTCGGATTAAGAAACAAAAAATCGTTTTTGCTTCTATGCACGGACTGATTAAGCCGATGAATCTACAAAATTACGAAACAGACATATAAATTTTGAACGTAGAACTTGATGCGTTAAGTGAAAGTCGAAGCAGGTGACACCCGGTTGAAGGCTCGTTGAATACCAATGATGGCACTGTTTGCGCTGTAGTTGGTACGACGAAAATGCAGTTGCAACGCAAAAGACCTCCGCAGGGTTCTGGATGGCGCGTTTGGGTTAATCAGGCGAAGAATGACCGGGCAGTCAATGCGTGAAGTCAAAACATCTGAAACTACCATGGCGCAAGCTGTTTCTCGGCGAAGCTGAAGAGTATCGAGCTGTAGAAGCTGGCAGCGATCCTCATATCGGGTGATACGCATGGGCTGCCGCCAGGGAAGCATTCTAAGAGCATAACGTACGAAACGGCGCTGGATGCTCTGGGTGCGGTGGATTGCATTATTGTAGTGAGGCATCCAGACAGTAGAGCAAAATTCAAATGAGGATCGAACAAGCGAGCAATAGAGTGTTGCTATACATTGTATGTTTCTGAAATCCCGCGTTATGCGGCAAATCATTCCCAGTTGTCTAGCGGCTTTAGCAACAATAAACGATATTTGTTGCTTAAATGTCAGTTTGGTATCGAGGAAGACTCCAAGATCCTTGACGTGATCGACTCGCTGTATTGAAGACCCATCTAACTTGTAATCGAAGTGTAGCATTTATTAGGGTTGAGTACCATGCAGTTTAACTCGCACCAACGTGCGAATATGTTAAGTTGTTGTTGGAGATAAGTGGCGTCTTCCACGTTTTTGATTTCGTTAAACAGCTTCAAATCGTCAGCGAACGCAAGACGAGGACATTTGAACGAGTGATGTACATCATTAAAATACAACAGGAACACCAATGGGCCAAGATGACTACCTTGGGCAATTCCGGAAAGAGCGACAAATGGTTCGGAAATTTCGTCGCCGATTTTCACTCTGAGAGTTCGACCCAGCAAGTAGGATTCTAACCAGCCAAGCAATTTGCCGCTGAACCCATGTCGATCAAGTTTGGCAACGGTGATTTTATGATTTACTTTGCCGGAGGCAGCCGAAAGGTCCGTGTAGATAACGTTGGTTTGATGTCGGTGAACAAAACTGTCGAACGCGTAGTTAGTCAAGCAACGCAGGTTTGTAGCACAGGAGCGCTTGGGAAGGAATCCGTGTTGATCGTCCGAAATAATGCTTTGACAATGTGAGAGAATAGGTTGAAGGAAGACTAGCTCAAATAACTTCGAAATTGCACACTATGCAGAAATGCCTCGATAGTTATCTATCTTCGAGCGATCGCCTTTTTTATGGACCGGGAATAGGAAGGCCTGTTTCCAGGTTGTAGGAAATCTACCAGTAGCGAGCGGCAACGAAACTAGTGGATAAGCGGTGTGAGCAACCCAGCAATGCATTTTTTTAGCAGTGTAGCTGGGATTCCATCCGGGCCAGGGGAGTACGTGTGTTTCAATTTTCTAGCAGCGGCAAGGATTGCATTATCGTCGATGTTGATCGAAGCCATGGAGTGCCCAGGGAAAGGGACGTTATTAGCAGCATCAGAAATTTCACCATCTGTTGGAGTTTCGTTGCTGAATACGCTTAAAAATTTTACAGCGAAAAATAGCGACAACATTCGGCAAATAGCGGCAACATTATTTGCTTTCTCACCAGCCAATTCCATTGTGGATGGTAAGCCTGACTGCTTTCATTGATCGTTGACGAAGTTCAAGAATTTCTTCGGATCTGCTCGCAGTTTGCCTTCTATATGACGTCTGTAGTTCAAGTAGCAACGTCGACAAAGTCTTTTGTACTCGTAGTTCAACTTTCGGTAATGATCTCGAAGAAAAAGAGCGCCAGTCGCTGAGAACCTCCTTAACGCGGAATTTTTTGACGTTTTTAAGAGACGCAATGCCGGCGATTGCCAGGGATGATATTTATGCGATCGGTTTCGTGTTTTGGCACAAACGCATCTATTAGACCGCTTAAAACGAAAGAAAAATCGTTAACAGCCGAATCGATATCCGTTGGATTTAGAATGCCAAACCAGTCAACTGTTAGCAGCGCGTTTAACAAACCGTCGAAGTCGGCACGCCGAAAATTAAAATTTAACCGAGTAGGAGGCTCCCGATACTCGACTTTGAATCGATCGTCAAGTGACAAAATTAGTGCCGGATGGTGAGCAACGTTTTGCCTTTCTCCTAGAAAGGTATAGCAATCACTGGAAAAACCAAAGGTATAAAAGTGGTCCCAATGGCCGAATGTTATATACCACTCAACCCCTTTCGAAGAACTGAGCATTTTCTGTATGTATGTATGTATGTATGTGTGTGTGTATGTGTGTATGTGTGTGTGTATGTGTGTGTGTGTATGTGCAACTTTTTTTTCTCACTCACTTTTCTCAGAGATGGCTAGACCAATTTTCGTGAAATTAGTTGCAAATGAAAAGTCTAGTTGCGCCATAGGTTGCTATTGAATTTCATTGTAATCGGATTTTTAGTTTAGAGGTTATGTATCAAAATGTAAAAATCACGAAACATCAATATCTCAGAAACCACACAACCGATTTCAATGAAACTGGTTTCAAATGATTGGGCTGTCTCCAGAACCCTTAACATTGAAATTTCGTTATGATAGAACATATGGTTCAAAAGTTATGTAAAGAAAAGTTATTAAGTTGTTTAAACTCACTCATGTTTCTCAGAGATGGCTGAACCGATTTTCACAAAATTAGTGTCAAATGAAAGGTCTAGTTGCCCCATAGGTTGCTATTGAATTCCATTGCAATCGGATTGTAACTTTGTCCGTTGTTCATAAAAATGTGAAATCACATAATGAAAGTAAACATATTGACTTTCTCCTAACGATCACTGGCTAATTAAAAAGTGAAAAGTGATCCAAATGGCCTGATGTCATATACTACTCGACTCAGTTCGACGAATCGAGCATTTTCTGCATATATGCATGCATAGGTGTATATGTTTGTGTGTGGGTGTGTACGTGTGTATGTGCACCTTTTTTTCGCACTCACTTTTCTCAGAGATGGTCTGACCGATTCTTTCTATCTTGGTGTCAAATGAAGGGTCTATTTGCCACTTAGGTTGCTATTGAATTTCATTGTAATCAAACTTTTAGTCTTGACACTGCGTCAGAATGTAAAACACGCTCTTATATCTCAGAAGCTATGAACATAGTTGAATTCAAATCAATGGGCTTTAAACCCTTAAACAATGAATTTCATAATGTAACGTAACGTAACGCTCTCCCAATCTCACTCGATTTTCTCAGAGATGGCTGGTCCGATTTTCATGAAATTAAATGCAAGGTCTAGTTTCCGTATAAGAGCCTATTAAATATTATTGTAATCTGATTTCTAGTTTAGAGGTTATGTATCAAAATGTAAAAATCATGAAACATCAATATCTCAAAAACTACACAACCGTATTGAACAAAATTGATTTTAAATGAACGGGCTACTAAAAAAACCCTCAACTTTTGAATTTTATAAAGATTGAGCATGTGGTTCAGAAGTTATGGAGAGAATTCTGGAGACTATTCAATCTCACTCATGTTTCTCAGAGATGGCTGGACCGATTTTCATAAAATCAGTGTCATATGGAAAGTCTTGTTGTCTTATGGGGATAAGACCCCAATGATTTTTTTTGCAAACGATTGTATTAAAAATGTGAAATCCAGCTATGAAAAGAAACATATTCCGAAGACTACTTGGGCTCACTTACTTTTCTCAAAGATGGTTGACCCGATTTTCACATGATTAGTATCGAATGAAAGGTCTAGCTGCCTCATAACACCCTCTTTAATTTTACTGTAATCGGACTGTCACTTCGTCTGTATTGTATCGAAATGTGAAAATGACGAAACTTCATTATCTTTGAAACTACACAACCGATTTGAACAATATTGATATCAGATGAACGGGCTAGTTAAGGGTTAACTGATGAATTATGATTGAACACGTGGTTCCAAGGTTTGGCTGCCCTATACGTTACCTGTTCATTTGATTGTAATCAAACTTAAGCAACCGTTATGTTTCAATTTGTAAAACAACGATAATCTATTATCTCAAGTATCACACGACTTATTTGAACATAACTAGTGTCATACAAACGACTCATCTCTCAAACTTACAAATAACAAACTTCATTACAATATTATCTGCTGTTCAAAAGTTTTGGAAAGAAAAAAAATTCAAAGACTATTCAATATAGATGGCCTCAACATGATTTAAATGTGGTATCGTACTGTCTGAACGTTTCCGGTGTTGCTCGTGATTAAGTTGTTCGAAATTAGGAGTCATTTCTTATATTTCGCTATTTCTGAAGCACTAACATTACGTCAAATTTCATATTTTATACTTTAATTACAACATCAATATTTTTGAACCCAAAGAGTGAATATACCTTTATTGGATTTAAGCATTCATGTAAATCTATTTTTACAAATAATTAGTTTGAATGAGAAAGGCTGAGTCTGACCGCTAGGTGGATTAATTTAGGTTTTTACAAGAGGATCAGGTGCGAGAGTTAGCAGAGGTGCCGTGTCGTTAATGCTGACGAAATAAAGATCTAGACAGCGCCCATTCTCGTTTGCATTACCGTTGATTTGCTGCAGTTCCGTGGCACTGTAACCAACTAAAAGATCCAGTAACGTGGAACTATCAATTCCAGATTGTAAAATTGCTCCGAAAACTGATTGGTTGGCATTTCGATAATCAGCTGACGTTTCGATGCCGATCAATGCGCATCGGTTTCAATAGAGAGGCAAATCATGCGGATGCGTCCAAGGTAGATTGCGTAACGCATATCGGACAAACTTGTGCTGCACTGATTCTATTCTGGAAATCCACTCTTCTTTATATGACAACCATACACTAGAAGCCAATTCAAGTATAGATCTCGCTAAAGAACAGAACAATGGGCGAGTTAACTTCCTGAACTAGAGAGCAGCAATTTAAAATTATTTACAAACATATTGCTGCCATGGACAAAGTTCACCCACGTTGGTGACATCGCACGACGTCGTTTCCGCGGAGGTACCGGACCGCTGCACAATGATCGGAAAATTGAAATTTCCGGCCGAAATTCATTTTTGGTGCCAAATTGTTGGTTTTCCACTGTAGATGATTATGACATATAAGAAAAGTTTTGTACTGACAAGGGGCTGTCTATAAACCGCGTAAACTGAGGCAAATGTCATGTGTTTTCGAAAAAAAACGTAAATAACTCGTTACTGGAACGAGATGAGCGATTACTGTTTTCAGCAAAGATGCACATAATAGTAGAACGCTTCTTATGACTTTGAGAGTTAGTTCGCGATTTGTCCGCAGAGATGGCACACTAATCTAACTTTTGGTAGGAACTTCCAAGAGATATGGTTTCTCCAGCAAAGTTGTAGAGCTATTCAATTCAAACAAAACTACTGAAGACGAAAAACGACTTTAGTTTTCGGTGACAACATTCCTCAAAATATTTAGCAAATCTCGATTGTAGAGCCACCAAATGTTGATACAGTTTTCTATGGTCTTGTTTGTAAAAACGGTGCTTGATCAATTCAATGCAATAACATTTTCTGTTCTAGGTTGTATGAACAAACTCACTAAATCGATCTTATTAACTTCCTCGTACGACATTGCTCGCTTCTTCGTAAAACACTTGCATCAAACTTCAGAACTGTAAAGCACACATAAAACTTTGTTTCCTCCACATACACAAGCAATGAGACCGCCTCAAAGGAATGAACTAGAATCAGTCAGCCATAAAAGACATATGAGCCGCATGATTTAAGAGCATAACAATATGTGTGAGTAGTTGTGTGAGATTGACGGTTAACTCAATGCAATTTTGTGTATAAAACACCTGACTGCAGTGTTGGAAAGCTCGACCATGAGAACCTCCATTTGTTCATGCTGTATGCTGACATATCCGGTACACAGCTTCTACTTCGGCTGCCACTGACGAGTATATCCCCAAATGTAAGCTCGAACCATTTGTTTAACTCATGCAGTGATATTTGTGTTTGGTGAGAGAAGTTTGCGTGTGGTGTTTTATGGCCGTGTTTTCATAAAACAATCACTGGGAATCATTTTTGGAATAATAATTCATTTCTTAATTCGGTTTAGTAGGATTTTACATGAATAATCGCTAAGTCTCTTAGCGATGTTGTAATGGGTTAACAAAACAAATTTCAGAAAAAAACAGAAAAAAAAACATTGTTTGAAAATATTGAAGATACACGCGAAAATCAATTTATTGCTAATATTAACCTTTTTGCCTCTCTCCTAGAAAGGTATAGCAATCACTTGCAAAACCAAAAGTATAAAAGTGCTCTAAAGGGCCGAATGGCATATATCACTCGACTCAGCTCGACGAGCTTAGCATTTTCTGTATGTGTATGTGTGTATGTGTGTGTGTGTGTGTGTGTGTGTGTGTGTGTATGTGCAGATTTTTATTCTCACTCATTTTTCTCAGACACGGCTGGACCGATTTTCATGAAATCAGTAGCAAATGAAAGGTCTTGTTGCCCCATAAGACCCTATTGAATTTCATTGTAATCGGATTTTCAGTTTAGAGGTTATGTTTAAAAATGTGAAAATCATGAAATATCAATATCTCATAAACTACTCAAACGATTTGAACAAAATTGGTCTCAAAAGAACGGGCTACCTATAAACCCTTAAGTTTTTAATTTCATGAAGATTGAACTTGTGGTTCAAAAGTTATGAAAAGAAACGTGTTCTGAAGATTGTTTAATCTCACTCGTGTTTCTCAGAGATGGCTGTACCGATTTTCATAAAATCAGTGTCAAATGGAAGGTCTAGTTGCCGCATAAGACCCTATTGATTTGTTTTACAGTCGGACTGTTACTTTGCCTGTTATGTTTAAAAATGTGAAATCCAGCTATGCAAAGGAACATATTCCGAAGACTACCTGGATTCACTCACTTTTCTCAGAGATGGCCGACCCGTTTTCCACAAAATTAGTGTCGAATGAATGATCTAGCTGCCTCAGAAAACCCTATTGAATTTAACTGTAATCGAACTGTAACTTCATTTGTAATGTGCCGACTTGTGAAAATCACGAAACTTTATTATCTCAGAAACTACACAACCGATTTGATTATTATTATCAGATTAGCGGGCCAGTTAAGGGTTAACTGATGAATTATGATTGAACACGTGGTTTCAAGGTTTGGCTGCCCTACACGTTCCCATTTCATTTGATTATAATCGAACTTAAGCAATTGTTATGTATTAAATTGTTAATGAAACAACGAAAGTCTATTATCTCAAAGATTACATGACTCATTTGAACATAACTAGTGTCATACGAACGAGTCATCTCTCAAACTCACAAATAACAGACTTCATAAAAATTTGATATGTGGCTCAAAAGTTATGGAAAGACGAGAAATTCAAAGACTATTTAAAACTATACCTGCTTTGATCGATATATGTGGCCTCAATATAATTTAAATGTGGTGTCGTACTATTTGAACGTTCCAAGTTCATTGATTCCTTGCGGTTTGTTTGAAGTCTGCAAATACACGACGAATCGGCCATAGGATATGATCAAAGTCAAATAACAAATCGTTTGAAATGATTGGTTTTATCGAAATGACAACATCCTCGTCTTTTGGCTTCTGTACATCGCCTTAATTCTGAATATATACATATTGGGTGGTATTCTGTCATTATCAGCAGACTTTCTGGCATCAACCTGACACCGGAAATACTCATATTGGGAGGTATTTTTGGTTGTTTTCCAGAAACTAAAAGTGGTCGTCTTCAATTTCAAAATATTGTCCAGGGTCAGTGTTTGGTTTCTATGCATCATCACGTTTACGGAAATATCCATATTGAGTATTATTCGGTCATTTCCGACTGTTGCCTATAAGTTGCCATTTAGCAATTCAAAATGGTGCCTGAGGTCAATTGTTAGCTCCTTGCATCATTCTGGTTCCAGAGATACTCATATTGGATAGTATTTGTTTATTTTAGGCTGTTTTTCACAAACCGGTAGTCGCCATCTTGGATTTCAAAATGGTATTTAGGATACTGGTTAAAGAAAAACTCATATTGGGTGTTATTTGGTCACTTTGGACTGTTTTTCAGAAGCCGAAAGTCGTCATTTTGGACTTTAAAATTGCCTGTGAAATCAATTTCTGTCATCTGGGCGTAATTCTGGTTCCAAAAACATTCATATTAAATGGTGTTGGCGCAAACCGACCCTACGTTGTGTTATATTTTAATCGGCGGTAAACTCGCGCGTTTGATCGTCACCAGCAGGGGCAATTACGGCCCAAAGCACTTACGGTCGACTGCTGCGTGCGGACAGGTCGAACGGGGAGGAATTTATTCTAACACTTAAAACACGAGTGTTTAATTTAATTATATATTTGAACTTAGTATCGACGATAGCTACTGGCATCGAGCCGAGTAGCTATGCGGCCTACGGCCGACTGGCGCAAACGGCCGACACAAATGTGCCGTAGGTAACGAAACGACTAACTACTGACGACTAATGACGAATAACGACTGACTGAACACTAGCGCTGCTGCGGAGAGCGCTTTTATAGGCTCTCTGGTGGTGAGCAGCATTGTCCGGCGGCAAACAAAGCCGCAAATAAGCGCGCGCAAGTTGGCGTCGCTTGGGCCTCAGCCTGTGTGGTGGTGTGGTGGGCGACTTACAGTCGTGCCCATCTGAGGCGGGACTTTTGGCGCGAACAAATGGTATTTGGTAATTTCCGGCTGTTTGCCAGAAACCGGAAGTCACCATCTTAAAATTCAAGATTGTGTCTGTGATCAATTTTTAGCTTCTGTGCACCTTTCTGGTTTAAAAGGTATGGTTTAAAAGTTATGTAAAAAAAAGTTATCCTGAGGTTGTTTAAACTCACTCATTTTTCTCAGTGATGGCTGAGCCGATTTTCACAAAATTAGTGTCAAATGAAAGGTCTAGTTGCCCCATAGGTTGCTATTGAATTTCACTGCAATCGGATTGTTACTTTGTCCGTTGTTCATAAAAATGTGAAATCACATAATGAAAGTAAATATAATGACTTTCTCCTAACGATCACTGGCTAATTAAAAGGTAGAAAAATGATTGAAATGGCCGAATGTCATATACTACTCAACTCAGTTCGACGAATCGAGCATTTTCCGCATATATGCATGTATAGGTGTTTGTGTTTGTGTGTGGGTGTGTACGTGTGTATGTGCACCTTACTTTCGCATTCACTTTTCTCGGAGATGGTCTGACCGATTCTTTCTATCTTGGTGTCAAATTATGGGTCTATTTGCCGCTTGGGTTGCTATTAAATTTCATTGTAATCAAACTTTTAGTTTTGGCGCTGCCTCAGAATGTGAAAAACGATCTTTATCTCAGAAGCTATGAACATAGTTAAATTCAAATCAATGGGCTTTCAAACACTTAAACAATTAATTTCATAATGTTTAAACATGTAGTTTGAAAGTTATAGGAAGAAACGAAACCCGCAGACTGTTTAAAACTATAGCTACGATCAAAATATGTGGCCTCAACATCATTTAAATTTAATATTGTACTATTTCAATGTTTGCGGCCTTGCTCGGGATTGAAGTTGAAATTAAAAGTCATTTCTATCATTTCACTTTTTGCCTTTCTCCTAGAAAGGTATAGCAATCACTGCAAAAACTAAAGGGAAAAATGTGCTCAAAAGGGCCGAATGTCGTATACCCAGTGTTATGAAAATGACTGCAAGACAATGACAGCAAATTTTCAACTGATCCGGCTCTCATTGTATTGCACAGCTCTCACTGCTCCCCACACGTTCGGTGAACAGTTCGACAGCAACTGACGACAGTACACATGCAACTCCATACGGACTGTTATTTTTCATCTTTATATTTGTTTTGGTATTTCCAAGCTGTCGTAGATGACAGCCTATAATCTTCCGACATCCTTCAACACGAATCCGAGCGGGATGTCAGGTGATTATGATCACGACAGTAAGGCCGATGAAAGAATGAAAGAGAGATGGTGCGAAGCACATTTTTTCTTGCGTGGGGAATAATATCAACAATGGAAACGGTTTGCTTTGTATTCAATATGCCACCGGCCTGTGAAAAAGGAGAAACGAAAAAATGCAAGTCGACGACAGCCGCAGCCAATCAGCAGGCTGTCAACAGGAACAGGACATCCTCAAAATGAGCAAACTAGGCTGTCATGTCCGAACAAACAAAATACATGCGCAAGAATGAGCTGTCGTACGCAACACAACACCGTTTCTTTGCCTTGTTTAAGCTGTATGTATAGCACATGCATGAGGCTGATAGAGTGGAGAGAGGGAAAAGTCGTCAGTCGCTCTCCAGTCATTCTCCTAAGCTTGTGTATACCACTCGACTCAGTTCGACGAGCTGAGCATTTTCTGCATGTGTGTGTGTAACGCTCTCCCAATCTCACTCAATTTTCTCAGCGATGGCTGAATCGATTTCAATGAAATCAATTGCAAACGAAAGGTCTAGTTGCCCTATAAGACTCTATTGAATTTTATTGTAATCTGATTTCTAGTTTAGAGGTTATGTATCAAAATGTGAAAATCACGAAACATCAATATCTCAGAAACTACACAACCGATTTGAACAAAATTGGTTTCAAATGAACGGGCTACCTAAAAACCCTCAACTTTTGAATTTTATGAAGATTGAACATATGGTTCAGAAGTTATGGAAAGAAACGTGTTCTGGAGACTGTTCAATCTCATCAGTGTCATATGGAAAGTCTTGTTGCCCCATAAGACCCTAATGATTTTTTTTGCGAACGGATTATTACTTTTCCTGTTATGTTTAAAAATGTGAAATCCAGCTATGAAATGGAACATATTCCGAAGACTACTTGGACTCACTCACTTTTCTCAGAGATGGTTGAACCGATTTCTACAAAATTAGTGTCAAATGAAAGGTCTAGCTGCCTCATAACACCCTATTGAATTTTGCTGTAATCGAACTGTCACTTCGTCTGTAATGTATTCAAATGTGGAAATCACGAAACTTCATTTTCTTAGAAACTACACAACCGATCTGAACAATATTGATATCAGATGAACGGGCTAGTGAGGGATATACTGATGAATTATGATTGAACACGTGGTTTCAAAGTTTGGCTCCCCCATACGTTACCTTTTCATTTGATTGTAATCACTCTTAAACAACCTTAATGTTTTAATTTGTAAAACAACGAAAGTCTATTATCTCAAGTATTACACGACTTATTTGAACATAACTAGTGTCATACAAACGAGTCATCTCTCAAACTTACAAATAACAAACTTCATAAAAATTTGATATACTGTTCAAAAGTTTTGTAAAGAAAAGAAATTCAAAGACTATTCAACACTATAGCTGCTTTGATCAATATATATGGCCTCAACATGATTTAAATGTGGTATCGCACTATTTGAACGTTCCCGATATCGCTCGTGATTAAATTGTTCAAAATTAAGAGTCATTTTTTATATTTCGCTATTTCTGAAGCACTAACATTACGTAATTTCATATTTTATACTTCAATTACAACATCAATATTTTAGAACCCAAAGAGTGAATATACCTTTTAGGATTTAAGCATCCATGTGAATCTATTTTTACAAATAATAAGTTTGAATGAGAAAGGCTGAGTGGATTAATTTAGGTTTTGAAGTAGAATACTTCTCTCAGGAAGTTCGGCTGCATAAGGATGTGAAATGAAAATCTAAAACCGAAAAAAGGGAAAAATATGTCCAATATCAAATGCTAATAAATCGGTTAGTATTCGATGGATTTCCTTCGTTCTTGCAGCAATAGATTGGAAAATCTTCTAGGATTCTTTCTAAAAGAAGATAATTGTAATTTTATTATTCACACTATTGTACTATTGAAAATAGTCAAGCCTTGTCAAAATGAAAAATTCGACCTCTAATTGGTCGATATATGATTGCTTCCCAAGCACGGTCGACAGAATCATATACCTTGCAATTTTAAACATGCTATTTGGCCTATATTAAAGGTTGTTTCAGCCGAAGCCGCTCATAATAGTTCTAGACAGCGACAATAGCAGTCGTCCTCCCTTAGCAGCAGCAGCAGCACTAGCAGTGCAGTGGATACCAGCGATGGCGGAAAGCGGCCACCGCTGTGGCGTAGCAATGGATAGCGCACTAGTTGCAGCGGATTCCAGCAACGATAGTAGCTGGGCCAGCTGATGCAGGGACAGTGGATACCAATGGCAGCGTACAGCGGCCACAATTGTGGCATGTATATGGATAGCGTACTAGTTGCAGCGGATCTCAGCATCGATAGCGGCTGATGCAGTGAGGTGAGGCTGATGCAGCCGGAAAGTGGCCACCTGGGTCCCCGCTGGACCCTTTCGGAGGCGAATTACCTCAGTGGCTACTTCCACTCCGCACTTCTCCTTGAGGGCCTGTGCAATATCGCACCTCTCGGTGATTTCATCCAGGTTTTTGAGCTGGAGAGTCACCTCTGAGGTGAGTGCCCGAATTTGCACATCTTTCCCGAGGACCTGCTCGGCTACCGTCTTGTAGGCAGCGCCCTTGTTTTTAGCATCCTTACGGAGCTCAAAGATCATCTCGCCGGTGCGAGAACGACGGATGGTCCGCACATCCGCTCCCAGATCCTTGAGCTGGGTTTCGCCTCTCATTTTCTTCAAGACTTCGGAGTACTTGGACCCCTCCGTCTTGAGTATGAGGGCGTCGCCCCTGCTTCGCGCCTTCTTTCCCATTTTTGGACGATTTGTCGCCTTCTCGTCGTTGCGCTTGCTGTCTTTTTGGCGCTTCCTTCCTCCCACGGTAACCCAAGGGTTTCCCGTAGCTGCCACTTCGGCAGACTTTTCGGCGGACTTGGAGGCCGTTGGTGTGCTATCTCGTGGGCTTAGCACAACCAACCGTTTCTTGCTGTTCTCGGGGGCTTCCCCCGGAGACTGCCTTGCTCTTTTTGCGGCTGACCCGGAGGCGCAAACCGCTGCAAACATGCAGGTGTCCGTTTGGACCGACTTCGTCGCCCTTCCGGTCACCTCCGTTGCATTCTTCTCTGCAGCCACCGCTCTTGCCTTGAGCTCGGCGTGCTCCTTCTTCGCAGCATCGACGGAGGACCGAAGCATGTAGAGAGCCTGCTTCAGGTACTTCGTCGTGTTGGTGCGACTTTTCGCAAACTCGATTATGGCATCGAGCTGCTCCGACAGCGCTACTACCTTCGGTAGCGTGTCTCGCTGTCTTCCGACCGCCTTTATCAACAGTGGACCAGCCACTGCGATGTCTTGCGTCGATCCGGTAGGCGTACTGCCTTTGCCGTCTTCGCAGGCGTCCTTTACTGCATCCATCTCCGCCTTTCTCGGCGGAGACCTCTGGATGCCTCCTCGTGCAAACGGGTTTTTCAACCCATCTGCGCCCAATTGTTGATCTTCATTATTACTGTTCATTTTTGTTAAGTGGGTCCCCCTTCCAGCCGCTATCCTTATCCATACTGGAGTGGTCGCCTATCTGGTCCCATGGTAGTCTATGCCGAAGCAGTGAGGCCATGGTTAGGGGCGGACTTTAGTGAAATGCAGTCTCTGTGCAATAGTGGGCACTAGTAAATGCATTCAATGAAAAGTTGACTTATTTTGACAACACGTGAGCCGTCTAGTTTTGAGTGTTATATCAGCGTTTTACTGTTTACTTTATCACAACGAATACTTTGTTCGCACTGTCAGTGATAATGCAAAGATGTAATCGGCATCTTATCCGATACTAAATTGAACAACAAATTGTCCTTTTCAGGATGCATTAAAAACCTGCGTTAATGTTTTCTCTTGAGTTAGTTTACATTTTTCAATTTGTAAAAGTTATAAATTTTACTTTATTTCCGTACGTACGTACTGAATTATCTTTTCCTTCAGTCATGAGCACGACATCCGAAAATATTTCATCTAAAAATTTCAAAATTGTCAAGTCCCAACCATGACTATATTATTGAAATTGTCAGCCTTGTTGAGGCGCAAAATTCGATTGATCTGATTAGTCAACGTTTATTTACTAGAAAAAATGACTGACACGCAAGCAGTCGGGTTATCTTTCTTGTAAAAGTATTCTACTTCAACCTTGCGGTCGTGGCTTTGCACACAACCCTCCTGTTATTTTCATACAAAATGAAAAATATATTTTTTTACTAAAGTGTGTACAACTTAATGACTTTAACTTTTTCCAGTATATTTTTTATCCTAATTGCTATGACATACGTTGATAAGTCTCCATAAAACTCCAAAAAATTACATAAAAATATTAAAAATTTTAAATTGTCTTTTTCTACAAAAACGCAAATTTTACTCAAACTTTTAACATATGTTTTAAACAACGTATATTCTAATAAACCAATTAATATGATAATTTTAGTGTGTTTTGAACCAAATTGCTATAATATACGAAAAACTTTGTTGATAAATCACCCTAAAATTCAAAAATTGCAAAAATATGGAACAAAAATGTATCATTCATCTTTTTTACCAAAACGCAAATTTTCCGCTAACTTTTAACACATATTCTTGAAGGGCATAAGTAGGGCTCTCAGACACACTATCAGGTGCTGTGCTTACACGTGCTTAGATTTAATATTTTTGATGGTCAAAATTAGGAAAAATACGCAAATATTTTCAATGTGGCCTGCGACTGACTCTGTATGACCCGTTTTTTTGTATCAAGATTTCATTCAAAAATTATGAAAATATAGATAAAATACTACAAAATCGTGTGCTCAAAACATCTTTAATATGAAATTCACATTTTGGTAATTTTGGCCACTCTTCTATATAGGGACCGTCTCACGTGCGCCGCGGGCTAAATATATATTTATTAGGAGGTTCGATTTGTATTTTTGGCAAAAATGAAGTTAATCTGACCTCTGTAGTATTGAAAATAAGTCTTTTCTTTGCATCGTTGAACAGTGGGGAATCACAGCCCATCAGCCTACGATATTGTAAAATTTGGTCATAGCAGGCCTGACACTAAAAAGATAATAAAATAAGTTAAGCAGTTTGCCACGGTTGTGACTATATCGAAAATTTAGGTAAAATAGATACCCGATCGGAAGGATTAAACAAAAATGTAACAGAAACTGTTAGTTTGTGTTTGTGTTAGGTAGTGTTTTCAATATGATCCCGTTAAGTGTTAAAATAACAGAAATTATAACAAAAACTATTATAACTAACTATGGGAAAATTCAAAATCGTATCAAAATATGTTATTTGTATCTCGTGTTGATAAAATTTAGTTATTTTTCAATTATGCTGTTCTGATTTGGTAAACATAAGCTTTCAAGTGCATACTATCCGCTGCAGCGCAAATTGTCGGTTTAGTGAGAAAATCAATTGCAGATTTTTTTATTATCCTCTTCCAAACTTAAAATTCTATCGACGATTTAATTAAATCAAAACCATGATTATCCATTGTTAAAAATTTTCGATATCGAGATTAATCCGTGAAAAGTAAAATATGAATTTAGGCAGAAAACACCAAATTCGTCATAAAAGACCGATTTTATAACCTTTGTTTAGTATAACAAAGGTAAAAGTTATAAAAATACGTGTTGTCGTATGTTGAACGTAAATGAAGATTTTTTGAAATACGGAATATCTTTGCTCAATGGTTGAAAACGTTGTTTTGAGTGCATGATTCCATATTGGCTAGGATTCAAGCGCCGACGAAAATCTGGATTCAAAATACAGTATGCAGCCACCAAGAAAAAACTCAGGTAAGACCAAGTCGATGTTTAAAAAAAAACCTAGATTAATCCACCTAGCGGTCAGACCCAGCCTTTCTCATTCAATTCATTCAATTTTTTATTTGTAAAAATAGATTTACATGAACGCTTCAATTCAATAAATGTATATTCACTCTTTAGGTTCTAAAATATTGATGTTGTAATGTTTACATATAAAAATGCAGTCCGGTCTGTCTGTCTGTCTGGCTGTCTGATCCATATAGGCCCGAAAACTACCGAACCGATCGACGTGAAAATTTGTATGTAGGGGTTTTTGGTGCCGATAAAGGTTCCTATGATAGTTTGAGACCCCTCCCTCTTCTGGAAGGGAGGGGTCCCATACAAATGAAACATGAATTTCTGCACAACTCAAGAACAAACCAAGCAAATGAAACCGAATTTGGCATGTGGATGTTTTAAGGGGTAACTAATATGTCCGTAATAGTTGGATGAAACACAAATTTGTGCAGATCTCGAGAACTAATCAACCAAATGGAACAAAATTTGGCAGGTAAATGTTTTTAGTGGTAACAAATATGTACATAATGGTTTGAAACCCGACTCCCTCTTCTATAAGGGAGGGATCCAATGCAAATGAAACACACATTTCGCACAGCTCAAGAACCAATCAAGAAAATACAACCAAATTTGGTATGTGAATGTTTTTAGAGGTGACAAATATGTCCATAATGGTTTGACGCCTCTCCCTTTTCTGGAAGTACATGTTTCTTCACAAATTTCTGCACATCTCGCGAACTAATCAACTAAATGGAACCATATTGGCGGGTGAATGTTTTTAGTGGTAACAAATATGTTCCATAATCGACCTCAGACAACATTTTGGATTGTAAGATGGCAACTTCCGGTTACTGGAAAACAGCCGAAAATGGCTGATTTCCACCCAATATAATAATATCCGGACCTAGAATAATACACAGGAGCTAAAATCGACCACAGATAGCATTTTAAATTCTAAGATGGCGACTTCCGGTTTCTGAAAACAGCAGAAACTGACCAAATACCACCCAATATGAGTTTTTCTTTAACCAGTATGACGTTCAAAATCCAGAAATTGTCTCCAAATGCCATTATAAAATCCAAAATGGCGACTTCCGGTGTCGGAAAAACAGCGGCAAATGACCAAATACCACCCAATATGGGTATTTCCGGAACCGTAATGATGCACTGGATCCACAAATCGACTTCAGACAACATTTTGAATTGTAAGATGGCAACTTCCGGTTTCTGGAAAACAACCTGAAATGGACGATTCCCATTATATATTAGTATTTCTGGAACCAGAGAGATGCACAGAAGCTAAAAATTGATCACAGACACAATCTTGAATTTTAAGATGGTGACTTCCGGTGTCTGGAAAACAGCCGGAAATGACCAAATACCATTCAACATGAATGTTTTTGGAACTAGAATTACGCCCAGATGACAGAAATTGATTTCACAGGCAATTTGAAAGTCCAAAATGACGACTTTCGGCTTCTGAAAAACAGTCTAAAGTGACCAAATATCACCCAATATGAGTTTTTCTTTAACCAGTATCTTATATACCATTTTGAAATCCAAGATGGCAACTACCGGTTTGTGAAAAACAGCCTAAAATAAACAAATACTATCCAATATGAGTATCTCTGGAACCAGAATGATGCAAGGAGCTAACAATTGACCTCAGGCACCATTTTGTATTACTAAATGGCAACTTATAGGCAACAGTCGGAAATGACCGAATAATACTCAATATGGATATTTCCGTAAACGTGATGATGCATAGAAACCAAACATTGACCCTGGACACTATTTTGAATTTGAAGTCGACCACTTTTAGTTTCTGGAAAACAACCAAAAATACCTCCCAATATGGGTATTTCCGGTGTCAGATTGATGCCAGAATGTCTGCTGATAATGACAGAATACCACCCAATATGAATATATTCAGAATTAAGGCGATGTACAGAAGTCAAAAGACGAGGATGTTGTCATTTCGATAAAACCAATCATTTCAAACGATTTGTTATTTGACTTTGATCATATTCTATGGCCGATTCGTCGTGCACTTGCAGACTTCAAACAAACCGCAAGGAATCAATGAACTTGGAACGTTCAAATAGTACGACACCACATTTAAATTATATTGAGGCCACATATATCGATCAAAGCAGGTATAGTTTTAAATAGTCTTTGAATTTCGTTTCTTTCCATAACTTTTGAGCCACATATCAAATTGTTATGAAGTTTGTTATTTGTAAGTTTGAGAGATGACTCGTTCGTATGACACTAGTTATGTTCAAATAAGTCATGTAATCTTTCAGATAATAGACTTTCGTTGTTTCATTAATTATAATCAAATGAAATGGGAACGTGTAGGGCAGCCAAACCTTGAAACCACGTGTTCAATCATAATTCATCAGTTAACTCTTAACTAGCCCGCTCATCTGATAATAATAATTAAATCGGTTGTGTAGTTTCTGAGATAATAAAGTTTCGTGATTTTCACAAGCCGGCACATTACAAATGAAGTTACAGTTCGATTACAGTAAAATTCAATAGGGTCTTCTGAGGCTAGACCATTCATTTGACACTAATTTTGTGGAAATCGGGTCGGCCATCTCTGAGAAAAGTGAGTGAATCCAGGTAGTCTTCGGAATATGTTCCTTTGCATAGCTGGATTTCACATTTTTAAACATAACAGGCAAAGTAATAGTCCGACTGTAAAACAAATCAATAGGGTCTTATGAGGCAACTAGACCTTCCATTGACACTGATTTTATGAAAATCGGTACAGCCATCTCTGAGAAACACGAGTGAGATTAAACAATCTTCAGAACACGTTTCTTTTCATAACTTTTGAACCACAAGTTCAATCTTTATGAAATTCAAAACTTGAGAGTTTTATAGGTAGCCCGTTCTTTTGAGACAAATTTTGTTCAAATCGGTTGTGTAGTTTCTGAGATATTGATGTTTTATGATTTTCACATTTTTAAACGTAACCTCTAAACTGAAAATCCGATTACAATGAAATTCGATAGGGTCTTATGGGGCAACAAGACCTTTCATTTGCAACTAATTTCATGAAAATCGGTCAAGCCGTGTCTGAGAAAAGTGAGTGAGAATAAAAATCTGCACATACACACACACACACATACACACACACACACACACACACACACACACACACACACACATACACACACATACAGAAAATGCTCAGCTCGTCGAGCTGAGTCGAGTGATATATGCCATTCGGCCCTTTAGAGCACTTTTATACTTTTGGTTTTGCAAGTGATTGCTATACCTTTCTAGGAGAGAGGCAAAAAGGTTAATATTAGCAATAAATTGATTTTCGCGTGTATCTTCAATATTTTCAAACGATGTTTTTTTCTGTTTTTTTCTGAAATTTGTTTTGTTAACCCATTACAACATCGCTAAGAGACTTAGCGATTATTCATGTAAAATCCTACTAAACCGAATTAAGAAATGAATTATTATTCCAAAATGATTCCCAGTGATTGTTTTATGAAAACACGGCCATAAAACACCACACGCAAACTTCTCTCACCAAACACAAATATCACTGCCTGAGTTAAACAAATGGTTCGAGCTTACATTTGGGGATATACTCGTCAGTGGCAGCCGAAGTAGAAGCTGTGTACCGGATATGTCAGCATACAGCATAAACAAATGGAGGTTCTCATGGTCGAACTTTCCAACACTGCAGTCAGGTGTTTTATACACAAAATTGCATTGAGTTAACCGTCAATCTCACAACTACTCCCACGCGTAAACCCGCAATCTCACACATATTGTTATGCTCTTAAATCATGCGGCTCATATGTCTTTTATGGCTGACTGATTCTAGTTCATTCCTTTGAGGCGGTCTCATTGCTTGTGTATGTGGAGGAAACAAAGTTTTATGTGTGCTTTACAGTTCTGAAGTTTGATGCAAGTGTTTTACGAAGAAGCGAGCAATGTCGTACGAGGAAGTTAATAAGATCGATTTAGTGAGTTTGTTCATACAACCTAGAACAGAAAATGTTATTGCATTGAATTGATCAAGCACCGTTTTTACAAACAAGACCATAGAAAACTGTATCAACATTTGGTGGCTCTACAATCGAGATTTGCTAAATATTTTGAGGAATGTTGTCACCGAAAACTAAAGTCGTTTTTCGTCTTCAGTAGTTTTGTTTGAATTGAATAGCTTTACAACTTTGCTGAAGAAACCATATCTCTTGGAAGTTCCTACCAAAAGTTAGATTAGTGTGCCATCTCTGCGGACAAATCGCGAACTAACTCTCAAAGTCATAAGAAGCGTTCTACTATTATGTGCATCTTTGCTGAAAACAGTAATCGCTCATCTCGTTCCAAATAACGAGTTATTTACGTTTTTTTTTTCGAAAACACATGACATTTGCCTCAGTTTACGCGGTTTATAGACAGCCCCTTGTCAGTACAAAACTTTACTTATATGTCATAATCATCTACAGTGGAAAACCAACAATTTGGCACCAAAAATGAGTTTCGGCCGGAAATTTCAATTTTCCGACCACTGTGCAGTGGTCCGGTACCTCAGCGGAAACGACGTCGTGCGATGTCACCAACGTGGGTGAACTTTGTCCATGGCAGCAATATGTTTGTAAATAATTTAAAATTGCTGCTTCCTACGTCAGGAAGTTAACTCGCCCATTGTTCTGTTCTTTAGCGAGATCTATACTTGAATTGGCTTCTAGTGTATGGTTGTCATATAAAGAAGAGTGGATTTCCAGAAGAGAATCAGTGCAGCACAAGTTTGTCCGATATGCGTTACGCAATCTACCTTGGACGCATCCGCAAGACTTGCCTCTCTATCGAAACCGATGCGCTTTGATTGGCATCGAAACGTCAGCTGATTATCGGAATGTCAACCAATCAGTTTTCGGAGCAATTTTACAATCTGGAATTGATAGTTCCACGCTACTGGATCTTTAAGTTGGTTACAGTGCCACGGGACTGTAGCAAATCAACGGTAATGCAAACGAGAATGGGCGCTGTCTAGATCTTTATTTCGTCAGCATTAACGACACGGCACCTCTGCTAACTCTCGCACCTGATCGTCTTGTAAAAACCTAAATTATTCCACCTAGCGGTCAGGCTCAGCCTTTCTCATTCAAACTTATTATTTGTAAAAATAGATTTACATGAATGCTTAAATCCATTAAAGGTATATTCACTCTTTGGGTTCTAAAATATTGATGTTGTAATTAAAGTATAAAATATGATATTTGACGTAATGTTAGTGCTTAAGAAATAGCGAAATAAAAGAAATGACTCTTAATTTCGAACAATTTAATCACGAGCAATACCGGAAACGTTCAGACAGTACGATACCACATTTAAATCATGTTGAGGCCATATATATTGAATAGTCTTTGAATTTTTTTTCTTTCCAAAACTTTTGAACAGCAGATAATATTGTAATGAAGTTTGTTATTTGTAAGTTTGAGAGATGAGTCGTTTGTATGACACTAGTTATGTTCAAATAAGTCGTGTAATATTTGAGATAATAGATTTTCTCTGTTTTACAAATTGAAACATAACGGTTGCTTAAGTTTGATTACAATCAAATGAAAAGGTAACGTATAGGGCAGTCAAACTTTGAAACCACGTGTTCAATCATAATTCATCAGTTAACCCTTAACTAGCCCGTTCATCTGATATCAATATTGTTCAAATCGGTTGTGTAGTTTCAAAGATAATGAAGTTTCGTGATTCTCACATTTCGATACAATACAGACGAATTGACAGTCCGATTACAGTAAAATTTAATAGGGTGTTATGAAGCAGCTAGACCTTTCATTCGATACTAATCATGTGGAAATCGGGTCAACCATCTTTGAGAAAAGTTAGTGAGCCCAAGTAGTCTTCGGAATATGTTTCTTTTCATAGCTGGATTTCACATTTTTAATACGTAATAATACGTTTGCAAAAACAAATCATTGGGGTTTTATGGGGCAACAAGACTTTCCATATAACACTGATTTTATGAAAATCGGTCCAGCCATCTCTGAGAAACATGAGTGAGATTGAATAGTCTCCAGAATTCTCTCCATAACTTCTGAACCACATGCTCAATCTTTATAAAATTCAAAAGTTGAGGGTTTTTTTAGTAGCCCGTTCATTTAAAACCAATTTTGTTCAAATCGGTTGTGAAGTTTTTGAGATATTGATGTTCTATGATTTTTACATTTTGATACATAACCTCTAAACTAGAAATCAGATTACAATAAAATTCAATAGGGTCCTATACGGAAACTAGACCTTGCAATTAATTTCATGAAAATCGGACCAGCCATCTCTGAGAAAATCGAGTGAGATTGGGAGAGCGTTACACACACACACACACACACACACACATACACACACATGCAGAAAATGCTCAGCTCGTCGAACTAAGTCGAGTGGTATACGACATTCGGCCCTTTTGAACACTTTTGAACCTTTAGTTTTTGCAGTGATTGCTATACCTTTCTAGGAGCAAGGCAAAAAGTGAAATGATAGACATGACTTTTAATTTCAACTTAAATCCCGAGCAAGGCCGAAAACATTGAAATAGTACAATATCAAATTTAAATTATGTTGAGGCCACATATTTTGATCGTAGCTTAGATAGTTTTGAACAGTCTGCGGGTTACGTTACTTTATATAACTTTCAAACCACATGTTTATACATTATGAAATTCATTGTTTAAGGGTTTAAAGCCCATTGATTTGAATTTAACTATGTTCATAGCCTCTGAGATAAAGAGCTGTGATCGCGCACGGCCCTACGTTGTGTATATTATTCGCCCTTTGGCATCACGAAGGGGCAATTAAGGCCCAGGGAGAAGTTTTCTTTCCTACGACGAAGGCAACGCACATAGTCGCTATACTGTACAATTTATTCCTACCGATATTTATAAATGGGCAGCGTAACGGCGCTGCCGCCGTACGCTTATCGACTAACACCGGATTGAGATGGCAAGTACACTTTTATAGCTGGTCGCAAACAATGACCAGCTTTGGCGGGAGGCGCAAATAAAGCCTAATTGTGGCAAAGCAAAAACGCGCCAACTAGCTTGGCTTGGTTCTCGCGTCACTCACGGTGTTGCGGACAGTCGTTCCTGTCGCAGTGCGGATGGTTTGACGCAACATACTCCCCCCCTTGGAACCACCAATTCCAATTTCCATTTGCAAGCGAGGGTGGGTAGCGATGATGATGACGGGGTGATGAGCCAAAGCGTAGCTGACGACGATCACGCAGCGATGAGGAACGAAGACTGCTGCGGCTGCGGGACAGGCAGGCATACCCAGCGATGACACGAAGTACAAGCGACGCGGAGCTGGCAGCTGTAATAACCGTCCAGGTTGTGATGATGACGATTAGAAGCTTCGGATCGGTTCTTGTCGTCTGCAGGATTCTGGCTGAAATTTGCTCCGCGTAAATGATTTTAAACCAATTTGTATTGATATATACTTAACTTAAGGTGGGGGTGGGGCAACAGCTTCGGTCGCCGCGGTTAACCAGAATCGCGTTGCCCCTGATGCTTTGCTGCTGGATACCAGGTAGCCACTTCTTGCTTGTGGCTTGTCGAATGTTACTTATCCTAAGGGTAGAGGCATGGCTCTAAATGTACACGGCTCTGAGCGAGACATCGCTCTGGTGAGTGGAGGCACGGCTCCGACTATTTACACGAGGAGGCAGGGCTCCGACAGGTGGAGGCACGGCTCCGAATATTAACACAAGGAGGCAGGGCTCCTAGAGGCATCGCCCCAAAAGGTGGAGGCACGGCTCCTAAACCGGCGGGCACGCAGAGGTCCGTCAATGGAGGCACTGTTCCATAAACATCACTTTGTACAGACGCGTGGGGTCCGGGATGAATACACAGCTCCATCGAAAGCAGGCACGGCTGCTAACCATTCCATGGCGGGGACGCATGGATCCAAGTGGAGGCACAGCTCCAAACACACATAATGACGCAGAGGTCCAGGTGGAGGTTCGACTCCGAAAGTTCGTGGACGCAGCGGTCCAGGTGGAGGCTTGACTCCGTCGAAAACAGTCAGGTAACTGACGCGAACTAAAAATTGTTACAGCGTAAACGTACTGCATTGCTGCATGTAAGGATAAATACTTAACTAGGCAGGATAGCGGGGCAGCAGTTTTTCGGTCGCCGCGGTTGACCTAAAACGCGCTACCCCTAGAGGCATCGATTACTGGAACCGCCTGGCCACTTTTAGCTTGTGGCTGTCAATGATGAAACGGATGAAAGTCGATTCGTCCCGTTGATCAGCATTCCATGAAACTAGTGGACGGCACGGTAACGGTAAATTCCTACTGCTTGTGCATCGCTGTCTCCGCACTGAGTGGCGCACGGGAATCATTGTCCGAAGATGTTTCACACTACTTTTCACGTTGTCGGTTGCAAAGTGGTAAAATTCGTTCGTTTGACCTTCACACAACCTTGTAGCCCGAAATCCACTCACTTTTCTAAGTACAAATGGCTATTGTTTCCACTCACCGCAAATTTTTATTGTTCTTATTGCCGTTGCGTTGCGGCAAGGCTAGCGGCTTTGTTACAGTGCCGACGGCCGACTACGGACGGCTAACTGTCGGCTGACATTCAACGCGTGAGGAATTAATCGAAAGCGTATAAAAAACTTCAACACTTTACCTAGCTGTGTAGGTTTGGCTCAATGCGGGTGAAGTCCCGTTAGTAAAACTGGCACTCGAAGTGCCCCAGCAGAACCATTTGCGGTGGTTGCGACAATTTGCACACTAACACGTTGCGAACTCATTCATTCAACACTTGCGCGGCGGAATCTAAAACGTCACCGGTGGCTTGCGATAGCCAAACGTGATACCAAATTGGCGCAATCCTGGTCAGGGCACCAAATATGATCGCGCACGGCCCTACGTTGTGTTGAATTTCGCCCTTTGGCATCACGAGAGGGCAATTAAGGCCCAGGGAGAAGGTTTCTTTCGCGCACCACGAAACGCACAAACTTTACTTAGCTACTGTACATTTATTCTAGGGGTATTTACAAGCTGACAGCGTGACGGCGCTGCCGCCGTACGCTTATCGACTAACACCGGATTGAGATGGCAAGTACACTTTTATAGCTGGTCGCAAACAATGACCAGCTTTGGCGGGAGGCGCAAATAAAGCCTAATTGTGGCAAAGCAAAAACGCGCCAACTAGCTTGGCTTGGTTCTCGCGTCACTCACGGTGTTGCGGACAGTCGTTCCTGTCGCAGTGCGGATGGTTTGACGCAACAAGAGCGTTTTTTACATTCTGACGCAGCGTCAAGACTAAAAGTTTGATTACAATGAAATTCAATAGCAACCTAAGTGGCAAATAGACCCTTCATTTGACACCAAGATAGAAAGAATCGGTCAGACCATCTCTGAGAAAAGTGAGTGCGAAAACAAGGTGCACATACACACGTACACACCCACACACAAACATATACACCTATGCATGCATATATGCAGAAAATGCTCGATTAGTCGAGCTGAGTCGAGTAGTATATGACAATCGGCCATTTCAATCACTTTTCTACCTCTTAATTAGCCAGTGATCGTTAGGAGAAAGTCAATATGTTTACTTTCATTATGTGATTTCACATTTTTATGAACAACGGACAAAGTTACAATCCGATTGCAATGGAATTCAATAGCAACCTATGGGGCAACTAGACCTTTCATTTGACACTAATTTTGTGAAAATCGGTTCAGCCATCTCTGAGAAAAATGAGTGAGTTTAAACAACCTAATTACTTTTCTTTACATAACTTTTGAACCATATGTTCTATCATAACGAACTTTCAAAGTTAAGGGTTCTGGAGACAGCCCAATCATTTGAAACTAGTTTCATTGAAATCGGTTGTGTGGTTTCTGAGATATTGATGTTTCGTGATTTTTACATACATAACCTCTAAACTAAAAATCCGATTACAATGAAATTCAATAGCAACCTATGGCGCAACTAGACTTTTCATTTGCAATTAATTTCACGAAAATCGGTCTAGCCATCTCTGAGAAAAGTGAGTGAGAAAAAAAAAGTTGCACATACACACACACACACACACACACACACACACACACACACACACACACACACACACATACACACACACACATACACACATACATACATACATACAGAAAATTGTCAGTTCGTCGAAAGGGGTCGAGTGGTCTATGACATTCGGCCATTGGGACCATTTTCATACCTTTGGTTTTTCCAGCGATTGCTATACCTTTCTAGGAGAAAGGCAAAAACAATTCATAATCAAGCAAACGTTGGTTGATCTGAGGGGTCGTTCATAAACTACGTAATCTTTTTTTAGTGAGGAGCATACCCAGTGGCGTACCTTGTGATCAAACATCATATACTTCAATTTAATAAAAAAGTAAGGCGAATGGCAGCAATTTAAAATTGTTTACAAACATATTGCTGCCATGTAAAAGTGCACCCACGTTGGTGACACCGCACGACGTCGTTTCCGCTGAGGTACCGAACCGCCGCACAGTGGGGCCGTTTTGAAAAAAGACGGTCAAAAATCTTTTCTCACGTTTCCTTACATTTTAAGGGTTTGGTGTCTTCGGAAGAATTGTTCAGAATACTGATTGAAGTTAGCTAACATTTTCATTTAATTGCTTATTAAGCTAGTATCGCACTTGGAAAAATTACCTTTTTTATTTTACGAGATATTCAATTTTGATCTTCGGCAAAGTTGTAAAGCTATCGATTTCATGAAACTTTGCCGAAGACACACAATTCCTATGTCTCATCTCTGAAGAAATATAACTGTTTTCTTGAAAAGACTACCTTAAAACTAGTTTTTTCACTAAAATTATATCTTAACTACTTCTGATCGACTTGAGATGTTTTAGAAAGTTTTAGATAATAACAAAATACAAATTTTTCTAAAAAATTAGGTTGATTCTGTTGACGGCCCCACTGTGCGGCGGTTCGGTACCTCAGCGGAAACGACGTCGTGCGGTATCACCAACGTGGGTGCACTTTTCCATGGCAGCAATATGTTTGTAAACAATTTTAAATTGCTGCCATTCGCCTTACTTTTTTACTAAATTGAAGTATATGACATTTTCAGATAATTATAATCAGTATTCTGAACAATTCTTCCGAAGACACCAAACCCCTAAAATGTAAGTAAAAGTGAGAAAAGACTTTTGACCGTCTTTTTTCTTAACGGCCTACTGTGCGCCGCGGGCTAAATATATATTTATTAGGAGGTTCGATTTGTAGTTTTGGCAAAAATGAAGTTAATCTGAGCTCAGTAGTATTGAAAATAAGTCTTTTCTTTGCACCGTTGAACAGTGCAGTGGGAAATCACTGGCCATCAGCCTACGATATTGTAAAATTTGGTCATAGTAGGCCTGACACTAAAAAGATAATAAAATAAGGTATTTTTTGTAGAAAAGCAGCTTAAAAAATTTGTTGCCGCAGTTTGCCACGGTTGTGACTATATCGAAAATTTAGGTAAAATAGATACCCGATCGGAAGGATAAAACAAAAATGTAACAGAAACTGTTAGTTTGTGTTTGTGTTAGGTAGTGTTCATAACAAAAACTATTCTAACTAACTATGTTATACCACAATAGATCAAAACAATGGTCGCAGTGGTTCAGTCTTCTACGAGGAAAAAAAATAACTATGGGAAAATTCAAAATCGTATCAACATATGTTATTTGTATCTCGTGTTGATAAAATTAAGTAATCTTTTAGTTATGCTGCTCTGATTTGGTGAACATAAGCTTTCAAGTGCAAAGTGTCCACTGTAGCGCAAATATCGGTTTAGTGAGAAATGCGATTGCAGATTTTTTTATTATCCTCTTGCAAACTTAAAATTCTATCGACGATTTAATTAAATCAAAACCATAACTATCCATAGTCAAGAATTTTCGATATCGACATTAATCCGTGAAGTAAATAGGGTAGGGAACGGCTTTAGCAGTAGCGCCTATTTTAATCAGTCGAAGAAAGCAGGCCTTAAACTCCTGGATTTTCATCAATATCGACAATTCCAATGATGGAAACGAAAACTTTGATTGCTTAGCTGTCTTACGAATATGAGAAATACCGTTAATCACAAAGAAATCACACGGAAATCACCATTCGAAACAAATCTACCTTTATTGCAGCCATTCAGGAGCCACTTCGGGTGCAGAGAAAAAAACGCCTGCAAAACAGGTGGAAACTGCTTAAAATAGGTTCGGGGTTATTGGAATAGTGTTCTTCGATTGGTAACTTTAATCGATTATTGTTAAAGTTTGCTAACTTAGTTTTACAATCTGAAAACAAGTTCTAACAGAGAAAAAGATAGCGAACAGATTGATATACTTCTGTTTGAATTTCTCCCTACACATTTCGAGTATTTCGTCTCAATACACAGGCGGTTCCTAAAGCTGCTTAAAATATGTTCCCTACCCTATAAATTTAGGCAGAAAACACCAAATTCATCATAAAAATACGTGTTGTCGTGTGTTCAACGTAAACGACGACTTTTTGAAATACGAAGTATCTTTGCTCAATTTCATTATTTCAAAGTGGCTGGGATTCAAGCACTGACAAAAATCTGGGTTCAAAATACAGCATGGAGCCACCAAGAAAAAACTCAGGTAAGACGGATTCGATGTTTGAAAAAAAAAATTATATTCCAAGCAAAATTTGGTTGATTTAAGGAGTCGTTCATAAACTACGTAATCTTTTTAAGTGAGGAGAATACGCAGTGGCGTACCTTGTGATCAAAGATCATATACTTCAATTTAATAAAAAAAGTAAGGGGAAAAGTACCTGACCCAGAAGGCAGCAATTTAAAATTGTTTACAGACATATTGCTGCCATGGACAAAGTGCACCCAAGTTGGTGACACGGCACGACGTCGTTTCCGCTGAGGTACCGGACCGCCGCGGGCTAAATATTTATTTATTAGGAGGTTCGATTTGTAGTTTTGGCAAAAATGAAGTTAATCTGAGCTCAGTAGTATTGAAAATAAGTCTTTTCTTTGCACCGTTGAACAGTGGGGAATCACTGGCCATCAGCCTACGATATTGTAAAATTTGGTCATAGTAGGCCTGACACTAAAAAGATAATAAAATAAGGTATTTTTTGTAGAAAAGCAGCTTAAAAGTTTTGTTGCCGCAGTTTGCCACGGTTGTGACTATATCGAAAATTTAGGTAAAATAAATACCCGATCGAAAGGATAAAACAAAAATGTAACATAAACTGTTAGTTTGTGTTTGTGTTAGGTAGTGTTTTCAATATGATCCCTTTAAGTGTTGAAATAACAGAAACTATAACAAAAACTATTCTAACTATGGGAAAATTCAAGATCGTATCAAAATATGTTATTTGTATCTCGTGATGATAAAATTTAGTAATCTTTTAGTTATGCTGTTCTGATTTGGTAAACATAAGCTTTCAAGTGCAAACTGTCCGCAAAATGTCGGTTTAGTGAGAAATGCGATTGCAGATTTTTTTATTATCCACTTGCAAACTTAAAATTTTATCGACGATTTAATTAAATCAAAACCATAATTATCAATTGTTAAAAATTTTCGATATCAACATTAATCGGTGAAGGATAAAATATAAATTTAGACAGAAAACACCAAATCTAAACATATAAAAATTCAGCTCGGTCTGTCTGTCTGCCTGAAATTTTGTATATAGGGGTTTTAGGGGCCGAGAAAGGTGACTAAAATAGTTCTAGACCCCTCCCTCTTCTGGAAGGCAGGTGGATGTTATTAGGGATGACAAAAATATTCATAATGGTTTGACACCCCTCCCTCTTTTAAAAGGGAGTGATCCCTTACAAAAGAAACCCAAATGTAGCACACCTCAAGAACCAATCAACCAAATAGAACCAAATTTGGCATGTAAATGTTTTTAGAGGTAACAAATATGTCCACAATGGTTCGACACCTCACAATATTATGTGAGGGAGAGGTTTCAAACAAATGAAACACAAAATTCTGCACATCTCGAGAACTAACCGAATAAAAGGAACCGAATTCGGCAGGTGAATATTTTTAAGGGTAACAAACATGTCTAAAATATTCCGACACTTCCCCTATTTCTTCTGTATTTATGTACATCTCGAGAAATAATCAAGTAAATGGAACCAAATTTGATATATTGAGGTTTTTGAGAGCAAGGAAAATGTTCGATTCCGATGGCGACCTCCGGTGTCTGGAAAACAGCCGAGAATGACCAAATACCACCCAATATGGGTGTTTATTTAACCAGAATGACGCTCAAAGTCCAGAAATTGTCTCCAAATGCCATTTTAAAATCCATGATGACGACTTCCGGTTTCTGAAAAACAGCGACAAATTACCAAATACCACCCAATATGGGTATTTCCGGAATTGTTATGATGCACTGAAGTCACAAATCGACATCAGACAAAATTTTGAGTTGTAAGATGGCGAATTCCGGTGACTGGAAAAAAGACGAAAATGACCAAACACCACCCAATATGGGTGTTTCTTTAACCAGAATGACTCTCAGATGTCAGAAATAGTCTCCAAATGCCGTTTTGAAATACAAGATGGCGACTTCCGGTTTCTGAATAACAGCGGCAAATGACCAAATACTACCCAATATGGGTATTTCCGGAATTGTTATGATGCACTGAAGCCACAAATCGACCTCAGACAACATTTTAAATTGTAAGATGGCGTTTTCCGGTGTCTGGAAAACAGCTGGGAATGACCAAATACCACCCAATATGGGTGTTTCTTCAATCAGAATGACGCTCAGAGGTCAGAAATTGTCTCCAAATACCATTTTTAAATCCAAGATGGCGAATTCCGGTTTCTGAAAAACAACGGCAAATGACGAAATACCACCCAATATGGGTATTTCCACAATTGTTATGATGCACTGAAGCCACAAATTGACCTCAGACAACATTATGAATTGAAAGATGACGTCTTCCGGTGACTGGAAAACAGTGGAAAATGACCAAAAATCAATCCAAATAGCGCTCAGAGGCCAGATATTGTCTCCAAAAGCCATTTTGAAATCCAAGATGGCAACTTCCGGTTTCTGAAAAACAGCCAAAAATGGCCGATTTCCATCCAATATTAGATGCTTCGGAACCAGAATGATACACATCTAGAATCGACCACAGACACCATTTTGAATTCCTATATGGTTACTTCCGGTTTCTGGAAAACAGCCGAAAATGACCAAATAACACCTATTACGGGTGTTTCTTATACCAGAATGACGCTCAGGGGCCAAACATTGTCTCCAAATGCCATTTTAAAATCCAGGATGGCGACTTCCGGTTCCTGAAAAATAGCCTAAAGTGACCATATACCACCCAATATGAGTGTTTCTTTAACCAGATTGATGCAATGAGCTAAAAATTGACCTCAGATACCATTTTGAATTGTCAGATGGCAACTTCTGTGAAATAGTCGAATACTACTACATATGGAATCGAGATAATGTATAGAAGCCAAGCATTGACCCTGGACACCATTTTGAATTCGAAGTTGACCACTTTTAGTTTCTGAAAAATAACGAAAATAACTGAATACCACCTAATATGAGTATTTCCAGAGTAGAGGTGATGTACTAAAGCAAAAGACGAGGATGTTGTCATTCCGATATAACCAATAATTTCAAACGATATAAACAAATCGCAAGGAATCAATGAATTTGAAATGTTAATAATTATCTAATTAAACACAACGAACGGACGAAGTTTGCCGGGTCCGCTGGTTCATCATAAAAAAGTTATGAAAATACGTGTTGTCGTATGTTGAACGTAAAAAAAGATTTTTTGAAATACGGAATATCTTTGCTCAATGGTTGAATACGTTGTTTCGAGTGCATGATTTTATATTGGCTGGGATTCAAGCGCTGACGAAAATCTGGGTTCAAGATACAGTATGGAGCCACCAAGAAAAAACTCAGGTAAGACCAAATCGGAGTTTGAAAAAAAAAATTATATTCAAGTAAATGTTGGTTGATTTTAGGGGTCGTTCATAAACTACGTAATCTTTTTTTAGTGAGGAGAATACCCAGTGGCGTACCTTGTGATCAAAGATCATATACTTGAATAAAATAAAAAAGTATGGGGAAAAGTACCAAAAAATCAATAAAAGTGGGATCACGTGCTTTATGGACGGCCTCAAATAAAAAATGGATGCCAGATTCATGTTCAGCACCCCAAAATTTGGTAAATACTTTTGTCGCATTTATCAACATTTTTTTTCTTGGCCAGCCTCTGTATGAAGTCGCACCCATTGCTAGCAATGCAGTTTGTGTGGTTACATCAACAATATTTCTTCCGTACTACGGGAGCGGCAAAAGCGACCGACGCGACGTTTTTCTTACACAACTAAAAATAAATAGGCCACGGGCATTAAGTCAGCTGACGACTGGGCAGCGCAACCAGGCCAGCGAAAAAGTCAAATAATTCGCCAAGCCTCAAATTAACACGTCAATTTAACTGACATCACGAACCGTGCCGCGGCACCACCCAGGAAGCGGACAACGAGGTTCACAACCCGTGACGTGTGGGAGAACAGCCCGCTCGGCGTGGTGAGCGGCAGACAGCCCTTACTAACACGCAGAGAATCCATCCCCAGGATACCTATAACTCTGTGACGGAATCGTGAAAGGAATCGCAAACACGATCCGGAGGAATCCCACTCACGATTCTCATTCCAAGAATCCTAGAGCCATATACAGGGCATTCCTCAGGATTCTTTTTCAGGAATCCTTTTCAAGGACGCTCAAGAATCCAATGTGAGGAATCCTAGAGAATCTATGCGAATCGTATGTGTTCGAATACAACCAAAGGGCAGCGGTAGTAGAAATACAACCAAAGGGCAGCGGTAGCTCAAGCAGACAGCCCAAACACCAACCTCATCGTCCAAACACACCCATCCCGTTTCAAGCCCGCTTTAACCGGTGTCGGAAATCAAGCGACAGGCGTCTATCGAAGCAGCACATCGGGTCGGCGTACGCGATAAAGGTTTACCTCGAACTGGTTTATATGATTTAATAGTAGAGAAAGATATCTTAAAGCTCCTGAATAATAATATAAATTTAAAAACTAAACACAAAAAGAAGTATTGTAAAAAATTAAAAAAAAAAATAATATGTGGAGGAAATTGTGTATGTAGAAATCACCACATTCGAAAGAAAAAAAAAGTGGAATATATATATATATATATATATATATATATATATATATATATATATATATATATATATATATATATATATATATATATATATATATATATATATATATATATATATATAAATATATATATATATATATATATATATATATATATATATATATATATATATATATATATATATATATATATATATATATATATATATATATATATATATATATATATATATATATATATATATATATATATATATATAACAACAAAAACAATATCGCACGCTTAGCCTTGGGGCTAATAGCGGTCTCGATCAACTAGATTAGTTGAGAGAATTCGTTATCGATATTGTTTTTTGGCACTTTCTGCATGTGTAGGATAAGTACAACGATACACCGTGCCCCAGTGCTGAGTCGAGAAAATTTCCAGCTCGAAAAGATCCTCGACTCGATCGGGAATCGAACCCGATATCACAACCGTGTGGGAGAGCTAGCCGACCGACATCGCTAATCACAGAGCCACGGGGACCACTCACTATATATATATATATA